>NC_138207.1:74176776-74871776 GCF_964194415.1 Vipera berus | reverse complement strand
AGTCACTTTTTCAAGTGCTTTTGTAACTTTGGTCACTAGATGAATGAACTGTGGTAAGTTGAGGACAACCTGTAATGCTGCTGGTGGGGTTTTTTTTGCAAATACATACATTTTCTTGTGAATGGCCTCATCCTAAGGCAGGGGTGTCAAACTCACAACGTCACGTGACATGTCATGACGTATTATGACTTTTTTTCCATTGCCGGCAATCGGATGGGAGCGGTTTTGGCATGACGCATCCGGCCTGTAGGCTGGCAGTTTGACACCCCTGTCCTAAGGCAATGATGAGATGTTCCCTCCTTCCCCTTGATAATTATACTTTCAGGGCAAAAATTCCCCATTTGTATCTATTTAGGGACTTAATCATCTGTGGAAGCCTGTTTCAAGTGAAGTTAGCTATGTGGCTAAAAAGATTGTGTTGATTGATTCCCAAACTGATAAAGATTCAGAAAGCTGTCATATAGAGAGAGTCGGTTGAAAGCCAATCTATTGTCTGTTATCATTATGAAAAGACCAGCACTATCCTCATTTTGCTGGGTAATATTAGAAATCGTTCAGTTGCTGAAATTCCTGTAACCTCTTCCAATTTTTTTATGAATAAACCTTGTTAAAGAGAACTCTGGGAATTTTGCCTAAAGAGGATTGTTTACAGGTTTGGGCAACCGAAGAGAGTGACACTCATCTCTGGGAAACATGCCTGGCATCTCAACTAAAACTTTCTCTTAGCCCAGGGATTCTCTACTTAGAATTCTTTTTATCCTAGTTGCCCTAATTATACTAGGGTACCGGCACTTAGATATGGATTTTTACTGTGGTCTATGTTAAGAAACTGAATTATTTTTGTTGTTGTTTTTATTGCACATATTTGTTGGTTTATTGTTTATTGTATTTTTACTGTTTTAACGTTTTGCATAACTTGGAAATCAGCCCCCAAACTTTAGTTATTGGGCAAATTAGATATAGTAAATAAATACATAAGGATCACTGTGGCCATATTGTTGTATGTTACATAGAATTTGTTCTGTAAAAATGGGAAGCCTTTGTTAAATAGTTTGCCTCAGGTGATTTGTTGAAGAGATCTTGGAGAACCTTGCCTTTCCAGTTGTTGCCAAACTACAACCTCAGGCAGTTTGCTTGGTGGTGACATCAGGATGAGAATTTCTTTGGATTTTTTTAAACCATTATTTTTCCTTCTTTCTTAGCCAACACCACCTCCCTACAAAATGGAAAGGATGCTTGTTCCAACAGCCATATGGACAGGTGGCCATGACTGGCTTGCAGACAGGAAGGACGTTGCCATCTTACTGACTCTGATCCCAAATTTGATATACCACAAGGAGATCCCAGAATGGGAACATCTGGATTTCATCTGGGGTCTCGATGCCCCACAGCGCATGTTCAGAGATATGATTCAGATGATGCACAAAGTTCAATACGCCCATTGATTACTTGAAGTTGTAGTCTCAAAACACTGATGCAGTTGTGAGAGGGAAGTCTTGCTCTTTACCTACATCCGCCATTATTCTGACACAATCCTTCTTGCAATACCTTAAAAAATGGAAATTTTGCACTTGTCATAAGTTTTTAAAACCATGCAGTTTTAATAGAAAGGCAGAGAATAGGTACTGAATGAAACCAAATGCCCTTGCAGTGCTGCTATTCTTCCACTATTCAGATAATTTTTGAAACGGGAAGGGGGCGGGAATGACAATTTATTGAACCTTGCTATTACCCATGATATTAAGCCTGTGAAAGCTATTTAAACCTGGCTGCATATGTGCGATTTTATTTTGATTGTTTTGTTGGAACAAATTCCTTTCAGAGTGCACTTAAATGTTGATAGGTTTGCCTAGTTTTGATATGGAATCAATAAGGATAGTTAGCAATGGCTTAAGTTTAACATCTGTGAAATTTACATTTGACTGTTCATTCCAAACCACAGTCCTTGTTTGCTTAAAATGTGAAAGAAGCACTTTGGAAAGCAGCACCTCGCTATTCTCTAAGCACAAGCAATATCCTGAAAGTAGATTTAACAAAGTAGATTTCCTGCCTTAAAATCCTCCTGTGGATTTTGCAACACATACTTAAAAGATGTACCTCTCCGTAATATGGAAAGAACCAATATTTTCATTTGTTTCAGTAGGGAGAGGCCTGCAGCGGAGGCTTCTTGAGTTTGTAGTCCTGGTTTTGAAAACAGATGTATGCATTATATTTCAGGAGCATCTGGAAGACTTGGGTGTTTTAAAGGGAGTGGGTATTTTAAAGGCAACATCATGCGTAGGGGAGACTGATCTCTTGGGAATAAATTCTTGTTCTTTTGTAATGAAATATGCTTCAGCTGCCTTAATTGCTATCCTGCAAGTTTTGAATGCGTATTGATGTCACGGTTCCGATAGATGAGACAATTCAAACAAATTGCAGGCATATTATTTATCTAAAAAGTCTTAGTAATGAAAGGAAACATCGGCACTCATGGAGGGATGCCAGAATCTGAAATTTCCTCCCCCCAAACCCATCATAACACACACACAATCCCTGCCCTTATCTACACGTCATAAATCACATCCAATTAGTTTTACATATGAGGTTTCACTTCCCATTCTGTAGGCAGGCTTTTCCAATCTTCTCACAACATCTGGGTAGATGTCCTCCCCCACCCCAAATGAAGCAATTAAAGTAACAGGCTGTCTCTTATATTGTCAGTGCAAAAACATCAATGTTTGCAGCATTGACAATTAGATTTAAATACTGAATGAAATTAGTTGCAGATCAGTGTGTGAGCATGTTGGTGGTATTGGAAAGTAGCTTCATTGCAACAGAGCTTTTCACCAGCCTAAGAAGGCAATGCAGAACTTAGACAATAATTGAACCCAACGAAGATGGATGTTTTCCTTAAGCTGGTTGGATGTGATTTCTTGCTAAGAATCTTAATGTCTTGAATGCTAGAGATATGCAGTCCACCAGATTCCATCTTCTGTCATATACATCTTACAATTGGGTACCGTCACATGGGGCATTATGAAAATGTTGGAAGGAGGACTCAATATTAAAGTCACCTGAATATTTTTCCCTTAAATGTTCAGCTACATTTAGAACTTTTTTCACTTTACAAGCCCACAAGGAGTGGTAGAAAGGAGAAATCATTTTTAGCAACTCTTTGCAGTGTGTGTTCCTGAAGACACTTCTGTTTCTCTTCATTGATGGTGGGCTCTATAGAGAAACAGCCAGGGCTTTGGTTCAATTGTTCTGATTTGTTTTTCTTTAATTCTATGAAATTCACTAGCTAAAGGGATAAGATTGCAGATGGGTATGCTTGAAAGAAATCACTTCCTTCACACTGGAGCAACTTGGCAACTTTAAGTCTTGTGAACTTCAACTCCCAAAATTCCTCAACCAGCTTTGCTGCACTAGAGTACATCCAAAATAAGGAATCTTAACCTTATTACAGCAGATTTTATTCTAACTACTTCTAAAGTTTTCCCCAACCTGCTATCCTTGTGTGTCACTTCCATATCTAAAATTCTTGGCGATATGAAAAACTAGTTGGAAGATTATGGGCATTAAACCTCAGCTCATCTTCTGTAGAGAATACCATATGTAAAAGTTGACTTGATCATACACTTAAAGTCTTATACATGTTATGCTTACATAAAACCTTATTTTTAGATCTCCAGGACTTGACACCTAGTAGGGTGGGCACAAGCTGTTGTATTTTAACAAGCAGATTTAAGGATTGGGTCTTGCTGACAGCCAATGTGGTGTAGCAGTTAAAGTACTGGCTTGCACTGGTGAGACCCGAGTTCTAGGCCTTCCTCAGTCACAGAAGTTCAATGTCAATTCTTAGACCAGTCATTTTACTATTAGTCCAACTTGCCCCACAAAGGCTGTTCTGGAGAAAACAGGAGGAAGCACGCTGTACACATGTCTTGAGCTCCTATACTAAAAGCAGGCTGAATGTTGAACAAATAAATATGGGATGATAATGGCAATAAATTGTACCATAAAAGGGAAGCATGCTCATCCAAGGTTGTTTGATTTGTTTTAACCAAACATATAGAGCAGGGGTCTTCAAACTTGACAACTTTAAGACTTGTGGACTTCAACTCCCAGAATTCCTCAGCCAGCCAGGACTGGCTGAGGAATTCTGGGAATTGAAGTCCACAAGCCTTAAAGTTGCCAAGTTTGAAGAGACCTGATAAAGAGTCGAAGAGGAGAGCTAGTTTAATAGTTAAGGTAGCAGAATAGAAATAGGAAGATTTGAGTTCTAGTCTTGCCTTAAGTATGAAAGCCAATTGGGTGACTTTGGGTCATTCTCTCAGCCCTGACTTCAGGCTCAGGTGACAAGCTGGTTAGGCAATTCCCATCACAACTAATGCATCAACACTTGGCTGACCTGAAAATGTGGGGGAAATGTTAGGAAGAAAAAAAAACCAGTATTTAAGACCAAAATAACTCAAGATATTTTAGACTACGGCTCTTCAAACTTGGCCCTTTTATGACTTGTGGACTTCAACTCCCAGAATTCCTCAGCCAGGCATGCTGGCTGAAGAATTCTGGGAGTTGAAGTCCACAAGTCATAAAAGGGCCAAGTTTGAAGATCCCTGTTTTAGACCAACAGAATTCCCCAACATACTGTAGCTGGCTGGGGATTTCTAGAATTTGAAATCCACACATCTTAAAGTTACCAAGTTTGAGAAATACTGTTTTAGACTTTCAACTGACAAAGCTTTGGCTGGAAATGTTGATTGTGAATAAACGGGCAAGGTTGGTGAAAACGTACTTATTTTCTTGCTATTTGTTTCTGACTAATTTAACAGACCACCTACACAAGCATTATATCCAACAGACTGCAAAGAATTACAGCCAGTTTTAACAGTTGTGGCTAATTTGGATTATGTCCAGACTAGAACTTGCAGAAATATTTTTCACAATCATAATTAGGAAATGGATTTAGAGAAATTAATATTTAAGGGTAGCCAGGTATTCTTGGAGTTAGCATTTTCTTACAGTGGTCACCCACAAATATGACTATACTCTCCAATCTTTCCCATGCTAATTCAGCCTGGTGTTAAAGCAACACACCCCAATTAAATTAAATTCTCTCACATATGCATACATTCTCATCCTGATTAGATTTTTCACAGATAAACAAGATTTCACATATTCACATACCCTGATTAGATCCCTGGCGAGAAACTGCTTGCACAGGTATATACAGAGAATAGGAAAGTCAAACACCGTGCATCCCAAACCTGGATAAATTACCCAAAATTGGTTAAAAGTAGTAGTTTTTAGGGTAACACAGAAAGAACTCATTACCCAACTCATTACCCAACCAGGACTTTTTAAATTGATTTAAAGTGTTACAGTTGGGTAAAAAGGACTTTCTGATAAGCAATTTTGGGTAATAAAAGAAAAAGTTTGGGAAACAGTCCATCGTGGCTTCCTTATCTTGTTTTCTCAAGCTTTGGGCACAATTTCAAAGAAGAATTTGGCTACAATTAGCCTCCATATTATTAACTCCAGGGCCCAAGCAGGGCATTCTTACAAATACTGTTAGAAGGTAGTAGCTTGTTTTACACCATGCCAAGTTCCCATTTAAAATACTATTACGACATAAAATCAGGTAGATTGACAGAAGCTGACAGATGCCTAGTGAGATGTCCACCAGCATTGTGTTTCTTGCCCTATTCTATGATACAGAAAAAAGAGACCTAAGGCTGAGATGGTTCAAGATGGCTTTAATCCACTGGTTTAACAACAACAACAACAACAACAACAATAAAGTTGGAAGGGACTTTGGAGGTCATCTAGTTCAACGTCCTGCTCAGGCTGGAAACCCTATACCATTTCAGACAAATGGCTGTCCAGTCTCTTCTTAAAAACTTCCAGTGTTGGAGCATTCACAGCTTCTGGAGGCAGGTTGTTCCGATGATGATGATGATGATGATGATGATGATTAATTTTATTTATATACCGCCCTTCTCCCGAAGGACTCAGGGCAGTGAACAGGGCAGTACATGTTAAAAGACAAAATACAAAAATTAAAAGAGATTAAACAAAATGCCCACAGCTCTTACAATAGGTTAAAACACATTAAAAGTAATAAAAAACCCAACCCATCCCATCAGGCCAGGCCAGCTTGTTCGAAGAGATACGTCTTTAGATCGCGCCGGAAGGAGCGCAGGTCGGGCACCATCCGGAGCTCAACCGGAAGATGGTTCTATAAATCCGGCGCGCCCACAGAGAACGCCCTCCCCCTGGGGGCCACCCTGAGGAGGCCCTCTCTGTGGGAGCGTACTGGGCGGAGGGAAGTTGATGCCGGCCGCAGGTGCTCCCCAAGGTATTCCGGACCCATGCCATGTAGGGCTTTGTAGGTCAATACCAGCACCTTGAACCTCACCCGGAAGACAACTGGAAGCCAATGCAGCTCACGGAGCAGAGGTGTAACATGGGAGTATCGGGAAACTCCCAGCACAACTCTCGCGGCTGCATTCTGTACCAGTTGGAGCCTCCGAGTGGTCTTCAAGGGCAGCCCCATGTAGAGAGCGTTGCAGTAGTCCAGACGAGAGGTCACGAGTGCATGAGTGACCGTACATAAGGCATCCCGGTCTAAATAGGGCCGCAACTGGTGCACCAGGCGAACCTGGGCGAAGGACCCCTAGTCACAGCTACTATATGGTCTTCTAAAGAAAGCTGTGAATAGGAGGACTCCCAAGTTGCAAGCCCGATCTACGGGGGGTAATAACTCACCCCCCATAGAAAGAGATGGGATATCCTGAATATCCCGAGATGCCGGTACGCACAGCCACTCAGTCTTGTCAGGGTTGAGTCGAAGTCTGTTCCTCCCCATCCAGACCCGAACCGCCTCCAGGCAGCGGGACATCACGCTGAGGGCATCACTGGGGTGGTTTGGGGTCGAAATAAAAAACTCGATTAATTGTTCTGTCAGGAATTTTTTCCTTAGTTCAGGAAAGTATTGCAGTATTCCAAGTTTCTGAATCACATTTTTTCCACTTGGGTAATCCTCGAGTTAGGACTATAATGGAATCTGCCCATCACAGTCATAACTCGAGATAGTCAGAAAGCAGGTTGGACACATGACTGATCCAATTTTATGACCTTTTTTGCACTGGTCATTATGCAAATGGCACATTGATGAAGCAATGACCACCAAGGTCATTAAGTGAACACTGTGGTTGCTAAGTGAACCCATGATTTGCTATGGGCAGGTTTTGCTGAAAAGTGAAGTAAATACCAGGTTTTGGCAAAACCATTGTAAAGCAAAGTCATGTGACTGCAGGATGCTGCAAGTGGCTGCAAATGCAGCCCGATTGTCAAGAGCTTGAAGTGTGATCACATGATTGGGGGTGGTTGACCTTCAGAATTTCAAATCCAGGTCATAAGTACCTTCCAGATAGGTCTGTTGGAACTTCAAATGGTCGCTGATCAACTAATAGTAAGTTGAGGGCTACCTTTATATAAGAAAGGTTTATATAAGAAAGGTTTAAGACTCATGAGGACTTTCCACAGGCCTGTACTGTTTATCGTTGGATTTTTCTACACTTAAATCTATAATCCAATATTCCTGAAGTGGGCTGGCCTTGATGTCATTGGATAGTACAGTATGGATCTCTACATTGGTACATAGTGAGAAGGGGGAAAAAAGGCCCTATGAAACCTCCACATCTGAAGTAATTGGTAGGTCCTGTGGAAACCTCCATGGCTGATGATAGTGATTGAAACATGAAAAGGGGCCAACCCCCCCCCTCCATTGTGGTAGACCTAGGTAAGCATTCTTTCCAAGGACCTAAAATTTTTCCAGTTTGAAATGTGCCTTTAGCATATAAAGGAAGTATAAGAACAAAAAGCAAACACGATCATGGAATATGCAGACACTGAAGACAGATTTGGAAATGTGGCATATCTTGCACAGGACCTTCCTGTACTCATGTATCTAATCTAACTAGGTAAGTGAGTTAATGCATAAACTGAGTCCTTTCAGAAGTCACAGATTTGAGCCAATAAGGAGGTTCTGGCTGTGAAATTACATGACGGTCCATTTCCATGCTGGGGCTTAAACTTATAAGAAAGGGTATTTGCGTATTCAGAGAATGCTGCACAGATGGGTATTTCCTATTACCTGCAATTCCCACATTGGAATGCTTGCATGTTATTGCTTCCTGACAGTCACTATTTTACTACTAAAAAAAAAAGTCAAAGTGAAGCTTTAGATCTCTCTCAAGAAAAAGAAGCTGAAAAAGAAGCTGAAATTGGGGCAATTAAAACTGTTAGAGCAGGAATGACAGTACAATGTTCACAAGTACTCAGCTGTGATTACAGTCCTCTGCTAAGTTGGAAAGAATACTGTACAAAGGTAAAGTGAGGTGGCAGCTTGCCTTGTTGGAAACTGTGGGCATTAGAAGGGTGGGAGAGAAAAATCTCATCCTTCCACCCCATGTGACTTTGGATAAGTGGCTATCTTGCATTTGACAAGGCCATCATTTGTCAAGCTCCACCTCCATAGTAAACATTTTCTGTGTCACAGATTCAGCCTGAAGACGGAGCAGAATGCTGAGGAAAAGTTCCATGTTTACTCCAATGATCATTGAGTGGCTGCTTCACATGAAAGAGGGACCCTGAATAATGGAAAAATAAAAGTTTTTATAGATATTGCTGCTGTATGGGAAATCCTAGCGATCCAATTTGATGGCCAGTTTGAAGAAGCTGGACAGATCCTTGTTAATGCACCAGGGGATAGCTCTAGGGTTAGGAAAAATTAGTCTTTCAGGAGGCAGCAGAGCTGGGGAAGTTCATTGTGAAAGCTAATGGAATGTGGAGGTCATCCGCTGATGAAAAATTGGAGTTTCTCTGGATTGCAACCTCCTTGTAAGTGTTGCCTTGGCCTGTTCTGTGAGCTGATGAGAAGGCTTCTATTTTTGGGGGGGATGGAATTGCAGGGTGCTTTGTCTGGGGCAGGGAGGGCAGTTATAGTCTGTTAGGAGCAGGCAAAGACATGAACTGGGTTTGATCCTGGTTATATCCAAAAGACAAGGAGGAAAGGATGCAACCTCTAAGTTCATTTTCTCCACCACTCAATAAATGAATTATCTCTCAAAATTCACAATGACAACTGGTTCAAAAAACGCCTACTGGTCAAAGAATTGTACCACATAGAAATAATGCTTTTTAAAAAGTGCATGAGAAATTGCTTTTCATATGTCATCTTTTTATATTGATGACTTTTAATTATTTCTAACTAACCAGGTGTGGGTATATAGTGCTTATTACTTTTGGGTCAGAGAGAGACTAGAAGAAGACCTTCTAGATCAGGGGTATCGAACTGCTGGCCCGTGGGCCGGATGCATCATAGTGAAACTGCGCCCACCCCATTGCCGGCAATGGCAAAAAAGTTGCAATACGTTGCAACACGTCATGTGACGTTACGAGTTTGACACCCTTGTCATTGCAGCACATCCTGTCACAAAAATTGTAATGATAGTGAACAAAGGAAATTTGCAATGTGCAATAGTATGTTCATTTGCAATACTGTGTGTAAAAAAGAATCTAAAGTGATAGCAAGAAAAAAAAGGTAATTTCTGGGAGCATCTATTGTGTTATTTTCCCACAAAGCAATGAAGATTACTGAATTAGCAATCAAATCAACCAATAGACATCTTTCTGGTTTTTGATCCTAATTGGCTGTACTGTGCTGCCACCTTCTTTATTTTAGGTGAAATTCAGGAACAGCTTAATTAAATTATAATCAAGTATTTATTTTGTCACAAGAGGGTGCTGCAATACATGGTCTTAGCACTTTATACTTTTTTTTTTTAGTTTTGAGAATTCTCGTCCTTTAAAAACAGTTCTCTCCCCAGTTCATCAGAGTGGAATGGATGCCTGCCTGCCTGCAAGCTTGCCTATACACTATTTTTCTTTTTTAAAAAGTGATTTATTTTTTTATCATTTGGCGGGATAAGATTTGGACAGAAATGTAAAGGGCAAATAGGCCAACATTTCCAACCCATTTCTGTAGGGTGAGATTTTCAGAAAAGTTTAAGTGTGAAATTAAAGTGTTTTTCCTATCAATTTTTTAAATATCTGTTGGGGGAATTTATACAGTTTGTAGCCTGCATAAAGCTCCTATTACTGGACTCTAATCTCTATCATATCAAATTATAGTATCACTACTGGCTGCATTTCCGGTTATATTTGCCTCACAGTCAATTCTGTATTTGAGGATTCAGCTGAACTGCTGATTATTTTAGAATGTATTTAAAAATTAAAAGGTTTAAGACTCAGGAGAACTTTCCACATGCCTGTACAGTATATCGTTGGATTTTTCTACACTTAATCTGTAATCCAATATTCCCTAAAGTGGGCTGGCCTTTATATCATTGAATAGTATGGATCTCTACATTGGTACAAAGTGAGAAGTAAAAAAACCCCCAGAAGTCCTATGGAAGCCTCCATTGATGATGTTAGTGAGTGAAACATAAAAAGGGGACAAATAAAAACACACACACTGTGGTAGACCTAGATAAGCATTCTTTACAAGGACCTAAAAATCTTCCCATTTAAATATGCCTTTATCATATATAACACAGGTGTCAAACTCGTGATGTCACATGGCATGTCGCTATGTATCACAACTTTTTTCCCATTGCTGGCAATGGGGTGGGCGCGGTTTTGGTGTGACGTATCCGGCCCATGGGCTGGCAGTTTGACACCCCTGATATATAAGAACAAAAAGCAAATACAATCATGGAATACACAGACATTGAAGACAGCTTTAGAGATTGAGAGTCTCTTGCATGGGACCTTCCTGCATTCATGTATCTAATCCAATGGTCTTCAAACTTGGCCCTTTTATGACTTGTGGACTTCAACTCCCAGAGTTCCTCAGCCAGCTATGCTGGCTCAGGAATTCTGGGAGTTGAAGTCCACAAGTCATAAAAAGGCCAAGTTTGAAGACCCCTGATCTAATCTAATCTACGTAAGTGGCTTCGTGTACAAACTGAATCCTTTCAGAAGTCACAGATTTGAGCTAATATGGATGTTCTGGCTGTGAAATTGCATGATGGTCCATTTCCATGCTGGGGCTTGAACTTTTTCAAGCTGATGTTTCCTTTACACATCTCTTCAGTAGAGGAATCATAGAGTCTCTAAGTTCTTTTACTATATGTGGAAATGTAATCTATGTTTTTTTATTTGTATTAATATTTCTTGCAAGTCTTCCTTCTATTGCAGATCTGTGAGGTCTTCCAGATGGTGGTCCTGGAGACTGACTGTCTGAGGAGCTGGCAACCGTTACCCAGCTCCCTGCTTAAGCAATCTCACAGCAACCAAACCCACATGGTACAACTTAGTCAAACTACATTACAATATTGGAGTCAGTATATTGCTCCCAACAATCGGGGTCCTCATTTTACCGACCTCAGATGGATGGAAGGCTGAGTCATCCTTGAGCCAGTGAGGTTCACACCCCTGGCAGTCAGCAGAATTAGCCTGCAATACTGCATTCTAACTACTGTGTCGCCATGGCTCTTATCAACATGACTTGCCAGTTGCTCATCTTCCTGCTGTGTTTTTCCATAAATTTACATTCGAAAATAGATTTTCATGTTTTCTACACCATGCAAATAGTTGTAGTAATAGTGTTTCCAATCTCAATTTAAAAAAGAGTCACATCTTAGGAATAACCTTTGGTTAGTCTGTTCTGAAGGCTAAGGGTGCACCAAGATCATCTGGAAGACCTCACAGATCTGCAATAGAAGGAAGACTTGCAAGAAATATTAAGTGTGACAGAAAAGAGGTAAACTAATCACACCCTTTGGAGTATTTTGGATAAAGTGATCAACCTAAGGACCTTGGAAACATGTGACCTCTAAATTCTTTATTGCACAACTGCTGAAAACTAGTGACAGCCTTGTTATCATTATTAAGTGGAAGAGTACAAAATCTGTAGCACAGTTGGGGTTAAAGAGAACAGAATGTTAAATACTTCTTTTTATTGTCCTTCTCACACAATGGAGAAAATTAACAAGACATCTGCATTCAGGATAGTCAAGCCAGAAACTCTTTTTTTAAAGCATTGTGTTGTGGAATTTTTGGTGTCCTCAGAGCTCTTCCACTGCTAATCTTACCTAGTTGGCTAATGAAATGTCTGTAGGCATACAATCAAACTTAAAGAGCACCAAGAACAACTCAGTTCAATACTGAATATTAGTGCCTTCAACAGAAAGCGATATGCTTAGTTTTGTTAGCTTAATTCAGAGAACAACAATGAGGATAATCAAAAATTTAAAAATGAAATATTTTCAAGAGAAATGGAAGAAACTGCCTTGGCATATTGAAAAGAAGACTTAATCACACTTTTCAAGTACATAGAATTGCATGTCCTGCTACTCCAAAAGTTAGTTGAAGAAACAATAAAGTTACATTATAGGAAGACTGGATTAGCTCAGGCAATGACGAGTGAGACGACGGCTTCAGCTCAAAGGTTTATTAACTCAGCCCGGGCGGGGCAGAACGGTACAAACAGCCTTTATATAAGCAACTGTCAAACAGGTTAGCAAATCAGGAACTGGTGTTTTCCCGCCGAGGGGGCCGCACCCAATAATCATCTGGCAGCTTTTGACATTTCCCCAGTGATAGCGCATGCGCCTCTGGGCTGGGGAATCCTGTCAGCTGGCTGCCCTATCAGCTGGGGGCCCGGGTAAACCTAGCCGGCGTTTTGACAGCTAGCGGCTGTCAGTGGCTGAGGTGTCTGCGCGTGCGCAACTTTGACAGCTCGTGGCTGCTGCCGCTTTGACAGCTCGCGGCTGCTACTGCGCATGCGCGGCTTTTTGACAGCTCAGTGCGGCCACGTGGAGCGGCCTCTTGACAGCTCGGGGATGTTACCGCGCGTGCGTGGCTTTCCTTTGACAGCTGTCAGTGCGGCCACGTGGAGCAGCCTTTGACAGCTGTCATTCTTGTGTGGAATACATTACACCCCTTTCCCCCCCCCCTTGAACAGTGTAACTAGAACAGTTTTTTTAACTATGGCCGAATGCGTCTCGGCGTGTCTCCGGCCCACTCGAAGTCCGCCAGGTAGGCAGGGGGTCATCTGGGTCTTGTGGAGCGGCGGAGCGGTGGCTCTTCGTCTGTCGCGGGAGTCTCCTCAGGAGGCATGGTTTGAAGATCAGGGGGTGTTTGGGCGTTGGCAGGGTGATCGGTGCTGGGGGGGTCGGTACCTTCAGGCATAGGTTCTGGAGGAGTGTTGGGGGGTGCCCTGGGTCTTAGTTGGTCTGCGTGCCTCCGAAGGGTGAGCCCTCCGCCAATGTTAATAGTATAAGATAGGGGGCCGGTTTGTTCGAGGATAACCCCCTGGGTCCATTTATCCCTTCCCCCATAGTTGCGGGCCCAGACATTTTGTCCCTGGTTGAAAATCCTTGACGGCGGACTATCGGTTTTTTCGGCTGCAGGCCTGTCGGGGTGGAGCCTGTTGAGTTGAGTCACCAGCCGGCGACCCCAGCGGAGCTCAGCGGGGGATTTCCCGGTGGTGGTACGGGTGTGGTGTGGTGGGCGAGGAGGAATTGGGCGAGTCGAAGGTGCCAGTCTCCGGTGACGAGCCTGCAGAGGGAGTCTTTGGTGGTCTTCACCATGACCTCTGCGAGGCCATTACTCGACGGGTGAAAGGGGGCCGACGTGGCGTGTCTAATACAATTGCTCGTCGTGAAGATCTGAAATTCACGGGAGGTAAATTGAGGCCCGTTGTCAGTGATTATGACGTTGGGAAGACCGTGCGTCGCGAAAACCCCCCTTAGAGCCTGGATGGTGGCACTTGTGGTGGTGCTAGAAACCGGGAGAACCTCCAACCACTTAGAGAAGCTATCTACAATGATAAGAAAGGTTTGTCCCTGGAAAGGGCCAGCGAAGTCAAGGTGGATGCGGGACCAGGGGTTTTTTTTAGTTTCCCATTTGTGTATGGGAGCATGGGGGGGTGCTGGCCTGGTTTGCTGGCACAGGTAGCAGCCAGCTACGTGTGCCTCGATGTCTTTGTCAATTGAAGGACACCATACGTAACTGCGTGCCAGGGCTTTCATCTTTGTGATGCCCGGGTGACCGTCGTGTAAGATTTGGAGGACCCTGAGTCTGTGGCATGGAGGGACTATCACCCTGCACCCCCATAGAATGCAGCCTAAGTGGGTGGTGAGCTCGTGGCGTTTCCCAAAATAGGGCTGGATGGAGGGGCTTGGGCAGGTAGACTGCCATCCTGACGATGCCCAGGACAGGATTCTGCTGAGCGTTGGGTCCCTGCTGGTGGCGGACACGATGTCCTTGGCTGTCACTGGGCATTCAGAGAGCTCCTGTATGGCTAAAATACGGCCTGCCGGGGCTGGGTCGGGATCTATTTGCGGCAGGGGGAGTCTGCTGAGACCGTCTGCATGGGACATCTCTTTGCCAGGTTTATAGATTAACTGGTAGGAATATGCAGAGAGAAATGTAGTCCATCGCAGCATGCGAGGGGATAATATTTGGGGGGTTTGGCGGTCCCATGTGAATAACCCCAGGAGAGGTTTGTGATCTGTGTAAATGGTGAAGGGCCTGCCGTAGAGATAATCGTGGAATTTTTTAATTCCAGCTACTATGGCCAGTGCCTCTTTATCAATTTGTGCGTAGTTGTGTTCGGCCCTCGAGAGGGTCCTAGAGTAATACGCTACTGGGGCTTGCGTGCCATCGGTTAATGTATGGCTTAGGACTGCTCCAATTCCATAAGGGGAGGCACTGCAAGCGATGCATAGGGGCTTGGTTTCATTGTAGTGCGAAATGGTAGTATTGCTAGACAGTAGTTGTTTTAGTTTTATAAAACTGTTGTTATGGGTGGCGGTCCATTGCCAGGGCGCTCCTTTGTCCAGCAATCTATGGAGGGGCTCTGCTATTGTCGCTTTGCCGGGTAGGAAAGCGTGGTAAAAATTTAGGAGCCCCAGGAATGCTTGGAGCTCTGTTTTATTCTTGGGTGCTGGGGCAGCCTTGATGGCTTGGATTTTTGAATTGGTGGGGTGAATGCCTTTGCAGTCTATCCTGTACCCGAGGAATTCAGTGGAGGGGACCCTGATAGAACATTTTTCCAGTTTTAGCTTTAATCCGGCTGCCCGGAATCTACTGAGGACTTTGTGCAGCCTGGCTGCTAGCATGTGTTCGGAGTCGCCCGCGATGAGCACGTCATCGAAGTATGGGCATACTCCGGGAATGCCTTTTAAGGTGCGTTCCATGACTTCCTGGAAAATTCCAGGTGCCACGGATATGCCAAATTGGAGGCGGTTCACTCTGAACGCCCCACGATGTGTGACTATAGTTTGGGCATCCGCAGTCTCTCTGGTGACAGGGAGTTGCAGAAAGGCATGTGCTAGATCTAATTTTGCGAAGACGGAGCCGGAGCCAATTTCAGATAGGACGTCCCTAACAGAGGGGACGGGGTACGCGTGGGGGTTCAGTGCGTGGTTGAGGGTGGCTTTGTAATCTGCGCAGATCCTGACGTCCCCGTTTGGTTTGACAGGCATCACTATGGGGGTCTCCCATGTTCTGCTGTCGGTGGGCTCCAGGACTCCTAGGGCGACTAAGCGATCTAACTCTTTGTCTATTTTTTGCTTCAACGCAAAGGGGACTCTTCTAGCTTTGATCCTGATTGGCCCCAACTCAGGTTTGAGCTTGAGGTCAATGGGCGGGCCGTTGTATTTGCCTAGTGAACCGTCGAATACATCTGCAAAATTTTTGCAAATGTTTTCTAATGACTGAGGTTGGATGCGGTTCGTCCCTTCAAGGCGAATGCCTAATGCCTCAAACCAGTCCAGTCCGATAAGGCTGGTCCGGGGGTGTTCGGTTATTTGGGCTAAAAGATTCCCTTTGAATTTTTTGAATTCGACCTTTAGGCTGGCCTGTCCCTTTAATTCTATGGGAGCGCCCTGGAAATCCGCCAGCAGGACCTTGGAAGGTTTCAAGGGAATGCGGCGTTTGGTTTCAGTTGCTATTTTTTGGAGTGTGTCCCATGATAGGATGGAGACGGAGGACCCTGAGTCGACCTCCATCTCGCAGGGGACTCCCTGAATTTTGACCCAGGCCTTGACCTTTGCACGGATGAGGTGTGTGGCAGTGGGTTTGGCTTGGGAAAATACGGACCCTACAGACCCCTGGGGAGGGTGGGGGAACTTGGTCCTACCTGCAGGGATCTCATCAAGCTCGTGGAGGGTCTCCCAGTTTTGACTGCGGCATGCAGAGTGGATGTGGCCGGTCTTCCCACACCCGTGGCACTTCGCGTTCCTAAAACGAAAGGTGGCTCTAGCGTGGGCCCCACCGCAACTTGCACATTTGGCCCTGTTGCTGGTCAGAGGTTTATTCGTGCTGGGGGCCGCTGGTCTGTACTGTCCGTGGTTTCCGTCTCGCCCGGCAACCATCCGATTGAATCGGGAAAGGATTGCGTCTACTCCGGAGCCGGGCTCCGGAGGTCCTTGGTCAACTTCCCGAGCTTGATGGACCAAGGTGACGGGGTTGTCGCTGAACGCCGGGGGGTCTTCTCGGTGGCTGTCCTCATATGCCATTATCTCTAGCGTGAGCTCTGCGAGGTCCATTGTGGGTCTTGCCACAAGTTTCCTCTGCAGGCGCTTGTTCTGGAGGCCAGCGATGACTTGATCCCGTATGCGGTCCTCCAGGTCCGGGAAATGGCATTTCCGAGCGGCGTGCCGGACCCCAGCGATGAAGGCAGTGGAAGGTTCCCCCGGTTGCTGTCGACGGCAAGCGAAATGGAGTCACCAATACAGCTCTGACCGCCTGGGCATAAAGTGTTTGCTGAGGCGATCTGTAAGCTCAGCGTAGGGCACCGTGGCGACCGGGCTGCAGAGTCCCACGGCGATGTCATATACTGCCGGTCCACTGAGGCATAGGAGCGCGGCGGCCTTGTGGCGGTCCTCGGTGATTTTATTCATGACGAGGTACCCCTCGACTTGGCCCCAATGCAACTCCCAGCCTTCAGGGTGGCGAACGTCGAATTCTCTCACATGCCCGAGATTTGCCATGTTGGGTCAGCGGTACTGTGGCACTAAGAAAGTTAGCCTGCCCCAGCCAGTGACTTAGCTCGTGACTTCAGCGATTTGACTGGGACGGCTTCCCCTCTAGGCCGTGACTTCAGCTAGTAGTACCACAATCCCACCTTCGTCGCCAGGTGGATTAGCTCAGGCAATGACGAGTGAGACGACGGCTTCAGCTCAAAGGTTTATTAACTCAGCCCGGGCGGGGCAGAACGGTACAAACAGCCTTTATATAAGCAACTGTCAAACAGGTTAGCAAATCAGGAACTGGTGTTTTCCCGCCGAGGGGGCCGCACCCAATAATCATCTGGCAGCTTTTGACATTTCCCCAGTGATAGCGCATGCGCCTCTGGGCTGGGGAATCCTGTCAGCTGGCTGCCCTATCAGCTGGGGGCCCGGGTAAACCTAGCCGGCGTTTTGACAGCTAGCGGCTGTCAGTGGCTGAGGTGTCTGCGCATGCGCAACTTTGACAGCTCGCGGCTGCTGCCGCTTTGACAGCTCGCGGCTGCTACTGCGCATGCGCGGCTTTTTGACAGCTGTCAGTGCAGCCATGTGGAGCGGCCTCTTGACAGCTCAGGGATGTTACCGCGCATGTGCGGCTTTCCTTTGACAGCTGTCAGTGCGGCCACGTGGAGCGGCCTTTGACAGCTGTCATTCTTGTGTGGAATACATTACAAATACAGATTCAGCTGTAAGGAAATAACTTTAGTTTGTCATTGGACAAGACTGGACAATTCATCAGTCAAGGAACAGTTTTAATTGGGATGTCTGCACTAAGCAAAAGTGTGTGGACTTGATCGTCCTTTCCATATCTATAATTGTTGAATTCCAGTGGCAAGAATTAAAAGTCTTGCATCTGTACTGTAGCCAGTAGATGGAGCAAATAGCTATTTTTTTTCCTCCACGACATGAATGATGCAATGTGATTTCCTGCACCTAGTAATTTACCTACCTTTTTACATATACCTGTACCTGTGGTATATGGCAACAGATTTTGTCATAATTTATGTCCTTGAATCATTGATAAGTGGGGAAAAATATGGAGAGGCTGAAATTGGAAGTCACATCTTTAAAATCAGTGGGCAAAGTGATATTTGATATTGCTGATGTTTATTTATTGTACCTTTCGTTTTTCAAAGAACGTTAACATTTCTGGATAGAGAAAATGTTTTAAGTGCATTTGTTGGGATAGTTCTTTATATACTTGATGATAATGATCCTTTAAGTTGGTGTTGACTCCTGGCAATTGCCTAGACAGGTCCCTGAAGTTTGTTAATGAGTTTGTTCATTGCAAGAAGTGTTTGCCATTGCCTGCTTCTTATGGCTGGTCACCCAGTTGGCTTCATGCCTAAGGCAGGCAGGACTAGAATTCATTGTTACCTGGTTTGCAGCCTGTTGCCTTAACCAACACACCATTCTGGCTCTCTTATATTCCTTTCCTTTCCTTTCCTTTCCTTTCCTTTCCTTTCCTTTCCTTTCCTTTCCTTTCCTTTCCTTTCCTTTCCTTTCCTTTCCTTCTTTCCTTTCCTTTCCTTTCCTTTCCTTTCCTTTCCTTTCCTTTCCTTTCCTTTCCTTTCCTTTCCTTTCCTTTCCTTTCCCTTCCCTTTCCCTTTTCCTCCCTCCCTTCTTTCCAACATATAATGAAGGGAAGAGGAAAAATACCCTGCCATAAATATAAAATATATAACATGCAATTAATATTCATATGCTACTAAGAGTCTTCCTCCTATCCCAGGGTAAGTCACTCTACTCTTGTCCTTTGTTATCCTGTCTTCTCCAGGCCAAAGAGAAGAGCACTTTCCTGCTTCTTGAGGGCGATTATTTTGCCTTCTTCCTCTGTCCCATAAAGCTGACATGGTAACATGAAGATTAGGAATGGGGTGAAATGTTGGTTGCTTCCAGAATTGGTCCATCCCTTCTCAAGTGGCCCACAAGAGGGTTGCCGGCCAGCTCAAGGAAGCAGGGCTTATGGATGTTCTTGTAGTGGTGCAACCTAGTAAGAGATCTAATGTGAAGGATTTGAAAGATAGATTGCAAAACCAATGTAACTGTGTCTCATCAGGATATTCAATTATTTCCTGTGACTTGAACAAAATCGCGTGCCTCCTCAAGTCACGTTGGACATGTTAATCATTATTACTGCTTGTCCCTTTTGTGTACCATTTTCCTCTGATCTTACAGTTTCAAAACCCACCCTCTCTCCCACATATATGCATGCATGTAATCTTTAATGAACTGGATATGAGTTCACAGATTATATTAAGTGCAAAATGCTTAATGTTCCAGAATAGATAATTGATAATCAACCAAGATTAATAACACCCACTCAGAGATTGATAGATAAAGAGACAGAATAATAATTCTGTTATTCTGTTAGACCTGGGGGGGTGTCTTCAAACTTGGCCCTTTTATGACTTGTGGACTTCAGCTCCCAGAATTCCTCAGCCAGCATGCCTGGCTGAGGAATTCTCGGAGTTGAAGTCTACAAGTCATAAAAAGGGCCAAGTTTGAAAACCCCTGTGTTAGACAGACAGATATTAACATGGCTCAGTATTAAAACAATATTAGGGACGTTAAATGAATATTATTTCCCCACTGAAAATAAAAATGGCATTTTGCTGAAATTATGTATGGCTGATCCTCAGCACATCTTTTAGAGAGAGAACAATGTGAACCCTAAGGATTTCTTCATTCTCAGACTGAAGGCACTGTGGCATGAAGACTGCCTGAAGTGATAATAATTGCACCTTCTCTTTCTATATGACCAGGAAAGCTTCAGCTCTGGTGTTCAGAGTGAGTTGAGGGTGTTCACTATTCTCTTCTGTTCTTATTCTGTTTTCCAGAATAAGTTGTCCTAATGTCTCATTGTGATGAGTCCCAAGGACTCAACGGTTGAGAAGAACTTCACTACAATCTACTTTTCACTGTGCCTCAGCCACAAGGTCTGTTGCTGTCCTCATGGAAAGTAATGTGGGTTACTTTCAAGATAATAACTGGTTTGGCTTTTTTAGATTAGGAAAAAGCAGAGTGCCTGTACCACCACCACCACCGAAAACCAACCTCAAACCAGGCTTTGCTTTTGACTTTCAGAGTTGGAAACTACATCATGGATTTTAAAAAGTTTTGCCATGTTTGAATGTTCCTATGTATGAAACTAAAAAATGAAAAGATGTGGGAAGAAGTACAGAAGTACTGCAATCAAATAATGATTGATGGGGACAGTTTCCAACTTATCCTCCTAGGAGATCAATATCCTCAGGCCCAAACAATAACAAATCACATGAAATCGTATCAGTGAGGTGTCCAGTCCCATTGCAGCCCCAGCCAAAATGGCCATTCTCTCTCAAGGAAGGGGCCAGTCTTGCAGGCTCTTTCTATATGTGACCTAACATGTGAACCTGGGAGGTCTTCTCCTGCTAGGGAATGGAAAATCTTTGTTAGCCTTAGCCTGACTTCAAGCACGCCTCAGAGTGATCTGATGACAAGATAGAGGCTCCAGTGTGAGCACATACCGATTGCCAAATCACGCATAACTCATATTGTGACAACCAAGCTTAATTAATGAACCTTGAAAGCCACCTGAGATATGAGATCAGAATCTATCTCGCTGATGTTAGCCTGTAATACTCTTATTCATTTTAGTAAAATAGCAAAAACAGAGGCTGGAGTCTTGAAGGTGGCATCCTATCTAATCTGTTAGAAATTTCGAGTGATTTTTTTTTCTCCCCATGTCACCTATTTGAAACATCTGAAATGACACGTTACAAGATGAGAATTACAGCACAATCTCCATGGGTGGCACTCATCAAACCCCAACAATGATTGAATTGACAGCTGAAAAGTGCCTATAAAATTGGTTTCGGCTCTGCTTCCAGAAGGCTACACTTTTTGTTTTAAACGTCTCGGCTTCTCAGCCCTTTAACACCTCAGAAAACAAAGCACACACATTCGGATGGTGTTCTTTAAAGAAGAAAAAGGAAAGTAACTGAAGGGAAGTAAAGATGGTGATCTTTACTCTCCTCATCGTTTCTGTTCTGACTAAATGCCGTTAATGTAATTCTTTTCAGTGCCATTCCTATGCCCTCTCATAGGCTTCCTCCTCAGCCTACTTTTCAGCTCCTAAATCCAATCTGTTGTAACCAAAAGAAAGAGGCACGGCAAAGGACAGCTCATCTAAGGATAAACGCTTGGAAGGAGAGAAGGGAATTTCCTCACCCCCGCCCTCTCCCGATACTTTTGCTTCAAGAGGAAAAGGAACTGAACTGATTACTTGAGGGAAGCTTTTTTTGTTTTCGTTACGTCATCCACGGAACTACATAAAAAAGACTTCAGGCGTAGGAACAGCTCCAGTACACAAACAGCACCCGCGACGGCTGCAGCTGCAATGGAAATCAGCATACACAACGGAAGCACGCTGCTTTTTTGTGACGAGCCGCATGACTTGCCAAACGTGCTGGCTCTACAGCCTCTCTGGAACTTTGTCCGGAGGCAGGAGGATTTGATCAAGTCTCCCTTCTTCCCGGTGCTGTTCAACTTTGCAATCTATACAGCTTTCTGCTTGCCTTTTATCGCCCTGGATTTTTTAAGCCCTTGGATCGCCCTCTTGAGGAAGTATAAAATCCAACCGCACAGCTCGCCTACACCGCAGATGGTGGTGCTTTGCCTGGCTCAGAGCATCTATCAGCACATCGTGTGTATCTTTCCCGTGACTGTTGCGCATTGGTACTGGAGGCCAGTGAGCTTGCCGAGCATCGCTCCCGAGGTGCCCGCGCTTCTCCTGCAGATAGCAGCTTGCCTGCTGTTGTTCGACTTCTTGTCCTTTTTGTGGCATTTGCTCCACCACAAAGTGCCCTGGCTGTACAAAACTTTCCACAAGATCCACCACAAACACGTCTCTACCTTTGCTCTGGCCACCCAGTTTGCCAGCGTTTGGGAGCTGCTCTGGCTGGGTTTCTTTGCCGTAATTGGTCCGATGCTGTTGGGGTGTCATCCGTTGACGGAAATGGCTTTCTTCACGGCCAACATCTGGTTGTCAGTAGAAGATCATTCTGGCTATGACCTGCCATGGTCAACCCACAGACTGGTGCCTTTTGGCCTGTATGGAGGAGCTCCACACCATGATCTCCACCACCAGAAGTTCAAGTTCAACTATGCACCTTACTTTAAACATTGGGACTGGCTATTTGGAACTCTTAGCCATGCTCTGACGCAAAGCGACATGAAGGTCAATGAAGATTAATTTTTATCCCCATCTTTTACCTTATCCTTTGCCAGAGTTGATGTTTGGAAGCTCTGGTGTGAAAAAACAAACTGAGGAGTTTTGCACTGAACGTATTTATGCAAATATATTTATAACATGTTAATATTTATGGTTTGGGATTTGATTCCAATGACACAAACTATGTGAAAGAGATAAAACAGTATGTTTTTTTTGTGTGGGGATATCTGGTCTTCTATAAAGCTGTTACAAATGAATGTCTAATATATAAGTTTGCTGGCTTGAAGATATATATTTATATAATTATATATTACGTATATAATTCCTATGGAATTTCTCTCATCTCCACATTGAGGAGAAAAGGCTTCCTGTTGTAAACATTTCTACTCATTTGCAACCGCCCTGAGTCCTCAGGGAAAGGGCGGTATATAAATGCAAATATTAAATTAAATTAAATTAAATTAACCTGTCCTGTGAAATTTAAGTTATTTATATTATTTTTATATTGATGAAATAAATCAAAATTTGATATTATTTGTTGTCTATGCACTTTTTTGGAAATACTAAAATAGATTAATGTGTGTGATCAATCTATTAATTGGCTAAGAATATGATATTGTGTATGTGTGTGCGTGCGTGTGCATTTATGAAAAAAAACCACAACTTTTTGCAGCTAAAGAACTACCATACTGGAGATGGAATGAGTTGAGATTTTGTATTTTGGGTTTCTATTTGCATTTTTTTTTCTGCTCAGGAAAACAGGAGCAAGAATTAGACTATTCCCCCTGCTGCTTCTGACAGTCTATCACTCTAGAATTTTTATCACCTTATTCTGCATAAAGAGCTGGTTCCCCTCTCTTTTATTTTAGACATAATGCATTACAAAAATACTACACAGCAGTACCAAATATTATTTCTATGGCAAAATATAAGTAGTGTTTTCTGAGAGGGGGTTAGATGAAGGATCAGAGTCCTAAATACTTCCTTCTAAGTAGCTGTGCTTACATAATGATGCATTACCACTAGTAGTAGGTAGTCCTTGAATTACAACAGTTCATTTAGTGACCGTCTGAAATTACAATGGTATTGAAAAAAATGACTTATGACCATTTTTCACACTTATGACCATTACAGCATCCCCCATAGATGGTCATGTGATCAAAATTCAGATGCTTGTCAACTGATTCATAGTTATGACGGTTGCAGATGTCCTGGAGTCTTTGTGATCCCTTTTTGCGAGCTTTTGACAAGCAAGGTCAATAGGGAAGCAGGATTCACTTAACATCCATGCTACTAACTTAACAATTCTGATGATTCACTTATAATAACTGTGGAGCAAACCTCACTTTACAAATGTTTCATTGAGCAACTATAAATTTTGGGCTGAGTTGTGGTCGTAACTCAAGGACTATCTGTACATACTGTACAACCATCCCAAAGTTTTGCAAGACAGTGTTGGCATTTCCCTGTTAATTTAAATTTAAATTCCAAGATCGGTGTATATACCGTGGTTATGCACTACTTGTTAAAAATACACACTATTGTAGAAAAACAAGTCCTACATTAACAGAACATGAGAAAATACTGGGAATTTCCCTGTGTCACAATCTTCAGAAGTGACTAATTTCATTTTACACAAACACACACTAGAAGGTAAAAAATGTAATTTAAATTTACATTGTGCTACATTTTTTAAAAAAACAAGATTCCGGATTTTTTTTTCCATATAGTGGTTTGTAGAACAGAGAACAATATTGCAGTTTGGGGGTTCTGATTTATGTCTTGGTTTGAGTTTAGAAAAGAACCTGCTACAGCCATTGAATTGTAGGTTTTTCTTATATTCTGTCCCCGCTTATAGATGGTTATTGTCTAGAGCTGCTGTTCCCAACCTTTTCTATACCCCGCACCCCTAGAATGCTTCTGATATATTCTCGCACCCCTTACAAAAGTTTGAAATAACGGCAACAAATTATACATATACACTATAATTTTGAAACTACTAAACTTCGCACACCCTGGAATATCGTCTCGCATCCCCAATTGGGAACCCCTGGTCTACAGCAAGGTTAGCAAACACTTATACACACATGTACATATAGAGATCTTTTAACTTTAGAGGGCTGAAAGGGCATGGGGAATGGTGTGGTATATATTTCTGTTGTGCTAGAGAACTTAGGGTGGGTTGAGAAACCCACAAAAAAAATATGCCATCAGAAAATGGCAAATTTGTCAAAATTCATGCTGTGCTTTAAGAAGGTTTTAGTGACTACAAAATGGGGTGAGGTCTGCATGCATGTCCTTACATTGCCCATTCCTGCCATATTGGGTTGAGCTGCAGAATACACATTTTTTCCAGAATTTCTTAATTTCTAAAATTTCCAGTTTGAAAGATGCGGCTAGAGAAGATGGGCAATGTACAGTATCTGCCTATGAATTTAGGGATCTGTTGCAATTAGAATAGAACATATTGCTTTGTCTAGGAAGTCTAGACAAAGGGAGGGGGCTCCTAACTTTCTAAACAAGGTACAACTCCAACATACATACTATGACATTGTTATAACATCTGTAAAACTAAGAAACTCAGGTTTAGGGAAGTTTAGATATGTTTGGCCAGCTTTGCATGTCATTAAGCCGTTTCACATGAATCAGTATAATTGACACACGTGGGCTTTCAAGATGGCCATTGGTGTGCACTCCTAGCCATTAGTGATGCTAGGAGTTGTACTTGGGGAAGTGAGGGATCAGAAGCTTAAAAGGGATCAGAAATTTAGACCCTTTTTTGTTTTACTTCAAATATTTCAATTATGCCTGGCCTCCAAAAGTGGACATTTCCCAGCCTGTCTAGATCTGTACAGTCTTATAATTATAAGTGAACAAATGCATAACTGAGATGATTATATATTACTTTTGACCTGCATTTCCTGTCAGAAGCTTGACCTGTGGATATTCCCAGCAACCCTGTGAGGTAAGTTAGGGCTGAGAAAGAATGGCTGGCCCATCATTGTAATGGTGAAATGACACGAGATCTAGATCCTATTAAAGATAAGTCTCTGTGGCTGAAATATCACCGCCATGTATTTTTGACCTTTGGTGATATTGCAATCTCCTTCTTCATTACAGGTAGTCCTTGACTTAGGAGCACAATCTGAGCCCGAAATTTCTGTTGCTAAGTTGTTAAGTGAGTTTTGCCCCATTTTACGACCTTTCTTGCCACGGTTGTTAAATGAATCACTGCACTTGTTAAGTTAGTAATACAGTTGTTAAGTGAATCTGGCTTCCCCATTGACTTTGTCACCTATCTCACCTATCCAGGCTACATGAGCTGGCAGCCTGACCTTGGCCCTGGGGGTGGGGGTGGGGTGGGGTGGAGAAAAGATTGCAATGTGAGAAAAAAGGGGAGGATGGAAGCCCATGGCTCAATGTGAGAAGCTCCAGCCAGTCAAGGTCAAGTTACAATGATATGCAGAGCTCTTTCCTCAACAATATACAAGCCCCTGATTGGACATTTGCAGATAATCAGGGGATGGCTGGGGGGGAGGGGGAGGGAACTTTTCTTTGTGTTGTTTGCATGGGAAAACCTCAGATCCAGCTTACACTGCTTCTGTAACCATTTAAGCTTCATATTCCTGACAAAACAAATGGCCAGGAGTCTTTCTTTGCTAGATGACTGAGAGGGACGCTTGACATCTCCAGAATCTCCAGAAATAGCCTATCCAGTAAAAACCAGAAGGTTGTGCAACTATGTCTGCTCCAGGAAAAGAACCAGGAGAAGGGGTGTCGGGGGGGGATCACAAAAGGGGATTATGTGACTCGGAATACAACAATTGTCATAAATATGAGTCAGTTGCCAAGTGTCCAAATTTTGATCACGTGACCATGAAGATGCTGCAATGGTGGTAAGTGTGAACCAGAGTTCTAAGTCCCTTTTTTCAATGCCATTGTAACTTTGGTTACTAAACAAACTGTTGTAAGTCAAGGACTACCTGTATCTAGGTTTTTAGGCTGCTCCAGTTAAATTGGGAGGCTTACAATTGCCCCATAAGGCATTTCATATTACAAGCATAATGCATCACAAACAAAATATTTGGTAATCAACAGCCTGGCTTTCTTATCTCATCCCACCTCCTGAAGCCAATTTCTCAGGAGCAGCATTCAATCTTCTGTCCTGTTCTTGAAGGCCATATAGACTAGAGAGCTACATCTCTATTGCCCTCTGAAACGCTAATAGGGCTGAACTGCTCTTATTCCTTAGGCTAAGCCAGTGTGGACTTCAACTCCCAGAATTTCCCAGCCAGCATGGGAGTTGAAGTCCACACAGTTTAAAGTGGTCAAGGTTGAGAAACACTGGGCTAAACACTTCTAGAGAAGAAGGGGCACCAACAAGATAGCTCATTCTTTTGAGTTACAGTGTTCAATTTCACTTCTAAAACAAAAAGGGTGGGAAGAGGTGGCGTTTTGTTTCTCATCAGCAGATAAGCATCATTCATGAAGCTCCTTAGCTCACAACAGTAGCTAATACCTCAATCTGAAAGGACCTACTGCTGAAAGAGCAGCAGACACAATCAACAGGAGATCATAATTAACGTTATACAATATGGAGGCTTATGTATCCCAGGCTCAGTGAAAATAGCATTATCAACCAGGGAAGAGAACATGGGTGGAATTTAATATTGAAACCGTTTGTTTACATTGGCTTACTGTAATAAGGTAAAAGGTAAAGGTTCCCCTGCACATGCGTGCTAGTCGTTTCCGACTCTAGGGGCTGGTGCTCATCTCCATTTCAAAGCCGAAGAGCCAGCGCTTGTCTGAGGACGTCTCCATGGTCATGTGGCTGGCATGACTAGACGCCAAAGGCGCATGGAGCGCTGTTAGCTTCCCACCGTAGTGGTCCCTATTTGTCTACTTGCATTTTTATGTGCTTTCGAACTGCTAGGTTGGCAGAAGCTGGGACAAGTAACAGGTGCTCACTGTTACACGGCACTCAAGATTCGACCCGCCAAACTGCCAACCATCTGATCAACAAGCTCAGCATCTTAACCCACTGAGCCACCACGTCCCTTATTTATTGTAATAATGCAGCTCAAATAAATGCTGCCTGAATTAGTTTAAAGGAAATGTGTGGAACCGTGGACATCTCACACCTATGTGGTTTGGTCTTCTTCACATTTTCATTGAACAGCACAAACCATCTTTTCTACAATTCAAGGGGAAATTCCAATGGATGAAAAATGTCCCTTGACTTTGTTTTCTGTTCCATTTGAACAATTGCCAATTGTTCTTCCTTCCTATGATGCTGGGGAAGTCCCTTTTTGTTTTAGACTTAAAAATCTCTAGTATGTTAACCTTTCCACAGAGTATATATAGTCACAGGTTTGGACTTTGTCTTTGATTGTTGCCGTTTCTTGCACTTATTCAAACTTGCACTTTCTCACAAAGCAAGTGAAAACAGCAGAAACAATGCCACTCCTTGTTCCCTTTTGGTATCTTTAAAGACAGCTTGTTTGCGCCTGTCTTCCTCCTTCGGAGAGTTTCATTGCCCAAAGCATATATGGAATGAGGCTTATCAGATAAAGGGAAATAATTAGAAAATCCACTCTTCCTGTCCCTGGGTTTAGAAAAAAGAAGAGTATCAATAAAGGAGAATATTTGTAGTTCAGGGCTCAAATGAGGAATCCCTGGTGCTCTCTGAGCTTGCTTGTTTTCTTGCAGACGTTTCATTACTCAAACTAGGTAATATCAGCAGTGCTACTAAGGAGTGCGGTTTGCTCTCAGTTTATATTTTAGTGGTTTGTCCTGTCAGTATTGGTGAGGGTGGTGTTAGATATTCTTTGGTTGGGCTGTTTACTGATGACTTCTTTGGCAGTTTCTTGATTAGGTTGTTGTTTACTTGATTGTTGGTTTGATGTTAATTTTGGAGTTAATCTATCCTAATCTGGGTGCTGATTGCTGGTGGAGAGGTGCTTTGTTCCCTTTTTGGTTGATTGGTTGTCTCTTTTGCATAGTTCATAGATGTTGTTAACGCCTATGTGTCTATTGATGGCTAAGTTGTCAGAGTGCCAGGCTTCTAGAAATTCCTTAGCATTTTTGGGCTTGGCTTGGTCTAGGATGGTCACATTTTCCCAACAAACTATGGTTAAGTCTGTCTACTTCAGGGGTTTTCAAACTTGGCCCTTTTATGACTTGTGGACTTTAACTCCCAGAATTCCTCAGCCAGCATGCCTGGCTAAGGAATTCTGGGAGTTGAAGCCCATAAGTCATAAAAGGGCCAAGTTTGAAGATCCCTGGTCTACATGTTGTGAAATTAAGGAGTTTTCATCATGTCTTCTGACTGATAGATGGATTTCGTGGGCGTGTTCTGCCAGTCTTCTACCTGTTTGCCCTAAATAGGGGTTGTTGTAGTCATTACATTACATGTTGTCCAATGAAAAGAGTACGTAGCAATCCAAGACATTGAACTTTGGATGCTATGTAATTATAGCCTCTCTCCTCATCTATCCACCTGCACTAGAATTTTGCCTTTTGGCACAAGCAACTGTTCAAAGAATAGAGAAGGGGGTAAAAAAAAAGTAAGGTGAAGAAATTAATTGTCAGATAAGAAAAAGAAAAGAAAAGAGAGACAAATCTTTAGGTACATTTTATCATACTTCTCCAAATCTTTTTAGCTCAGCAAGCTATCCTTGCTTTCATCACTTCCATAAACCACCTCACAGGAACTGTAGTCTTTTGTTCTATAAATAACTGCCTTAGTTTTCCCCTTCCATTTGACCCATTTATTCTTCATATATTTGTTTGTTTTGCAATTATGTCCTTATTAATTCCCTCTGTATGATCAAATATCTGAATGTTCTTTTTTCATAATAGTTACTCATTTTTGTATTTAATCTACATTCATTACTCATTTTTGTATTTAACCTACATTCATTCCAGACCCATCTGTTCACTATTCTTTCTCATCTGGTTTATTACATATACTTTGGAAATACCGTATTCTCATTGTGTGCAACATTTATGTTTTTCCTAACATATCCACCTATCATTCCGATATAAAAAGTAGGCAGAAGCATGCTTTTACACACACCAATTTGCTTTCTTTTCTTTTCTTTTTTAAAATTCCCCAAGCATTAATTCCTTGCAACATGTTACCCACTCCAAGTAGTCCTTGATTTATGACTACAATTGACCCCAAAATTTCTGTTGCTCAGCAAGACAAATGTGAAGTGAATTTCATCTCATTTTATGACCTTTCTTGTTATAAAATGATGTTGTTAACTGAATTGTCGCAGTTGTTAAGTTAGTAACACAGTTGTTAAGTGAATCTGGCTTCCCCATTGATTTTGCTTATCAGAAAGTCACAAAAGGAGATTACATGACCCTGGGACACATCAACCGTCATAATAAACATCAGTGAGTTGCCAAGTGCCCAAAGTTTGAACATATGACTATGGGGAGGCTGCAAAGGTCATAACTGAGAAAAACGGTCATAAGTCACTCTTTTCAGTGTTGTTGTAACTCCAAATGGTCACTAAATGAACTAAAAGTCTAGGACTACCTGTACTCTTCTACTGGGATATGCACTGCTTAAAATTTCCCCACTCATTTTCCTATCTTTTTTAAACATTACATTGAAGTATGCAAAGTCATTTAATTGCTACGGTTGAATTATATTTTTCTTGTCAAACATGCATTAATTATCAGATCCATGTGCCTTTATGCATTATTCAAATTTGCACTGCAAACCATTTAGGTTCTCAGCCAACAGCATGGTAACTACATACAACAACACATGTAGATTTACATTCCTAATTCATACACCCTAACGTCATCTCAAGCATTACTTATATACTTATTCAAAAATATTACACGTTTGTAATATTTGTATTAAGGTTGTGATGTTTGTATTATTTTCTGATCCATGCTGTATTGCTTACCTTCCATTTATTCTCATGTATGCTTTAATTTTATCTTGAATCAGTTTCATCATATCCAGGGACCAATATTCAGCTCTGTATTTTTGCAAAACATTCTATAATTTAAATTTATTCAGTATCAGCAAGTGAATAAAAACATTCTTTCTCACATAAATGCATTACTCAGGGTATAAATCTGATTTGCACACTATTCTGGCATAAGTTACATTGTACTTCCAAAATTTTATTTATTATAACCTTCTCCCAAGGATCTTACACATTCAGCAATCTAACTTAGCTCAGACATCTCAGACATAACCCTCCCAAGTTCTTATAAAGATAAGGGGAGGGACGGGAAGAAATACATTCAGACTTGCAAGATTTTGTTACTTTAAGCTTATAATAAAAGTAGTATTTAGCATTAATTTTGGTTTTTTAGTCTAGTCTTCCTTGAAGGGCTGATAAAAATCTCCAAATATCCTTCCAGTATTTTCTTATTTTATTTCATCTCAACTTTTTCATCATGTTTATTTTTAATTCCATTCATGCTGTTGGATGTTCTTTTCACACCGTTCTTAGTTTAGTTTAGTTCTTTCCACACCGTTCCAAAATAATTTTAATTTCCAACAAAACCACTTTGCCTTTTCTATGTCTTTGTCCTTTCCTTTCCTTTCCTTTCCTTTCCTTTCCTTTCCTTTCCTTTCCTTTCCTTTCCTTTCCTTTCCTTTCCTTTCCTTTCCTTTCCTTTCCTTTCCTTTCCTTTCCTTCATTCCTTGTTTTCTTTCACCATTTTTTTTGCAACCATCCTTTTCTTTCTGGAAAGATATACCTTTCTTTCATTCTTTCTTGCAGCAATCAAGCTCAATTTTGTATTTAACAGATGCGAGAAAGGGAGGGCATCTATTTTGTCCTACGTTTCCAGGGTTGCATTAAAAATGAATTCTCCAAAAGGATGCTCATGGAAATCTGTCTTTATGCCCACCAGGATATCACACTATCTTGACATTATTTTTAATTTCTTTGAAATGGAAAAAATAAATAAATGGGAGGTTGTCATACTGCAAAGAGATGCATCAGCCTCCATCATTTTTATTTGCAGAATACTTGAGCCCCATATAAATCCCTTAGAAAAGAAAACATAATAGGTTTCTGCTCCAGTGCTTTACTAATAGGCAAGGTACTTGATGTATTCATTTCAGGAAGATAGCCATAAGGATCTGCCAACCTCCCTAAGCAACCAAGTTTGACTTCATTATTATTCATATAGGAACATTTGCAATATTTTAGTAGTTAGCACGCATTCAAACACCTGGCTGATAAATTACTGTGATAAGATCAGGTTATGGTTTAAGATACATTATGCAACTGATTTGCTGAATAAAATAACTTTTGGCTTGAGTCACAATAGATAGAAGAACAGCAAATTCTCGATGGAAGACTAGTGGAACATCATAAATGAAGTAAGGTTGGCATGTGTCCCTAAGTGCTATGAAATCATCATCAAGGTTACATTTTATGATTCTCCTCAACATATATTGGAACAGGAAACCTCACAGCTAGTGATTCAAGGACATAGCTCTTGATAAGCTAATTTTTGCAGTTTATAACAAATAATAGTTGCTTGATTGTATAATGTATTTCACCTGGAGACCATCACTGCAAGAGATGTCAAACGGCCAACACTGCTCCAAAATGCAATTTAATTGTTGCTGATGGTGATATAAAGTAATTTAATGTTATACGTGTTTGTTTGTTGAAACAAGTAATTGGACGTGCTTTCTCACATCTGGACTACATCTGCAAAAGAGAAGCCACTAAGGTTTTGAAAGAAAAGAAACAAAACAGTAATGATATCATCTCCTTTGGGTAAACAGTGTGCTGATATTTTATTTGTGAGATTTCAATGGAGAAGATCCATTGGTCTCTTTCCATAATACTGTCAGGACTGCCATTCCGCTATGCCATGTGTTGCCTGCTGTCAGCCTGCCATACGCAATGGGGGTGGGTGGGGGTGGGGAGATCGGCAGAGTGGGATAAGGGGAGAGTTAGCATGAGGAATTGACACTATGCATAGTGCTGTACCCTGAGAACCACCGGACGGTCCCAGGTCATACAAAGGAATGCAGAACCATCCTACCTGTGAAGAAAGGGACTGCTAGCCAAACAATTTGTTAGCACTCAATTGGACACTCTATGATAACTAGGGGGATAGAAATTTACACATATGCTTTGGGCATGAAAACTCTAGATCTAGCTTTGCTTCTTCTGTAACCACTTGGCTTTAGTAAAAATTATCTCTGGCTAACCATGGGCCCAAGAATCTTTCTTTTCTAACTGACCAAGTTGGGATGGTTGACAGATAGAGGCATCTATAGAGAAGGAGTCTGGATAAGACAAAGATGAGAAGGTAATAATACTTATATTCCTCTTATATTCACAGAAGTTGCAAATCATTGTCCATATAGGTTCATTTCTAAAGTGAGAGTAATGATGGGAGTACTTGTCTAACCATCCATGGTTGCTGATATATCTAAAGCAAGGATTCGCAAGCCAAGATTAAGGATAGCCAGGATTTCAAAAACCTTGGGGTCATTTGCAAAATTGCCCCTAAACTGCAATTGTAATATGATAAAAAAGGCATTAAATACATGGGAAAGAATCTAATTGCATGTGAAAATGAAAATGAAAAGCAAATTCAATTACAGTTAATTTAAATGATATTTGTTTTTATTCTGGTCCAACTATTTGTTTGCTTGAAAAAGGTTTTGTATTTAGGTTTTAGGAAAAAGTTAGATAAATAAACACAGAATCAATCTTTCCTTTTCTGTTTACAGTTTTCATTGAAAATGTGCACCATCCAAAAAGCTGAGTTATGAAATCTTTACTTGTAATCAGCACATCCTGTAAATAAGTGACTTCTGTATTGTTTCAGTGAATTTGTCCACTCAGTCTTACTGAGGGCATCTATCCTGAGTATTTAATTTAGTTTACTATTATTTATTTTGCTATCAATTTTTTATTTTTACTCAAAAAGCTAAAATACAAACTCCAAAAAAGGAAAAAAAATGCAAAACAAAAGAAAAATAAACAAGACATTTAAAAGAGTGCATTAAGAATAGCAATAGCATTTAGACTTATATACCGCTTCACAGTGCTTTACAGCCCTCTCTAAGCAGTTTACAAAATCAGCATATTGCCTCCAACAATCTGAGTCCTCATTTTAACCAAAGTCAGAAGGATGGAAGGCTGAATCAACCTTGAGATGGTGAAATTCGAACTGCCGAACTGCTGGCAGCTGGAAGTCCACAGAAGTAGCCTGCAGTACTGCATTCTAATCACTGCGCCACCACGGTGAAGATACAAACACATATACATATATTATGCCTTCTACTTGATTACTGATAAATACTTGTGAAGCAGACCCAAAATTTTTAAATTTCTATTTGAAAATTTTGACCTGTCTTCTGTCTACTATATTAATAACAAAATGGTTAGCAGGTAGAACAACAATGAAAAAAAGCAAAATAAAAATTTCAAAACCCTCTGTTAACTATCTATTATTGTATTCAACTCATAGAAAATTTACCATAACATCTTATCTATTCCCAAATCATCCCAACAATTAACTCTGATCTGTCCTGAATCAAATATCCTCATTTGCTTCATAATAACATCTCTTATTAATTATTGTCTGGTTGAATATAATAAACCCATTCTCCAAAATTGATCTACCTTCCCAAAAAATTCCAGATGAAATTGTTTACCAGTTAAATATAATACATCCATTCCCCAATCTTTTTCAATCTTTTTAAGAAAAACCAATTTATCATCCATCCATTCTATCAGCATTGAATCTGTAGGGTCAGAAAGATTTTGTCAATTGGATTGAGGACATGTACCGTATCTTGGGTATTTAATTTGCGAGTTTACTGTTATTTTTTTGTTTTATTTTTGTTGTTATATTCTACTCAAAGTTCTTTAGGATGATAAATAAGTATCTTAAACCTTTTGTTAATGTAAATAAATGCAAATAAATATCTCAATTCTTACAATATCATTTCAATACTTCAAAGAAGGGCTAATGTGTTTAGCCATATTCTGTGCATAAAGCTTTCAGATCCTTTGGAGAATAGGTTGTCTCCTTCTTCTTTGTGGCAACTCCTTAGATATTGTCATGCTGCTATCCTGTCACCCCGGTCCTTCTTTTCATTCAACTGGACATACCCAATTCCAGCAACCATTCTTTATATGTTTTAGCCTCCAGTCTTTGTTGCTTTGAGAGAGTTAAGATGTAATAATGTGTACCTTTTTGCATTCCAGTCTTCCTTTTGCTTGTAGGACCCGAATTTGGCAGGAAAAAAACAAAAAGAAGAAACAGATTGTACAGACTTGCAAATGTGTTTATGTTGGACTATCAAAATCTTAGGCTAGCATTATGACTAATAACTCATTCCCTGTTTGGTTCTAAGGATAGGATTACATATTTTCATTCATAATTTCTTTCTTTTCAGTAACAAAAAAAGATTTAACAATATCCTATACAACTGACATATGTGCCCTCTCTTCCCAAACAGAAAGCAATTCCACTTTGCCTTGATCATCTGTCTCAAATTATTCATATTTGCCTTGGTTTCTAGTTGTTCCATGTTTTGGAACACAACACAAATATTTTTAGGGTTGTGCAAAGCTCTGATGGGTGTTTCATATCTGCATCTTTTGTATTGTTTCTCCTCATATGAGATCATGTGTTGAAATGATGTTCCTTAAAAGCCGGAGGGCCTGGGCATGGACCCAAGATGCAAAACAGGTTTATATGTGGTTTCTATTCCTGGCAATCAGGGAAGACAGGAAGTAGGAGTGGCTACTGGATGATTAACTCTACCTTCCAAATTAGGAATAGCATGTGTTGCAAAGTAAGACAGCATCCCTGCCAACCCTGAAGCCAGGAAGAATTGAAAATGTATGCTTGATGCCTTCAGGCGGCTGCTTCTTTGGGCGATACTGCGAAATATGTCTCTGACTAGGCAAGTACAGCAAGGTTTCTGGAAAAAAAGAAAGTGAAAGAGATCTGGGACCTCTCCTGAGAGTGAAAAAATTCAAAAATATGTGCTTTGTCTGCATCTGGATGCAAAAAGACTTAGAACCTTGTTCTCATAGGTATAAAGTGGATTACCTCATACAAAAGCATTATATTTGGCAGAATAAATCTCCTTGAACTATGGATTCACAGCAAGCTCTTTTTACAGGGTTATAGTTTCTCCATCTCCTTCTCCTTCTGATTCTCATCTCCTTCTCCTTCTCCTTCCCCTTCTCCATTCCTCTTTCTCCATTCCTGTACATTTCAATGTTGCAATTTCAAAAACTGATTCAATCTGCATGCAAATGTGTAGTTTTGCTACATGCCCATCAGTTTGCCTTCAATTTTCTTACTTTGTTAATGTGCTTGTGGTTTCCCTCTAAAACTTCTGCCTTTTGTGTCATATCGGCAGATTGCTTGTCCACAGACAAATACAAAGTGTTCCACACAAGTTGCGGTGGGTGATGTAAGCAATGCACATAGTGATGGGTTTTTCTCAACCCTGCAATTATCTGGAATTGTTTCCTGCTAGAAACTGACCTTTTAAAAGGACTTGGAGAATGGTATTTAGATATCTGATCTGAGTGAACTCTGTACACACACCCAAAACCCCGCAAGTGATATCTGTTTTCAATTTTGTCCACTATCACACTCGGCGGTTTCCTTAATTTTCTTCATTTTGCAACGAGCCTGTATTCTGATCCTGTAATATAGAATATAGAACTGAAATCTGGGCAGCATTTGGGCAGCATCTATCTTACATTGTTCTAAAAAAATTATAGTTCAAAATACATTTATTTATTTTTACTAGCAAGCTCAGTTTTTTTTACTAATACATTGGGAGTACAGATTAAGATGTTATAGCAGAAATGAGTTGAGAAGTCAAAATAATGGATTTTGGATGTATTGCAGGGAAATACAAAAGAGGTAAAAGACAGTCATAACTTGGATGGCAGCTATTCATCCTATATTTGCATCTTGAAAATGGATGATTCTTGGCATGTCTAGTAGAAATAGAGCAGTCTAGGATCTCATCAGATCAAGTTGCTTCTAGGTTTGACTACATGCCAGATGATTTCAAAATATAAGTAGCTATGATGTGGAGAGATCACAATCATACAATGTGTGAGCTAATTTGTGGTAGACAGGACACTTTGAGTAGGGTGTGAGCACCAACCTGCAGCTTGTAGAATCTGGTACTTTTCAAATCTGTGAAGACTACAGTTCCCCAAATTCTTGGAGACAGAATTTTATTGAAACTCTTCACTTATATCTTGCCTTTCTCATGAATCAAGTCCTGAATTCCCCTATTTTTAAGCGAATTATTTTGCAGAGGCTGGCTAAGAACAAAGCATGGGAAACATGCTGACTGGGACTTTTGTGGTAATTGGGAAGGAAGCATTTCAGTAGGCTATTACTTCATGCAGGAAAATTAGTATCTCAGCCAGCTTGAGTCTGAGTGGTACAGATTGTTGCCAGCCTAAATGGTACATTTCTTACTGATTTTACAGGGATGTAAGGCATCTTCAGATTTTTATTTATTTTTTGTTCTTCACGCTAAAGTACCTGCCCAGAAATGGTGATGCTGGCCCTTATTACCCAAAATAGGTCAGAATGAACATAGTTAATTGCTTTTTCTATTGTTTTTATATCTTTGACTAATCACATTCCTTCTAGTTGTTATCCAACTAGTAGGAACTACAACACCAAGTCTTTCTCCACCATGATGTTCCTGGGAGGGGAGAGAAATTTTGACAAAGAGAAACAATTTGTAGGTGAAATAGCTGAACAATCCTTTCCCCTAACTCTGGTCAGATGAATATTAATGTGGTTGGATTAAAAAAAACAGTTGAGAACTTAAATGTCCTCCACTATGTGCCTTGCTTCAGGTTTCTGCCCTTAGGATCAGAATATTTTGTTGAATAAATTGTGCAATAATAATCAAATCAGCTAGCTTACATTCTACCGCACCCCACCTAAAATTTATTTTTACTTTTCTGTATATCTTTACGATCTATTCCACTTATCAGTCCCTGATAATCTGTACCTTTTCTGATGTCCCAGTTCTTGACTTGCTCTTATTCTACTCATGAACAAATGGATTTTTTAAAATCTCATTTATAAGTTGGCAGCTCTCTGTTCTTCCTATAATCATAATAGGTGTGTTGGAATTTGATTGTATATATGTACTACAGACCCATAAGCCTCTGCTAGAAGCCACAACAATGCCACATTTGTGAAAGTTGCAAATGACATAATTTACATCAGTCATGTCAAGATACAAATGATGAGATACAATTTAAGAGCCAATTTGGTCTAGTGATTAAGACACCAGGCTGGAAAGCTGGAGACTATGAATTCTAATTCCACCTTAGCAATGAAAGCTAGTTGGGTGATTTCCCCAACTCACCTCATAACATTGTTGTTGTGGGGCAAATAGAAGGAGGAAGATGTGTTTGATATATATGCCACCTTGAGTTATTTGTAAAAATAATAAAAGTAGGCAAATAAATAAATAAATAAAATGACATCACCTGGGCCTCAAAATGCTCAAATGCTCTGTGATCCCTTCTGGCCCTTATGCTTTAAATGCTAATTTTTAATATTAATATTTATGATTTTAATGTTTTATTGTTTTACCTTGTTTTTACTCTGTTTTAAGCCACTTAGAGTCACCTCTAAGAGATAGGTGGCAAATAAATAAATAAATAAAATATCAACTGACATTCATTTTTAACTTTGATGCTTTCCTAAGGCTAATCTTCATTAATTGTCTAGGGAACAGTTCAAAGACTTCAGGCTAAGTATTTCCTAGGAAAATAATAATAATAATAATAATAATAATAATAATAATAATAATAATAATAATAAGAATAATAAGAAGAAGAAGAAGAAGAAGAAGAAGAAGAAGAAGAAGAAGAAGAAGAAGAAGAAGAAGAAGAAGAAGAAGAAGAAGAAGAAGAAGAAGAAGAAGAAGAAGAAGACGACGACGTCTAGTCCAACTCCCTGCTAAGGCAGGAAACCCTATACCATTTCAGACAAATGGCTGTATAAAAGCACATGTATTTTGCTCTTTGCATAAACTAAAGAAAATGTCTTCTTAACTGAACAAAATGCCTGAAACCCACACAGTTTGCTTTTGCCACTGCTTTATATTAGCGCAGGGTTTACTTTTAATAGATATACTATTTTGGAATTGGGTAGTTTTAAAAGCTCAGGAGCATTTATTTGAAATTACTGCATTCTTTAGAGATGAAATAACTGCTATTAAAAATCAATTACTGTATCTATTCATTTGAATTTCTAGCAGAACATCTTCTACCATTTGTTAGTTTAAAAAACCAACCCGAGCTGATTTTTGTTTTGTCTTGATCACCCTTCCTCAATCTGACAATCTCCAGGGAGTACTAATTCTGGAAGTTGCAATTTCCAAACAATCTCTGGGGAAGATTGTTTTTTTTTTGTAAATAAAACCTAATTGAATAGATTTATGGGCATCTGCACTGCAGATTGATTGATCCACCTACCTTCCTTTGGTGTTCCATGTTTCTACCTTTACAAACCAACAGGCTAATTTACAAAAATATAAACTATTTCCAGTTTCAAAACCCTCCTTTGGACCACCACTAAAATCAATCCCTGAACACAGATTTGTGATTACTGTACTCTTTTTCAAATCCAACTTTCTATCCTCTTAATAACTTCCCATAGTTCAAAACATACAGTAATCAGTTTCTCTGTTTCCAAAGACATAATTATAATGCACCTGAAAAATTATGGTCATAAGCCCTATGTTTTCCCATGGTCACAGTAATACGTAGATCGGTAAACCCACCACCACCAAAAAGTCACAAATTTCCCAAGTCAATAGAGGTATATATTATTCAGCAAAGAGAAGCAGAGATGGTCAAACTGATTCTGTTATCCAAAGAAGAGAATATATCTAACCCTGTTTCTATTTTGAAAGTGTTTCCAGATTTTGTCCTTGCAGTGGAAAAAAAAAGAAATCTTGATTTTGTTTTTGCTAATTAGATAGGTTTATTGTTATAGAAATGATTTGTACATACTGTTGTGTAAAAGTAAAAAGTTGTGATTGTAATGTTGTTATCTTCTACTGTGCTAAAGAGAGGCAGAAGTTGGTGCCTTTTTCTTTCCCCTCTTTACATTATCTTTTTTTCTTTTCTCTCCCTTTTCTTCTAGTTTTCTATTACTTTTTTGAATTTCTTTCAGTGTTTTATATTCTGATGAACTAATAAAACTATTATTAAAACATCACAAATATCCCTATTCTTAATGGATCCCTTTTTATCATCCCTGCTTCTCTCAACAAAGGACTGTCAAATTCCAAACACTGCCCATATAGCTTGAAAGGAGCCATAGGCTGCCCACACTACAAATGTGATTACAGGTGTGATTTTATAACTGGAGCCAGTGGAAAAATCACCCAGCAAATTCTCAGTCCCTTACTTGACTTGTGACAATATTTTTTGCCTGGGCACAGAAGTTAAGCACTGTCAGAAGTCAACAGAGTTTTATTTATTGCCGGTTGAGCTCCGGACGGCCCCCGACCTTCCTTTTTGAACAATCCAGCCTGGCCTGATGGGATGGGGTTGGGTTTTTATAAATCGATCTTAACTTTTAATGTGTATTATTTTACGGGTATTGCTATTTAATTACTTTTTAATTTTTGTATCTTGTTTTTATTATGTATTGCCCTGTTCACCGCCCTGAGTCCTTCGGGAGAAGGGCGGTATACAAATTAAATTATTAAATTAAATTAAATTAAATTATTTATGGTTGGCTGCACAATCAGCCAGATGTTTAGACTCGATTTGGGATTCTTATCCATCGATTGACTCCTTCCTAAGAACCTAGCACAGCTAGTCCTTGACTTATGTCCACAACAGAGCCCAACATTTCAAAATTCAAAATTCAAAAATTCTGTTGCTAAGTGAAACATTTTGAAGTGAATTTTACCCCATTTTGTGACATTCCTTGCTACGGTTGTTAAGTGAATCACTGCAGCTATTAGGCTGGTAAAAGGAGGTTACGTGAATCAGGCTTCCTCAAGGATTTTGCTTGTAAGAATGTCACAAAAAGTGATTGCATGCAACCGTCATAAATATGAGTCAGTTGTGAAGCATCCAAATTTTGATCACGTGACAGTGGGAATGCTGAAACAGTGATACAGTAAGTGTGAAAAACGGCCATACATCACTTTTTTCAGTGCCGTTGTAACTTTGAATGAACTGTCACGAACTACCTGTATAGGCAGATGTTGTTTAATGACGTTGAAGATAGTGTTATCATTTATCATTTCTTTTCTTTTTTCTTTTTTAACTTATATGTAACTGCAGGTAAAAAGTCAAGTAACCTTTTTTTAAAAAAATTGTTTTATTGATTTTCTAATTTTACATTTAAGTATTTAAAAAGCAACATGGCGGCTGAGTTAACCGATAATTCAATAACATACAATTATCTTTAGTACAAGTCTCAAACTACTACATTAGATATTTCCTCTCTTTTCCCCTTAGTATTTACTTTTGTTGTTAGCTGTGAAGTCATGTCTGACCCATCGCAACCCCATGGACAACGTTCCTCCAGGCCTTCCTGTCCTCTACCATCTTCTGCAGTCTATTTAACTTCACGCCTACTGCTTCAGTGACTCCATCCAGCCACTTCATTCTCTGTCGTCCCCTTCTTCTCTTGCCCTCCATCTTTCCCAGTATTAGACTCTTCTCCAGTGAGTCCTTCCTTCTCATAAGGTGGCCAAAGTATTTCAACTTCAGGATCTGACCTTCTAAAGAGCAGTCAGGGTTGATCTCCTCTAGGACTGACCAGTTTGATTGCCTTGCAGTCCAAGGCACTTGTAGGAGTCTTCTCCAGCATCATAGTTCAAAGGCCTCAATTCTTTGGCGCTCAGCCTTTCTTATGGTCCAACTTTCACTGCCATACATTGCAACTGGAAAGACCATAGCCTTGATTATACACACTTTTGTTGACAGGGTGATGTCTCTGCTTTTTAGTGTGCTGTCTAGATTTGCCATTGCTTTCCTCCCCAGGAGCAAGCGTCTTTTAATTTCTTGGCTACAGTCCCCATCTGCAGTGATCTTGGAGCCCAGAAAAATAAAATCTGTCACTACCTCCATTTCTTCCCCACCTATTTGCCAGGAATTGAGAGGGCCGGATGCCATGATCTTGGTTTTCTTAATGTTAAGTTTCAACCCAGGTTTTGCACTCTCCTTCTTCACCCGCAACAAGAGGCTCTTTAGTTCTTCTTCACTTTCTGCCATTAGAGTGGTATCATCTGCATATCTTAGATTGTTAATATTTCTCTCGGCAATCTTAATTCCAACTTTTGATTCATCTAGCCCTGCCTTTCTCATGATGTGCTCTGCATATAAGTTAAACAGGCAGGGCGACAGTATACAGCCTTGCCGGACTCCTTTCCCAATTTTGAACCAATCAGTGATTCCGTGTCCAGTTCTCACTGTTGCTTCTTGACCTGCATATAGGTTTCTCAAGAGACAAATAAGATGGTCTGGTACTCCCATCTCTTTAAGAACTTGCCACAGTTTGTTATGATCCACACAATCAAAGGCTTTAGCATAGTAAATGAAGCAGAAGTAGATGTTTTTCTGGAACTCTCTAGCTTTCTCCATGATCCAGCGTATGTTGGCAATTTGATCTCTAGTTCCTCTGCCTCTTCGAAATCCTGCCTGTACTTCTGGTAGTTAGTATTTACTATCTTATGTTTAAACTAAGTAATCTTATGTTGGTAATATTGACATCTCAGATTGCAATTAATATTGGTAGAATTTTTACTTATCTCTTTTTATTTTCAGTGCTTTAAGGTTTCTTGATAATAGAAAGTTAATAATTTGTAATCATATGATATAAACTTTACTGCACTGAAATAATAAAATAATACAATGTATCAAGATTTATAATATCACATTAAAAGGAAAAAGAGAAGGTAAATATTTATATGGTTGGTGCAGCTTTACTTTCTGTCTCTGCATTTCTATTTTAATAATTCAGTTTTAATCTTAGATGCAAACTGTCTTTGTTCCAATGAGTTCATGGTTTATGAAAAGGCTATATAGTGATGCCTAGGGTTAACACATTTCCTCTACTGTTCCTTCCTCCTTCATGTGTGACATTAAGGAGTTTTGACACTTCCTTTTATGCTTTATCAAAGTGTAAAAATATATCAACCCAATCTATTCTTAGTTTCCTTTCCCCACATGTGAAAAAGATAAGGTGAGAGGAATGGGGTCTCATGTTTAGTTCATGGTCTTGTTTTCCTGTAATGGAAACTAATGGTGACCGTATAGCTATTGTTGATGCAATTATTTAATTTATATAACACCCATTTTTCCAAAGAGGCTCAATGCTGGCAATTGGAAGAAACACAGCTATAATAAATAGTCAGTCCAATAAAATGTAAAAAAAATAATAAAAGTGCCATATTTAGTTATACAGCAAAGATGAAACCTATCACTCAACTTGGTCGGTAATACAGGTAGCCCTTGACTTACAACAGTTCATTTAGTCTGAAGCTGCAATGGCCTTAAAACAATCACTTATGACCAGTGGTGAACAACAACAAATATATGAACAACCGGTTGTCTGTGTGGATGCTGCTTCCGGAAGTCCATTCTGGGCCTGGGCAACAAAAAATTAGCTACCGGTTCTGGCAAAGTGATGCGAACCGGCTGAATCCCACCACTGCTTATGACCCTTTTTCACACCTACGATCATTGCAGCATCTCCATGATCACGTGATCAAAATCTAGATGTTTGGCAACTGATGGTTGCAGTGTCCCAGAATCATGTGATTCCCCTTTTGCATCCTTCTGACAAGCAATAGGGAAGCCACGTTACTAACTAAGTAACCTAGAACTAAGGAGAAACTTCCTGACAGTTAGAACAATTAACCAGTGGAACAACCTGCCTCCAGAAGTGGTGAATGCTCCAACACTGGAAGTTTTTAAGAAGAAACTGGACAGCCTTTGTCTGTAATGGGATAGGGTTTCCTGCCTGAGCAGGGGGTTGGATTAGATGACCTCCAAGGTCCGTTCCAACTTTATTATTATTATTATTATTATTATTATTATTATTATTATTATTATTATTAGTAGTAGTAGTAGTAGTAGTAGTAGTAGTAGTAGTAGTAGTAGTAGTAAAGGTAAAGGTAAAGATTCCCCTGCACATGCGTGCCAGTCGTTTCCGACTCTAGGGGCCGGTGCTCATCTCCGTTTCAAAGCCGAAGCGCCAGCGCTTGTCCAAGGACGTTTCCGTGGTCATGTGGCCAGCATGACTATACGCCAAAGGCGCACGGAATGCTGTTACCTTCCCACCGTAGTGGTCCCTATTTTTCTACTTGCATTTTTTATGTGCTTTCGAACTGCTAGGTTGGTAGAAGCTGGGACGAGTAACAGGCACTCACTCTGTTACGCGGCACTCGGGATTCGACCCGCCAAACTGCCGACCTTCTGATTGACAAGCTCAGTGTCCTAACCCACTGAGCCACGGCGTTTATTATTATTATTATTATTATTATTATTATTATTATTATTATTATTATTATTATTATTATTATTATTATACAAACTTAAACTTAAAACTTGACAGCTGCAGTGATTCGCTTAACAACTGTGTCAAGAAAGGTTGTAAAATGGGACAAAACTCACTTAACAAATGTTTCATGTAAGAACAAAAATTTTGAGCACAATTGTGGTCATTAAGTTGAGGACTACCTGTATTATCTGCTGCTGCGGGGTACCTTATCCTGTAGTGCATGAATGAAGAGACCTTAAAGCATTGTTTGAAATCAGTCCAGATAGGAACTGAATCCATTTTCTCCAGAATAGGATTCTTTAAGTGAGCCTATTGCTGAGAAGGTCCTATCCTAAATCACTATTTTGCTGAGTATACCATAGGTATTGAAGAGAGAATCTGTTCAATAGTTCCTAAGTTCTTTAGGGCTTTGTAGGCTGAGGCCACTACCTTGACCTGGATGTAGTTTGTTCCAAATAATGAATACGAGAGAATCTTAGGACTGTGATGGGTAATAAATTTAACTTAAAAAAATCAACAATTTAAGGATCGGTAATATGTCTTCTATGTAGCCACACAATTCACAATCTGATAATAATGATTTGCATTCGCTGCCACTTTTTTCCTTGTCTTCCATGATAACCCTTGAGAGAGTACATTGCAATAATCCAGGAATGGAGTTATTAAGGCATAAAAATATAGAAACATAGAAAACTGATAGCGAGGGCAGGGGGAAACCAGTGGTTCATTGAGTTTGCCCTTTCAGTTTTTGTTTGTTTATTTTTGTTTTCTTTTTTAATTTATTCATTTATTATACTTCCTTTTCCCAGCCTTACATGCAGTGGGAGGAGGAGGAGGAGGAGGGGGGGGGACAGTTCATTAGAGATACTGTTTTGGTCTTATCAGTTTTGTCTTTGCAGTTGATCTGGAAAATTCGGGAAGTCTTCTGACCTTCAGCATGCTGTCTTTGGCTGGTTCCTGTGGTTTCTGATCCTGCTTCTCCGAGGCCCAGTGACTGAATCCGCTGAGCACGAGGTTAGTTTGTTTAATTGTCCCTGAGAAGCTTTACCAGTTCAAATGGTTTTATTGTGTGACATATATTTCAGCATCTTCTGTGACATAGGACAGTGGCCCCCAACTTTTTGGGCAATGGGGACTGGTTCCATGGAGAGAGGCTTTTCTGCAGACTGGAGGGGGTGTGGTTTTGCATGCTGCCTACATCCCACAGAAGGGGTTTTGCTTGTTTGTGCAGCCCAGTTTCTGACATGCCATGGACCGGTGCTGGTCCATGGATCGGGGGTTGGGGACCTCTGATGTAGAACAATCTTCTCAAGTGTGGGATATAATTGGCCTCTCCGTCATATGACTATTTGTTCTGAGGAAACAGTTATCTCTTGGTTAAAAGATATTGTAATTATTCTTTTGGGACCATATTTGTATTAGACAGATCATCTCTTTGCAAATCAAAATTTGCTTTTTAAAATAATTGTTTTGGCAGACATTTAAAGGTTGTAACATATTTCACTAATCTTGGGATTCAAATAATTGCCGTATGGCTTTGCCAAAATATCTGTCTTTGTTTCTTCAGATTTTTTTCCCATTAACTTCAGAGGATGACTCTTCATTTCTGAGTGGCATGTTCTGAGGAACATTTTTTTTGTTCCTTTAGTCTGAAATTCCTCACAACTTAGTTCTCAAAATTACAGTTAAATCTCAAAATTAATACAAATTTGTCCTCTTCAGTTATCAGTGAGTTTATCATAACTGGCTTTAGTAGTATAACAGTGTTTGGGTTAATAAAACCAAAAGAATTGCTTAAACAATAAAACTTTCGGTTTATAAGACCAAAATATTTTGGATCCATAGATGTAACTGAGGATGAAATTCCTGCCCTGGAAGCCAGTTTAGAACAGTTTCTAGGGCAGTAGATTTGAAAATAGCCTTGCTTGGTAGTATTTATTTATTGAGGTTATTTCAGAATGCAGTGAGGATATAATGAGATAATAACATACTTGAATCCCATGTTGGCCCTTTGGGTAGGGCTGCAGAAATACAAATAAACAAGATTACAGCACTTCTAAAATGCATTAAGCCACTTGGGTTTTCTTCATTGTCTCATTTGGAAAACTATAAAATAATTTATTGTGAAGAAATTGATAACTGATTACATGAGGGGCGATGTCTCTTTTACAGACTGAAGATAAATATGTCCAGTGGAAAAGGGTGGGATGACAGAAGCAGCTGTCTAGAAGATGACTTCAAGCAGGACACAAGAGGTCTTAACTGAATTCATGTTTACATTTGAATAGCTAGTAATCAGCTCACTTCAGGCTTAAGTGATATAAGCCAGGGCTTTTCAATCTTTTCACAGATTGTACCACTTTTAGGACATAACAATATTCAAGTACTACCAGTGCTTAGCAGAGATCAAATTGTCAACATACGCTGGATCATGGAGAAAGCTAGAGAGTTCCAGAAAAACATCTACTTCTGCTTCATTGACTATGCTAAAGCCTTTGATTGTGTGGATCATAACAAACTGTGGCAAGTTCTTAAAGAGATGCGAGTACCAGACCATCTTATTTGTCTCTTGAGAAACCTATATGCGGGTCAAGAAGCAACAGTGAGAACTGGACACGGAACCACTGATTGGTTCAAAATTGGGAAAGGAGTCCGGCAAGGCTGTATACTGTCGCCCTGCCTATTTAACTTATATGCAGAGCACATCATGAGAAAGGCAGGGCTAGATGAATCAAAAGTTGGAATTAAGATTGCTGGAAGAAATATCAACAACCTAAGATACGCAGATGATACCACTCTAATGGCAGAAAATGAAGAAGAACTAAAGTGCCTCTTGTTGCGGGTGGAGAGTGCAAAACTTGGGTTGAAACTTAACATTAAGAAAACCAAGATCATGGCATCTGGCCCTCTCAATTCCTGGCAAATAGATGGGGAAGAAATGGAGGTAGTGACAGATTTTGTTTTCCTGGGCTCCAAGATCACTGCAGATGGGGACTGTAGCCAAGAAATTAAAAGACGCTTGCTCCTGGGAAGGAAAGCCATGGCAAATCTAGACAGCACACTAAAAAGCAGAGACATCACCCTGTCAACAAAAGTGCGTATAGTCAAGGCTATGGTCTTCCCAGTTGCAATGTATGGCAGTGAAAGTTGGACCATAAGAAAGGCTGAGCGCCAAAGAATTGAGGCCTTTGAACTATGGTGCTGGAGAAGACTCCTGCGAGTCCCTTGGACTGCAAGGCGATCAAACCGGTCAGTCCTAGAGGAGATCAATCCTGACTGCTCTTTAGAAGGCCAGATCCTGAAGCTAAAACTCAAATACTTTGGCCACCTAATGAGAAGGAAGGACTCACTGGAGAAAAGCCTAATGCTGGGAAAGATCGAGGGCAATAGAAGAAGGGGACGACAGAGAATGAGGTGGCTGGATGGAGTCACTGAAGCAGTAGGCGTGAGCTTAAATGGACTCCAGAAGATGGTAGAAGACAGGAAGGCCTGGAGGAATGTTGTCCATAGGGTCGCGATGAGTCGGACACGACTTCGCAGCTAACAACAACAACAACCAGTGCTTAGCAAGGTGTCAAAAACTTGAGGACTAAAAAAAGGGGGGGGGATTTTGGGTTTTACTGGTTAGATTCATTTGTTGTTATAGAAATGGCTAGTTTATAATATTATGGAAAAATAAAAAGTTGAGGTTCAATGTTAATGCTTCCTTCTGCTGCAACAGAGGAAGTTGGAAGTCACTACCTGTGCTTTTTTTCCCTTCTCCCCCTCACTTTTTCCTCCTTTTTCCTCCCCACTGTGTCCTATTATTTACTTTTGTATTTTTGTATTTTATTCTATAATCTAATAAAAAGTTACACACTGTAAAAAAAAGGAAAAACGTACTGGTTTTAATTTCTTTGGTGGTGGATCCTTTGCTGAATCACTTTCCCTTTGCACTGACAAATGTATGATGAATTTCTCCATATTTATTAATATTTATTAATATCCACCACTACCTTGATGGTCAGGTGGCTGGTCGGCCCTTCTTCTTCTTTCCTTGTCCTCTATCTTTCTCCTCACCCATTGCTTGCAAAAGCCCCTTGCTCTCTCTCACCCTTTGCTTGCAAAAGCCTCTCTCTTTCTCTCTCTCTCTCTCTCTCTCTCTCTCTCTCTCTCTCACACACACACACACACACACATCCCCCCAAAACCCCCAAAGCCTTTTCTTTCTGCCTCTCTCACCCACACCTCCCCCCAAAAGCCTTTCCTCTCTGTCTGTCTGTCTGTCTGTCTGTCTGTCTGTCTGTCTCTCTCTCTCTCTCTCTCTCTCTCTCTCTCTTTCTCTCTCTCTCTCTGCTTCTCTGAGAAAAACCCTTTCTGTCTCTTTCTCTGATGTCTTTTTCTCTCTCTCCCTCTGTTATGTATTGGGCTTAATTGTAACACCACGTGGTAAACTGGAGCTAGCTAACGGCTCCCATCAACTCACACACCCCGTCTCCAGTGCTGCTATTGGCTGCCCCTAGGGGCCAGGCTATTAATTTCTGCAGGCTGCAGCTCAGTTCCTCAGTTCAGATCCTGCAAGCAAATAAACATGACCATTGCTGAACTCACTCACCTCATCTTCATTCCTGCACAACGAACTCACTACACAATACCCTCTCCCACCACAACTGCCTCCTTTTATAGCTTCTCCTGTCTCTGCCGGTTTGTTTCACTCCAACAGCCCTGCAGCTCCGGAGGACTCGCTCACGGCAGTATGCCAATAATCACTGGGATTACTGCAACCAGTTTATGCCATAATCTTTCCATTTCAGTTTTGAAATCTTGATACTTCGTGATTGCCTCCATTTCTTTGCTGTCTATTCCAGCAGTCTCCAACCTTTCCAACTTTCTGGATCAGTGATGGGGGGGAATGGTTCCCTGCGAGCAGCGGGTGAGTGCACACTCACTCACCTGCTCGCTGTACACACAAGTGGAGCTGCACACATGTGCATGTTCTCCCACTGCTTCTATGGCCCAGTTCTGAATGGACCACAGCCCGGTAGTGGGCCGCAGCCTAGAGTCTATTCTACTATCTCCTGATATTGCCACATCAATTATCCACACTTTATTCTTTTCAGCCACAGTTATATTTGGTGTGCTTTGAGCCAAGACTTTATTAGTCTCTATTTGGAAATGGCACAGTATTTTAACCTGCTCATTTTCAACTGCTTTTTCAACTCTTAACTTCCCATCAATCTTTCATTATTGGTACATGATAATTTTGACAGAAGCAGTGATTATTTTGGTGATTGTGATTTGTCATTGTTTATAATCAGTTTATGCCTTTTTCTAGCAGAGTATCTATCATAATCTCAACCATCCTCACACATTATCATCATCATCTTGGGGAGGGCATGGAGATAGCTAAATGGGCAAGGCCAACATTTTGGATGAGTTTTGAGAGAAGGCTGGGCTTTTGTGGGCTCCAGCAGAAAATATTTTCAGTGTTATTTTTACAACTGCCTCCAGTAAAACCAATACCACTAATAATTGGCCCTTTGTTCCCAAATTTGTCAACTTGATTTTGAGTCTTCAGGACAGTTATAAGCATTCATATGCTCTTCTAGACCCATGTGCAAGCAAACGGAGACAGGGACTCTGACTCCATTCTTTTATGCAACAAGAGTCTGAAACATTTCCTAAAAACATATAATTCTAAAGCTTGTTATAGTGGAGCTGGTACTGGCAAAAGTCACAATCACTCAAATGATCCAATATATAAAAACAGTCAGGGGGGCGGGCAGTGTGTGTATGTGTGTGTGAACAATGGAATTTTGAAAGGAAATAGTGCCAAGAGGACTGTTTGAAAAAAATGCACTTATGTTTCCACTTAGAGAATGAAACAATAAAATGCTTGTATAAGTCTGTCCTTTAGTAAGTTTCCAATAAAAGGTATACAACAAACAACCAGTGTACTAATGCTATCCCAAGTTGTGATTATATTTTTACCAGTTTCTATATTGGAAGGAAAATGATCTCTTTATTCTAAACACTGGAGTTTTATTTATTAAAAATAGTGCAGTAAAACTCATCCCACAAGCAGCAGCTTGCACGTTGTGTCACAGGGGCGTGATACAACAGCCCCAGTGATACCTAACTTGGTTTCTGCTGCTAGTTAAATGTAGGTATCTACCACATAGCCTTCAGGTGTTAGGCAGGTGTGTGTGTATATGTATGTGTATATGTGTGTGTACATGTACATCTGTACAAGTGCATCATTCATGCAAACTCAAACACAGGTAAGTGTCGAATTTATAATTGTGTATCACCCAACATACATACAACTGTACATCAAAAGAGTGCATTGTGCCAGTATCTCTGCTCTGTCTTTTATTGGCATAAGAAGGGAGATGTCCCAGGAAAGCAGAATGTTTCACTGCCCTGCATATAGTGTGATAGCCAAAGTTAGCCCTAGGCTTGAGGCCCACCATGCATAAATCCCAATGAAGCAGATTGAGGACAGAGAGAACATTTTATTACAATTTGTTCAAAATGTTCTGATAAAAAGAAATCTTCTCATTCAAAGAGGGAATCCAGAGTCTCTGCTTACATTCTCTTTTATAGTTACTATGTCAAAGGAAAATCCAAAAGAAAAGTTAATTGGATAGGAAAAAAACATCCTCCCCTCTGCATAGGAAATAAGTTACATGAAGTTAAACATGTTACATATATTCATTTGTCAGCTCTAAAGAACCTACGGACATAAAACTTAGAATGTTTTATGAGAAAAAAAGTCATAAGTTTACAAAGAGTCCACAAAGAGACAAACCAGATGTCAGTTAACACTAAAGACAAACTACACACATCAGGCTAAGACAAACATACTCCTATCCTATCCTAATCTGGAGAGCAAAAACAGTTTTATCTTGCAGTTTAGGACTGTTAGAAATGATCAATCAATCCTGTAACAGAGTAAAAAGGTTTCTACAGTCCAATCCGCAATGGTTTGATAAACTATTAGCATCATTTAAAAGAGAGAAAAAATAAATCAAATTAAAAGACAAAAATCCCTACATTAGTGAGCAAGTATGACAGTACTACAAAGTCCATGTTGTTGGTACAAGGTCCATGTTCTGTGGCCTTCGGTTTTAAGAGGGTTCCTGATATTAAGCTTTCATTCACTTTTGGCTCATGGCATTAATGTCCCTTAAATATTGTATCAAATTAATCTTTTGGGGTTTGTTGTTTTATATAGCTTAATAATGGACACAATTTAATATATTCAATCAGTGGACACTGCTGGTAGGTACAGATGGCCATAACAAGGAAAGTGGGGTGATTAGGATAGTTATTTGTCTTTGGGAGTCATGAAAACATACCAAATCGTTGGCATTTTATATTGTTCTTGTTGTGTAGTGAGTTCTTTGCGCAGGAAAGAAGATGAGGCAAGTGAGTTTAACAAAGCTCATGGTTTATCGCTTGCAGGATCTGAACTGAGAATTGGGCTGCAGCTTGCACCAATTTATAGCCTGGCCCCTAGGTGGCAGCCAATAGATTTAAAGTAACCCATTGCCGCCTAGGCGCAGCCAATAGCAGCACTTCAGACCTGGAGTCTGGGTTGCTGGAAGCTGCTCCCGCTAACCACGTGGTGTTTCACTTGACCCCAATACTTAACACCCCTCCCCTCTTAGATCAGACAACATCATCGCAATAATTAGTAAACAAACAAATTACAAGACTTAACATCATAGCAACTATTTGTGAAACAATACAGTTAACATTATAGCATCAGATAGCCAGAATGAGTAGATTCCATTATAGTACACAAGACAGTTAATATCATTTTCCTACTACTGTTTAAGTACAGTGACAAGTTACAGTGCAGACAACATTATAGTTCCTTTATTTAACAACATAGTCAGCTAGATAAGAAGGAGGCTTGCATGCCCTTGTGGAACGTCTCGGGGTTCCAGTCACTTTGTGGTCTACCAACTTACCCAATGGGCTAGGTAAACCATTGTCCTTTGAAGCACTTGAGTCAAAGGAATTAGAAGCTCTCTGGCTGGCCTCTCCAGGTTGGCCCACCCCAGAGTCATACTGATCAGCAGAGTTGGCACAATGGTTGTTGAAGTCTGGTTGGCTTGCTCTGTCAGGGATTCCATGTTGCACCTCTGGACTCCCTGCCTCTACACCCAGTTCCTCATTGCTAATGAATGAATAGTCTTGAGAGTCCATGTGTGGGCTAGCTTGGCTGTAAGTTTGGGGACTTTGAGAGGGACCTGTGATGCAGTCCTCGCTTAGTGGCCATTCTGGAAACCATTTCCTTAGTTGATCAATGTGGCATCTGACAACTCGCCCTCCCTCCAGTCCCACTTCGTAAGAAAGGGGAGCAGATGATTTGGTAACCTTACCAGGGACCCACAAATTTCCATGTCCATAGTTCCTTGCCCAAACCCAATCACCCACTTGTAGCCCCCTAGGGGGTTTTGGTCAAGAGGCTTCTGCTGCCACTCTATCAGGATGCAACCTGTCCAGTTTAGTGATCAGTCGCCTCCCTCAACGAAGTTCTGCAGGACTTTTGCCTGTAGCAGTGCAGGGCGTAGAATGCTGACAGAGTAAAAAATCTGCCAGTCTGTGATGCCAGTCACCTGTTACAATGCATTTAAGCAATTCCTTCGTGGTCCTCACCATACGTTCAGCTTGACCATTAGAAGATGGGTGAAAAGGGGCAGACGTTGCATGTCTGATAAGATTTGCTCTTAGGAAGGCTTGAAATTCAGCAGCAGTGAATTGAGCCCCATTGTCTGAAACTAAGACATCTGGCAACCCATGTGTTGCAAAGAGTTTTCTCAGTACCTGGATGGTCCTAGCAGTAGTTATGTTTGCAACTGGAATTACTTCCAGCCATTTGGAGTGACTGTCCACCACTATGAGGAAGAGCTGTCCCTGAAAGGGCCCAGCGTAGTCTATGTGAATTCTAGACCAGGGAGTGTACATTTCCTCCCACCTGTGAACTGGGGCATGTGGCATTTCAGGCCTAGATTGCTGGCATGTATAACAACCATGTACCTGTGCTTCAATGTCCTTGTCAAGGCCAGGCCACCATAGGTAGCTTCTTGCTAAGGCTTTCATTCTGACAATGCCTGGATGGCCCTCATATAATGACTGTAAGAACCTCTTTCTTAGTGAAGAGGGGATTATGACTCTGTTTCCCCACAGAATGCACCCTTTGTGGGCTGATAGCTCGTGTCTTCTGACAAAGTAACTCTGAAACTCATAGCCTGAGCTTTTATCCAACCACCCTGTGTGTACCCATCAGAGCACTCTACTCAGTGTTCTATCTGTAGCTGTTTCTGCAGCTATGTCCCCAGTATGGAGGGGAAATAGTGGCAGGTCCTGAATGGACAGAATTCTGGCCACAGGGGCCGGGTCTGATTTTGTTAGTGGCAGTGGGAGTCTGCTGAGGCCATCAGCATGGCCCATTTCTTTACCAGGTTTGTGAATCAATTTAAATGTGTATGCAGATAAGAAAATAGACCATCTCAACATTCTTGGTGAAAGTATGTGGGGGGTTTGTTTGTCTGTTGTGAAAAGTCCCAACAGTGGTTTGTGGTATGTAAAAACTGTGAAGTCTCTGCCATATAAATAGCCATGGATTTTTTTTTATTCCAGCTACAATGGCTAGGGCCTCTTTGTCAATTTGAGTGTAGTTATGCTCAGCAGAGGACAGTGTCCTTGAATAAAATGCAGTGGGGACTTGTGTTCCATTCTTTTCCAAATGACTCAAGACTGCTCCCACCCCATAAGGAGATGCATCACATGCTAAACAGACTGGTTTAGACTCCTTAAAATGAGTTATAGTGGATTTGGCTGACAACAGTGCTTTTAAGTCCTGGAAACTTTTCTCATGAGTGCCTATCCATTCCCATGGAGCTTTTTTATCTAAGAGCCTGTGAAGAGGCTCTGCCAATGCAGCTTTGTTAGGCAGGAAAGCATGGTAGAAATTGAGGAGGCCCAAGAATGCCTGTAGCTCTCCTTTGGATTTAGGGCTAGGAGCCTATTGAATGGCCTTCACTTTGGAATCAGCAGGGTGAATACCATTAGCATCAATTTGAAATCCTGGAAATTCTGTTGAAGGGACCCCAATACTACATTTACTCTTCTTTAATTTGAGGCCTGCTTCTCGAAGCCTCCGTAAAACAGCCCTGAGCCTGCTGGCTAATGCTTCTGTGGATTCCCCATCAATAAGTACATCACCAAAATAAGGGCAAACACCCTGAATGCCTTTAAGTGTGCGTTCCATGATTCCCTGAAAAATGCCTGGGGCGATGCTAACTCCAAATTGTAAACGCTTTACCTTGAAAGCCCCCTTGTGAGTCACGATCGTCTGAGCCATGGCTGTGGCCTCATCAACCTGCAGTTGCTGATACGCCTGTGCTAAATCTAATTTAGCGAAAATGGTTCCTCCTTGCAAAGAGGCTAAAATGTGGTTCACCACTGGGACAGGGTAAGCGTGTTGCTTAAGGGCTTTATTCAGTGAACATTTATAGTCTGCACATATCCTAATTTCTCCGTTGGCCTTAAGTGGCGTGACTATAGGAGTTGTAAAACGCCCTGTTCTACAAGCTTGTCTAATTCTAAATCAATTTTATGCTTTAAGGCAAAAGGGACCCTTCTTGTCTTAACCCTAATGGGGACTATGTTGGGATCTAGCTTGAATGAGATAGGCAGGCCTGTGTATGATCCTAGGGCTGAATCAAAAACGTCTGCAAAGTCCTCACAGACTGATGAAAGGTTTGCAGCTTGTGTCCAGTTGATACCAGTTATTTGAATGCCTAAAGCATCAAACCAATCGAGTCCTATGAGACTCGTTCTCTGGTCCCCTACTACTATGACATCCAGGTGCCCATAAAACCCCTTAAATTTTACGGCCAAGGTGGCTTATCCCTTAACTTTGACTTGAGTGTTTTGAAAGTCAGTTAAAATTATGTCGGAGGGCCTTAGTTTGGCCCATTGCCTACTGCGACTGCACATGAAATTGAAGGTGTCCTGGGAGATAATGGAGACAGCAGAGCCAGAGTCCAACTCCATTTTACAAGGGACTCCTTGTAGCTCCACCTGCAGTTTGAGTTTAGGTTTGAGGGGGCATCAGGCCCCAGTGCAGCATACATTCTACGGCTTCTACAAAACCCCACACTAAATGGACCCTGGGCCCCAGTACCTCTCCTGGTCGGATCTTCTGACTGGTGTTTGGGTGGTCGGTCCCTCTGGTGAGCTCTGCAAACCATTGCGATGTGGCCTGTTTTGCTGCAGGCCCTGCACATGGCTGACCGGAATCTGCAATCAGCGCATTGATGGTTGCTGCCACAGCACTTACATCTAGGTAAGAGAACTGCCTTGTAAGTATTCTCTTGCTGTTTGCTGCTGCGGTGCTGTGCGTCGGGTTGCTTGTGAAGCTTGTTGACTTCAGGATCTTCTTCCTCCGATGATTCCTCTGAGTGTTTGGCATCCTCGTGGTGGACTGTTTCTTCGTGCTTCATTGTTTTGGTGGACTGGACTGTTTGGACTGCACCCTTGGCGGCTTTATCTGCCATTACTTCGTCTTGGGCTTTGATGAATGTTAAATTCGGTCTGGCAAAAAGTCTTTGCTGGAGTGTTCGATTCCGTAGGCTGCAGACGAGCCGATCTCATAGTTGCTCCTCCACATTGGAAAATTTACAGAGGTGTGCGGCCTGCCTCAAGGCCACGATGTATTCAGATGCTGTTTCGCCAGGCTGCTGCAATCACTGTTCAAACTTGAAACGCCAAGCAATTACTGACATCTTTGGCTGGAAATGCTTTCCCAGCTTCTTCTTGAGGTCAGCATAGGAAACTGACTCTATTGGTGTCGGTGCGAAGAGATTTTCAGCCAGGTCGAATGTGGCTGGGCTGCATATGCAGAGCAGCATGGTGGCTTTTAGCCAGTGTTCTGTGACTAGGTTTGCCCAGAGGTAGCTCTCTACCTGGGACAAGTAGGAAGGCCATCCCTCTGGATGCTTGACATCAAATTCGCGAAGTCTTCCGACCTTCAGCATGCTGTCTTTGGCTAGTTCCTGTGGTTTCTGATCCTGCTTCTCCAAGGCCCAGTGACTGAATCCGCTGAGCATGAGGTCACTAGCGTAGCTTGCTAGCCGACTGAAGGGGGGAGGAGAAATGCCTTTTCCCTGCAGGTGTGAGCTGTCTCTCCCCTAGTGAACTTCTGGAGCTCTTCTGGAGAAGCGGGATCCCACCTTCGTCGCCAGTGTTGTGTAGTGAGTTCTTCATGCAGGAAAGAAGATGAGGCAAGTGAGTTTAACAAAGCTCATGGTTTATCGCTTGCAGGATCTGAACTGAGAATTGGGCTGCAGCTTGCACCAATTTATAGCCTGGCCCCTAGGCAGCAGCCAATAGATTTAAAGTAACCCATTGCCACCTAGGGGCAGCCAATAGCAGCATTGGAGACCTGGAGTCTGGGTTGCTGAAGAGCCATTAGCTGCTCCAGCTAACCACGTGGTGTTACACTTGAGCCCAATATATAACAGTTCTATTGTAATTTTAAGGACAGAAAAAAGCAATTTATGCTTATGGTATTTTCTGAGTCTTGTATTATGCCCCTTGATTTTTGTCAGGGAAAGTGGAGAAAATATAATTTGTTGCTTTGACTGAGGTAGTCAAATGTCTTGGACCCTCTCTGTTGGTAGGAAAGGAGAAAATTGAAAGCAGCTAATATGTAACAACATCAGGCTACATGATGTTTACTTTTCAATTTTTGCAAAATTGGCCTCAAAACCTAATAAGTATCAGAGTTATGAATTTTGGCAGGAGAGCCTTTAAATGCTCACCACTAATCTTAACTCATTCATGCCAGGTTTGGGAGGAGTTGCCCTAACAAGGAGTATATGGGCTCACTTGCACATCACATTTGGTCCGGTGAGAAGGTGTTTCACTACCCATTAGTTTAGGACACCAACATGCAGCATGTCATCTTCACCTTTCTTCAAAGGTACACTACTTGTATCAGTATCTCATTCAATAGATATTGTCATTTTGATGAAACTGTGATTAGGAGTAGGTTTGGCATTGCAGTGAGGATCCCTGGAGGATGGAAAAAGTAGCTAAGTAACTAGAGTCTAATTTCTGAAGAATATTTGTAGCTCAGGCTTGAAACGAGGGGTTCTTGATGTCTGAGCTTGGTTGTTTTCCTGCAGATGTTTCATTACCCAAACTAGATGACATCAACTGATGACATTGCCTAGTTTGGGTAAAGAAATATCTGCAAGAAAACAATCAAACTCAGAGAACATCAAGGACACTCAGTCCAATTTCTGTTAAATGAGAATTTTCCACAACCTGTTGTTACCCACATATGTATTACAGAATCCAAACATTCAGTCCTAGTTTCAAACTGAACAGGAGTGTAAGAACTTTGCAAGGAAAAATTGAGAATTTGGATAATAAATGCATGATTTACCATGAAGGGTAGGGTTCTTTCTCAATTTAGATTTATTTCAATGCTTTCTCAGTGCTTATGCTTCCACCAGACAGTGTGTGGTGCAATGACCCGTTTTCAGCAAAACTACGATAAACAATAACATGCTTCCTCCATTGCGTATTTCCAGAATTTTTCCTGGGAATTTAGTAATTTTTTTAAAAAAAATTCTGATTTATCCATATCATTTCTTACAACTGTTTACTGTAATGGGGCACTGATTCAATTCCTGGTTTTCCAACTGACTTTGAGAGCTTAAAAAAAATAATCAGAGAACCATAGAAAACCAAGACTGTGTAACAAACAGATGTTAATCATTAAATGGCATGGAAAAAAATTGTAGCATATGCACAAACCCTTAAGGGTAATGGTACATTGAAGGCAAAAAAGCAAAACTTTAAATCTATTCTGTTGCAGCAAAAAATATGGAAGCATACTAAAGAGTAATGTGTCATGTTTAAAAGTGAGTTTTAGACTGCTTCTGCGTAGGAATGCCTGATGGGTTTTTTTTAATTACCAAAGATAATTGCTCCATAGTGGCCAGATATTAGTAAATCTAGTACTATGTAATGTGCCTGATTATCATACCCATGCACAGATTTGTAATTATAGGGCAAAAGGAAAGATAGTTTTAATTGGTCTCATAATCTTCCTCTCTCTTTGTGCCATTTTATATGAAATTGGTCTGTTTCTGAAACTTGTAACAGAAGGCGATAATATTCAATATGTACCCCATCCAAGGAAGCATTTTTCTTAAGTACTCTAGCTATCTTGACTCATAGTGGATAATAATCCCCTTTGCTTTAGCATCTTTGAAAGTTGCTGCCTCCATTCAGCTATGAGTGGATCTAGTCAAATTTATTATAATTATGAAACACTAAAACTCAGATCTTGTCTGACCACTCTAGATTATTTTTTTAAGGGAAGGAGGGGTGAGGATCAGATCCCAACCAAACACTTTTGCCATAAAATGCAACATCAAATCACAAATGTTTATATTTTGTTCTTCTATTGCTAAAAATAGGATTTTACTAGAGAAAAGCAGATGGAGTTATTTCAGTATGTACAGTGCTGCTGAAACGTTTGTGAACCCTCTTGAATTTTCAATATTTCTGCCTATTTCTGTTATAAACATAATAGAAACTTTATCTGTTCTCCATATCTGTCCTAAAAGTAGATAAAGAGACCCCAATTAAACAGTGAGTCAAAATCACTGTACTGGTTAATTTATTTATTTATTTATTTATTTAGTTGCATTTGTATACCGCCCTTTCCCTGAGGACTCAGGGCGGTTTACAGGGAATTAAAAATCAAAACATACAAAAGTTAAAACCAGTTAAAAAGCATTAAATTCACCCTGTACACTAAAAACCCCAGTTAAAATTTTCTCCTCAGCCTGGGCCCGAGAGCTCAAAGAGCCAGGTCTTCAGGCCCCGGCGGAATGATCGGAGGTCGGGAGCAGTCCTCAGCTCCACCGGCAGCTGGTTCCAGAGGGCAGGCGCTCCCACTGAGAAGGCCCTATCCCTGGGTGTCACCCGCCGGCAATCTCTCACCGGCGGAACCCTGAGCAGACCCTCCCTGTGGGAGCGCACTGGGCGAAGGGCGTTTGATGCCGGCAGCAGGTGTTCCCTCAAATAACCCGGACCCAGGCCATGTAGGGCTTTATAGGTAATAACCAGCACCTTGAATTTCACCCGGAGGGCAACCGGAAGCCAATGCAGCTCGCGGAGTAGAGGTGTTACATGGGAGTATCGGGAAACCCCCATTACAACTCGCGCGGCCGCATTCTGCACCAGTTGAAGCCTCCGAGTGGTCTTCAAGGGCAGCCCCATGTAGAGAGCGTTACAGTAGTCCAAACGGGAGGTCACAAGCGCATGAGTGACTGTGCGTAGGGCGTCTCGGTCCAGATAGGGACGCAACTGGCACACCAGGCAAACCTGTGCAAAAGCCCCCCTGGTCACGGCTCCTATGTGATCTTCAAAATTGAGCCGTGAATCCAGGAGGACGCCCAAGTTGCGAGCCCTATCAACGGGGGGTAACACCTCACCCCCCATCATTAGAGGTGGAATAACTTGGTTAACCCGAGACGCCGATATGCACAGCCACTCAGTCTTGGCGGGATTGAGACGAAGCCTGTTTCTCCCCATCCAGACCTGAACCGCCTCCAGGCATCGGGACATCACGGAGAGGGCATCACTGGGTTGGTTCGGGGTGGAAAGAAAAAGTTGGGTATCATCAGCGTACTGGTGATACCCCACCCCAAAACCACGAATGATCTCGCCCAGCGGCTTCATATAGATGTTGAACAGGAGAGGCGAGAGAACCGACCCCTGAGGGACTCCACAAATGAGAGACCTCGGGGCGGATCTCTGCCCTCCTGTCAACACCGACTGCGAGCGGCCCTGGAGGTAGGAGGAGAACCACCGTAGAATGGTGCCTCCCACTCCCAACCCCCTGAGACGCCGCAGCAGGATACCATGGTCGATGGTATCGAAAGCCGCTGAGAGATCTAATAGGACCAGGACAGAGGAGCAACCCCTGTCCCTAGCCCTCCAGAGATCATTCACCAGCGCGACCAATGCCGTCTCCGTGCTGTGTCCGGGCCTGAAGCCCGATTGGTACGGGTCCAGATAATCAGTTTCCTCCAGGAACAGAGGGAGCTGATGCGCCACCACACTCTCAACAACCTTCACCAGAAAGCGAAGGTTGGAGACTGGACGATAGTTGTTTAAAACAGCCGGGTCCAAAGCAGGCTTCTTGAGGAGGGGTCTCACCACCGCCTCCTTCAAGGCGGCAGGGAAGACACCCTCCTTCAAAGAAGCAGTTATTACTGCATGGAACCAGCCTCGTGTTTCCTCCCGAGCCGCATAAGCTAGCCAGGAGGGGCACGGATCCAACAAACAGGTGGTGGAGCTCAGTCTCCCCATGATCCTGTCCACATCATCAGGGGAAACAGGGTCGAACTCAGTCCAGATAACATGCTCAAGACCGCCTGATTCCTCCACATCAGACTCTGCCCAGTCAGAGTCCAAGCCGGTCCGGATCCGAGCGATTTTGTCCGTCAGATGATGACTGAACTCCTCGGCTCGTCCCTGCAAGGGATCCTCCCTCACCTCCTGGTTAAGGAGGGAGCGAGTCACCCTAAACAGGGCGGCCGGGCGATTATCTGCGGACGCGACAAGGGCGGCAAAGTAGTTAGACTTCGCCGTCCTTATCGCCGCAAGATAAGACCTTATAAAGGTTCTTAACTGCAATCGGTCGGATTCGGATCGGCTGGATCTCCAACCACTCTCTAGACCTCGTCTCCGACGCTTCATCTCCCGGAGCTCCACCGAGAACCATGGAGCCCAGCGGGATCTGCGCCGAGTCAGAGGTCGCATGGGTACAACACAGTCGAGTGCCCTGGTGGCAGCCGTTTCCCAGGCCTCCACCAGAGCATCGACTGGGCTGTGGGTAAGGGTGATAGGTATCGGCCCAAGCGCCCTCTGGAACCGGTCCGGGTCCATTAGGCGCCTGGGGCGGAACCACAATTTATTTAGATAGACTTAGAAAAGGAGAAGTAACACACTGCTCCTTATAGCTGAGACCAACAAATAAATATATTGAGGATGGGGAATCAGAAGTCTGGTAAACAAATTGGCAATGGATTTTAATCAATATCAAGTGATCATTATGGGCTGTGCTACCCAAAGGGGAAAAATAACACTTCTAAGTGATCACAGACTGAAGATCTTTTAAGCTTAAGATAGTACTTTCCTGCTGGCTCTCACAAACTAATGAATATAATGGAGAACATTCTGAAATTATGACATAATGTTTCCTGTCACTTGTCTATTGCTTTTGTGGTTGCGAACTACATAGACATCTATTACAATATAAGATCTTGAGGTGGCATCTGGACAGAAGGTATGTTATGGCTTTGTTCCTAGAATCACCACTGGTTTAACGTAGAATTCTTTTGAATATTTTTTTTAAAAAATGTGAAGTTATCCAGACTTGTTTGTTTGGAGTTGGGTGGCCTAGAAATCAATTACAAAAAATTGAACTAAATTTAAAAAGTGAAGAAATTGATAAATGTACAATGATGGAATGGCAGACGAAGCAGATGTTTGAAGGTTTGAAGATCAGATGTCTGTTGTCATTTGCATGGAGTCTGAATATACAAGTGAACATATCAGTCTGCAAGACAAAAGAAGCAGTGCACTAAGAGGCCATTTTAACTTGCTTTAAAAAACAAAAACAACAGTAAGCGTATATATCCCACAATACAGGAATTGCATAAGAGGCTTTTGTAAAATCTTAATAACTGTTCAGTTCTGTAGATGAAAATGAAAAATTAATTTTATCACCTTTATCTTCCATCCAATATGTGATCAACCAACCTAAATTCTGTGTGTGTGTGTGTGTGTGTGTGTGTGTTTCTGTGCATTTGTGTGAAAGTGAGTTTCTGTATGAGACAGAGAAAATTGAATTGAGGGGATTACGCTTCTTGTTCTTGTTTCCCTAGGTTTTTAAGAAAAAGTATCCATGCTAAGTTATCTAGGAAAGGGAATTTAGGTCTGTTGAAGATGAACACATGGAATTTGTATAAAAAAACAACAGGAAATCCTATAAAATGCAGTCATTCCAGTAACACTATTAATAAAAATTCTTCCCACACTTACTTGTGAAATAATGGGCTAAAATTCTTATCATGACAGCTGGCTTCCAGTATAAAAAATACAGTCTTAATGTACAAGAATTAGTACCGTTTTTCCATTGTTTGCAATGAAACTTTCCTTCCTGATCCCAATTAGTGTTCTGGTGTTGTCATATCAGTGTATTTGGAAGGCATTGTGTTGGAGATGGCTGTATTAGATAAATCTGGCAAAGTATCATCTAGGGACAAAAAGAAAGAAAATCTGCAGTTGTAGACTTTTAAAATAGTACTTTAAAATATTTCATCTGTTTAATTAACCCCAAACAATTAAGATGCCTTTACCATTTTAAGGAATGGTTTGCCTTGGATTCGAACTGAGATCATTCCTCAAAATGACAGACCAGCAAGCAAGGCTGTATACTGTCGCCCTGCTTATTTAACTTATATGCAGAGCACATCATGAGAAAGGCAGGGCTAGATGAATCAAAAGTTGGAATTAAGATTGCCGGAAGAAATATCAACAACCTAAGATATGCAGATGATACCACTCTAATGGCAGAAAGTGAAGAAGAACTAAAGAGCCTCTTGTTGTGGGTGAAGGAGAGTGCAAAACTTGGGTTGAAACTTAACATTAAGAAAACCAAGATTATGGCATCCAGCCCTCTCAATTCCTGGCAAATAGGTGGGGAAGAAATGGAGGTAGTGACAGATTTTATTTTCCTGGGCTCCAAGATCACTGCAGATGGGGACTGTAGCCAAGAAATTAAAAAATGCTTGCTCCTGGGGAGGAAAGCCATGGCAAATCTAGACAGCACACTAAAAAGCAGAGACATCACCCTGTCAACAAAAGTGTGTATAGTAAAGGCTATGGTCTTCCCAGTTGCAATGTATGGCTGTGAAAGTTGGACCATAAAAAAGGCTGAGCACCAAAGAATTGAGGCCTTTGAACTATGATGCTGGAGAAGACTCCTGCGAGTCCCTTGGACTGCAAGGCGATCAAACCAGTCAGTCCTAGAGGAGATCAACCCTGACTGCTCTTTAGAAAGCCAGATCCTGAAGCTAAAACTCAAATACTTTGGCCACCTAATGAGAAGGAAGGACTCACTGGAGAAGAGCCTAATGCTGGGAAAGATTGAGGGCAATAGAAGAAGGGGACGACAGAGAATGAGGTGGCTGGATGGAGACACTGAAGCAGTAGGCGTGAGCTTAAATGGACTCCAGAAGATGGTAGAGGACAGGAAGGCCTGGAGGAACGTTGTCCATAGGGTCGCAATGGGTCGGACACAACTTCGCAGCTAACAATAACAACCATTTTAAGCTGCTTTGATAAGATCATAGATTTCAATGGAAATTAAGAAATATATGAAAGAGGAATAAATGCAGCTTTCATTTTTCACTGGATGAAAATGAGACTCTTCTAAATATAAGCTTGTCTTTAATATTATTGTATTCTGTCAGGTATTGCCTTTGAAGGTGACTTAGGATCCAACTGGACCCATTTAATTATAGACAGATATGAGTCAATAACATCATATAACAATCCACGGCATTAAATAGTTTCAAGTAGCCACTTGTATGTTTCCAATCCAATTTTAATAGTGTTAAACCTTTAAAGCATTTAAAGTTCTAGTTTAGGGATGTCCAATCTTGGCAATTTTAAGATTTATGGACTTCAACTCTCGGAATTCCACAGCCAGAATTCCACACACCCCTGTCCTAGACTGAGAAATACCTTATGCTATTTGCCTCTTTCCCCACATTAAGATCAGTGAATGAGGCTATTTTTTAAATTTCATTTTTATTTGCTGCAGAAAGGCCAAGATTAATTCTTCCCATAACACCATCACTTTGATATTACTAATCTCTTCTAACCACATTCAAGCAATCAATAAATATGATTGCTTCTGCTACTTGGAATAATATGTAGTAAGAATGTGTCCCATTTGGGAAAAATGGAGCTGGAAACAGCAGCTTTCTAGTTAGCAAAAGCCTGGAAGCCACTGATCTTAAGAAACGAGATGAAAATTAATAGGTGGAAGGCTTGGTTGATACTTCCAAGAGTTTTTACTCTTGCTAAAGGATTGGAACTTTGTCACTCTATTTAATTTATTCAATGCTCCTGGTCTGTAGGTTGCCTGGCACTCTACTTGAAAACTTCCATAAAGACTTTGCTTTATTAGACGATGCCAAAGCAGAAAAGAATTGAATAATGCTGGTGTTGATGCAGTTTTGTCTTTTAGTCTGGGTTATCTTTTAGGTTGTCTTTTAGTCTTCATATATATGGTGCTGTATCCATTGATTCTCCAATGGTTTGTCTTCTGATGCTTTATATATGGTTTTAAAATGGCTCTATCAACTCTGATCAGTTTGTACGTGCAATGTTGCGTGGTCGCACAGAGAGATGGACACTTGAGCTGGGTAGTACTTCTTTATTTGGATCAGGGATGAAGCTGGGGACAAAGGGGTTTACCTGGCGTTTCTTATACCTGCCCAGGTGAATGGTGACCAATAGATTTGAACCTGGGCTTCCCACCAGTGCAGGTGGCTAATAGGTTTAAACCCTGGCTTCCCGCCAGAGCTGACCATGCCTGGGCTGTCAATGACTCACTCTATTCAGGCTTTCCCGCCTAAGCAGTTATACCCTGGAGCTGTCCAGCTCCCTGCTGTGCTGGTATTTCCTGTGTATGCTTAGCAGCATACACTACACCCCTTCCCCCATAGTGAGGACTTTCCTCTGTCAACCATCTCCATACTATATACACTTATTTACACTGTACATATTTACATACACATGGTTACAACTGATACAACTTGATTGTTCTGCCACCCCCCCTACGAACGCACATAATATGCGAGGTAGCTTGGTGCCTTGTGTGGCCTGCTTGACCTTCTTGGTACTAGTTCTCCAGGTGGTGTGGTGATATGACTATGTTCTCCTTCTCGTTGCTCCTGTTGTGGAAGGTTGTTGTGTGTCTGTGTGTGTGATTTGCTGAGTTCTGGTGACTGCCTGGTTTCTCTGTCAGTCTCCTGCCTGGGCAGAGGTTGCCACTGGGCCTCTCCAGCCACCCTCCTAGGTGAATGTGTTTGTGTTGACTCTTGTGTTGGCTCTTCCTCCTCAGCCCCCAGTGTGTCCTCTACCACCCTTTCAGAAGCCCTTTTCCTCAGCTGGTCCAGGTGCCTCTTCCAAAGGAGTCTCCCCTCCACCCTTACTCTGTAGGACAGGGGTCCTGTTTGTTCTAATATTTTCCCTGGCACCCAGGGATGACCCGTGCTGTAGTTCCTAGCCCAGATGAGGTCTCCTGAGTTGAAACGTGTTTTGATGTTGGGGGTCCCAGTGTCTGCGGCTACCCTGGCTGTGTGGAGCCTGTCTAATGTTGTTATGAGGCGTCTCCCCCATCTGAGTTCCGCTGGACTTTTGCCTGTGGCAGTGCAAGGTGTTGCATGATGGTGAAGGAGGAATGTGGCTAGTCTTTGCTTCCAATTTCCCTGCACTATGCGCTTGAGAGCATCTTTTGTTGTCCTCACGAATCGTTCTGCCAATCCGTTACTGGCAGGGTGGAAGGGAGCCGAGGTAGCGTGTCTAATTCCCAAGGTCCTCAGGAACACCTGGAAATCCGAGGAAGTAAATTGTGTTCCATTATCTGACACGATTACATCAGGTAACCCATGTGTGGCAAACATCCCCCTCAATGCTTGAATGGTTCCTGCTGAGGTCATATTGCTTACAGGCACCACCTCTAGCCATTTGGAATGACTGTCTACAGCTACCAGAAATGTGTGACCTTGGAAGGGGCCAGCATAGTCTATATGCACCCTGGACCAGGGTGAGTGTGTTTCCTCCCACTTGTGGACTGGTGCATGTGGTTGTTCTGGCCGTGTCCTCTGGCATGTGTAACACCCTGCTACCCGTGCTTCTATCTCCTTGTCCAACCCTGGCCACCACAGGTAGCTCCTTGCCAGGGTCTTCATTCTTACTATCCCTGGATGTCCTTCGTGTAATGATTGGAGAACTTTTTCCCTGAGCCTTGTGGGAATTATGACTCTATTTCCCCACAAGAGGCATCCTTTGTGTGTGGACAATTCATGCCTTCTGGAAAAGTAAGCAGTGAACTCTTGCCCTGGCGATTTGTCTTGCCACCCACTGCTCACCCACGATTGTACCCTGCTCAGAACCTTGTCCTTTGGGGTCTCTGTGGCTATGTCCCTTGCGTTGAGGGGGCATTCTGGCAGTTCCTGAATTGCCAGTATTTGAGCAGCCGGTGCTGGATCCGGCTCACTGTCCATCAGGGGAAGTCTGCTGAGGCCATCAGCATGCCCCATCTCCTTCCCTGGCCTGTGTATCAGTTTGCAAGAATATGCAGAGAGAAATATTGACCACCTTAACATTCTAGGTGACAAAATCTGTGGAGTTTGCTTCTCTGTTGTGAATAATCCTAATAGTGGTTTATGGTCTGTGAAGATTAAGAATTCCCTACCATAAAGGTAATCATGAAATTTCTTTACTCCAGCAACCACTGCCAGTGCCTCTTTCTCTATCTGGGCGTAATTCCGCTCTGCAGCTGACAGGGTCCTGGAATAATAGGCGATGGGAGCCTGTGTCCCATCTTCCCTTAGATGGCTGAGCACTGCTCCAATCCCATAAGGGGATGCATCGCACACAAGACAGATTGGCTAGTCCTCCCTGAAATGGGTGACTGTGGCATTGCTTGCTAACATGTTCTTTAGTGTTTGAAATGCTTTGGCATGTTTGTCAGTCCAGTTCCAGGGTGCTTGCTTGTCAAGCAGCCTGTGTAGTGGTTCTGCAATTGTGGCTTTGTGTGGCAGGAATACGTGGTAGAAATTGAGGACCCCCAAGAATGCCTGCAGTTCAGGCTTGTTTTTGGGAGCAGGGGCTTCTTTGATTGCCCTAACCTTTGATGCAGATGGGTGGATGCCTTGAGCATCTATTCTGAACCCCAGGAATTCTGTCTCAGTTACCCCAATCTTGCATTTCTCCCTTTTGAGCTTCAACCCTGCCCCCCTGAACCTCTCAAGGACTGCCTTCAAACGGGCTGCTAGTACGTCCGTGGAGCTAGCTGCGATCAGGACGTTGTCAAAATAAGGACAAACCCCTGGTATTCCCTTGAGAGTCTTTTCCATCACCTCCTGAAAAATTCCAGGCGCTACGCTAACCCTGAACTGCAGCCGATCTACTCGGAACGCTTCCTTGTGAGTGATGATCGTTTGCGCTCTAGCAGCCCCTGGGTCTACCGGCAGTTGCTGATAAGCTTGAGCGAGGTCCAATTTAGCAAACACCGACCCGCCTTGTAGGGATGCTAGGATACTGCTGACCGCAGGGACCGGATAGGAGTGGGCACTTAAAGCTCGGTTAATGGTCCCTTTATAATCAGCGCAAATCCGAATTTCCCCATTTGCTTTGAGCGGCGTTACGATGGGAGTTTCCCATTCCACTCCATCGACTGGTGTTAACACCCCCTGGTCTACCAGCTTATCCAATTCCCGCTCTATCTTCTGCTTTAGCGCGAACGGAACTCGCCTCGCCTTCATCCTTATGGGTTGCACCTGGGGGTCTAGCCTAAATGAGATTGGGGGACCCGTGTACCTTCCCAACTGCCCATCGAACACGTCCTTGCAGACAGCTTCGAGGGAAGAACGGCTCTGCGTCTGGTGAATCCCTGTGATTCCAATGCCCAGCGCGTTAAACCGCCCTAACCCCACAAGGCTAGTCCGCTGGCCCTCGACGACCAGCACACTTAATTTGCCCTCGAAACCCTTGTACTGAACCCTCACCGACGCCTCCCCCCGGACTTTAATCGGTGAATTTTGGAAATCGGAGAGGGTCAGTCTGGATGGCCTCAAGGGAACCCGCTGGCCGCTCCACTTGCAAATTTCCTTAAACGTTCTGGCAGAGATGATGGACACGGCTGACCCTGAGTCCAACTCCATCATGCAGGGGACCCCTTGCAGCTTCATCCTCAGTTTTATTTTTGGGGTTAATGCCGCAGGAGCCCCTGTTAGAAAAACGCCCAGCCGTCCCGCCGTGTGGCTCACAGTCAGTCCCGGCGACCGCTTCCTGGTACCTGTAGCGTACTGGAACTCGGCTTCCACCTTGTGCAGGCTGTCCCGCTGCTTGCTCCTGCAGACCGCCGCGATGTGCCCTGTTTTCCCGCACGACCGACACTTCGCTGACTTGAATCGGCAGGTAGACCGGGGATGCTGTCCTCCGCAGCTCGCGCAACGGGTAGACCGGGAGCTGTTCGTGCCGCAGCCAGAGCACTGGGTAGACTGGGGTTGTCCGCAGCCGCTGTTCGGGGTAGACCGGGGCCCTCAACCGCACTGCTGGGTAGACCGGGGCTGGTTCGCACTGTGGCCGTGGAGCTAGGTAGACCGGGGGCCATCTGTACTCCTGGGCTCTCTCATCCGCCGTGGCTGGTCTCGGTTCCCTCACGTTGTCTCGGTTGGGGTTGAAAGGTTGCTGTGGCCGGTTGATGGCATCCACTTCCAGCTCTGCCTCGTCTGCGTCGCTGTACCCTCTCAGCTGGTGGATGGATCCGCCTTCCCTCGCATCGGACTCCTCAGCCGCGTCCCAGGCTAGGAATTCTTCTTGGACATCCCTCAGGGTCAGTTTCTGTTTGGCAAAAATTTTCTGATGCAGCTTCCTGTCCCTCAACCCACAGACAATCCGATCCCGCAGTCGGATTTCTAAGTTTTCAAAGTTGCAGAGGCAAGCTGCCTGCCTCAGGGCTGCCATGTATTGTTTGGCAGACTCACCTGGCCGCTGGTCCCAGTTGTGTCATTCCGCCGTCTCGGTCGTCCTGCGTCTGGATCCGGGGCTGCCGATTGGATTCCGTCTGCGGCTAGCGTTGTCCGGTGCAGGATCCCACCTTTGTCGCCAGTGCAATGTTGCGTGGTTGCACAGAGAGACGGACACTTGAGCTGGGTAGTACTTCTTTATTTGGATCAGGGATGAAGCTGGGGACAAAGGGGTTTACCTGGCGTTTCTTATACCTGCCCAAGTGAATGGTGACCAATAGATTTGAACCTGGGCTTCCCGCCAGTGCAGGTGGCCAATAGGTTTAAACCCTGGCTTCCCGCCAGAGCTGACCATGCCTGGGCTGTCAATGACTCACTCTATTCAGGCTTTCCCGCCAAAGCAGTTATAGCCTGGAGCTGTCCAGCCCCCTGCTGTGCTGGTATTTCCTGTGTATGCTTAGCAGCATACACTACAGTACGTATCACCAGTATGTAAAAAGATATCCAATACAAAACAAGCTTAGTAATACATGTCATCTCCTTGTCCAGGGAGTACCTGTTTTTGATTATTCTTTCTGTGCCCTGAGAAAGGTACATGCAACAAATTCTACAATGAGACTTGAATACTCAAATTTTCCTTTAGACTAAAGGCCATAACCCAGTGGTTTAGTATATGCAAAACATATTACATATATCATCCAGGTTCACCAACAGAAATAGCTGCGACAGTCTTGGGCTTTAAAATTATTTTAAAAACTGCTGCCAGGAATTCTGTAGGCCAGGGATGAATAAGCTTCTAAAGCTAATAGATTTCACTGAAGTGTTCAGGGGATACAATAGGTACTCTTACAGACTAATAACACAGATAGAGCAGCTTTTAAACCATCACTTAACACAAAGCAAAGCTTACTACTTCTAGCATATGGGATATTCTGAACTCTCCTTGTTTACTGTGATTTTAATTATGTTCTGGACAGGTTGCATACATTTCTAAACAAAGCACTTGACTGTGGACTTTCCTCATTTTTAATTACTACTAAGATTGTTTCTGGAACCTCAGAAACATTGTGTAATGGTATATGGATAAGACCTTGGGGGATGAGGTGAAGAGAGGCTGCTTCTGAGCCTCTTGCTTTACCCCTTATTTAATTTTGGGCTATGCTGTCTCTTATCTGACTATTCCCTTCCTTGCCCCATCTCCCAAGGTCTTTCCCACATACTATGACACATTGTTAGAAACGAAGGTGATGCAAGAGAATGAGCTTTTATTTTTTATTAAAAAAATAAAAGTTTTTTTTAATTTAAAAGACTATTTAACAACATTAAGAGAAAGAGACTGACATCAGTCCACTGACAGCCCACTGGTTACCCCTGTTGTGATAACACTTAAGCGGCTGCTTTACATTGTCTGAATCCTTCCAAAAATCAAGTTTTCAAAGGTGCACTGGTTTATGAAAATTGATCAGTAGGTAAATAAGTAGCTAAATGCCTATTTAATATTTTAAAAGCCAATGTAGGAAAGGCAAATTTAATAGTGGGAAACATTTAATTTGCTTTTAGGAAGCATTCCTTGTGGTCCAAATATATAGATAAGTGGATATGTTAAAATCCAGCGGAGGGGGAAAGGAGTTTCTTTAGGAATATAATTTAAACTAAGACAATTTAGAAAGAGCTTTTTATAGTTTTAATTATGACTGTTTTATATGTATTTGTTGCTTTTTTTCCTTAATCAAGCGTTATATGCTGCCCAAAGTCACTCTCTTGTGAGATGGATGGCTAAACTAAACTAAACTAAACTAAACTAAACTAAACTAAACTAAACTAAACTAAACTAAACTAAACTAAACTAAACTAAACTAAACTAAACTAAACTAAACTAAACTAAACTAAACTGTAATAGAAAGTTAAGAGACTCCTACCCTGTCATTTAAAATTCAAGCCGGTCTGCAGTAATATTTCATGCAGCAAAAAAGTGGTCTATGAAACAATAGTTGTATTTGAATGCATGCAGCAAGAGTGAGGCAAATTTGTAACACTGTGCATTTGCAGTATATATTTGCAGAGAGGAGATCCCATAGTCCCCTGCAGAAGAGCAAATCAGTGTGGAAAGTTGCAGTCATAGCTGACCAGATCTGTCTTTGTGAGCTTCTGCCTTTGTAAGGTGTTCAACCCGATGTACATTTCGGCTCACACAGAAACTGTCAGCTTGGGAAGAAGTGGGAGATCTATGGGCAGATAGGCAAAAATTGCTCCGCAAAACAGGTTCTCTTTGAGGCCTGTCGGAAAAATAAGTGAGTCTTTCATTTTTACACCCACTTATTCAAAGACTCAAAGCTTTCGTGAGTCAGACTTGTTCTTTTCAGACATAGGGCTTTTCCTTTCTTGTACTTTCCCCAAAAGTCCAAATATGCTTTGCAAACCTCTTTCTGTTTCATTTCTCCATGTCATTTCTTCCTAGACCATGAGTGAGACAGACTTAAATTGCCCAGTACAGTGTGCCATACAGATGTTAAAATAGTTTCCTTGCCTAGTATTTTGACACATTTGAAGAGTAGTCTCAACTGTTAGACTTTCCCACCTATTGCTTTGAAAGAAGGAGGAAATGCAATGGTTTTAAATAGAAGCACATCGTGAACTCCAGTCCTATTGCATTTGTTCTGAATGCAGGTAGTCCTCAACTAGCAACAGTTTATTTAGTGACTGTTCAAAGTTACAACAGGATTAAAAAAATGACTTATGACTATTTTTCACACTTACAACCTTTCTGCGTAGTCATGTGATCAAAATTCAGATGCTTAGCAACTGATTCATATTTATGACGGTTGCAGTGTCCCGGGGTCATGTGATCCCCTTCTGTGACCTTCTGGCAAGGCAAGTCAATGGGCAAGCCAGATTCACTTAACAGCTGTGTTACTAACTTAACTTCAGTGTTTCAGTTAACAACTGTGGCAGGAAAAGTCACAAAATGGGGTAAAACTCACTTAAAAACACAAATGTTGGGCTCGATTATGGTCGTATGTCAAGGACTACCTGCACCTGTTCCAGGGACATGCACCCTTAATAATAATCCCAGAAATTCATCCAGATAAACATTTTCACCTTCAGATCATGTTCATATACTATGCTAAAAGACTAGAAGATTGCCTTCCATTTAAGAAGTTTACATCTTAGGGCAATGTGTGACTCCAGGCTATGACGTCTTATTTATCAAAGCATGGTTAAGCAAACTGTGGCTTAATGCAATGCTGACCACAGCCAATGGCCTTTCTCCATTTTCACTTAATCATAGCAATAACACTTAGACTTATATACTATCCCATAGTGTTTTTATTGCACACTCTGGTCACTTTGCAGTGTCAGCCTATTGCCCTCAACAATCTGGCTCCTCATTTTGCTGACTTGGGAAGGATGGAAGGCTGAGTCAACTTTGAGCCCTGTTAGGATCGAACTCCTGACTGTGGGCAGAGTTAGCCTGCTATACTGCATTCTAACCACTGCACGATCAGGGCTCATATCATTGTTCTCATACTCCCAATTTTGTATTAAAACTATGAAATGAATTTTCAATTTTCAATTTCAATTGCTAAGCACAATGATTTGTGCTTTAAATTGTAAGCCGCCCTGAGTCTTCGGAGAAGGGCGGAATATAAATGGGATTAAAAAAAATTATTTTACTTAGTTTACAACAAGAAATAACTGTGCTTGAAAAGTTGAACTTTTTCTTTCTGTTTTTTAAAAAAATAATCTTAACCCTGTTTTAACAGCAATCTTTTCATTGTGAAAATAGAAGCACTGCACTTCTCAAAGAGCTTTCATTGTTGAATAATAGTTCTCTTACATGCGCTAACTGTACTACTGATTTATGTAGCTTAAAATGTATTCATTAAGACAATCAATTAGGAGATTAAAGTATTTTAACTAAGACCTTAATTAGTTCTGAAGCAGAATTACTGAAATTAAATGGAATGCTGCATTGCCAAAGAAATATGAATAGACTGACGAAAAGTTGACAGCTAAGAAAAGCAACTAACAGGAACAGAATATAAAAAAGAGTACATTATTAGAAAGCATTGGGTGCATACTTTTTTTTAGGTATGTATGCATACACCATTTTGAAATAAAATATGAGAATATGATATAAATGCTAAAACACTGTAAAAACATCTTAATCATTTCTCATGAATGAAGACAAATAATAATGTTGCAGGATGCAATCTGGGTTGGTCACTGGGACCAGAATTTTTCTCTTCTGAGCTTTCCGACTTGTGCTGGAGAACCATCCTCAGTGAACTTCTCTGTGTGTTTTGGGCTGTTCTGTGTGTAGTATTTATATGATGGCTCTTGTGTGTAGCTTTTTAGATGTAGGTTGGTGTGTTGATGGCTGGTTATTAAGACATTGGCTGTTGTTTATAAGCCCTTGCTTCCTAAATACTTGATAAGCTGGGGGTAAATCAGCACACTTGTTGATTGATGAGGAGCTTGTTTTCCAGGCTTTAATCACTTCCCTGGCTGTTTTTGTGCCTGCTCGTCCAGCAATCGTAGTAGCAATCTTAGAATGCATGTCCTTCTTTGTTGTTATAAATTGTTAATAGTTTCTGCTATTTTTTTCTATTTTAGTATATCTAAAATAAAATATATGCATTTTTAAAAGGAAGAAAGATTTCATTTACTTCAACAAATTGCTGCTGTGGGAAGACAGCATTCCCCCTGCCCCCTGAAAGAAGGAAATATTAGAAAGGCAGAATATTATATTTCCCCAAAGAATATTAAAGGCAGAAAAGAAAGCCCAGTTTTTCTTAATAGCCCCTAGTAGAAACTCAGGAAACCACCTTTTAGAAATGGAGATTTGATAATCCCATTCAGCCTCATTCATGAGCAAATACCACCAGGCAGAAGCCCATTCAAGACGAAATATTTTTAAATACCCTGCAGCAAAACTGACAGCTAACAATAGCAGAGTGATAGAATTAAAACCAGCAGCCCCTCACCCAAGAAATCCAACATAGGCAGTATTGTGTAGTGGGTCCGACACAAGGAAGAAACGCCAGCCAGAGTACGTGTTCAGCTCTTTATTGGAAGGGGGGGTAGCGTACTGGGGAATGAGGATTACCTGGCCTCCTTAAATACCTAGCCAGGTAAGTGGACAGCCAATGGGGTTGGCCCTAGGTTTCCCGCCGAAACTGGGTTTCCCGCCAAAACCGTTCAGGCCAACGCCCCCTGGTGGCTGTTGCTATGCAGGTGCCTGCATACATAACAGGCAGTAAGCCATTAGCCACAGCCCCAGAGAAGCAGGATATGACCTTTGGGACATAATAGGATTAACCCACCACCAGGAGCACACAAAAAGGGCACACTCAGATTCAGGTCAAAGTACATGACACAGGAAATACAAAGCTTCAAGCAGGAACAGGAAACAACCTCAAAAGCCCAAGAAAGCATAAAAACCCACCACTCCCAGAAACATGTGGTCAGCTTTCTCAGAGCCATCTTTCTGTCTGACTCTCCTCTTCAATAAACTGCAACCTTCTTTCTAAAGCAGTCTCCATTTTGTTTATTCCTGACAAAGATTTTTCTTTCAACACCTTATTTTTAGATAGCCTGAACTTGGTTTGATGAACCATTTGGGGCATAGAGATACCAAATGGAAATTAAAATTGAAAAATCTATTAGGTGATTGATTGTCTAAAAGACTGTATGTTAAAACAATTAGAATATGTGTAAACTAAAAAATATGGACATATGTAAGAAAGTTATTTTTATTTTTTTAAAAAATGTATTGTAAAACTTTTCAATAAAAAAAGAAAGTTATTTTTATGTGATTGATAGGAGAAAACTTGTCTTTAAATATATAAATATTTAAATATTTAATATTTATAATATTAAATATATAAATATATAAATAATATTAAATTAATATTATTTATAATATTAATTATAAATATTAATAATTATAATATTAAATATATAAATATATAAATATTTAAATATATAAATATATAAATATCGTCCTGGCGATCAGGACACGGGCGGTCTTGTCGATACTACCTGGGATGAGTTTGATTCTGTGACTCCGGAGGAAGTGGACAGGATCATGGGGAGGCTGAGCACCACCACATGTTTACTGGACCCGTGCCCTTCCTGGCTGGTCTATGCAGCCCGGGAGAGGACACGCAGCTGGTTCCAGGCAGTTATATCGGCTTCTTTGGGTGAGGGTAGCTTCCCCGCCGTCTTGAAAGAGGCGGTGGTGAGGCCTCTCCTCAAGAGGCCTGCCTTGGACCCAGCTGTATTGAACAACTTTCATCCTGTCTCCAACCTTCGCTTTCTTGCGAAGGTTGTTGAGAGTGTGGTGGCGCATCAGCTCCCTCTGGTCCTGGATGAAGCGGATTATCTAGACCCGTACCAATCGGGCTTCAGGCCCGGGCACAGCACGGAGACGGCATTGGTCGCGCTGGTGAATGATCTCTGGAGGGCTCGGGACAGGGGATATTCCTCTGTTCTAGTCCTATTAGACCTCTCGGCGGCTTTCGATACCATCGACCTTGGTATCTTGCTGCGGCGTCTCAGGGGACTGGGAGTGGGAGGCACAGTTTTACAGTGGTTCTCCTCCTATCTCCAGGGACGTTCGCAGTCGGTGTTGGCAGGAGGGCAGAGGTCGACCGCGAGGTCTCTCGTTTGTGGAGTTCCTCAGGGGTCGGTCCTCTCGCCTCTCCTGTTCAACATCTACATGAAACCGCTGGGTGAGATCATTCGTGGTTTTGGAGTTGGGTATCATCAGTATGCGGATGAAACCCAACTTTTCTTTTCGACCCCAAGCCACCCCAGTGATGCCCTCAACGTGATGTCCCGTTGCCTGGAGGCGGTTCGGGTCTGGATGGGGAGGAACAGACTTCAACTCAACCCCGACAAGACTGAGTGGCTTTGCATACCTTCATCCCGGGTCTATTCGGACATTCCACCTCTTGCTATGGGGGGTGAACTATTACCCCCCGTAGATAGGGCTCGCAACTTGGGAGTCCTCCTAGATTCACGGCTCACCTTGGAAGACCATATAGGAGCTGTGACTAGGGGGGCTTTCGCCCAGGTTCGCCTGGTGCGCCAGTTGCGGCCCTATCTTAGCCGGGATGATTTATGCACGGTCACTCATGCGCTCGTGGCCTCTCGTCTGGACTACTGCAACGCTCTCTACATGGGGCTGCCCTTGAGGACCACCCGGAAGCTCCAACTGGTACAGAATGCAGCCGCGAGAGTTGTGCTGGGAGTCTCCCGATACTCCCACGTTACACCTTTGCTCCGTGAGCTGCATTGGTTGCCAGTTGCCTTCCGGGTGAGATTCAAGGTACTGGTAATGGTGTTCAAAGCCCTTCATGGCATGGGGCCGGAGTACCTTAGGGAACATCTGCTGCCGGCATCAAGCTCCCTGCGCCCTGTGCGTTCCCACAGAGAGGGCCTCCTCAGGGTGCCACCGATCAGAGAATGTCGATTGGTGGCGCCCAGGGGGAGATCCTTCTCTGTGGGCGCTCCGGAGCTGTGGAATCAGTTGCCGGTAGAGCTCCGGATGGCGCCCGATCTTCGCTCCTTTCGTCGCGATCTCAAGACGTTTTTGTTTGTACAAGCCGGCCTAGCCTGATGGGGATTGGTGGGGTTTTTATTTTTTGTATTTTTAATTTTATTTTTGGGGTTTTATTATTGTATTAATTGTTTTAACTTGGGCAATTATTTAATCTTTTTTTAATGTTTGTACTTTGTATTTGACTTTTGCCCTGTGAACCGCCCTGAGTCCTTAGGGAGAAGGGCGGTATATAAATATTATTAAATTAAATTAAATTAAATTAAATAGACAGTATACATGAAGGGAAAAAGAGAGGAAATGTTTATGGTAGGAATTTGAAATCTGTACTAATGATATCTGTATGTAACTGAATTACTACTACCCAGCTTTTCAAATATGTGAATGTAATATTAGAAAATCAATAAAATTTGTAAAAAAAAGATATACCACAATTCTCATTTTGTTGAGTTGAAGAAGCAATTTATCTTAATGCATATTTTCCCCCCAAAATTGAAATAGCAAAGAGAAGCAACAAGGTCTTTTGCTCTTAAAAAGCCATATTTGGCTTTGTGAAGCAGCTTTAAGGGAATGATCTTAATGATAAGGGAATGATGCTTAACCTTTGTTAGAAGAAAGATCTGCAAAGTCCATCTTACTTATCCCACTGATTTTTTTTAAAGACCCCTGCTATAATCATGAAAAGACTTTAAGACTGCTTATTGGAACTCTCATTCCAAGTTAAACTTTTTGATGTTTGAATATACTGAGAATAATTTTCCAGAGTTGAAAAATCTTTGGAAATGCCTGTCCTTGGAATGATTTCAAAGTCTTCTCTCAAGTGCTGGGAAGAAGCAGTAAGGTTAAGCAAAGAGGGCAGACATGACTATTTATAAATAAAAACTATATTGTTTCTTTACTAGTAGCAGAAACTGGTCTGCCAAAGTTGTGTCAAGGTTAGGGCATGAGCAATTTACGGTAAATGCTATTTTCTCAATTTATATATGTGGCATCATGTAGGGCTGTATGGGTGTGACTGTGTGTAATGTGGTGTGTGTGTGTAATGTTATGAGTTGCTGCCCCTTATATACTCCATGCTGAATAGTTTAATCAAGCAAAAAAAAATATCTGTCCCTTCTTTGTGGATTTAGTGCATATCCTCATAGGTAGGGACTGAACTGAATTGTATTTTATCTTCTTGATAAAATACGACTGAACTGTGTCAAGACTGATAAAATACGACTGAACTGTTATCAAGAAGATAAAATACAAATCAAGTTATGAGTCAGTGAGAAACATATATTCCTGTCAGGTTCCAGTACAGAATTAAAAATAGAACAGAACTGAAGCATGTTTCAAAAAAGGCCTCAGTTTCATAAAGTATCAGAGAAGAGTTGCAAGAAAGTGGAGTACAGAGGAGTGAGAGCAATTCGTTTCAGATCACACTTTAGTTGGGATGGCGCTTCTTGATTCCTAAGCCTGGAGAAGGATGCTGTTATAACTGCTCCTATGAAGACATTTCAGTCATATAGTCCATAACATGCTGAATGAAAGCTGATGGAACCATGACATTCCAGATGTATTAGCTTTGAGTGAATATGTCTATTCTATGCAGGCACACTTAATCCTAAGCCCCAAATGGTCATCCAGAGACATAGTATTATTGTCAAATCAATGCTGGTTTTACATGTTGTGCTCAGTCATAAAGTAGCTTGTTTAACAACTTCTGCAGCTATTGTGATTAGGAAATAATGTTTTAGGGTTTTAGCCTTAGTGCTGTGGGTCAGTTCAGTATCTCATGGCTTATTCAACAACAAATGATTAAACAAGCGGGCTAAATATGTCATTGAAGCCTGCTATTGGGCCTTTCCCTATATGGACATACACAACACAAAGGTGCTTTGGCAATGTTATTTTTTCTGCTTTGTCCCCATGACAATGTGAAATCAGGAGTGTGTTGGAAAAAAATGAAGACAGCAGCTGTGTTGCTGCAGTCAAAGCAGCACATATAAAAAACAGGCAGAATTTCCATTGAACCATTAAGTTTTTTTTATTATCATCTCTTGTTTTACCATATTCTGCAGACATCCTGGGCTAAAATATAAATCCTCCCCATTCTAATACTGTCTGTTCTTCAAAAATACAAAACCTTTAGGCTTTGTCACTCATGGAGAAGTCAGAAGATCAGCAGTGACTGGAAACAAGTCAGTAGAAGCCAGAGAGAGGTTGCCTATGGGCACAGTATATTTTATCCTGATATAGTTTTCTGCAGACTTAAGGATGAAGGGACCATCCTTCAACTTCACTCAATGTCTCAACATGTTTATTTAACTTCATCAGTTGTCACTTCTTTACACCAGCATTACTTTGTTTGACTCTAGCATTCACATATTTACTCTACTCAGAAAAAAAGTACACATAGGAGTAAGTAAGTAAGAATTTTCTAAGTTAGGGCAGCTTATAGTGAATATTCTGTTTGGCTTTGAATAATACACTACAGAACTGGATCAAACTGACCCAGGGAAACAGTTTTATGAAGCTCTTTTAAGGCCATCTTGCTGGCCTACTCACGTTACAAATGTTGGGGATAATAGAATTATAAAACATTCACTAAAATCCCATGAAAGCTTTTAAGTATAGATAACAACTTTTCTGATAATCCTTGACTTACAATTGTAACTGTGGCTGGAATTTCCATTGCTAAACAATGTGATTGTAAAGCATGATGTCACATGACTGCATCATTAACTGGCAGCAATCCCGGGCAGTCTCAGTTGACATTGTAACCCCGAGATATGCTGGTCATTAAGTGAGGACCCACCTGTAATGGAATGCATGGATAACCTTGAGGCAAGGGGAGAGGAGATGCTGCCTACAAAACCATTGGGCAAGAGAGGCAGGGATCTGCAATTGAAAGAAACTTAGGAAGGATGCACCCTAAATGGATCTAGCAGTTAAAAGTGGTAGCAGGGTTTGTACTGTACTGTTGGACTTGCAAGATTCTGGTACTGTAGCCTCAGAGTAAAGACGATTTAGCTCATTTAACTGTCTTTCCTGTCTGGTTTACCTGGGAAGACTGACACCACCCCAATCCATGTCATTCCCAGCTTTCTCCTTCCCAGCCTAGAGTCTACGTAAGGTAAGGGATATTCAGGATATCCCATCTCTCTCTATGGGGGGTGAGTTATTACCCCCCGTAGATAGGGCTCGCAACTTGGGAGTCCTCCTAGATTCACAGCTTTCTTTAGAAGACCATATAGTAGCTGTGGCTAGGGGGGCCTTCGCCCAGGTTCGCCTGGTGCGCCAGTTGTGGCCCTATCTAGACCGGGATGCCTTACGTACGGTCACTCATGCGCTCGTGACCTCTCGTCTGGACTACTGCAACGCTCTCTACATGGGGCTACCCTTGAAGACCACTCGGAGGCTCCAACTGGTACAGAATGCAGCCGCGAGAGTTGTGTTGGGAGTTTCCCGACACTCCCATGTTACACCTCTGCTCCACGAGCTGCATTGGCTTCCAGTTGTCTTCCGGGTGAGATTCAAGGTGTTGGTAATGACCTACAAAGCCCTACATGGCATGGGTCCGGAATACCTTGGGGAGCACCTGCGGCCGGCATCAACTTCCCTCCGCCCAGTACGCTCCCACAGAGAGGGCCTCCTCAGGGTGCCACCGGTCAAAGAATGTCGACTGGTGGCCCCCAGGGGGAGGGCGTTCTCTGTGGGCGCGCCGGATTTATGGAACCATCTTCCGGTCGAGCTCCGGATGGTGCCTGACCTCCGCTCCTTCCGGCGCGATCTCAAAACCTATCTTTTTGAACAAGCTGGCCTGGCCTGATGGGATGGGGTTGGGTTTTATAAATTTGTTTTAACTTTTTTAATGTGTACTAACTTATTCATGGGCATTGTTGTTTAATCGCTTTTAATTTTTGTATCTTTTTTTTTAATATGTATTGCCCTGTTCACCGCCCTGAGTCCTTCGAGAGAAGGGCGGTATACAAATTAAATTAATAATAATAATAATAATAATAATAATAATAATAATAATAATAATAATAATAATAAGGGGCTGCCTCCTCTTCAAGTCTTCCCACCCTTCTTTCTTTCTCCATCTTTGCCCTTTGAACTGTCCCGCACAGCAGCATATGTAGCTTGGTGATGGCAGCTGACGCTTGTGCAAAGAATTTCCCTTTGAGTAAAATAGAAAAAGTGAAGAAATACTTTGCTTTGCATATTTCAAAGCCAAAAGAATCTGGAATTATTTCTTCTAAGAAGAAGGCTATAAATTAGTCATTTTAAATAATCCCAGATAATATGTCATGGGAAGGAGGATAGTCGTATGGTAAAAGCTTTCGTATTAATTAATCCTTATCCCCAAATTATTTTTACATCAACTTTTCTATCTCTCTATTGCTTAGCCAAATGTCCATGGCCAATGATTATTAAGCCCCCAACTTTTCTTTTCTTCTCTTTTTTAAAAAAATCTCTGTTTGAAACCTCTTAAAATCTCTACAGGTGATTAAAGGTCATCCCAGAGCTGAAAATTGAAAGCTGATCCAACCAAGAATGCCTTATGCTACATTCCTGAAACCAAAGCCTCTAGAACAGGGGTGTCAAACTCGCATTGTCAAATTACATGTCACGATGTATTACAACTTTTTTGCCATTGCCGGCAATGGGGTGGGCATGGTTTTGCTATGATGCATCTGGCCTGCAGGCTGGCAGTTTGACACACCTGCTCTAGAAGCTAGTCATTATTTGTTGTTGTTAGCTGAGAAGTCATGTCCAACCCATCGCAACCCTATGGACAACGTTCCTCCAGGCCTTCCTGTCCTCTACCATCTTCTGGAGTCCATTTAAGCTCACGCCTACTGCTTCAGTGACTCCATCCAGCCACCTCATTCTCTGTCGTCCCTTTCTTCTATTGCCCTCAATCTTTCCTAGCATTAGGCTCTTCTCCAGTGAGTCCTTCCTTCTCATTAGGTGGCCAAAGTATTTGAGTTTTAGTCATTATAACATTGGCTAAATGGTGTCTCATTTGGCATAATATGAGAACCATATTATGGATGTCCATCAGGAGGGGCTCCTAAAAATAAAAAAGGCAACTGCAATTGCTCTACTCCTTCTTATGTGCATCATATGTAAAAATTGGGTGTGGCATTGTTTGCATGATTGTAGCCAGCATCTTATCATTTTTTATCCTTATCAATGTCCCATGGAAATCTCTGAGTCTGGTGTAGCAATTAAAGGTTTGCAGCGGCACCTCAGCCACAGATGTTTACTGGATGACTTTGGGCCAGTTGTTTTTTTCCTCAGGTCCACCTAATTCAAAGGACTGTTTTTTGGAAAAATAGAAGGAAGAACTACTATATAGGTTGCCTTGAGTACCCATAAAAGGTGGGTTTAAAATGATATATCTAACTGGTCTGGTGCTTGATGTATGTTATATTTTGATCTTTCTTGATTTGCCATCTGTGAAAACTCCCAGAAAAAAGCATTCTAGCTACAATACCAAGATACATGCTTTGGTGACCTTCTTAATTACTATTGCACAATCTTTCAAAAATCTCTGGAAAGATTTTACTTTACTTAGTGGAACTAAAGAATAGGGAGTTGCCATGAAATCATTGTTCTTAGAGAAGAATTTATACAGATTTTCCTTAATCGTTTAACACATTAATGAACCTTGATGTGACTTCAGAAAATGTGTCGGACCTCACACACATTATTCTGACTCTGACTGTTGTTTAATGATTTATCCCCTTGCTAAGACCCCTGTGCTTGGCCTGTATAAGCGGATACTATCACTGTTAACAGCCCTTGCCAGATAGCAGAACTCATGAAAGTACCTTTTATCATCCAGAAGTACCTTTATTTGCATGCAGAGAAGATTACAGCAAACAAGATGTGATAGATGATAAATAGACGGTATTTCCAAGGTCAAAAGATAGTAACTACCCACAGTGTCCGCACATGTATCTGCCGGTTATGGAGGTGGAGAACCACCAAGAGAGAAGGAGGAAGTCAATCCCAGAAAGGGGAGGGGTGTAAAGGCACATGGTAAGGAGACGGAGGAAATACGTCAAAAAATAGGGACAGAATAGGGAGGGACTGGCTGACCAATTTAGCATGCTGTAATTTCCCAAAAAGGGACGCGGTGGCTCAGTGGGTTAGGACGCTGAGCTTGTCGATCAGAAGGTCGGTAGTTTAGCGGGTCAAATCCCGAGTGCCGCATAGCAGAGTGAGCGCCTGTTACTCGTCCCAGCTTCTGCCAACCTAGCAGTTCGAAAGCACGTAAAAATGCAAGTAGAAAAATAGGGACCACTACAGTGGGAAGGTAACAGCGCTCCATGCGCCTTTGGCGTCTAGTCATGCCGGCCACATGACCACGGAGACGTCCTCGGACAAGCGCTGGCTCTTCGGCTTTGAAACAGAGATGAGCACCGGCCCCTAGAGTCGGAAACGACTAGCACGCATGTGCGGGGGAACCTTTACCTTTACCTTTTTAATTTCCCAAAAAAACCACATGGTGGCAGCACACACGTCATACAAACCACCTTGCCTACCCTACAAGGTTCCATCCAAAAACGGTACCAGAACTCTGTTCTGGGCATTCTATGACAAAAAAGCCCTGTTTATAACTATAAAGAGAGATTTATTTACAGGAAATATATTACATGGATGGATTCAACGTAGGAGAATGTGGTAGGGATGTAGCTAGATACATGTATTCTGTGCATGTGTGACTGGAAAGAAAAGTAGACAGAAATAAATTCAGATTAGCAATTCATTAGATGAAGAATAGGCAGATAGAGTGCCCAAAGTAAACTAACACTCTACATCCTACATCCACAACAGATTGTGGGATGCTGAAGAGTTTTTGGATGAGATCCAAATGTCTTTCCCCTAAACAAGATTCTGGGTGGCAGGGGAGACCTCCCCTTTTCATGTGCATTGCCAATGCACAACCCATTGTAGTAGGATGTCTGGAGAGATGGCAGCAAAGACTTTATTTGTCCTTGAAACAAAAAGGGAAAGCAGGAGGTCAGAATGTTCCAGACGCCATGAATACCCATTTCCAAGGAAGTTGCTTCCAAAGAAAAAGCTTTCAGAGTAGCGAAAGCAAAACTTACTTGCAGTAATGTCTGTGAATGAATGCAGCAGAAAGAAGAGTAAGGGCAAATAGTTTTTTTTTAAGCACAAAAGCCTAAATGGAGAGAAAGGAAAACAATGAAGTAAGAGGCAAGGCATTCAGAATTATGAGGAAAGGACCTCAGCAGCCCTTTTCACATGACTTGTCATGCCTAATGTGTAATGCTGCTGGGAAATCTTGTTATTCTACTCCCTATTTAGGAACCCAGAATATTAGCAAAACGCTGTCTTTATGAAGAATACACTATACATTGATGTTATAGTTTTATGTTGTTGCAAGCTCCTTTTTAAAGATAACCCACATCTTCCTGGCCAATGCCTTAAACACTCAGCACTTAATATTCTTCCTTCCTTCCTTCCTTCCTTCCTTCCTTCCTTCCTTCCTTCCTTCCTTCCTTCCTTCCTTCCTTCCTTCTTTCCTTCCTTCTTCACTTTCATTCATTTATTCGTCTCTTGTTTTCCTGAGAATTCTACCCAACCTCCATTCCTTTTTCCTTTGCCATTCAATTTCTTCAAGTCTTTTGTTTGCCCTTTATCCTTCTTTAAACATGAAATGCATGAAATGCATAGGTTACTGCAGACCAGAGTGCTTCACAACATAATTAGTGCAGAGTTAAAACATTCCCAATACGCAAAATGAGACATCAATAGTAAACTCTGACAATTAATTTCAAATTAAACATCAATTCCTTTAAAATAAACATAGCCAACATACATAAATGTTGGTTTGTTTAGTCTTAAAGAAATCAGCAGGATTCAGTTGAGATGTGCAGAACAGGACGTGGCAGTGAAAGTCATAGACATAAAGAGCCTACCACTGTTTCTGTCACTTGTCAATATGTGTTTGTTAGCACATTTACGTTAAAAAAAACCCCATTTGTAACCATGGGGGTGTGAGCCCACATTTGACTCCATTAGAAAGAAAAAAAACATGCCTCTACAAATTTGCTTCTAGAAAACTTCATTCCACAGATATGTCACAAAAAAGAAGTGGTAGAGCTGTCAATAGCTCAGATGTTATGGTTGGAAATAATTAGAGGTGGTTTGCACCAAAATAGCTGTTTTGGCTGCTGAGGTTTTAATAGCTTAAAATAGATGCTGTAGTGCTGGATGAGGTGTACTGGTGTACATGCAGCAAAAAAGGTAGAGAAAAGTACCCAGATTTTTTATTTTAAGATTGCTTTTTTTTCTGGATCACGTAGGCTGTTTTAATAGGCCTCATATTTTCAAATGCTCCTAGGATCTCTGCTTAGAAAATGTCATATCTGAAGAGAGAGAAGAAAACAATGGCAATTTCACAGCTAGCAATTACTCGTTATCAAAATGAAAGCCATGGTTTGTTTTTAACCAAGGTTTATTGAACATGCCAAAATTAATGTGGGTCACTTACATTTATTTATGAAATTGGTTTGCCACCCATCTTGTATTCAACAACTCTGGGTGGCTTGCAGCATAACATTAAAGCATTAAAATCAACAATCATAGAAATACAGCAGATAAAATCATGATCAATTAAAATCAAGAGCCAGACACACAGGAGGTAGAGACGTGGGGTTAAGTTTTAATTAGTTAACCACCTTCAGTATGGAGTTCCCCATTTGGGTCCCGAAGTCATCTGGCAGAGCCAGGTCTTAAGGCTCTTACTAAAGATCAGGAGGGTGGGAGCCAATCTCACCTCAGGGGGTAAGATGTTCCAGAGGGCAGGAGCCGTGACAGAGATGGCTCTTCTAACCTGGATCTGCCCAGTTGAAATACCTTGGTTGATGGGATCCACAAATAGCCTGGACCCATGTCATGCAGGGCTTTCAAGGTGATAACCAACACCTTGAATTGCACCCAGGAGCACACTGGCAACCAGTGGAATTTGTGAAGCAGTGGGCCTTCCTTCGGGCCATATAGATGAGTAAAGCAATTGTACCTTGATTACCAATTTCTGATCTGTTATTTATCCTTTTTTTAAAAAAACCTGTTCTTGTTTTTCTCCTCTGCAAATTTGTTTGAGGCTTAGATAGGAATTCAAATGAAACTAGGAATAAGCCACAAAGCCAGAAACAAATCATATGCCCCCCCTCTCTCTCTGTGTGTGTGTGTGTGTGTGTGTGTGTGTGTGAGAGAGAGAGAGAGAGAGAGAGAGAGAGAGAGAGAGAGAGAGAGAGAGAGAGAGAGAGAGAGAGAAAACAAACCAGAACAGAACAGAACAAGAGAGTTGGAAGGGCTCTTGGAGGTCTTCTAGTCCAACCCCTAGGAATGTGGCAGGGGGCCCTTTACCATTCCACACAAGGGAGACCAGCAGAGTCGAGTTAGAAATTTTGAATACGTCAAGCCCAATTTTGAATACGTCAAGCCCAATTTTGAATACATCAAGCCATCACTGGGTTATGTAGAAAGATCTTGGGTGGCTCAAGGCCATCCAATGTGCCTCAGATCTAAGAAGGCATTTGAATAAATATATTATGCCTTTCTGGGAATCCACAAACACTGACACACCCAGTCCTGATAATTCACAAGGAAAACAAAGTAAAATTTAAAGCCCCCCCACCCCCAAGTGACCACAAATAAAAAGTAATAAAGTAACAGCTGGTTGAGATCAGGCTACAAAGTGTAGCCAATTCTCAAGATACTTGTTGAAAGGCAGGCAGGCAGGCAAAGAAATAGATAGATGAGCCTTCAGGGAAACCATTTTTGGACAGCCCATGAGCTACAAAGGGATGTTCTTCTAGATCACCCACCCACTAAATATCAGACAATGTGTTGCAGGCAGAAGAATCAAAAGGATGTTTAATCAAACATCGGGAAACATTGTTTTTTGCTTGACGAGAGAAAGAGAGAGACAGAGACAGAGAAGAGAAGAGAAGGGGAGGGGGAGAGGGAGAGGGGGGAGGGGGAGAGGGAGAGGGAGAGAGGAGGAGGGAGGGAGAGAGAGAGAGAGAGGAGGGGAGGAGTATTTGGGAGCTGGCAAGTAATTGGTACCCTCTCTGATCAAACTCTCAGCTGAAGGAGATAGCTTGTCTGTTCTCTCTTTCTCAGCTAAGTTTTAAAAAAACCAAACAGTCCTTGCTGCCATCTCTCCTGACATCCTTATTCACCTTAATTGGTTCTGCATTGGCATAATGAGAGGAAAATCTGTCTTTGGTTGCAACAAATCCTTTTTAGAGGAGAGACAACAGAATCTCTATTCTCTTCAAAACAGCATGCTTAAAAAAACAATTGGAATGTGGCTGCCAGAATTTTTAAATTTCGACTAGTTACTGAAAGCACAGGTCTCTCTTCCCAGTACAGCTGCTCTGGGAAAACCAGCCTGTTTTCATTCATAGCGCCCAAGCTATGGTTTGGGCTTGCTGAAAAAATGTAGTTGGCCCCACTCCCACCCAGTACTGTTGATGGAGGTGTCAAACAAAGTCCAACATGTGATCAAAACTGTGTGTACAAGGAGTCCTCAACTTACAACAATTCATTTAGTGGCTATTCAAAGTTACAGCAGCACTGAAAAAAGTGAGTTATGGCCATTTTTCACCCTTATGACCGTTGTACCCTCCCCTGGGAACTGACTCACATTTATGACCATTGCAGTGTCTTGGGGTCATGTGATCCCCTTTTGCAACCTTCTTACATGCAAAGTCAATGGGAAAACCCGATTCACTTAACAACCCTGTTACTAATTTAACAACTGCAGTGATTCACTTAACAACTGTGGCAAGAAAGATCATAAAATGGGGTGAAATTCACTTCACGAATGTTTCACTTGACAACCAAAATTTCGGGCTCAATTGTGGTCGTAAGTCGAGGACTACCTGTAATTGTGGCCTTCTCTCCCAGTATTCAAGAAAGTAGAAAACGCATGTTTTTCCCACCAAATTTCTAATATCAAACTGAATCCTTTCTCTCCTAGGTTCTCAGAAGCACTTTAAACCTGTCTTTGGCCTCATACCTGGAGTTGATGTGTTGGTGGGACGGCTGGGTTGGTTTGATTTTTCATTGGTATTTTCAAAAATTCAGGCTTTCTATGGGGTTTTATGTTTTTTAATGGTTTGCTGCCCAGGGTCTAGAGAAGTGGGCAGCTTTAACACATTTAAATAAAGAAACAATTTATCTTTTTCTATTTTTATGTGCTCTGAGTGACCTTGAGGGTTACTTCCATAGACAGAAGGGATAGAGATCCCAAAAAGCAAGTCATATAATGTGCTCGGTGCTGGTTATAACTTAAAGAAAAATCAGGGGCCTGAATTGTTGGGTGTATCTTCCAGCCCCCAATAGTTTGAACCCCAGTGCCATGGGTCACGGGAAAGGGTATGGGATCTTCTTAGCAACTGCTGTTACATTTTTGGAATTGCCTGAACACCATATCACCCAGAATCATCTTTGTGAGATGTACAACTATATAACGTTAATAAAATAAAATAGTAGGGCTGAAAAATTTGGATGACAATTAAATGATAACAAAAATGTGGAATGTAATGCTTCTAATAGGGTAGCTAGAGTCAGGCCAGATGTGATATGCCTATCCATAAGAGGTTAGGCAAGCTTCTTTTCTGTTAAACTTTTATCCATATGCAAAATGTCTAGAAAGTGGATTGCTGGGTGTAGTCTTCTTAGACTTAATGTCTTTTTAATTAAATGCTATTTGTTATGTATTATTTGTATTTTAATTGAGTGCTTTATATTGTTGATTCTTTTGATCACCGTTCACATTGGAAAGTCAGGATAAAAATATAAGAGACGATCTGGCAAGTCAACTTAATGCAATGCAACTTAAGCCAATATGACACAATAAAACAACACAGTGCAATGCAATGCAACATAAATTGACATACTGTAACACAATACAACATTAGAGTCACAAGCATCCCAGAAGTTCTGATCAGATATTCTGCTATACTGTAGATTTGATTTTCTGGATCAGCACATCTGGATTTATTTTTTTCACATTTGGAGACTTTTTATTATTATTATGTTTCTGGCTGCCAATTTTCAATTGCCAGGAACATATATTTTCAGTCAGCATTTCCATTATCAAATAACAATAGGTACTTCAGATCCCTAATGTTTAATACAGCTTGAAACAATATCTGAGTGTAATACTAAAAAAAATACTTTCCCAATAATTAACATAAGTATATGCATCAGTTCAGCCCAAACTCTAGAAAACATGTTTTTAATCATGGGAAGAATAACAAGGATGTGACAAAAACATTTTATCATTGTCAGCTGAACTGAGAAGCTGGCTGCTGAATAGGACATGAGATAAAATGCAACTTTTTGTTGGTGCTCTGGGAGAAGACTTGGACTACATTTAATAGACTAAGCAGAACAATTCTTGGCAACTGATTTCTGTTGAGAAAAATGAAGTAGGAAGAATGCTAAAGTTGGACATTATATACTGACTTTTCCTCTGAAACATGCTGTTTTGCAGAAGCAAACAGCTGAAATAATTCTTTTTAATCTCATTCAAGAAGTTATTTTTTATCAGCATTGCAGTCTAGAGCAGTGTTTCTCAACCTCAGCTATTTTAAAATGTGTGGACTTCCCAGAGGAAGGAAGGAAGGAAGGAAGGAAGGAAGGGAGGGAGGGAGGGAGGGTGGGTTTCCTTGTGCCACAAGCAAACTCAATGGAGAAGCCAGCAGGAAGTTGAAAGTTGCTCCAACTTCCACTGCTCTTTTGCCCACCCATGATAATTTTGTTTCTGTGTTTATATATTTAAATATATCTGGAACAATGACCTAACAGGGCACAGGTTGTCTAGTATAGAACTGGAATCAGAACTTTTTCTTTTGGAACTGAAGAATAAACGGTTGAAAACAAGTCATAGAACTTTGTTTTTATACAGCTAATCGTCGACTTACAACAGTTCACTTAGTGACCGTTCAAAGTTACAATGGCCCTGAAAAAAGGGACTTATAACCATTTTTTCCACAGTTACAGCCATTCCAGCATTTACATTTACCGGTAGATGTTTGACAACTGACTCACATCTATGACAGTTGCAGCATCCCAGAGTTATGTGATCTCCTTTTGCAACCTTCTGACAAGCAAAGTCAATGGGGAAACCAGATTAACGACTAATTAACTACTAATTCAAGAACTGCAGTGATTCACTTAACAAATGTGGTGAGAAAAGTCATAAAATGGGGCAAACTCACTTAACAAATTTCTCACCTAACAATATAAATTTTGAGCTCAATTGTAACAGACTAACTGTATATGATCCTGTAGCGAGGTTATTGTATGAACAAAGATGGAAAGACTTGGCAATATCTACAATGGAAGTGTGGTTGGTGAAGATGCTAGAACTTGCTAAGTTAGCCAAGTTGACTGAGTTGATTAAAGAAAAGATAGTATTTTTGTTTATTGCTGATTGGAGACCCCTGATTGGGAAAAAAATGAACATGGTCTATGTTTCTGATAATTATATAGCTTAGTTTGGAGAAAGAAGAGAGTCACAATGTAATTTTTGAGAAAGAAGTAAATCTACAATTTAATTTATAACTGTTGCAAAGAACATTGGAAATCATTTCTTTTCTTTCTTTTCTATTCTGCGTCTTTTTCCTTTCTTTTTTCTTTTTTGTACTTTAGCTTTCTATTTCATCCTTTTTTCTTTTTTTCCTTTTTGCTCTATTTTAGTTTGCATTATTTTTTATTCATTTTTAAAACTTTCAATAAAATTATATTTAAAAAATAATTATGAAGGCATGCTCAAGAAAAGAAGCATCGCCCCACTCCCACCCACCCCCTTTAAGGAGATTTTTTACTGTTTTGGGTTTGACAGTTACAACAGAAACTTGCAGACAGAAACCTACTCTAACACAATTTTGCAAAGGGGATCTCTAAACTGTCTTGGGACTGTCCTACTAAACATGGACACTTGCATACTCTGATTAAGGCAGTAGCTCTATATGACTCTAATCTTTTATTTCTTATGACTAATCCTTCAAAAAGAAAAATTTGCATTTTTGGTTACTACGTTACAAAAAAGATGTTGAGAAAATTTTCCAGTTTTGGTCACTGCATTACAAAAAAGATGTTGAGGCTTTGAAAAAAAGTGCAGAGAAGATGTATAAAGGCCTGGAGACTAAAACATGAAGAACGGTTGCAGGATTTGGGTATGGCTACTCTAGACAAAAGAAGGACTAGGGGTAACTCGATAGCAGTATTACAGTATTTGAGGGGCTGCCACAAAGAAGAGGGGAGGTCAACTTATTTTCCAAAGCACCAGAGGGCAGCACAAAAAACAATAGATGGAAACTAATCAAGAGAGAAGCAACCTGGAATTAAGGAGAAACTTTCTAACAGTGAGAACAATTAACCAGGGAAGAGCTTGCCTTCAGAGGTTGTGGGTGCTTCATCACTGGAGGTTTTTAAGAACAAACTGGACAGTCACTTGCCTGGAATGGTATAGGCTGGGTCTCCTGCTTGAGCAGGGGGTTGGACTAGAAGATCTCCAAGGTCCCTTCCAGATTTCTTCTGAATTGAATTGATTTGAAAATCAAATAGTGCAGTCTTTCTGCTCGCATTTTTCCCCATTTATTTTTGGTAGCCATGATTCAATCTGAAAACTTTTGTTCATTGACCAGAGACCAAAAATAGGTAAATCAAGGTCCTTGACAGAGAGACAAATGAAAAAAATGCAATTCAGAAATATCTAGTAGCTTATTAATTTTCTGTCTCTGCCTTAGGCCCACAGGAAGGAGCAGCAGCATTAGCAGCTTCAGCTCTGCAATGAGGACAAATGTTAAAGCTCAAATCTCTGAGGATCAACAATAGACCTAATCCATGTGGATAATTCCTCTGTTGGACCAAGTTCCAGAAATTAAAAAAGCAGGAAACAGTTCTGCAATTCTGAAAGCAGAAACATGTGTGTTTGATAAGAAAAGCGGTATTGTAATTGCTGCCTCTTTTATTGTAAATGATCATGCATGACAATTTTTTAAAAAATTGTAAAAAAGTAAATGGTAAACCAATTCCTGAAGCAAGACATTCTGAAGACCTAAGGGCCTGGCTAGAATTTGAATGGTGATGCCATTATTCTTCAGATTTCTTAAACTTGTTAACTCTTCCCCCCCTCCCCAAGAAAAATGGTATTTATTTATAAAATTGACTGGTCACAATCCAGAAGGAATCTAGCACGTGAATATTTGCAAAAAGGGAGATAAAATTGTCACTGTGTTTTTTCTGTTTGTCAGCTACGCACGTCTCACTCTGTTTTTCTGCCAGCTGTATTGTAATCTTATCATTGTAACCAGGGTGATTGTCACTTGTCCAGCCATGTTTTGTTTTCAATCTGTTTTTACTATTAAGTGCGCATGTCCAAACAAAACTTTCTCACTTTACTTTCTTCTTCTCTCTGTGCTGTCTGGTGAGAGCATGTAGTTAGTTAGGAGTTTTTCTTTGTTTTCTGATTAAAGTTTTATTACTGTAGAATATGCTTCAGGTTTTCTTTATTTTACCTGATGTGCACCATGCGTCAAATGAACCACGGTTCATCGCCCTCTGATAGGGAGGTTTTGATTTACCCCCCCTGACATGGTAGCAGAGGATGGTTTGTTTTTACTTTCAAGAGATTTATGTTTTGCTGCTGATAAGCGTATAGGCTATTAGTCAGTTAGTTAGGTCAGCGACTGAGGAACGCTGTGCTTAATTGCTGCAATATGCTGAAGAAAAAGGGCAAGAAGAAGAAAGCTCATTATCAGTCTGCTGAAGAGGAGACAACCACTTCACAGAGATATCTCCCTTCCAGTTTACAGACTCCACTTGCTTCTGCTACACATCTTGGAGAAGAAGATGATTTAAGGTCAGTCACACCGTCTTCTGATTTTACAAGCTCTCAAGCAGCCGCCCCAGAAAGAGTTCATACTCAAGGGGCCCATGCAGGTTTTGAGAGGCTCAGTGCCAGACCTAAAGGTTCACTAGGGAAGGAAGTAATTTATTACCCCCCTAGTCCTGAACAAATTCTGCATGAGAAGGCAGTGCAAAGTTATTTTGATCAGATTGAGGTTTTTTTTTATTATTGAAAAGTTTTAACATACATTTTATCTTTAACAATCCCCCCTCCCCCTCCCGTACCCACCCCTCCCTACCCCTCCCCCCCTCCCCCCGACTTCCCAGAGCTAAGTACAGGGTATAAAAACAAAGAAAAACAATCATGAACATGCATATGCTAACAACCATAAACTCTAAAATCTGTCACTCTCTAGCTCATATAGGATAACTACAAACACTATTACTATTAAATATAAAAAAAAGAAAAAAGAGAAAAAAAGGAAGACTTATTCAAATGCTACATGAAACTTTTTAGTCCCATATTTGTTCTGGATATACTCAATCCATTTTTTCCACTCCATAATATAACGTTCTTGCGAGTGATCTTTCAAATAAGCCGAGATCTTTGCCATCTCTGCCAGGTCAGAAACCTTTAAAGTCCATTCTTCTATAGTCGGCAGTTCCTCCTTCTTCCAATATTGACCTATTAAGAGTCTTGCTGCCGTAATTAAATTCAACATCAGCTTAGTGTCCACAACCGTAGCATCTGTAATTATACCTAACAAAAAAAGTTGCGGACAAAACTTTATCCTTTGCTTGAAAATCTTCTGCATGTTCCACCAAATTTTTATCCAAAAGGCCTTAACCTTTTTACAAATCCACCATATGTGAAAATATGTTGCATCTTCATTGCCACACCTCCAGCACTTGGGCTGATAATTCGGATACATACTTGCAAGCTTTTTAGGATCTAGATGCCATCTATAAAACATTTTATAAAAGTTCTCTCTTAAGTTTTGAGCTTGTGTAAATTTTACGTTCCTCACCCAAATCTTTTCCCACGTATCCATTGTAATAACTTCTTGGATGTTTTGGGCCCATTTTATCATACAATCTTTAACAAGCTCTGTTTCTGAATCAATTTCTATCAATGCAAGATATATCCGTTTGATATGTGCTGGACCCTGATTTCTAATTTGCTTTATCAGATTTTCATCAGTCATTGTAAAACCAGTTCTCTGATCTTCTTTCCACCTGGCCCGTAGCTGAATATATTGAAACCAAGTTTGAACAATCTTCTCATCTCGCAAGAGTCTGTACGGTTTCAGACACCAGACATTTCTTTCCAGACTTAAAATCTCCTTATACGTAGTCACATCATGTTTAAAACCAACATTTATATTTTCTATTGCGTGTTTTGGGATTGCCCACAATGGTATCTTACAATCTAACTTATGTCTATACTTCTTCCAAACTCTCAACAATGCCTGTCTTAAAATATGCGCTTTAAACACATTATCTACCTTTTTATCATACAACAAATATGCATGCCAGCCAAACAACAAGTCGTGGCCCTCAAGATTTAATAATCTCTCTTGTGTCAAATTAATCCAATCACTTATTCCTGCTAACGCAGCAGCTTCATAATATAATTTAAGATTGGGCATTTTAAGACCACCTCTTTCACGAGTATCCTGCATAATCTTAAGTTTAACTCGTGGCCTTTTCCCTGCCCAAACAAATTTGTTGATACCTCGCTGCCATTCCTCCAGATTAGAATCTTTCTTAAGAACCGGTATCATTTGAAATAAGAATAAAAATTTAGGCAGGACATTCATTTTCACTGCTGCGATTCGCCCCAACAAAGACAATTGCAATTTTTCCCAGCTCTCCATTTCTTTTTGGATTTTTCCCCATAATCTTTCATAGTTATTTTTATATAACTTTGTATTAGAGGGTGACAAAAACACCCCCAGATATTTGACCCTCCTGACAATCTCAAATCCAGTTAGTCCTTCTAAAAGAGCCTTTTGCGATACTGTCATATTCTTGGCCAAAATTTTAGTTTTTTGTGCATTAACTTTAAATCCAGAAACCTTCCCATATTGCATTATTATCTCCATCAGGTCCACAACAGAGTTCTCCGGCTGGGTCACCATAACAACCAGATCATCTGCAAACGCTCTCAATCTATAATCCTGATCTCTAATTTGTATACCCTTAATTCTTTCCGAATTCCGTATTTTTACCAATAATATCTCCAATGTTAACACAAATAACAAAGGCGATAACGGACACCCTTGCCTTGTGCCCTTCTCAATATTACAAACTTCAGTCAAGCTATTGTTAACTATTATTCGGGCAGTTTGTTTTTGATATAATGCCCTAATTGGTTGCAAAAATTTATCCCCAAAATTCATTTTATCTAAAACTTTCATCAAAAATTGCCAATTCAATTGATCAAAAGCTTTTTCAGCATCTAAGAAAATTAGCGCCGCAGGGATCTGGTTATTCCTTTCCAAAAACTCTAACACATCAACTATATGCCTCACATTATTTTTCATTTGCCTACCACTGATAAACCCAGTTTGATCCCCTGTTGCAGAACCCTCATCAGTCTATTAGCCAACACCTTAGCAAATATCTTATAATCTGTATTTAAAAGTGATATCGGTCTATAGTTTTTTACTTGAGTAGCATCTTGATCTTCCTTCGGAATCAAAGAAATAAAAGCAGTTCTCCAAGACGGAGGCACCTTTCCCCCTCTCTGAATTATCTGAAACAGTTCCTTTAATGGCTTTATCAACTCCATTTGTAAATTTTTGTAATAAACCGCAGTCAAACCATCCGTACCTGGCGCTTTATCCAACTTCAATTCCTTAATTGCTGTAAGAATTTCTTCTTCTGTTATCAATTGGTTAATCTCCTCTTTTTGTATCTGCGTAAGAACCGGGATGCTAGCATTCTCCAAATATACATCAATATCTTTTCCATTAATCTTCTCCTTGGCATATAACTTAGAATAAAAGTCCAGAAAGGCTTCCTTAATAAGATCCTGTTGAAACACAACCTTTCCCTTATGTTCAATTTTGTCTATATTAGAAGCCCTTTGCTTTTTCCTAAGTCTATAAGCTAGCCATCTACCTGGCTTATTAGCATTGCAAAAAGTATTATGCCTAGCAAACCGCAAATTGGTTGCCACTTGGTCAGCCATTAATTTGTCAAATTGTCCTCTTAATAGCTTAATAACCTCCTTAGTCTTCACATCCAATGGGTTCAAAATCAAGGCCTTTTCTTTTTCCCTAATTTCGTTCTCCAATTCTTTCCTTCTAGCTTCCAAAGTACGTCTGTGTTTATTATTCATATATATCAACACCCCTCTCATATAGGCCTTGCTAGCATCCCAAACCATGTCCATAGAAGTATCCTTATTCATATTAATTTCAAAAAAATCCTTCATCCGCTGTTTACATTCTTCCACATTTCTCTGATTTCTAAACAAGTTCTCATTTACGCGCCACGAGCGCCTATCTCTATTGTCCTTATTGATCTCTAACCAAACTGGACTATGGTCAGAGATAGCTCTTGCACAGATCTTTACCTTCTTAATCCTAGAAAAAAGTCATTAGTCAGCAAAATAAAATCAATCCTGGAAAAAGATTGATGTCTATCAGAAAAAAAAGTATAATCCTTTTCATGCAGGTGAGTGTCACGCCAAATATCTCGCAGTTCCAAATCATCCTTCATTTCAAAAAAAGATTTAGGCAATCTGGCATGACTCGGAGCACGCTTAAAAAAACCAGCCTTATCCATCTGTACATCCAAAACACCATTCCAGTCCCCCATAAAAATAAATGATTTGTAATCCAATTGAGTAAGCTTTGTATGAAGTGAACTAAAAAAATCAGCTTGCTGTTGATTAGGAGCATACAGTCCAACTAAAAGCGTTTTTTTGCCTTCTAGCAACAAATCTATCAAAACGTATCTTCCATGCTTATCTGCTTCAATTAATTCCGCTGTTAAAGCGCTTTTAACATAAACAACCACTCCATTTTTCTTATTCATCGCAGAGGCAACAAATTGCGTGCCCAACCTTGAGTTCGATAAATACTTTTGGTCCATAACCCTAATATGCGTTTCTTGCAAACATATAACATCAATCTTGAATTGTTTTAAATATTGAAAAACTTTCGTTCTCTTCTGTGGTGAATTAAGTCCATTAACATTCCAGGTTAGAAATTTAGTCGCCATGCGTGGCATCCCGAAGCTGTTGGAGCACATCTTTAATAGCCCCTCTGTCTCCTTTGGGCCGCGCTCCTCCCACTGCTTCACTGTAAGTACGCTTTGAAAGTTCCATAAACTTCTGCTGGTCTTGCTCTTTTATTTGTTTTGCCCGTTTTAAAGCGGCACGCGTCACCCTCTGCTCTCCAGCAACATCCGACGAGGCTATAATTTGATCCCCTCCAGCACCATTCTCCTCTTTCTGTCCACCTTCGGCCTCTTGGGGTTTCCCTTCTCCAAATCCTTTTGCAGCTTCCAGAAGTGATAGTGGGGTCGCTTTTAAAACATTATTGTAGAAGTCACGCGCCTGTGTCACAGTAACCAGACGGTATCTTTTACCTTCATGCATCACCACCAATCCGACAGGAATCTCCCATCTAAACTTTATTTCACGTTGCTTAAGTTCTTGCACGAGAAATGCAAAATCCTTCCTTCTCCTTAAAATCTTTGGAGGAATTTCTTTTAAAACCAAAACTTCTTGGTCAGCAATCACAACTTTAGTATCATAAGTGGCTTGAATAACTTCATCTCTAGTTTCTCTCTTTATAAAATAAACCACCACATCTCTAGGTAGCTTTCTCTGTCTAGCAATCCATGAGTTAACACGAAAAACTTTATCCATGCATCCCTTTATTTCAGATGCAGGCTGAGCCAATACTTCTTCCAAAGCCTCAGAAATCAGCTGCTTTAGGTCTTCTTTAGGATTCTCTTTTAAGCCCCTGATTCTAATAGCATGCTGCATCTGATGATACTGGACAAGACTCAATTCTCCGTCCATTTTATCCCTTAAATCTTCATTCTCCAGTACCTTTACTTCTAATGTAGCATTCTTTTGACTCAGATCCTCCACTTTTTCGTCCAAACTTTGCACACATTCAGCCACGCTTTCCACTGTAGACAAAATGTCTACCCTCATCGCACTAAACTTCTCTTCTATCCTCTCCTCCAATTTCTCCAATTTCTCCTCCACCTTTGCCAACTTGTCACCCAGCATTTCTGATATTACCTGGGATTGTTTTTCCAAGGCATCTTGTAACTCCTTCGATGTCAATGCAGCAGGAGGAAGCAAAGCTTGCAACGATGTCTGTTGCACCGGGGAAGTTCCCGCACTCCGAAGAGTTTTTGAGGGAGGTTTAGCCGCCATCTTTTCACTTTCACTTGTTGCGCACTTTCACTTTAAGTTTATAAAGTCCATTAAGCTAGAGAATAAGAATAAAAGTCCTCTTCACCTTGACCTCCTGTACCGCTCTGCCTGCTCCTTTTTATTCCAAGGTCTTTCCTTCTGGCAGGGGTGGTCGCAAACGCCTGGCTCTGCTCCAAAAATCCCGGAGCAGAGACGCTGAACAGCTGGGAGCAACCCAGGCTGCGGGGGAGTTCAATCCTTCAGCCGCCCAAGCTTTAAGCTCAGGCGGCCCCGGAGAACTCAACCCCTACCTGGGGCCTCACCCCCTCCTCTTCTCCCGAGGAGGGGGCTTCAAATCCACCCGAACAGCTGATCGGCGCTGTTTCGGGTGAAAACAACTCAGCTGAGCAGCGGGCAGCCCGAAACGGCTGTCTCCGGCGCCGCGCCGCCACCGGACATTGATCAGATTGAGGTTTTTGAACAAGAGCTGCAACAGGCAAAAGCATATGCCTCATTGATTAAGCAGCATGAGAGGGACTCTGCTGTTATTCAAATCCCAGATTCCGCCATATTGCCTTCTTCTTCCAAGCCAAAGCCACTCCCACCAGTGGGTGTTATGTTAGATGAAGGGGAACAGAAAGCACCTGCGTCACAGTCACATGATGTAGAGCAGGATCTAATGACACACAAGGCTACAGTGATGCCCGAATCCAATGTTATAGCACCATCTGCTGGTGAATCTGTTTTATGGGTATTGATGATAATTCACAACATGGCACATGAACCAAGTCCTGAGTTCGAGAATCAAACACTTTATCGCTCAGTCATTGGGTCACTGCTGTATATTAGTAGTTGGACTAGACACGTAGGCAAGGCAAAACAGTTTCATTGGACATGTGTTAAAAATTATTGAGATACCTAAAACACACTAAAAACATGAAGTTATTGTTAGAACCGACACATACTGACTATGCAGAGTTATGTTGTTATGCAGATTCTGATTGGGCGAGTGATAAGAAATCACGTAAAAGTACTTCAGGTTATATGATGTTTTTAAATGGATGTCCTGTTTACTGGCATGTGCGTAAACAGAATTTTGTTTCTTGTTCATCTACTGAAGCTGAATATGCTTGTGTGTCAGATGCATGTAATTCTCTAACATGGTTTGATGCTTTAGTCACAGATATCTGGACACATCTGATTCGACCGATCACTGTGATGGAAGATAACGAATCTGTGGTTTATATGTCTGAGAATCGATTTACAGGTTCAAGGTCTAGACACATTGACATCCGTTATCAAAATATAAAACAATTAGTTAAACAAGGTTTTGTAAAATTGCAGTATGTGCCTACACATGATCAGATTGCTGATATGCTGAACAAGCCACTTCCTGCAGCCCAGCACAAGTATCTGCGCAAGAAGATGTGCCTTATCTGAGTTCTGCATTACTGACAAAGAAGGGGTTGTCACTGCATTTTTTCTGTTTGTCAGCTACGCACAACTCACTCTGTTTTTCTGCCAGCTGTATTGTAATCTTATCATTGTAACCAGGGTGATTGTCACATGTTCAGCCATGTTTTGTTTTCAATCTGTTTTTACTATTAAGTGCGCATGTCCAAACAAAACTTTCTCACTTTACTTTCTTCTTCTCTCTGTGCTGTCTGGTGAGAGCACGTAGTCAGTTAGGAGTTTTTCTTTGTTTTCTGATTAAAGTTTTATTACTGTACAATATGCTTCAGGTTTTCTTTATTTTACCTGATGTGCACCATGCATCAAATGAACCACGGTTCATCGCCCTCTGATAGGGAGGTTTTGATTTACCCCCCTGACAAAAATAAATGTGCTTTAAGAGATTTGCACCTGTGAATTTCCTTGTTTTATCCTTTGGCTCAAACTGCATAGTGTGCTGCAGAGTTTTGATAGACTAGATTTATAACTAAGCACATTCATTTATTTAAGAAAAAATTGATACATAAACAAATCTGATGCAGATTAGATTTAAATTCATGTGTTTTATCTTAGGGAAAGGATAGATATCTATTCTAATTAAAGTTCCAAGATGGCAGGGATGGTATTATTGCTTGGAGACAAGTCAAACCTGCTAATTCTTAATATAGTCATCCCTTGGCACTCAGCTGCTTCAAAACTTGTCGAATTTGGTATTTGACGAGTTTTGAAGCACAAATCTTGTCCCAGCAATTATATTTTCCCCTGTAGTCAGCATGCAAGGAAGAACTTGCTGACCTTGGCTGCCTCGTGTCTCTCTATTTCTTCCAGACAAAATAACAGGTCACGTTGTAAGTCACATGGTTTTCTCGGTACCCATTGTTTTCCAGAACAAATTACCGACATGGACTGAGGTACCACTGTAGTTGTTCACTGATGGCTGCCCTGTCCATCATTTTTACCATTGTCATTTTTTTTAACCCCAGTTTTTCCTATCTTGGGATTCCCTTGAATTCTGCTGCTTCTGTGATTGAGGGCCAGGGCCTTACTAACAACAGAGTCCTCCAGATACTACAGAGTCCGTCAAAGACAACATTCTTTGGGCCCACTCAGACTGAAGCCACCTCTGATAAAATACAATAATTTTCTATGTAAACTATATATCAGGATCACAAATCCAACCCCATAAATTATCTTGTATTTATGCAAGGGCAATCCATCTGTAACTTTGGTGGCCTCAAAATTACCTCATAACTTCTTTCAGTTCTACAAGATAAGACAGTTCCTGCTATATCAGGGAAGCAGAAGTGAGAGGGAAAGGGGGGGGGAAAAGATGCTTTCTACTTCTCAAATGAAATACAAACAAAGAAAAGGAAATAAGTTTCTGCAAATGGCATTGTGAAACTAGAATGATGGAAGAGAGATAGAAAGGGACCAGGAAGGATACTTATTTGAAACAAATGTTCATAAAGTCTTCATTTCCCTTTTTTTGGTCTTTGGTCAAAGAGCAAAAGTTTCAGGCTGAATCTTGGCTATCAAAAATAAATGGAAATGAAGCAAAGACAGACTGTACAATGTGATTTTCTTTTTCATGACTAATAGTTAGTAGTGAAGATTTAATGAACAATATATGATAGAAGAAGCAGTGATACCAGAGACACAGCATTAGGACAATGAGTCTTATACTTTTGCTCTCAAGGATTATATATACCTAGTAACTGACTAACTTTTATGACTTTTACCTGTTTCACACTATACTTCAAACTATATGTTTCACAAGGTGAAACATATAGTTTATGACAATCCATATGGGGAAAAAAATCCTAGAGAGTTTGGCAAATCGAAAGTCTTCTAAGTATGGACATTCCTCTAAGTTTGTTCATTATTTTAGTCAAGAAATTTCAAGTAGTGTAAATCCCTTGAATGTGCATCAGTTTCAAAAAGAAAAGAATTCTAATCTGAATAATTATGCAAATCTGAATTAGGGAGTATTCCAGTTTGAATTTGGTAAGAGTAGGCATAAGAAAATTAATCAGATCTATGATGATTCTGCTGTGTCTCACAAAATGTTAATGCACTTCAGGATTAGATTAAGCACTGAAGGGTGGTTGACATTCCTAGAAAATTAAAAAATAATATTAAGAAACCCAAAACATTGAAAGATTGATTCCATTATAATGTACCTGCCTCATCAAGGTGAAGAAAACTAGCAATTATAATGTTACGCATTGCTATTTTGCATCCTTTTATGACTTGCTATATTGCTTTTTTAATGAAGTAATTAAAAACAAAAATCAATTCATATTCATTTCTATGAATTAATTCTTACCAAACCCTAAAAAACAAACAAACAAACAAAATCAGTAAAAAGAAAATTGGCTTTGACTTTCTTTATATCTATATATGCCTCCTAGTGTACTTCACCCCAAGCACTTCACCCTCTGAAAAAGGATGGATCTTGACCATAAAAAGATACCAAATCCTGTAGTAGCAGAATGTCTTCTATGTCCCTTCAAATTTGTCCACATATTTGTTAAGTCCTTGTTATATAATTATTTCAGATGCTCGTTCCAATGTACTTCTTTTTTCTTTTTTTCTAGTGTTCAACCTTAAAATCCAGACTGAGTTCTGAAGGCATCTGCTTATATTCCTACAGTTACATTCTTCCCCTCCACTGTTTCTTCCCCCAGCCAGATTACAAAAGAGATTTTGTTTATATTTCATGTCTCTCAGATGCTCAAACACCCAGATAATAATATGACTTGTCTGTTTGGAAGGAGTTCAATTTAGGAAGCTAGTCTTCCAGTCTTACAGAGTCAAAGGAGAGACCCTCTTGAAAAATGTCCAATTAAAAAGCAGTCAGTTCTTTTAAATACATTTTTCTTGGCTAACACAGGAAAGCAAGAAGAGAAAATTGATTGCATCTAGGTAAAAGTTGCTCAACCTAATCCAAAATCAATCTAATTGTAAAGTACCTACAACAACAACAACTTTATTGATTAGCCCTTGGGCCATATCAAAGTGCAAAGTTCCAGCAACAAACTGTCACCAAAACTTGATAAAAGCAATCCAAAATGGAATTTGATAAAATACAATTTAAAATGGAATTAAATAAGATACAATTTAAGATGAAATAGTAATAAAATACAAATTTAAGATATAGATAAAATATAACATTATATTTCGGAGTCGCCCTTACAGTCTACCCCAATCAGTCCCACATATGCAGATCTTAACCGGATCATTTTGTTTAAATACTGTGCTACGTTAAATGTTATTTTCAAGTTCTGACCGGACATAAGATAAGTTATTTTGATATGGGGATCCCAATGGGTCATTCGTTTGGTATATAGACCAAGATACCTGTCTCTCACCCTCTTATGCAGACAACAGTCAAATAGGATGTGAGCCAGGTCCTCTACCTCTGCCGCTCCGCAAATGCAGAGACGCTCATTGTACGGTATAGCATGAAATCTCCCATATCTGACCATTGTGTCAAGCTGTTCGAATCTTGCTCTCGTAAATATCTCCCTAAGATGTTTTGGGAGTTGTGACTTCAAATAACTGTCCACTTGAAAAGTACATTTGTATTTACTCAGCCATTTCAAGTTACCCACCTTACTAAGGATAGCTATATCAGTTTGTGCTGATATCCTTAATTCTTTGGGCAACTCTTTTTTTAGATTGTTCTCCTGTTACGCAAGAAACAGGAAGGCCACAGCTTCTTACAAAAATTGTTAGTTTGGTGATCCAGTAGATTTGTGATTGTAGTTTTATTTGCTCTAGTAGGCATAATTTGGGGAGTCTATCAGTCTCCATTTCATTAACTTTACACCAGTAGTTATAAGCTCTAATTTTAGATAATGCCTGAATTGTATGAATTCCCAATTCAGCTCTAACTGCTGCAGCAGATGTTCTTGGATCTACACCCAAAATACATCTCAGGTGCTGGGACTGTGTTTGTTCTAAAACTGTGGTTGAGTAAAGACCCCAAATTTCTGCTCCATACAAGAGCATTGTGGTAACCTTAGCCTTATAAACCTTGAGTAATGGAGCTAGGGACGCTGGGTAACTATGGTTCTTTAGTTTGAGCAATAAATTCAAACGGGCTTTTGCTCTAAATGTACTCCATTGATGATGGCAGGCCCAAGATCCAGTCTTGGAAAAAGTTACTCCCAAATATACAAAGGTATTAACCTGCTCAATTGGTTCACCATCTAATTGCCACTTATGTCTCTGATGGTTTCTTCCAAACACCATTATTTTCGATTTAGATTTGCTAATGATTAGGGAGTTATCCTGGCAATAAGAGCTGAATCTTCTTAATAGCCTCTAATTGTAAAGTGATTTAGAGGTTGGTTCTTGTAGTAAACATTAATGACCTGATTATAGACTGAACTATTTCATATTTTGAATGGGAATGTGATTTACAATTACAACCTGTAATATATTATTGGCTGCTTTGATTATTTGAAAGCAAACACTTGTGATTATAATCCAAACAATTACAGAACAGCTTCCAGAACCAGTTGACATCTGATGACTACTCTTATTCCTAAATTTTTTGGGCTTCTGGGTTTTGCTGTACTACAAACCCCATCATTCCATACTTTGCATATTGACTGGAAGTAATTTGAAAGAATCTGAATTTACACATTCTAAATCTCATTGATTGAGGCTAGTCCTACAATCTTTCCTGCTGTTGAAAGAAAAATCTTCATCAGGGTCCAGTCCAAGCCGGGAATAAACAAAATGGAGACTGCTTTAGAAAGAAGGTTGTAATTTACTGAAGAGGAGAGCCAGACAGAAAGATGGCTCTGGGAAAGCTGACCACATGTAGCTGGGAGTGGTAGGTTTTTATACCTTCTGGGGCTTTTGAGGTTGTTTCCTGTTCCTGTTTGAGGCTTTGTATTTCCTGTGTCATGTACTTTCACCTGAGTGTGCCCTTTTAGTATTGGTGGGTTAATCCTATTATGTCCCCAAAGGTCATGTCTTTTAGAGTTTGGGTGGGGTATGTCGATTTTAGGGGTCTTTATCTTCCTAATTTTATAAGCTTTTAGCTTCCTGGCTCCAACCTTCCAGAATGTATTATTACATCTGCATTTCTAAAAGCTGGTTTCTGCTGAGTTTTCTGGCTAGAGGGAGGGAGAAGTTTCTGCCTTTTTAAAGATCTTCTCCATTATTCCTTTGGAGAAATATAGTCTGTCTTTTTAATATTCCCCAAAATATTTCTTTCTCTGGATTCTTCCCACACTGCTATCACCAATTTTGGAAGCAAATGCCTTTTTGTTAAGGTAAATTATCATTTAATGCATTCAATTAAAGGATTCAATTAATTCAGTTGTACCCTATGGATGCAAATAAGTCATCGTTTTGCTTTCTCAGCTTTCTATCAAGCACCCAAGCCCAGCCTGTTTTTGCTTTGATTTACACTTTTTAGCAGAGACTTTAGAACTTTCCAAGAGGGGTGTCCAGGATTGTTTGACTGAAATCCTGCCCCCACCTTTTTAAACCTGTGTAGCATATGCAATGAATGTTAAATGGGCATAAAGTTTTGATTGTATGTTGTGGGCAACATCTTGATTTTTTTTGTTGTTGTTGTTGACATCTTCTTCAGGGAGATGCCTATCTTCCAAATATGCCCGATCTTTAACCACACACACACATGGATTCTGGTACAGGTAGCTCTCAACTTACCACCATTCATTTAGTGACCCTTCAGAGTTACAACAGCACTGAAAAAAGTGACTTATGACCCTTTTTCATACTTATGACTGTTGCAGCATCCTCGTGGTCACTTGATCAAAATTTGGACACTTGGAAACTGGCTCATATTTATGACTTAGCAATGGAAATTTGGGGGTCAGTTGTAGTTGTAATATATTTCCTGCGGACAATATTATTTTAGCTAAGGTCAAGCAATGAGGCCTTCAGTTTAGTTACTTACATTTCAAACTCCATTAAGAATAGTTTAGATGGTACTCACATAATGCAGTCAATGAACACAGCATGCAACAGGCATCATATTTCTGCTATGATGGGAGAAAACAAAAATTAAAAAAGCCTCTCTTTTTCATTTGCAAGTGTTGGGAGATAAGTATTTGAGGTAATGAACTTTTTTTATTAGGTATAATGCCAGAAAAGATTAACAAACAAAGCTTATACTTGACTTTGCATGTCACAACAGTGGCAAGAATTATATCTGTGCAACACTGGAAAATGAAGGAATACCATCAGATGAAGAAATAATTAAAAAAAAAAGACTAGAATGCGCAGAGATAGACAGATTGACTATGAGACTGAAAGAAAAAGAAGAAACGGATTATTATCAAACCTGGGACTTATTTTACCACGGGCTAGAGCAGGGCTAGGCAACCTCAGCTCTTTTATGACTCATGGACTTCAACTTCCAGAATTCCCGAGCCAGCTATGCTGGCTCAGGAATTCTGGGAGTTGAAGTCCATGAGTCATAAAAGAGCCGACTGGCTCAGGAATTCTGGGAGTTGAAGTCTATGAGTCATAAAAGAGCCAAGGTTGCCTACCCCTGGGCTAGAGGAAAGAAGAAAGGATTATGAATTAAAATATGTATTAGCATGTAAACTCAGCACGTTGGTTGAAAAATTATTACTGTATGTAAGGAAAAAATGGATAAAAAACTTCTATTAAAAAAAGGTATTTGAGGTAATGTTTTTCCAGTTCTCATATAATTTGGCCACTGAGGGACTTGCACTACTGAAGAAATGAGACGACCCCCTGGGCAGGTATTTGTGGCATGATGGTGCAATGATACTTAATTTTTAAAGTGGCCTATGCATGTCTGGTACAAGTAATTCTTGTTAAGCAACAGAACTCACACCTAAGAAAAATGTGCACCACATTTATTCCATAAGTCAGTTGTATAGGCATGGGATAATTCTACAGAGATCTATTCAGAACTCATCTTTCTGCACTCAGTTTCTCTGAACTGTAACTAACATTCTACAATCTACATCAACTCACGTTTCAAGCTAACATGGGAAGCAGGCAGGCAAACAAGCCTATCCTTTCTTTATCACCTTCTGAATGCGATTAAAGCATTTCCTTGTGCTGAAGTACTGTGTCTTAGACTAACTTTCTGTAATTAGCTGATTTCTTCTGTTACAGGAAATATTTAATGATATTAAATCTTCTTTGTCCTGTTGATCCTAACTTGCATTTGGAGATGGCTTGATTTTAAATAATACAGTGTTGTTTTGGATGCTCCAGAAGGTATATATTAAAAATGAAATTCCAAGAATCCTCTTGCAGCAAGGCTATATACTATTATGTAGGCTTAGGGACATCTAGAGGGATACAAGCAGATGAAGTTTGCAGTGCCCTGGAAAGTCCCAGATAGATGCAAATAAACTGGCTATGTTAAAGAGGATGAAGTGTCAAGGCTCAGAGGGGAACTTTGGAATGAAAATATGCAAGAACTGATTGTAGCAGCTGTTTTTAGTCCATCACAACTCAGGTCTAATTTTAGCTTTTGAAACTGATGAGTTTTGTTAAGTTCTTGGTTCAGTGAGGCATTGACGAGGCAGAACGGTGGAACAGTAACACATTTATTCAGTAACAGAAGGAGCCCAAAATGCTGCTCAGCTTCTATTTATCCGGTCTGCCACTAGTTGGCAGCCAATGAGATTAAATGGTAACTTCCTGCCTTAAAATGCAAAGTAACAACTCTGGAGACAAGCTGTCTGGAGTTTAAATGTAACGGCTGTTAACCGTTGCACACAGTTTACAAGGAACTTATCTCAATACATAACACCCCTTCCCCCTAGATGGTGCAAATCTTAAACAAAGTACATAGTCTCTTAAATAAGTTGGTGGTCTTCGCTGTTGCTCTGAGCATCTCAGAGCCGCTGGAAGTTCCCGATCTACCAGCTTGCCTGCCAGGCTGGGTAGATCAGGGGCTTGAGACCCGATTGCTTCAGATCGACCTGAGTCTCTTTGACTGGCCTGTTCCGGTAGACCCAAGCCAAAGTCCGTTTGTGGTACAGTCTCTGTTGAGCTGGAAATCAGAGCCAGTTGCCAGTTCCACTCAGTAGGTGCAGTCTGTGCATGCGGGGTTGAATCGCCTGCCGATAGTCCCCCCTCTCCATGGCTGGGAGTCTCACTAGTGAATGCAGACTCTGCAGTCGGGGCATTGTTGAGTGGCCCCTGGGGTTGGCTATTACACGAGTCTTGCACCAGCGATTGGTTCAGTAGCCTCTGGCACAGCTGGTCAATGTGCCGCCATATCACTCTGCCGTCTTCCAGGACCACTTCATAAGAAAGTGGCCCTGACATCTTACCAACCACTGCTACCACCCACAGTTCCCCTTGACCATAGTTCCAGGCCCAAACCAGGTCACCAACTTGCAAACTTTGCAGTGGTTTTGGCTGTACAGTGCTGGAGGTGACTGTCTGAATGCAGCCAATCCAGTTTAGTGATTAAATGCCGACCCCATCTAAGTTTGCCTGGGCTTCTGCCCATTGAAGTGCAGGGCATTGTGCATTGGCAGAGTAAATCTGCCAGCCTGTGCTGCCAGTCACCAGTTACAATCTTCTTTAAGGATTCTTTGGTCGTCTGGACCATACATTCCACTTGGCCATTCGATGCGAAGTGAAAGGGGGCCAAAGTGGCGTGCCTTATCAGGTTAGCCCTCAGGAAGGACTGGAATTCTGTAGCGGTAAACTGAGCTCCATTGTCTGAGACTAGCACATTGGGTAGCCCGTGCATTGCAAAGATCCTGCGCAGTTCCTGGATGGTCCTGGAAGTAGTAATATTTGGGACTGGTGTGACCTCTAACCACTTAGAGTGGCTGTTCACCACAACTAGGAACAGTTGTCCCTGAAAAGGCCCGGCAAAGTCAATGTGGATTCTTGACCATGGGGCGTGCGTGGCTTCCTATCAGTGGACAGGCGCTTGCATCATTTTGGGCCTTGATTGTTGGCATGTGAAACAGCTATGAACTTGAGCCTCAATATCTTTATCCAGCCTAGGCCACCAAAGGTAGCTCCTCATGAGTGCCTTCATCCTGACTATTCCTGGATGGCCCTCATGCAGAGACTCTAAAACCCTGGATCTCAGAGAGCTCGGGACTATGACCTAACTGCCCCAAAGTATGTAACCCTTATGGGCAGAAAGCTCATCCTTTCTCATGTGAAAACTCTGGAAGTTTGGCCCTGGACATTTGTCAAGCCATCCTGTGTACACCTAGTTCAAAACGCGGCTAAGCATCTTGTCAGCGGCTGTTTCCGCAGCTACATCCCCAGCATGAAAGAGAGACTCTGGCAAATCCTGGATAGCCAGGATGCAAGCAGCCAGAGCAGGATCTGGCTCTAAAGTGGCAGGGGGAGTCTACTGAGGCCGTCTACATGGCCCATTTCCCTACCTGGTTTGTGAATCAGCCTGTAATTATAGGCTGAAAGGAAAATAGACCACCTCAGCATTCGTGGAGATAAAATCTGAGGTGTCTGTTTGTTCGTTGTGATCAAACCCACAAGTGGCTTTTGGCCCGTAAGACCATGAAGTGGCAGCCATACAAGTAATCATGAAACTTCTTAATTCCGGCCACTATGGCCAGTGCCTCCTTGTCTATTTGTGCGTAATTGCATTCAGCTGAAGACAGTGTCCTAGAATAATAAGTGATGGGAGCCTGTCTCCCATCAGCCATCAAATGACTTAACACAACTGCTACCCCATACGGAGATGCATCACAAGCGATGCAGAGAGGCAGCTTTTCCTGAAAATGGGTGAGTACTGAGTTTGAAGACAGCAGTGATTTGACTGCCAAGAAGCTTTTCTCATGGACATTCGTCCACTGCCACTTTGCCTTTTTGTCCAAGAGCTGGTGTAACAGCTCTGCCACTGCAGCCTTGTGTGGAAGAAAGGAATGATAAAAATTCAGAAGTGCTAAAAAAGCCTGAAGCTCCCCCTTAGACTTAGGACTGGGAGCCTGCTGGATTGCTTTGAGCTTGGAATCTGCCAGATGAATGCCTGCGGCATCTATGCGGAACCTGAGGAATTCGGTTGAATTTACCCTGATCTTGCACTTTTCTCTTTTTAGCTTCAGCCCTTCTTCATGGAAATGCTAAAGGACAGCTTTGAGCTGTTCAGCCAAAATCTCCTCTGACTCCCCAGCTATGAGGACATCATCAAAGTAGGGGCACACACCTGGAATGTTCTTAAGTATGCACTCCATCACTCCCTGAAACAGCCCTGGGGCTACACTGACCCCAAACTATAGGCGCCTAACCTTGAAAACTCCCCTGTGGGTGACAATGATTTGAGCTTCTGCCATGGCATCATCCATGGGCTGGTAGGCTTGTGTCAAGTCTAATTTGACGAATACATGACCTCTCTGTAGTGATGCCAAAATATGGCTGACTACAGGCACTGGATATGCATGTTGTTGAAGTGCTCTGTTAATAGTGCACTTATAATCTGCGCATATACGTACCTCACTGTTGGCCTTAAGTGGCATGACTATGGGGGTCTCCCACACCCCACTATCTACTGGCTGCAGCACCCCCTGTTGCATCAGCTCTGCATCAATTTTGGGCTTGAGGGCAAAAGGAACTCTATGAGGCTTGATCGATATTGGGGTTACGGTAGGATCAAGGTGGAGGGCAATTGTATTTCCCTAAGTTCAGACTGAACACATCAGCAAACTCCTGGCAAACTGCTGACAGGTCTGCTGCTTGCGTTTTGTGAATGTCAGTTACTTGGATGCCCAAGGCATCTAACCAGTCTAGGCCAATGAGGCTTGTGTGGTGACCCTCAACAACCACAACATCCAATGGACCCTCAAACCCTTTGAATTGCACATTGAGTGTAACTTCTCCTTTAACAGCTACACAGGAGTTTTGGAAATCTGTCAGCAACAGGTTAGACGGCCTGAGTTTTACTCGTTTCTGGGCTGGGAGTGTTCTTGGAGGGCCATAAGGCCTTGACAGCTCCTTCAGCAGCTTCGGCGGCCATCACCTCCTTCAGGGCATCTTGGAATGTAAGAGTCTCTTTTGCAAATAATTTCTGTTGGAGATCTCGATTCCTCAATCTGCAAACCAATCAATCTCTCAGTCTCTCTTCGAGATCTGCAAATTTGCAAAGCTGGGATGCCTGGCATAAGGCAGCTATGAACTCAGTGGCAGACTCTCCTGGCAGCTGCTCCCACTACTCAAATACATGCCGCCATGTGATTACAGAGAGTTTTGGCTCAAAATGGTCTTTGAGCTTCTTCTTAAAATCTGTGTAGGTGACTGACTCGAGTGTAGCCGGAGCAACTAGGTTTTTGGCTATATCAAACATTGCCTGGCCACAGACACACAGAAGCATCATGGCCTTCAACCCATCTTTGCTAACTTGGTTAGCACGCAGATAATTCTTGACACGGGAGATGTAAGAACTCCACCTCTTGAGATGCGTCACATTGAATTCTGCCAATTTGCCAACCTTAGCCATGGTGAATCTTTCTTCATCCTCGCAATGCCTTGTGCTGCTGTGCTGGCCCTAGGATGGATCCTCAGGGTGTGGTGGTCTCCAGCATGATTTGCTGGCAGACCGAGGGGGGGGGAACGTGGTTCCTGCCAGGCTCAGGTGCTGGTCTCACCCCCTAGTGACTTCTGTCTTCTTCTTAAGCAGCACATCCCACCTTCATTGCCACTGTTAAGTTCTTGGTTCAGTGAGGCATTGACGAGGCAGAACGGTGAAACAGCAACACGTTTATTCAGTAACAACAGAAGCAGCCCCAAATGCTGCTCAGCTTCTATTTATCTGATCTGCCACTAGTTGGCAGCCAATGAGATTAAACGGTAACTTCCTGCCTTAAAATGCAAAGTAACAACTCTGGAGACAAGCTGTCTGGAGTTTAAACGTAATGGCTGTTAACCGTTTCACACAGTTTACAAGCGACTTATCTCAATCCATAACAAGTTTTTTATATATAACATTTCCAGCTGGGGCTGTGTTTCAGGAGCAGCAACATGTATTGTATACATGTAAAGAAACATGAATTACATTCTGTGTGCTAGCAGTATGCAAATTTTGAACATCAGAAGTTTATAGTTATCTATAAAATTGCAGTGTTTGTGTGCCTATGTTCTCCAACTCTCTTTCTTTCTTTCTTTCTTTCTTTCTCTTACTTTCTTTCTTTCTTTCTTTCTTTCTCTCTCTCTCTCTCTCTCCCCCTCCCTCCCTCCCTCCCTCCCTCTCCACACATCTCATGAAAAAGGGACTCTGGATTGTATATAAGATATTGTAAAGATACTGAATAAATATATAGAGATGTTATTACTGCCAAGCCCTTATTAATAAACACAGTTGGAAGCATGTTAAAGCAGGAAAGTTAACTTCAAAGACACTCTTACAAAATGATCTGATTTTTAATTGACTACAGAGGAAGGATTTTTTCTTTTTATTTGCAGATCAAATAATCTAGGTCTGATGAAGAATAAAACCAAATGAATGAAATGGAATAGAGAGAGTCTTAAATCGATCAGTATAAAATTGCCTATGATTTTCCTATTACAATTAGAGAACCTTGGGTGACCTTCCAGCTGTTGCTGAACTTAGAACCCTTAGCAACTCATCAAAATAGCACTGTGTTTCTAAAACCTTTTGCTCTTGTGACCCCTTTCCTCTTCTAAAAATTACGGAGAGCCCTAAAATAGCTTTTGTTTGTATGGGTTATATTCGTCAATATTCACCAAATTAAAAATTAAAAGGGATGGTTTCATAACATATTTATTTATTGAATCATGTGAAAATAATATCAAACCCATATTTTAATGCAAAATTCCTATATCATGCTATCAACTAAACATCATTTTCAAGTTTTGCAATGGTGAATAATTTTGATTTCACTCTGAGAGGGTGTTGGGGAACCCCAGGATCCCTGAACCACATTTTAAGAATGACAGAGTCAGAAGGGACCCTGGAGGGCTTCTAGTCCAACCCCCTATTCAATCAGGAAACTCTATACCATATGAAGATGTGAGCCTGCATTGGAACTTTTTTTAAAAAAGAGGCAGTCAACTACCACTTCATCTGAACCCTATTTTTGTACAATATGCTTAAGCTATACGATCACTTCAGCTCGACCGACACCTTTTCCGTTCAAAACCCCATTCCTTCCCCATAGAAAACCAAGTCAATGAGAAGATAAATCTACCCTTTCTTCTCCTGATGATATCTTCAAGGTTGGAACTTCTAGCTGTAGTGTCTGAAGTTATACCACCCATGCCAGATCCTGACAGACTTCTGGAAAAGTAAAGGTGGGCTGACACCAGTTCCTCTTTAGTGGAGCTGACAACTGTGGCATAAATCGAAGCCAGTGCATGGATTGGCTCCTTGGAATTCCTCTCTGGATCAAGCAACAATTTTTCCATTACCCAGAAATAAATTTATATAATAATAAATAACAAATATATTCATAAGACAAAGGAAGGAGGAAAAGAAAACCAAGTATTTCTGCCTCTTTTCACTGAGACAAAGTGCTATTGTGTTTGTGCACTGGTGTGTTTGTTTCAATGCAGGGTTTGTTTGCTTGGTCAGCTCCAAAGGGGAACCTAGTGGCAGAGGATGATAACTCAATGGCCAATCTCACAACTTGCAAACGAAGGCTGAGTCAGTCAAGTCTGCTCTCTGCAGTTCCTTGGAAAGCGGAGATGTGAAATAATCTTAGAAGATTGCTGTTAGTTGGAATAAACCAGGGATGGGCAACTATAGCAACTTTACAACCTGTTGAATTCAATTCCTCAAATTTGTGTGCATAGTTGCCTATGCAGAAGCAGATTATAGTTCACTGGAAATGCTAACATATGACTCAATATAAAAGACAAACATATATTTAGTACCCTTTCAGGGTAAAGCACACAAACCAATTCTGTGGAACTTACTCATAAATACAACTGCAACCATATGTATATTAAATTGATATGCCATACTAAATGCTTCCTTTGTTATCACTATTCTTGGGGGGGGAGTTTTAACTAGATGCCAATTCACTCTTTGATCAGTCCTAAAGGATTGAGTCTTTGGAGAAGGGCGGGATATAAATGGAATTAAAATAAATAAATAAATAAATTAATTAATTAAATTTGTCAGTTGACAAACAACAGAAAGTGCAGCTCTCTTTCCATGCTTTGCTGGGTTTCTAATTTGTGTTATCAGAATAAAATAAGTCTCCAGTTTACACCTGGCACGATTATGGCTTAATATTGTACGATGTTGGAAGCTGCCTTGATCTGAGTTGAATAGGAAAGCAACAGGAAGGTAGATTAAAAAGATTTTTTTCCCCAAGGTAGCAGCAAATCACTTTTATACTGTTACCAGGAAAACAATTGAGATTATGTTCACGTGGTTATCTGGAATATTGCTAAATTAGAGGGAGATAGATGACAGCAATAAATGGTTTTCTGACAAATACTGGCAATTCTATGTCACTGAGATTCAAAAAGAATTAGCAAGCACCTTTTAGCAAATGCCTTTTAGTATACCTTCTCGGGTCTTAAGTTATTTATATTTTACTATCAGGTCTCTACTATTCTGCAAGCCTTACTTTTCAGTTATTAGACAAAGCAACTGAATAAAACATAAATAAAAGAAATATGATATGAAGAGAGAGATTGAAAAAAAATATCTGACTAACTCCCCAAATAATTGTAAAATAAGCCAGATGAAAAGAGCAGCCAGATAATGGAAACAATTCCCATAGAATGGTCACTTTATAGTTTGCAGCCCCACTATTGTACCCTTTTGAGATGAAAGCTGAAGCAAAAAATGCACATAAATGTGGATGCAAATGGCTAGGATTAATGATGTCGATGGCCATTCCAGCCATCCCACAGGGGTGACTCAAAGTCATGCAGGGTTTTTTAACATTTATTGCAAGTAGAAATGACTATATTCAGTACCTGCAGCTCCAACTAAAAAGCAGTCAATAGTAGCAGAAGACTCCAAGAAAAATGCCCTCTCAAAGCTGTGGGTTGTTGTTGTTAGTTGCAAAGTTGTGTCCGACCCATGGACAACGTTCCTCTAGGCCTTCCTGTCCTCTACCATCTTCTGGAGTCCATTTAGGCTCATGCCTACTGCTTCAGTGACTCTATCCAGCCACCTCATTCTTTGTTGTCCCCTTCTAATCTTGCCCTCAACCTTTCCCATCATTAGGCTCTTCTCCAGTGAGTCCTTCCTTCTCATTAGGTGGCCAAAATATTTGAGTTTTAGCTTCAGGATCTGGCCTTCTAAAGAGCATTCACGGTTGATCTCCTCTAGGACTGACCGGTTTGATTGCCTTGCAGTCCAAGGGACTCGCAGGAGTCTTCTCCAGCACCATAGTTCAAAGGCCTCAATTCTTTGGCGCTCAGCCTTTTTTATGGTCCAACTTTCACTGCCATACATTGCAACTGGGAAGACCATAGCCTTGACTATATGCACTTTTGTTGACAGGGTGATGTCTCTGCTTTTCAGTGTGCTGTCTAGATTTGCCATGGCTTTCCTCCCGAAGAGCAAACGTCTTTTAATTTCTTGGCTACAGTCCCCGTCTGCAGTGATCTTGGAGCCCAGGAAAATAAAATCTGTCACTACCTCCATTTCTTCCCCATCTATTTGCCAGGAATTGAGAGGGCCAGATGCCATGATCTTGGTTTTCTTAATGTTAAGTTTCAACCCAAGTTTTGCACTCTCCTTCTTCACCCGCAACAAGAGGCTCTTTAGTTCCTCTTCACTTTCTGCCATTAGAGTGGTATCATCTGCATATCTTAGGTTGTTGATATTTTTCCCGGCAATCTTAATTCCAACTTTTGAGTCATTTAGCCTTGCCTTTCTCATGACGTGCTCTGCATATAAGTTAAACAGGCAGGGTGACAGTATACAGCCTTGCCGGACTCCTTTTCCAATTTTGAACCAGTCAGTGGTTCCGTGTCCAGTTCTCACTGTTGCTTCTTGATCCGCATATAGGTTTCTCAAGAGACAAATAAGATGGTCTGGTACTCCCAAATCTTTAAGAACTTGCCACAGTTTGTTGTGATCCACACAATCAAAGGCTTTAACATAGTCAATGAAGCAGAAGTAGATGTTATTCTGGAACTCCCTAGCTTTCTCCATGATCCAGCATATGTTGGCAATTTGATCTCTAGTTCCTCTGCCTCTTAGAAATCCTGCCTGTACTTCTGGTAGTTCCCCGATCCACATACTGCTGGAGTCTAGCTTGTAGGATTTTAAGCATAACTTTACTAGCATGTGAAATGAGTGCAATGGTGCGATAGTTTGAACATTCTTTGGCACTGCCTTTCTTTGGAATTGGAATGTAAACTGATCTTTTCCAATCCTGTGGCCACTGTTGAGTTTTCCAAATTTGCTTGCAAATTGTGTATAACACTTTTACTGCATCGTCTTTTAAGATTTTGAATAGCTCAGCTGGAATACTGTCACCTCCACTAGCTTTGTTGTTACTCAGCTTTCCTAAGGCCCATTTCACTTCACATTCTAGGAGGTCTGGCTCGAGGTCAGTGACCAACTCATCGTGGTTATCTAGGATGTTAAGATCATTCTTGTATAGTTCTTCTGTGTAATTTTGCCACCTCTTCTTAATCTCTTCTGCCTCTGTTAGGTCCCTGCCATTTTGGTCCTTTATCATGCCCATTTTTGCATGAAATGTTCCCTTCATATCTCCAATTTTCTTGAAGAGATCTCTAGTCCTCCCTATTCTATTGTTTTCTTCTATTTCTTTGCACTGTTCATTTAAGAAGGCATTCTTATCTCTTCTAGCTATTCTCTGGAATTCTGCATTCAGTTGGGAGTGTCTTTCTTTTTCTCCCTTGCCTTTCACTTCCCTCCTTTCCTCAGCTATTTGCAAAGCTTCCTCAGACAGCCATTTTGCTTTCTTGCATTTCTTTTTCTTTGGGATGGTTTTAGTTGCTACTTCTTGTACAATGTTGTGAACCTCTGTCCATAGTTCTTCAGGCACTCTGTCTATCAGATCTAATTCCTTAAATCTATTTGTTACCTCTACTGTATATTCATCAGGGATATGATTTAGTTCATACATGAGTGGCCTAGTGCTTTTCCCTACTTTCTTCAGTTTAAGCCTAAATTTTGCAACGAGAAGCTCGTGGTCTGAGCCACAGTGAGCTCCTGGTCTTGTTTTTACTGACTGTATCGAGTTTCTCCATCTTTGGCTGCAGAGCACATAGTCAATCTGATTTCTGTGTTGACTGTGTGGTGATGTCCATGTGTAGAGTCGTCTCTTGGGTTGTTGGAAATGAGTGTTTGCTATGACCATGTATTCTCTTGACAAAATTCTATCAGCCTGTGCCCTGCTTCATTTTGTACTCCAAGGCCAAACTTGCCTGTTATTCTGGTTATCTTTTGGCTTCCTACTTTAGCATTCCAATCCCCCATGATGATAAGGACATCATTTTTTGGTGTTAGTTCTATAAGGTGCTGTAGGGCGTCATAGAACCGGTCAATTTCATCCTCTTCAGCACCGGTGGTTGGAGCATAGACTTGGACTACTGTCATACTGAATGGTTTGCCTTGGATTCGAACTGAGATCATTCTGTCATTTTGGGGATTATATCCCAGTATTGCTTTTCTACTCTTTTATTGACTATGAAGGCTACTCCATTTCTTCTGAGGGATTCTTGCCCACAGTAGTATACCTGATGGTCATCTGAATTAAATTCACCCATTCCTGTCCATTGTAGTTCACTGATTCCTAAGATGTCGATATTCAATCTTGTCATCTCTTGTTTGACCATGTCCAGCTTTCCTTGATTCATGGATCTTACATTCCAGGTTCCTATGGAGAAAAAATCTTTACACTATTAGACTTTCCTTTCACTACCAGATACATCCACAGCTTTTTTCCTTTCGGCTTTGGCCCAGTCGCTTCATTCTTTCTGGTGCTACTAGTACTAGCCCTCTGCTCTTCCCCAGTAGCATATTGGATGCTTTCTGACCTGGGGGGCTCATCTTCCGGCATCATATCTTTTTTCCTTTTAGTACTGTTCATGGGGTTTTCATGGCAAGGATACTGAAGTGGGTTGCCATTTCCTTCTCCAGTGGATCACATTTTGTCAGAACTCTCTGCTATGGCCTATCCGTCTTGGGTGGCCCTGCATGGCTTCGCTCATAGCTTCATTGAATTATGTAAGCCCCTTCACCAGACAAGGCAATAATCCATGAAGGGGAAAGCTGTGGGAGGCATCAACAATTAGAGGCAGCTGTTACATGCTTACCCCAGTGGAACAAAGTCCATGCCAGCTAAAGATAGCACAGAGCTGAGAGAGCAGACATGCATATTAATTGCAAGTTCATGTCCTCCAATCTCCTGATGTTGTGATCTTTGTCACCCTAAGGATCTGTGGTTTGTTGTTTTTTTACAGCATCATCTACCCCATCTTCCCTGATTTAGCCCCTCACCAATGGCGGGATGACACTACCATGAACACGGCCAATATGAAAACAGATCTTTGAAATCACCATTTTCTATTCCAGCCCAGGAACTGATCAGAACCAAAGAACTAGGTGAGTCAAATTAACCACAGGTACCTCTAAGGAAAAGGCACATAAGGGGCACCTCTACATAAGGGCTTTGCAATAGTTCAGATACTGGTCCAGATTGGACTGATTTCACCACACTGCTTGGTTTGGGCAGCTAAGGCAAAATATTTCTGGCTCTGTAAAGCTGTTTTTTCCCTTTGTGTAGCAACCATTTTTCAGAACTTCTGGGTAGTTTTTTTCTTCCCTATGGTGGGACTTCTTGATTCTTCTTAGTTCCTAGTTCTTAGGCTCAAGGCAAACTTGACTCTCTTATGTTTTCCTCCTAAAGTTTCATCTAGTTTTCTCTTTCCCATCCCAGACAAAACACCTGTCTATCTATCTATCTGGTCTATCTATCTATCAAACAAAACTAATGTAGAAAAGTTATGAAATTATAACTGGAAGTTATAAAAAACATGCCCAGCAAAATAATAATTAAAAAAGCAGGTTGAAGCTCTCTCAATTAAAAATATAATTTTCTGTTGACTCCCTATTATGAGTGATATCTGCATGTTGCCATTCTGTACATCTCTGGATTGTGAATCAAGTTTTCTAAGGTAAAAGCAATACAGATAAGACTATTCATTTCATACCTCGGTGGACAAATGGAACAACGTAAAAAACAGGGCATAAGAAATCATGTGTTTTAAACTTTGATAAGAATTCAATGGAATTCGTGGGATAGTTGGGTGTGGAAGATAAAGAGATTAGTGTAGATATACATGGGTCACACTTCCTGTTATGCCTCCCTCCAAGCCTGACTCCGAGGAAAACATGGAGTGCTTTGTTGAGGCCCAGGAGGGTGTGTGTGTGGCTTTGGAGGACTGTAGGGAAGAGCAGGCTGAGGCAGGCCAGGGCCCTTCAGGTGTGGAACAGGGAAGGCAGAGTGCAGGTGAGGAACAAGCCCTACCCTGATCCTAGAGCAAGGAGAGCAGAGAGGAGGAGAGAACAATGGAGGCAAGCTCAATTGCTCGGGAGGAGAGTGTCCCACCTCACTTCACAAGACACACCTGGGGACTAAGATATAAGGAGATGCTGTGAGGTAGGGCATTTGCCAGGAACAAACGTGTTATTTTGAGATAGTGAACTGTGTTCTTGTCTAACCTGTACACTTTGAATTCTGGACTGGTTTTCTGCTTCACAACCACAGAAGACATTTCTAAGTCTCTCTTTGCAGACTGCAGGCAAGCCAAGAGTTAAAAGGACTATTTATGTTTTTGTGTTTTCTGTCTTGCCTGTGTGTGCATTTGTTGAACTCTTGCCAGGTTATGTGGGAGCTTTTGGGGAACTTGGGCAGTGATTAAAAGACTGTTTCCCTTGCCAGTCGACTGCTTTGCCTCCATTCGGGGCCCTGGGTCATCACACTTCCCAGTCACCCCAGACAGAAAGCAGATCAGATCAGCTAATTCTAGTTTATTGTAAAGTCTGAAAGCACAAATCTCTTATTTATTATTTTTTTTTAATTCCATTTATATCCCGCCCTTCTCCAAAGACTCAGGGCGGCTTACAAGCTTAGCAGTAGCCTTCATTCTATGTCTATGCCTGCTTATTAGGGCTTTCACATGATCATTTTAATAATAATAATAATAATAATAATAATAATAATAATAATAATAATAATAATAATAACAACAACAACAACAACAACAACTTTATTGTCACTTTGAATGTTCAACAATCGGCACACATAAAAATGAAATTTCGCTGCATACAGCTCTTAAAAAGGGTCACCACCTCCAATATACACTCCTTGTTTGTGGCCAGCTCAAATTTCAGATTGTCCATTTTAGTCTCTAGGGAGCGAACGATGGCAAACAGGACAGATGGAAATGGAGCTCCATGTGGATTAGCCCTCAAATTAGCTTGTATTTCTTCAGGACAACCTCACCTCCTTTCCTTTTTCTGATCCTGTCTCTTCTACCTTTTCCTTAAAGAGCCCTTGCTTCTTTTCGCCCCTGGAGTATGGTGCCACTGCCACCAACTCCTCCAAAAACCTCTCTCTTCCTCTGGGCCTGCTGACAGCCTCATCCAGTTCCTTTGCTCCATAAGCCCCAGGACCTCTCCTCCTCTGCCTCCTTTGGAAACAGCCCTGATTTGCAATAGAATCTGTCACTGAGCCAGCAGTCAGATCTTGCTGCTGGCAGCACCAACGACTTTTAATGGTCTCACCAACAGTTCTGAAACAGCTAGAAACTCCCCATGCCAGCAAAGATTGTTGGTCATATGTTACCTTAGTTCCACCATGTTGCTCAAACACATCAAAACCTTCCTGATCATGTGGCCCATATCCCTTAATATCCCTCCCAAAACTTTTCACCTTTGAAAACCAATGCAGCCACAGCTGATCCAGGCGCCGCCATCTTAAAACTTTTATAGTCTGATGAGTTTGGAGGCATCCTTTCTAAGTTTCTTTCTCTGTCCATTATGCAGTTGTGAGCTCCCCTCTTCTGCGTTTATCTGATCTATCCTAGCCATGATCTTCCCCCCATCTCTCATGGTCATTCCCACATACCATTACAACATGGATACTTTAATTCTGTTTTATTTCTTTCCAACACCTAGAAACAAAAAAAATAGATTGAACACTCTCCCCCACCCCCTTAAAAAAAGAGAGAGATTTGTATAAAGTACAATAAATCAGGAAAGAGCCATATCTCACTTCCTTTGCAATGAAGACACACAGATTTTTCTCCAGATAGGAGTCCCTCATTTCATATAGCTAAGATAGTTCCTGTTTTTTTTCTTCATAGTGGTTATTGTCAGATCAAGTCAGAAGAGTCCAAATAACCAAAACTGTTTTCACCACACTGTTTAATTACAGCTCTGTGGGCTTACGAGTATAATCACCACCAAGTAGTCACACTGTCCAAGGCTTGCTGGAAGAGATAACTGAAGCCTCTCAAGTTTATCTCAACTTCATTTCTTATCAGATGTGGCAGCTGTATAAGGACATTCTTCCAGCAACCAGAAACAGGATGAGGTTCAAATCTAAATACAGTAAGCTGTTATTTCTTATACCTGTTTAATGGAACAAATGACAATATATTAAACATTCGACAAAGAAAGATGTAATTTGTAATCATACCTAGGTTCCTTTTGGCCAATGGCTCTGTATAATGTATCTGTCTGCCTGTATTTGGGTTTATGTATGCATGTATGATTACCAGCCCGAATCAACCCATTACAGGTTGAAGACTTCTTATTTGAAAGCCGTGGATAAGACTCATTCAGTGCAAGTGGATCAACAGACATTTTTCCACTTCTTAGTCTAGGGTAGAGAAATGATTGGCTCAAAGTGGCCTAGCCAGGAGCCATGCCTAAGGGAGAATTAGAACCTGGGTCTCACTACTTCTAGTCCAGCACCAGCACTACTTAATCACTATATCACACTGATTCTTTTTCTATTTCTGTGTGCATATGCACACACACACACACACACACACACACACACACACACACACACACACACACACACACAATGAACACTATCCTGCATCCCCAGGCACCCACATATGTACACATGCCTAAAAATAGTGATCCAAAGTGATCCGGGAACTCTTATGACTGAATATGAATTTGCATCTTATCCAGATATTTAGTTCTATAACTCATTAGTTTTCTTTTTAATTCTAGAGTATTGAAATAGCAGAGGGTTAGGACACTGAGCTTGTTGATCAGAAGGTCGGCAGTTTGGCAGGTCAAATCCTGAGTGCCGCGTAACAAAGTGAGTGCCTGTTACTTGTCCCAGCTTCTGCCAACCTAGCAGTTCGAAAGCACATAAAAATGCAAGTAAAAAAATAGGGACCACTACAGTGGGAAGGTAACAGCGTTACGTGCGCCTTTGGCATTTAGTCATGCCGGCCACATGACCACAGAGACGTCCTCAGACAAACGCTGACTCTTTGGCTTTGAAATGGAGATGAGCACCGGCCCCTAGAGTTTGAAACGACTAGCACGCATGTGCAGGGGAACCTTTACCTTTACCTATTGAAATAGCAGAGAATAGTTGTGGATCATTTCGCTGCTCTGACTTCTGCTCTAGTTATCCAAAATCACAAGCTCTGATTTTGTTGCAGTTAATTTTTTTTTCTTTCCTGCTTATCAAAACACCCAAATGTCCGCTGCAGGTCCTTCCTTCCTTCCTTCCTTCCTCCCTCCCTCCTTTCTTTCTTTCTTTCTTTCTTCTTCACCAGTTTGTATACATTACACATAATATCTTTGTTTCTATAAGCTACCTTTTCCAATCTTCAAACCCATAAAAACTTTTTTTTCAGCAAAAATTCTATAAAGGTTTTCCAAATCATTGATAAATATCCTTGTTGGTCTTTCTATCATCAAACAAATTAAATTTGTCAGCTCTGCTACTTCTGTCATCTTCACCATGTAAGATATTCTAAATTTTATTCTTAAATGGCAAGAAAATTGCTGATCATTTCAGAATACTGATAGTCAATTGAAATTCTACCGCTCTATAAATGATTTTTGTCAGAAGTATATACTTACATAAGTATCAATTTTGCCGTGTCGGCTTCCATATCTATGTCATGCTTACACTGGAAATGGTTATTGGACTAAAACTTGCCTTTAGAAATATTGTCAAACTACTCATCTCCTGTCCCATCTCAGTTTAGATATGTGGTTGAACAATATGAAAACATTTATTTTGTCACTCTTTCCAGTAATACATACTATTGTAATGACACATTTCCTAAGGAAACAGAATGATCTATGATTGTATGATTTTTTTCTCTCCTGTGATCAATTTATATTAAAGTGTGATTTGCATATATGGACAAGTATGGCTGATATTTCATTTTAAAGTATTCCCCTGTTTCCATTTATGCAGATGTGTTTCATTATTAAAGCGATCAGGGACTCCAATTCCCACGCCAGGGTGCAGAAAGTTGGAAAAAATAAAGTTTAAATATGGAATAGAACATGTAAAATAATCATTCATATCCTGGTTTTTGTTTTTCAAAAACCATGTAAAATTAAAGTTCCTTTATTGCTTTCTCATGAATGCCAATCCAGAAAATTAAACCCAAACACTGTTCTTACGGGAAATATGCAGACTGAAGCTTGGATAAATTTCAAAGGACAATGAGTTTCCAAGTTGTGAGGCAATTATTGAAGAAAACCTTTTTATGGCTAATTTAATTTGCCCCTGATGTGTTAGGATTGATCAACCTGTTACTCCTGATACATTATCCTTCCTTCATGCTGATGATTTGGCATTTACTGTGCAGAGAACTAACTCCAAGGAGGTGGAAGAATCTGGCTCTTAAGAATGTAGCATGTTGAAATACTGTAATGAGACTGAAACCTAATCCATGAAAATGTCTGTGCATTCCATCTCAAAAACAGGCAGGCCAGACGCAGGCTTGACATTATCTGGGATGGAGTGAGTCTGACACATTGTGAGATGCCACGTCACCTTGGGGTTAACACTGGACCAAATGTTAACCTTCAAAGGACATTATTGAGATTTAAAACAAAAGATCTCCACCTGTAATAATCTCCTCAGAAATCCAGGTGTAACAATGTGGGATGCCCACACCATTACTCTTTCAACGTCTGCCCTTGCAGTGTGTTACTCAGCTAGAGAGTACGCCTGCCCTGTTTGGGGGCAATCTGCACACTCTACACAAGTGGATAGGGTGCTTAGTGATACATGCAACATTGTTACTGGATGTCTGCTCCCCACCCCACTTGACCAACTATATATCATAGTGGGAATAGCCCCACCAGGTGTTAGAAGGAGTGTGGCACAAGACATGGAATATGGAAAGGTGTTACATGATCCGGCTCACACATTATTTGGCCAAGTACCCCCTACAAAAAGATTGAAATCAAGAAGAAGCTTTTAAGATTGCACTAAGAAGATTATTTCTACACTTCAAACTTCAAGTTAAACATCTTCATAAGTGGATAGAACTGCCTGAGGAGTTGAGAGTTTTAGAGATGTTTAAATAAACTACATGCTGGTTTGGCTAGAACAGGGGTAGGCAACCTTGGCTCTTTTATGATTTATGGAGTCATAAACTCCCAGAATTCCTGAGCCAGCATTCCTGAACCATGAGTCATAAAAGAGCAAACGTTGCCTACCCCTGGGCTAGTGGGCTAATGCCTCCTTAAGTAACACCAGCTGCCTGCAATTAGTGCAGGTTCGCATCCCACCAGGCTCAAGGTTGACTCAGCCTTCCATCCTTCCGAGGTAGGTAAAATGAGGACCCAGATTGTTGGGGGCAATTAAGCTGACTTTGTAATAATGCCGCTTGGGGGGGCGTGAAAGCCCTAATAATATACATAGAATGAAGGCTACTGCTAAGCTTGTAAGCCGCCCTGAGTCTTCGGAGAAGGGCAGGATATAAATGGAATTTAAAAAAAAAAACATGGAAAAATTGTGATTTCTCCCAGAGGCCAAGGAAATTTACTACAAATGTGGCACTATTCAAACAATTATCCATTTTTTACAGTGCCCCCCAGGACCAACATGCAAATAGAATGGCTTGATGGTTGGCAATATTGTCGCCACTAATGTGGCCCAGCATTGGGTTAAAACTATATACATTTATTTTGTATTAAATATTTAATCTTTTAAAATTGAACTATTTTTCTCCTTTCTAGTTGATACATTCAAGGACACAAGATGAGAGAAGACCTTCCAAGATCAGAATTATGGAAACTGTGGTATTCCCTGTGAGACTTATGGAAACAAAATTTGGACTTTGAAGAAGCAGGATAAGAAGCATATTGCTGGCTTTGAATTTTGGTGTTGAAGACTCCTGAAAATACCATGGACAGTCAAGAAAACAAACATATGGACCACTGAACAAATTAATCCAAAGTTCTCACTTAAGACACAAATGACCAAGCTCAAATAATCCTACTTAGACCTGTTAAACAGAGACCTAGTTCTCTGGAAAATGGGTATAAGAGGAGGGAAACTAAAAGACAAGCAGCCTTGCATGATCTTTTGTAGCCTTTCTATAGAGTTGGTTCTGGTCTACCCCATAGATTTGTTCCATTTTGAGGTGGAGGTGGGGATCTTGCATAAGGAAAAGAAAGATGTCTGATTCTTCTTTTCAAAGATTTGTTCAATTCACTCATCTTGTTGTTTGTTTGCACTATTCACCAGCTTCAAGTAACTCTACCACACTGTCATCCCAACGTGACTGTTTTATTTTTATCTGCTCTGTAAATTTAAGATTATTTTTTTTTGCTTTAAACCATATGCATCAAGTGTTACTATGTGAAATTCAAACACACCATCAATGACATCAGATTTAATGTGTGTCTGAACCTCCCCTAAAAATAATGAGGCAAATTGAGTGTATTCATGTTTTTTTTCACCTATGAAGATATTAAAAATAATAAAACCAAGAAGCAATTGTGAAACTTTTCACAAGATTATCTCCAAACTAGGAGTATCAAAACTGCTAGAACTTCAGTATAAAAACTCAATGGAAGGTGATACACACTGGTACCAAAAATTGTAAAAAAAAAAAAACTTTCAAATTTCACATCTACAGTATATTTAAAGGAAATTGACTGAGCTGCCACTGACCAGAAGAGAAATCTTGGAATCATACTGAATTACTCAATAAAAATAATTTAGGATGTGACTGCTGTAAAAAAAAACCAATAACAATAGCCAAACTCCATGCTTGGAATGATGTCAAAAGGAACTAAAAATAAAAGACCTTAAAAGTATAATGATCACCATTAAACAAGATCACTGTAGAAAAACTACGAAAGAGGGAATACAAAGTGATTAAGACTTTGTCTAACTTAGCACGAAGACTGATAGGGGAAAACATGATTAAAAAGTATACAGAGTCATAAATGATGTGGAAAATTACAACTGGAGAATTTTTCTTTCCTGGAACCCAAACAATATTAGAACTTGTGTCTTCTGGGAAAGTCAAATGCGAACAGATTTAAAAAGATGTTCTTACTGAGGGAATTTGCAATTATTTCAGAACTGGCCAGATGGCCACTCTCTAAACAGTTTAAAAGAGGGAAGAGAAGATTTCATGGAAGATTAATAACTATTTACTATATTTGGAATCACAAGTAGCCTACTTTAAGTGCTAATTGCTAAGGAGCATCAATTTTAGAAGGCCATGTCTAAGCTTCTTGAATGTATCTAGTTGTCCACAGTGGGACATATCATGATGATCTAGATAAGCTATTTGCACAGTCAAGCAAAACTCTATGAAAATTTACAGAAGTCAATCTCTACATTTCTGAATCAGGCCCAAGAGTTATTGAAATGCTTGGGATGGTTCATGTCAATGAAGGCTCATACAAAATAAACCTTTGAAGGTGCTTCCTAAAACAATCCTCTCTTTACTTCTAAAATGAAGGTCATGTCGCTTCATTTTGTGTTGACCAATATCTTGCTGGGCAAACCAGCATACTCAGAAACCTATTCCTAATATTGGAACTGCAAACTACCATGATCCAAGGAGTCATATTAATATAAAGTGCAAAGTCTAACCTCAGTAAAGGGGCCTACAGAATAACAGTTGGAAGGGACCGTGGAGATCTTTTAATGCAACCGCCTGCTCAAGAAGGCTTGTATCTTACCTATATTGCTCCTACACAAAGTTCATCACTAAAGTAAAGCATAGCCATTTCACATAGGCCCACTAAATAGTGATCCATAATATTATCTTAAAATCATATCCCTGTAGGTTTTCTATGATTCATTAAGTCCTATGGTCCTTCTGCTTGACGGTGGAAATCTGGACTCAATGAATCAACAGTTGTCTCATTTTGGTTTGAAGATCCCTGATGAACAACAACAGGGAACCTACTGGTGCTGGACTACACAATACAAGATAGGGACCCCAAGATCTGGCAGTCCTCAAATCCCCCTATAGACTGGGTCATCCAGAAAAAGAGCTGAAGAAGCAAACCACATTCAGTCATGTAAGAGCTATTATAAAAGTATAGTGAATTTCCAAAAAAGTAAAGGTTGACATTCTTTAACCTAATTTCCCACAGTTCTCAGTTTGACTTTAAACCCTTTTTATAAGCTGTCAGTTCAGATTATTTAGAAAACTGACCTGTTCCTTCTACCATAGCTGGAAGAAAGTAAAGCTAAGAACAGAAAAGAAATCAAAAGAAAGAGAGAAGTATATTATTTCTACTTTGTGTTTATATTTTCAATGTCTATTGATGGGTGAGCCTTCCGCCCCCCCCCCCAAGGAAATGGATCCTTGTTGATGTGCAGGTTTCTACCACCAACCAAGGTGCAGCAATAAAGGGACTTACCCAGATTGCTATGGGAGAGTGCCCTAGATAATAGGTTTCTGCAGAACTGGTGTGTGCTGCAGGAAGCAACTAAGCCTAAAGAATGACTGTGGTAATTATGGTATGCAATTGACAGGCAATTGCAGTGGAAGCTGGGAGAAGACAGCTTGATGCATCTGCCACTTATGCACCAAGGAGCAGAATTAAGTCACGTGGACATGACCTTTAGGACATAATAGGATTAACCCACCACCATCAGAATATTAAAAGGGCACACTGAACCTCAGGTCAAAGTTCATGCCACATGAACATCTCCAAGTACAAAAGAAGATATAAAGACCCACCACTCCCAGTGACGTGTGGTCAGCTGCTCTAGAGCCACATGTCTTGTGGTTCTGCTCTTCAATAAACTACAACCTTCTTTCTAAAAGCAGTCTCCATTTTGTTTATTCCCGGCTTGGACTTGACCCTGATGAAGACTTTTCTTTCAACAGTCAGAAACTCCATGTTCCTGCTTCATCAAAGGAAAGGCATTTCTACACAGAGCAAGATGTGTTAAAATCTCTAAAAGTATATCACCTGGCCATTTCAACTTTGTCTTGTCAGGACTGATCTACAATTGTGTGAGCTATTAGTTCACTTCAGAATTTCCAAGGCTAGGTATCAGATATCAAAGGGCAATAGATAGAAACCAGGCTACAAAATGATGAAGTGACGTTTTCTATTGTCTTTATGTGGGTGTTCAAAAGAAGAAGAAATAAACTAAGGCTCTGATGGATTTCACTGGCCAACACAAATAATTCTGGGTAAGTTCCTCATCTTCTCTTTTTCAGGTTAAGCACATTCATTTTCCCAGTATTTGCATATTCTTTCCTCTAAACTTACTTCAACTTTTTTATTTTGCTTAGAATGAGACTCAGAACTCAAAAATAACATGCTATAAACAGGAACAATTACTTCTCTTAATCAGCAATTATAATGCTACTAATACAACTTTTAAAAAATCCTATATACTTGTTTACTCACATGTTTTTTCATCTCACACACATAAATACAAGCTTTTTCATCCTGGTATAATAGTTAAGTAATTTTTATTTGCAAAAGCACATTTCTCTTTTTTTAAGGAAAAAATTAAAGCAAACAATTATGTCATTTATATCGGCCAGGACCTTATAACTCATCGCTCTCTCTCTCTCTCGCTCTCTCTCTCTCTCTCTCTCTCTCTCTCTCTCTCTCTCTCTCTCTCTCTCTCTCTCTCTCTCTCTCTCTCTCTCTCTCTCTCTCTCTCTCTCTCTCTCTCTCTCTCTCCAAAGAAGTTAGTTGAAGCTGTTGCAGATGGAAATGACAAAATATTTTTCCTTCTGGCTTCAAACAGCCTTAACATAAGATATTTGATTTTACCCTTCATGATAAAAAATAACCAGCAATGTTTGAAAATAATTTAGAATCTGTGCCTGGAATACTAACTGTTAGCAGAATTGGTTTACACTGGCTGTTTTGAATTTCAAAACATAAAAATATGCCAAATTGGCTTTCTGCTAGCAAGGGGCTTATCAAAATCCCCAATGATACAACATTGCTGGGGGAAACCAAGGAGGATCTGGGTGGTTAATCCTGAGAGTCAAACATGAATGTGAAAAAATTGGACTGCACCTTAACATCAAGAAAACAAAGATAATGACAACCTCAGCAAACACACAGGTCACAGTGCAGATTGACAATAAGACCATCATAACAGTGGGTTCTAAAATTGACCAAAGTGGTGACTGCAACCCTAGGATCAGAAATTCTATAGCACTTGGAAGAACTGCACAGTCTGGCATGAATAACATCTGGAAAAGTAAAGGCATCAGCCTCATGACCAAATGCAGATTAGTTAATGCAATAATTTTTGCAACTGCTGCTTATGGCTGAGAAACGTGGATGCTGAAAAAGGCAGACAGGAGAAGAATGGACGCTTTTGAACTGTGTTGCTGGAGGTGACTATTACACATCCCATGGACTGCAAAAAATAACAACAACAAAAAAAGTCCTAGACCGAACATCATCAAAAATGTCACTTGAAGCCAAGATCAACAAACAGAGGCTGTCATACTTTGGTCCCATCCCTGCAATGTGTCATAAATCACAATCCCCAATTAACTGCTTTGGCGGGCTGACGCTTCCATTTGAGGGCCCACCAAAAGTTAGATAGCTTGACCTTTGTTCCCATAGAATATTTTTGTTATTTCTAAGATAGGAAAATACCTCTCCCCCCTCCCATCACGGTGGCAACCAAGAGCAAAGTAAAGATGTCTGCGATGGTCGACAACATTCCTCTATACTGCGTATTTTTCACTGGAACTCACCTGTAATTGTGAATAATGACTGCATTCAGTAAATAATGATGGCAATTGTTTCCCCTCTGTTTTAGGTTAAACACTGATTGAAAATTAACATTAGAATGAGGGAAAAATGTGTTGATAAAAATAAAGATTTATTTAAGAGCGTTTGTTCTAGGCTTTTACAGGGTTATTTTTTCTTCCAGTCACTGGTGTCCAATTCTTGGAGACTGTTTGGAGAAGTCTCTACTGTTTTCTTGGCAAAGTTTTTCAGAAATGATTTCTCATTGGCTCCTTCCTACAGCAGACAGCAAGTGACTGACTTTAGTCACCCAGTTGGCTTTCTACCTAAGGTGAGACCAGAACTCATATTTTCATAAGTTTCTAGTCTGATGCCTTAACCACTACACCAAAATATCTGCTTCACTGCAGTTATAGTTATTTACTATAACTTACTATAAGAGCCATGGTGGCGCAGTGCTTAGAATGCAGTATTGCAGGCAAATTCTGTTGATTGATAGCTGCCAGCAGTTTGGCAGTTCATTTCTTACTGACTCAAGGTTGACTCAGCCTTCCATACTTCTGAGGCTGGTAAAATGAGGACCCAGATTGTTGGGGGCAATAGGGTGACTCTGTAAAACCACTTAGAGGGGGCTATAAAGCACTGTAAAGCATTATATAAGTCTAAGTGCTAGTGCTACTGTATTATTGTTACTTGAAGCTATAGCTTTTGTTCTGTGCATCTGTTCTTATCTAGTTTACTGAATGCATTAAAATGTGTTATTGTTTATTGAACCTTTTCCTTTTATTTCAAATTGACAAATTTAAGCCCTTTTAGCTTAGCATCACAAACATTTCATATTGTTGCCCTTGGCACATTTCAATGTCAAGTGATCAGCAGACATTTAAGATTATGGAGGAGGACAAAGCCATTTCTTTTAGACAATTAATTTGATACAGATTACAAGTGAAGGAGAACATCTCTGATCAGTAAACCTACGCAAAAATCTTAATTCAGAAATTTGGTGACTGTTGATTGATTTGCAGGCATAATAGGAATTGTTACATGTACCATTCATTTAGTGACGGTTTGAAGTTGCCAAAAATCTGAATTTTGATCACATGACCATGAGGAGGCTGCAGCAGTCATAAGTGTGAAAAATAGTCATAAATCACTTTTATTCAGTGCCATTGTAACTTTCCTCTTCCTCACCCTCCTCTCTCTTCCCCTCCCCATCCTTCCGCTCCCCCTCCTGCCTCTCCTCCTCCCCCTCCTCCCTCTTCATTTCCTCTTGCCTCCTCTTCCCCCTCTTTCCACTGCCCTCCCTCCTCCCCCTCCTTTTTCTCCTCCTTTTCCCTCTTCCCCTCCTCCTTCTCCTCCTCTGCCTCTCCTCCCCATCTGCCCCTTCCCCTCCTTTCCCCCTCCTCCCCTCTTCCCCTCCTCCTCCTCTTCTCCCTCTCCCACTCAACTCTCTCCCCTTCCTCCTTCTCCACCCCGTCCTTCCTATTCCTCTCCTACCCCTTCTCCCTCTTCACCTCCTCCTCACCAGCTGCTATCACTCTTCCTCCTCCCTTTTACCCTCCTCCCCTTCCCGCTCCTCTTCTCCCTCTTTCCACTCCTCCCCTTCTCCCCTCCTCCCTTTCTCCCTCTTCACTCTTGCCTTCTTTCTTCCTCTTTTTCGCCTTCCTCCCTCTTCCCCTCCTCCTTCTCTTCCTCGTCCCCTTCCCCTCCCCTTCCCCCTTGTCCCCTATTCCTCCCTTTCCTTCTCCCCTCCTGCTTCTTTTCCTCCTCCCACTGCTCCATTTCCCCTCCTCCCTCTGCCCCTCTTCCCACTTCTCTTTCCTTCCTCCCCTTCCTCCCCTTCCTCCCCCTCCTCCCCTTTCCCTCCTCCCCCTCCTCCTGCTCTCCATCCTCCCTCTTCCCTCTCCTCCCCCTCACCTCCCCTCCTGTCTTCCCCTCCTCCCCCTCCTCTTGCACCTCCTCCCCATCTCCTCCCTCACATTCTCCCCACCCCCCTCCTCTTTCTCCTCCTTTTCCCCCTCCTTTTCTCCCTCCTTCCCCCTCCTTCCTCTCCCCTCCTCCCCCTTTCCCCCTGCTCCTCTCATTGCTGCCCTATTTTCAACCCTCTAATGGCAAGTCCTTTGTCATCTCAATTTTTGTTCCTCCTTTGACTGTTGATTTGAGTTAGTCATTAAAATAATACATTTAGTACTATAAGGTAAAGGTAAAGGTTCCCCCGCACATGCGTGCTAGTCGTTTCCGACTCTAGGGGCCGGTGCTCATCTCCGTTTCAAAGCCAAAGAGCCAGCGCTTGTCCGAGGACGTCTCCGTGGTCATGTGGCCAGCATGACTAGACGCCAAAGGCGCACGGAACGCTGTTACCTTCCCACCGTAGTGGTCCCTATTTTTCTACTTGCATTTTTACGTGCTTTTGAACTGCTAGGTTGGCAGAAGCTGGGATGAGTAACAGGCGCTCACTCTGTCACGCGGCACTCGGGATTCGACCCGCCAAACTGCCGACCTTCTGATCGACAGGCTCAGCGTCCTAACCCACTGAGCCACCGCGTCCCTTATTTTAGTACTATACAATAATATATTTTCATTGAAGAGTTCAAATCCCATTCCCCTTCCTCCCCCTCTCCTCCTGCCCAACTCTTCCTCTCTTCCCCCTCCCCCTCCCCCTCCCCCTCCTCCCTCCTCCCCCTCCTCCTCCTCCCCCTTCCTCTTCCTGCTCTCCCTCCTCCCCTCCCTTCTCCCTTGTAGAGTTTTTTAAAAAAAAAAACTGATAAAAGAGTACAAGACTTGACATTTCCAATTTCCATTCTTCTTTCTCCAGAATTATATTGTAATAGAGAAGTTGTGATTCATTCCCTCATTATCATTTCCTAAGTATTAAGTCAAGGTTCACATTTTTTTCAACATGTGTTTCTGGCCTCTGGTCAAGTCTTACATGAATAGTCATTAAAATAATACATTTCGTACTATACAATAATATCTTTTCTTTGAAGAGTTCAATATTGCTGTTTGACACAGGATAATGGCATGCCAGCAAACTCATCAACTAGGAACAATGAACCACAGTTCTTCAGTGGTTCTCCTCCTACCTTCTGGGGCGTTCGCAGTCGGTGTTGGCAGGAGGGCAGAGGTCGACCTTGAGGCCCCTTGTTTGTGGAGTTCCTCAGGGATCGGTCCTCTCGCCTCTCCTGTTCAACATCTACATGAAGCCTCTGGGTGAGATCATTCGTGGTTTTGGAATTGGCTCAGTGGGTTAGGACGCTGAGCTTGTCGATCAGAAGGTCGGCAGTTTGGCGGGTCGAATCCCGAGTGCCGCGTAGCAGAGTGAGCGCCTGTTACTCGTCCCAGCTTCTGCCAACCTAGCAGTTCGAAAGCACGTAAAAATGCAAGTAGAAAAATAGGGACCACTACGGTGGGAAGGTAACAGCGTTCCGTGCGCCTTTGGCGTCTAGTCATGCCGGCCACATGACCATGGAGACGTCCTTGGACAAGCGCTGGCTCTTTGGCTTTGAAACGGAGATGAGCACCGGCCCCTAGAGTCGGAAACGACTAGCACGCATGTGCGGGGGAACCTTTACCTTTACCTTTATCATCAGTACGCTGATGATACCCAGCTTTTTATTTCAACCCCAAACCACCCCAGTGATGCCCTCGACGTGATGTCCCGTTGCCTGGAGGCGGTTCGGGTCTGGATGGGGAGGAACAGGCTTCGACTCAACCCTGACAAGACTGAGTGGCTGTACGTGCCAGCATCTCAGGATATTCAGAATATTCCATCTCTTTCTATGGGGGGTGAGCTATTACCCCCCATAGATAGGGCTCGCAACTTGGGGGTCCTTCTAGATTCACAGCTCTCCTTAGAAGATCATATAGGAGCTGTGACTAGGGGGGCCTTCGCCCAGGTTCGCCTGGTGCGCCAGTTGCGGCCCTATCTAGACCGGGATGCCTTGCGTACAGTCACTCATGTGCTCGTGACCTCTCGTTTGGACTACTGCAACGCTCTCTACATGGGGCTGCCCTTGGGGACCACCCGGAGGCTTCAACTGGTGCAGAATGCAGCTGCGCGAGTTGTGTTGGGGGTCTCCCGATACTCCCATGTTACACCTCTGCTCCGCGAGCTGCATTGGCTGCCGGTTGCCCTCCGGGTGAGATTCAAGGTGCTGGTTATGACCTACAAAGCCCTACATGGCATGGGTCCAGATTACCTACGGCAGCACCTGCTGCCGGCATCAACTTCCCTCCGTTCAGTGCGCTCCCACAGAGTGGGCCTCCTCAGGGTGCCTCCGATCAGAGAATGTCGATTGGTGGCCCCCAGGGGGAGGGCGTTCTCTGTGGGCACGCCAGACCTGTGGAACCGCTTGCCGGTTGAGCTCCGGATGGCCCCCGACCTTCACTCCTTCCGGCACGATTTAAAAACTTATTTATTTGAACAATCTGGCCTGGTCTGATGGGTTTGGGGTTGGATTTAGTTTTAACGCACTTTTATTATTGTATTATATTGGGCATAATTATTTAATTCTTTTTAACTCTTTTTTAACTTTTGTATTTACATTTTGATATTTATTGCCCTGTACACCGCCCTGAGTCCTTCGGGAGAAGGGCGGTATAAAAATTTAATAAATAAATAAATAAATGTTAATTACAGTTAAGGGAGTCATTATATTTTTAAGTACAAGTTGCTAATTGCTACCCTATGATCAACCCTCTGATGGCAGGTCATTTAGACTTATATAGATGAATAAACTGGCTATGATCTTATCTTAATTTCTCTTGCCCCTTTGACTGTTTATTTGAGATAGTCTAAATGTACAAATAATATTGCCTTTGAAATAAATTCATTGTATCAGCGAATCATTAGCCTTGTTCAAAAACAAGGGCGCTTCTCTCCCTGTCCCCCTTCCCCGATCTTTTCCCTGACTCAACCTCACCCCCCCCTCTCAGCCTGTCCCTCACCTTTCACTCTCACCCTCATCCTCGCCCTAAACCTCTTGCGCTCACCTCACCCTAAACCTCCCTCAAACTCTCACCCTCATTTACCTGTCTCAGAGTGGGCTACGAAAGGAGGGAAGCTTCCCAGAGTGCAGGAGCCCCACTTAAGAGCAACATAACTCTAGGAAGGCATCTCCACTCTGATAACTGGCAATAACTGACACTTTAGTCTGCAGGGATGAAGTCACAAAGCCATTAGAATTCCTAAGGAGATGACCTGCCTCCCTTATCCTCCTATCAAAGTTCACTGGCTCCTCCACCTTTTGCGACCTACACCTGTGCCACACAACGGTCTCTGGGAATCTACCAAACTAATCACCAAAGCTGCCTATTTGTCATTTTTTTGCACGGAAGCCATCTCTCTTTGGAAGTGGATTGCCTCTTGTTGTAGAAGCTCCACTAAGCGCTTCAGCCCTACTGAGCAGCTTAATAGTCTTCTATTTGCTTTCTCAATTCAGGGCTGGAAACAGGATTGACTGGGTTTAGGATAGACCTTGAAACATGTTTGTCCCATTGTCCAACAGGACTGAACCGAATAGAGTTCACTGACTTTAGTGGCAAAACTTTGACAAATTCTGAATCCATCCCATTGTCGGGAAAGACCAATAGGCTTTAAACCAAAATTAATCAGTCTGTGGTATTTATGTCTATTGCAATATATACTCTGCATTGTTTTCTGATTGAGAAAGGGATTTTTTTAAAAAATTATTACTTTCTTCTCCCACAGTTTTCCACCTATGTCTCTGTCACCTTGCCTTATTCAGTCAGTGAAGCCCCTACTGTATTCCCCATCAAAGGCAAGGCGCTGAAAACAGTTGAGAAATGACAGAGGAAATGGAATACGGAGGACAAACTAAACTGGATCCCAGGAAAGTGCAACTCTGTCCTAGGGGATCAAACTGCTTGTGGGAATCAGTGACAAGAGGGCCTCCTGCTTCTTCAGGGGGTTGGACTAGAAGACCTCTTCACAGCCATAAATATTCCATTTTGTCTCAAAGATTGGCTTCATTCTATTGTCCCTATTTAAATTATATACTAGTTTTCTAAAAAAGACGTCTGTGCTGGATGTCCTATGAAAACATTTTGCCCTCGACCAACACAGCTTCAGGTCTAAACGCTCATCCATCTATCAGTAACAGCAACAACAACAACAACAATACCACTACATCACATCACTTAGCTGAAAAATATGAGACATTTGTGAAGTGAATTTTGCCCCATTTTACAACGTTTCTTGCCACAGTTGTTAAATGAATCCATGTTAAGTAACCTGCTTGTTACGTGAATCTGGCTTTGCTTCTCAGAAGGTTGCAAAGGGAATCACGTGATCCTGAGATACTGCAACCATCATAAATATGAGTCAGTTGCCAAACATCTGAATTCTGATCACATCACCATGGGGATGCTGCAATGGTTGTAAGTGTGAAAAACAGTCATAAGTCACTTAAGTCTCCAAAACTAGCAAAATTGGATGAGAAAACTGCCCAACTAACAACATTAATTGAATGCTTTAAATAAAGAACGAAAACCAATGTTTAATATTGGAATAGGACAAACACAAACTTCTTCAGTCTCTTGGCCATTGCACTATCTTCAGGATTTTTTCCCCCAAAACAATTCACAAATGTAGGCATTTGTGGGATAGAGGGATAGTAAGGGGCAGCCACAAACAGAGACCAAGAGGTGCCAGTGGTTCTCCTTAATCTGAGGTAAATTGTTCTTCTGGCCACAGATGGTTAAAAACAGCTGTGCATGGTTTTTCCTTTCAGAATTTAACTGCTCCCTGAGGGGACATAACAACTTTGAAGGCTCTGAGGTAGGAATGGCTTCAGGCTTCATAAATAATACTTTCATTGCCACAGACGTATTTCCACAAAACCCCAAAGGTCCAGCTTTTCTCCAAACTTGCACGTTGTTCCTATAGTCTACGTGACATAAAACACCGTACTGATATTGTGTCTCTGCTCCATTAGTAGCTGAGACTTTTCACACTTCACCTGCCGGCTGCAGAAAGCATGTAGAGGAAGAGCAGGAGGAGGGAGAGGGGGAGGGGGAGGAGGAGAGGGAAGAGGAAGAGGTGTTAGTAGTATTACTGCTACACTGGACGTTTATATGTTACTTAAATACAAAAGTGATGCAGCCCTTATAAATTTTAAAGAACAGGTATTGTATGCTAAGTTGGAAAATAGAGTTAAATATATCATAAGTTTGGAATCATTGCATAGCCACAAGAGACCCAATTGTAGCCCCCTGTGAATTCCATTGAACCTTATTTGGCACCAGCTTAGCTTTGACCATTCATTGACCAGATTCTTGCATATAGGTAGCAATAAGAAACTCTTCTGTGCTTTGAACTCAATGTATATTCCTGGTTATTTATGCTTGTCAGGTATTTGCAAGTGATGACATGTAGGGTTCCTGTGTTTGAGGAGGGATTATGCATTGCTTTAAGCCATAATACTTGGGTATTTACATTGAAGTATGTACTTCTCAGTAAAGTTTATCAAAGTTTCTATGGCAGTGTCACTGATATTCTATTAATGTAACTGTCTTTCTATTAAGACGGAATTTCCTTGAAGGCAGTAACAGTAGAAAGGTGGTAAAGTAACATGAAGTATGTTTTAAGTATCTGTTACCTAAACATACTATGTCTGTACCATTTTTCTCTTTCTTTCCTAAAATATATAATATCCTTTTGCCTGTAGGAGTCCCACCCATTGTTTTCTGTAAGGAATTCCTCCAGTACACACTGTTAAATAAATGAAAACTGCAGTGAGCCTTGGCTATTGGGTTTTTGGGTCCTGCATTTGATTTCACAATTTCCTGTAATGCACTTGCAAACCCAGCAATTGTGCTTGAAAATGTTATGTACAGTTAGACCTCAACTCACAACCACAGAGCCCAAAATTTCTGTTGCTAAGTGAGACAGTTGTTAAGGAGTTTTGATCCATTTTATCACCTTTCTTGCCACAGTTGTTAAAGGAATCACTGCAGTTGTTAAGTTAGTAACTCGGTTGTTAAGTGAATCGGCCTTCCCCATTGACTCTGCTTGTTAGGTCGCAAAAGGTGAGCACATAACCCCAGGACACTGCAACCATCCTTTAATATAACTCAGTTGCTAAGCATCCGAATTGCGATCACGTGACCATGGGGATATTGCAACGGTTGTAAGTGCAAAAAATGATCATAAGTCACTTTTCAGTACCATTGTAACTTTGAACAGTCACTAAACCAAAAGTTGTAACTTAAGGACTACCTTTTATAAGCATAACATATGAGCCCAGCAAATAGTAATTTATTCTTTAAAAATGATTAAGCATATCTGTTGTGCAGAGTCTTTCCACAGTGCTGCATTGAAATGCTCCCACCATTATTAAATCAGCAGAAAACTATACTGGATTGCAATAGTGGCTAATATCTGTAGCTCAGGTGTAGGATGAGGGTGAAGATTCGTTCTCAGAACTTATGGCTTGCTTTCTGAATGTCTTGTTACCAGGCTAGGTAACATCTCCAGCAGAATTTAGGGGCTGTCAGTATTCTTTTGTTTATAAGGGCTTCATGTGATCACCAGGTCTTGTGATGGTGAGGTGACATTGTCAAGCTCTTGTGATGGGTCTTCAGAAAGCAACCCACAAACCTGGAGAATGAACCTTCACCCTCAAATTAACGGGTATAAAATTTCCCCATTGCTGATCTCTATCGTGTCTCTTTTACAAATACTATATTTCCAGCTAGCTGACTAAATTGTATTTGAAGGGTGTTCCTGGACAATATTGCAATAAGAAGGAAAATACTACTTTGTACAGCTAAGAATTCCTTAAATGTCTCTTAGTCAAGAGCTGGGGATGAAATGAAAGCAACATCTGATAGATGGGATAGGAATAAAAAATGATGCCGGACACATTTGGGCTGTCTTTAAGTGCAAGGAATTCAACTGAGTTTGCAGTTCCTTGTTTGTGATCCTATCACAAATACCTTAAAGCTAATGGTTCTCGGGCACTGAAGAAGCTGCCTTAAGGCAGTCCCTGGTGTCAGGGCTTTACGTCCTTCTCCCACTGCTTGCCAGAGAGCAGGAAACCTGAACTCTTATGATTTCATGAAATCTGTCAACTCCATTTCTCCTGCCTTTGAAGATTCCTCCAACTGAAATGGTCAATAATGAAGGTCATAGTTCCGTGTCATTTTGAAATAGGGAACCCAAAATGTTTTAATCCTTAAGGTAAACTTAATATCAATACTACACATTCTGAGCTGTAAAAATGCAGGTCACTTGATGGAAGCATTAGAATTAGAAGTTTTCAGAAGATCTTTGGTGCCATTCAGGGCTTATATAGCTCTAGCCAGGTCACCTCTGTTAGCTACTTAACATTGTCTACTTAACTTCTAACTCCAAAATTCATGGGGGAAAAGGAACCCACAATGAAATCCTGGCCTCATCCATGTGTGTCATGTATGCCCCCATCTTCTTTTCCTATTGTCCTGTCTTTGTGACAAATTTTTATTTATTTATTTATTTATTTTATTTTAATCCCATTTATATCCCGCCCTTCTCCGAAGACTCAGGGCGGCTTACAATCTAAGCACAAATTAAATGTGCTTAGCAATAGCCTTCATTCTATGTATATGCCTACTTATTAGGGCTTTCGGGGGCCCCCAAGCGGCATTATTACAAAGTCAGCTTATTGCCCCCAACAATCTGGGTCCTCATCTTACCTACCTCGGAAGGATGGAAGGCTGAGTCAACCTAAAATATGATGAACTATGATGAAAAAGTGCAAAAACGGTACTAAGGCCTACATGTATATAAAATTATTTTTCCCAGCATCAGAAAATTGGTTTTTCAATTGCAGGAAATTGCTCTAACTAGTTAGGAGGCAAAATCCTTCTGGGTATAATTGAATAAAGTCTTGTCAATTTCAGGCAGCCGCATAAGCCACCCAGAAGGTACCCATCAGCTAATTGAGGTCTCAAGGCAGAACTTTCTAACCTGCAATTAGCACATATTAGCAAAGCACTATGCATAGGGAAGGGACGCGGTGGCTCAGTGGGTTAGGACACTGAGCTTGTCAATCAGAAGGTCGGCAGTTTGGTGGGTCAAATCCCGAGTGCTGCGTAACAGAGTGAGTGCCTGTTACTTGTCCCAGCTTCTGCCAACCTAGCAGTTCGAAAGCACATAAAAATGCAAGTAGAAAAATAAGGACCACTACGGTGGGAAGGTAACAGCGTTCTGTGCGCCTTTGGCATCTAGTCATGCCGGCCACATGACCATGGAGACGTCCTCGCTCTTCGGCTTTGAAACGGAGATGAGCACCGGCCCCTAGAGTTGAAAACGACTAGCACACATGTGCGGGGGAACCTTTACCTTTACCTTATGCATATGGAAAAGCTACTCAGATGCTTTGTTAGATATTCAAAAAAGCTATGCCTGCAGGAGGGAAGGCATGAAGCAGGACATGTTCTTCTTTTGCCAGATGTCCAGCAACCCGATCCAGAGGATACTTAACTGGATTAATTCTTAAACAATTGCCTCTTTAGAAATGATAAATATTCGCTATAGGCGGCTATACATACTGTTTTCCTTTACTAGGTTGGCAAGAGGAACATTAACATCCAAGCAGGAAAAAAAACATAAATTCTATGTCAGCCTTGAAGTATATTTTATGGCACAATAACCACACTAATATTTTACTGTACATCAAGCTATGAGTGACCCTACCCAAAATTGATCTGAGCTCAAATCTTCAGCTATTCTAATGTCCAGAAAGGTGACTGTGTCTCTACTCTTCCTGTCAGTTTCGTATGACACAAAAATATGAGCACAAAACAGCATGTCTCACCACCGTCTCCAGGCTAATGGTAAGTAGTACAGCATACTTCCCCTGTGTTCATGCAGACAATTTTCTGAGAATCTGACCTTTCCTTGTGGTTTAAAATATCACATTAAAAAGAACTACTCTATGTATAACCACTTGATTGTCAGATGACTGCCTGTGTAGTAAGAGGGCTTGATTAAGGAGAATTTTTGTGGCATTAGTCAAGGGAATAAGAAACCAAAATCTGGCATTTGTAAAATGTTGATTTGAAGATTAGTGTCATTTCATTTGTGACTGTTCAACAGAACTCCTGAAGTGGCTATCAAAGCAATATGTTTCCTATGTGGCCATTTCAGGAGACTCATGTTGAACTTTCTGAGTTCATTTGTAGTCTTAATAACACTATCAAGAAAAGCCTGAATATGCAGCTCTAATGTGGCAAATAAAATAGGGCCATTTCACTCCAATAATGCAGATGCTGTAGGATGGGCTAAAGTGAGGAGATACAGCAGCTTAGCAAAACTGACCCAAGTATCTTTCATTTAGTGACTGTTCAAAGTTACGATGACACTGAAAAAAGAGACTTATGACTGTTTCTCACCCTTATGCCCATTGCAGCATTCCCCCATGGTCACATGATCAAAATTCAGATGCTTGGTAACTGGTTCATATTAGTGATGGTTGCAGTGTCCCGGGTCATGTGGTCCCCTTTTGTGACCTTCTGAGAAGCTAAGTCAATGGGGAAGCCAGATTCACTTAATAACCCTGTTACTACAGTAATGTAACAACTGCAGTGATTCACTTAACAACAGTGGAAAGAAAGGTCATAAAATGAGGCAAAACTGACTTAACAACTGTCTTGCTTAGCAACAGAAATTTTGGGGTCACTTGTGGTCGTAAGTCGAGGACTACCTGTACAATATTTTAAGCAGGGCCTTTCCCTTTTTATGCTTCAGTCACTCAGTCCATTATCTTAGTAATTTGAAAATGTTATATCCTTTCATTCACAGAAACATACTTTGTCAAGGAGGGACATGACCCCTGCTTTAAGTCTCAACCCAATCCACTTGACTGCCAGTTTCAGGGCTGCATACAATAGGTCTGTTATGCATTGAGATAAGTTGCTTGTAAACTGTGTGCAACAGTTAACAGCTATTACAGTTGAACTCCAGACAGCTTGTGTCAGGACCCACCTCAATCCACATCTTAGGAAATAAGAACTCTTGGATGCAAGTTTAGTCCAAAAGGAAAGTGTTTACTAGGATGGAATCGATTGTGGCAATACAAGACGGAATCTAACAAAGTTACATTTCAATCCTATATAAAGCATTCCCATTTCAGCCCCTCCCCTCATCCATTTGGTCAGGCTCTCATCATTTGCTTAGGTGTCAGGTCCTTCCATGGGAAAGGGAACTCTCCTTGGTTTTATGGTTATTGCTTTTCTTTTTAGTTGTAAATGAAGATGCAATCCAGATCTGTCTCTCCCCCTCCCTCCCCCAGTTCAAATGTTCCCTGTTGTTTGAAGATCGCCTAAAGTCTATCCTCTCCCCCCCCCTTCGGAGAGATGGCAGAATCCCCAGAATAAGCACATTGTTCTACCTATACATTTATGAAATGTGATATAAATGGATTCTGACATTCGGCTCTCCTTTCAGAAAAAAGATGAGTCCATCTGTGGGGAAAGAAAACATATAAATGTTAGCCTGGTTTGTTCGGATATTCTGTATGAAACCTCTTAAGCAACCTAGGTGCTTTAACATGGAGTTTGTTAACCCACTCATTTTCTGAGGAGGGGAGGTGTTTCCATGCCACTAAATATTGTATCGTTCCATGGTGTTTTCTGGAATCTAAGATTTCTTTCACTTCAAAATGTTGTTCTCCTTCCACCATGATGGGGGGTGGTGGTGGTGGGATTTTTGCTCGTAGTGGTGATTGTTGTTCTCTCTTTAATAGACTGCAGTGGAAGGTTGGGTGTATTCGTCTAAGATTTTTAGGTAGTTCTAATTCAACTGTTACTGGGTTTATGATTCTTTTAATTGGAAAGGGTCCAATATATTTTGGTCCTAGTTTTTTACAGGGTTGGAGTGATTTCAGGTATTTTGTGGATAAATATACCATCTCTCCTACCCTAAATGGTGTGGGATCGGTTCTTTTTTTGTCTGCCTGTGTCTTGTATGCTTTTCTGGCATCTTCCAACGCTTTCCTAACAATTGGCCATGTATTTTGTAATTGAGCAATCCATTCCTTCAGATCAGGGATAACCGGTTCTTTTGGGGTTAGTTCTGGTATTGGGTTGAAACTCTGGCCTGTAGCTACTTGAAAAGGAGTGTAACATGTGCTTGAGTGGTCTGCATTATTATATGCTACTTCTGCAAAAGGCAGTAGGTCCGCCCAGTCGGACTGCTGAAAATTAATAAAGCATCTCAGATATTGTTCAAGTATATTATTAAGTCTTTCAGAAGCTCCATCTGTCTGAGGATGGCGACTAGATGACAGTCCTTGGGTGGTTCCTAAGAGGGATAAAAATTCTTTCCAAAATGCCGACGTAAATTGCACCCCTCTGTCAGATATGATGCATTGTGGTACCCCGTGCAATCTGTAAATATGCTGTACAAAAAGTTTTGCTAATGCTTTTGCGGTCGGGATTTTTTGGCAAGGTATGAAATGTACTAACTTAGAGAACAGATCTGTGACAGTCCAGACTACGGTGTTTCCATTACTTTCTGGCAGTTCTACGATAAAATCCATGGCTATTTCTTTCCATGGGGCTGAGGGGTTTGCCACTGGTTGTAACAGACCTGGCGGTTTCCCTTGCAGTCTTTTGGCCATCGCGCAAATTTGACAGCTACCCACATAGCTTTCTATGTCCTTTTTCATAGATGGCCACCAAAATTGCCTTTTAGTTAAGTGTAAGGTTTTTACAAAGCCAAAGTGTCCTGCTGATTTTGTATCATGGCACAGTTGCATGAAATTGATTCTCTGTGTGGCCGGTATATATAGCTTCTCCCCCACCCATGGCAGTCCATCTTTAATTGTGCACACATGTTTATTTTTCTGGAACCATTCATCACTTTCCAAAGATTTCCTGAATTCTATACCAGTTTGGCTATCTACCTTCGGCTTCATTTTTTCTTGTGCCCTGGTGGTGACTGGTGCTGCCAGTTGTTGTTCCGGTACAAGTGGTTTAAAGTCAGTAACTCTTGTGCTGTTATATTGGTGCATGCAGGATAATGCATCTGCCAGGAAGTTCTTTCCCCCGGTAAGTGTTTGAGAGTGAAATTAAATCGGTGAAAATGTTGGGACCAGCGGGCTTGCTTAGGAGTGAGCTTCCTGGGCGTTTTTAGTGCTTCCAAATTCTTGTGGTCTGTCCAGACCTGGAAAGGTATTTTATTTCCTTCTAAAAATTGGTGCCATGTTAGTAATGCCCACCTCAACGAGAATGCCTCTTTTTCCCATATTGGCCAGCGTTCTTCTGTTTCTGTGAGTTTTCTGGATGTGTATGCGCATGGTTGCAACGTCCCCCCATCATTTTCTTGTAATAGTACGGCTCCTACCGCTACATCACTCGCATCTGCCTGTATTACAAAAGGTTTGTCGGGATCTGGGTGTTTTAGGACAGGGTCAGCAGAAAAAAGTCTCTTTAGCCTCTCAAATGCTGCTTGACATTCCATTGACCATTTTAGAGGCTGGCTGGGTTTCACGGGTGACCCCCCCTTCGTTTTCAACAAATTTGTGAGGGGCATGGCTATTTGGCCAAATGCAGGGATGAATTGGCGGTAGAAATTTGCAAACCCCAGGAAACTTTGCAATTGCTTCCGTGTGCGGGGGGGTTCCCACTCTAGTACTGCCCTGACCTTCTCAGGGTCCATTTTGATGCCCTCTGGAGATATGCGATATCCCAGGTAGTCGATTTTTTCCTGATGGAATTCACACTTCGATAATTTAGCATATAAATGGGCAGCTCGCAACTTCTTCAGGACTGCTCTGACTAGTTTGATATGTTCCTCTTTGGTTTCTGTGAAGATAAGGATATCATCGAGGTAAACCAGGACCCCCTTATATAGGTGCTCTCTCAGCACGTCATTAATTAATTGCATAAAGACTGCGGGGGCCCCTTGCAGTCCGAATGGCAATACTTTGAATTGATAGCACCCCATTGGGCAGTTGAATGCAGTCTTCCATTCGTCTCCTTCCTTAATCCTAATACGGTAGTATGCTTCCCTCAGGTCTAGTTTGGTAAAAATCTTTCCTTTCGATAGGTGGGATAGCATATCCTTCATTAGGGGAAGGGGGTACAGATTACATTCACTAATTGTATTTAGGTTCCAGTAATCCACACACAAGCGGAAAGAACCATCCTTCTTCTCCCTGAACAGAACCGGGGCGGCCACTTTGGGTTTGGCAGGCTCAATAAATCCTCTTTCTAAGTTTTTCTTTATGAATCTTTCCATTTCTGCCATTTCCCTTGGGCTCATGGCATACATCCTGGGTTTTGGGAGTTTTGCCCCAGGTTTGAATTCTATGGTGCAGTCTGTGGGGCGGTGGGGGGGAAGCTCATCTGCTCTTTCCTCACTGAAAACCTCAGCCAGGTCCCTGTATTCCTCCGGTATCTCTGGTAACCCCTTCTCTTTCCCCACTGCTGCTGTCTCCTCCCTCTGGGTTGGGGGGGTGCTTTTGGAGTCTAAGTTCTTCTGCCCCCCCTTTGGGAAATTGAGTTCTGCTGTCCTCCAGTTTATCCCAGGGTTCCATTTCTTCAGCCATTCCAGTCCTAGAATCATTGGGCATTCCATGCCTGGGGCCACTATAAATGTTATGTCCTCCTCATGGGGCCCCAGTGATAGGTGGATTGGTAAAGTGGCTAGGGTGGCTGGTCTTCCCCCTGCTATTGTCCCATCTAATTGACTAAAAGAGATTGGTTGTTTTAGCCTCCTCACTGGGATGCTCAATCTCTCCACCAGCGTTGGGCTGATAAGGCAGCGGATGCACCCAGAGTCTATCAGAGCTTTTATTTTGGCTGCTTCAGGCATAGGGGAAGCTAATATAGTCACTGTCTTAAGTATGGGTGGAAGGGGTCCACTTACCAATGGTTCTCCCTCTGAGCTGTCTTCCGAGTTGTCCACCGTCCCTGCAGTGCAGGCCGGAGTCCAATCCCAGTTCCTGGCAGGAATTGTGGACTCTACAGCCTCTGCCCCTTCATGGAAGATTCTTTTGTGTTGCCTTGGGGCTTCCCCGGCTTCTTGGAGGATGATGCCTCTGGTTTTCATGGGGGGGCTTTTGAACGACATTCTGCAGCACGGTGGCCCTCTCTCCCGCAGTTGAAACAACCCGTTGATTTTTTGGCTGTGGCTGGTGGTTTTTCCCCCTCGCGTGTTTGCTCAGGTGGCAGGCGGCCCCATGGTTTTCCTCTGCGGTGTCTCTTCAGTAGGTCTATTTCCACTTCCTCCGCCAGGATGTACCAGTCATCGAGATGGGGTGGGTCTCCTCGAGGCAGGCAAGCGTCATACAGGTCGTAGTTTAGACCGTCTTTGAAGTGGCTAAGGAGTATGTCTTCTGGCCAGTTCCGCTTGCTGGCAATGGCTCAGAATTCTTGGGTATAATCAGCCACTGCTCGCCTGCCCTGCCTCACCGTTTTGATTCTCTCCCGGGCCTTATGGTCAGCCAAAGGATCCTCGAACCGCCGCCTCAAAGATGACATGAATCGGTTGAAGTCGTTGAGTTCTGGGGCATTGGAGTCATGCAAGTTCACCACCCAGTCTGCAGACGTCCCGTCCAGGGCAGATTGCACAATTCGGATGTGTGTTTTGTCACTGGGGATGTCCCGTCCATACTCTTCCAAATAGCTGAGGACTTGGGTTAGGAAAAATCCCAGTCGTGATGGCTCCCCCTTGAATTTGACTTCCAGGGGCGGGAGTCTTTGGCTGGAGCGTTGTCTGAGCCGTGGCCGGTATCGCTCCTCATCCTGGTCCCCGTCTGTGGTTCTGGGGTGGGTGGGTACTGCTGAGGCAGCAATTCCTGTTCCATTGGACAGCCCCGGGGTTTCAGGTGCTGGATCCCCTCCGTTACCTTTCCAGTTGCGTCCCCAGGTGCTGCCTCGGTTGCGATTTTCAGCTCTCTCCTCCCTCAGTGAGCTCAGGGTTGCTTTCATCAGATCAATGGCCTTTTCCAGGATCCGCTCCTCCTCGCTGGCGTGCAGGGAACTCTCCATCTCTTGCCTCCATTCCGGTTGGTGGTTACTCCGCCTCAGGGTCGCTTCTCCCGAAGCCTTTTCCCACTCACTTTTCCTTCCAACGCCCATCGACCATCGGGGTTTTCGGTCATACTGCTCCACCGCTTCTTCCCTGGGGGAATATGCCGCTTCAGCTTCCCATCGTCTCTGGGATTCCATTTGGGGGGAAGACTCCCCCTCCATGGGGCTTCCCTCCTCTCTTGCTTCGTCGCCAGACATTGTATTTGTTGCAAAGTCCCCCGGTAAGGTTTTCCCTTCCAGGTTGACTCTTAAAGCAGATTCCGTCTACTGTCAGTACCCACCTCAATCCACATCTTAGGAAATAAGAACTCTTGGATGCAAGTTTAGTCCAAAAGGAAAATGTTTACTAGGATGGAATCGATTGTGGCAATACAAGACGGAATCTAACAAAGTTACATTTCAATCCTATATAAAGCATTCCCATTTCAGCCCCTCGCCTCATCCATTTGGTCAGGCTCACATCATTTGCTTAGGTGTCAGGTCCTTCCATGGGAAAGGGAACTCTCCTTGGTTTTATGGTTATTGCTTTTCTTTTTAGTTGTAAATGAAGATGCAATCCAGATCTGTCTCTCCCCCTCCCTCCCCCAGTTCAAATGTTCCCTGTTGTTTGAAGATCGCCTAAAGTCTATCCTCTCCCCCCCCCCTTCGGAGAGATGGCAGAATCCCCAGAATAAGCACATTGTTCTACCTATACATTTATGAAATGTGATATAAATGGATTCTGACAGCTTGACTCTGGAGTTGTTACTTTGCATTTTAGGCATGGAATTACCATTTAATCTCATTGGCTGCCAACTATTGGCAGACTGGATAAATAGAAGCTAAGCAGCAGTTGGAGCTGCTTCTGTTGTTACTGAATAAACGTGTTGCTGTTTCACCGTTCTGCCTCGTCAATGTTTCACCGAACCAAGAATATAACAGGTCTCTCCTCCCCTATTGATCTTCAGTTTCAGCCCTACCTCTTCTTTCTGTGTTTCGCAGATTCACGTAACCTTCTACTAGAAAAGATGAGGCAGAGTAGGAATCAAATAGTTCTGCCTTGGCCATGTCCCTTGTTAGTATTTTGCCATCTTAAATGAATAATGGTATAAGGTAAAGGTAAAGGTTCCCCTGCACATGCATGCTAGTTGTTTCCAACTCTAGGGGCCAGTGCTCATCTCTGTTTCAAAGCCGAAGAGCCAGCACTTGTCCGAGGACATCTCTGTGGTCATGTGGCCGGCATGACTAGACGCCAAAGGCGCACGGAACGCTGTTACCTTCCCACCAGAGTGGTCCCTATTTTTCTACTTGCATTTTTACGTGCTTTCAAACTGCTAGGTTGGCAGAAGCTGGGACGAGTAACAGGCGCTCACTCTGCTACGTGACCCTGGGGATTTGACCCGCCAAACTGCCAACCTTCTGATCGACAAACTCAGCATCCTAACCCACTGAGCCACCGCATCCCTATGAATAATGGTATACTGAGTCTTTTTTTCAGAAGTTGGAATAGGGCCGATTGTCCTGAAGCTCTGGATGAAGATAGGCTTCTGTCAAGCACAAGAAATTGGGAATCTGGGCACTTCAAATGAATATAGGTTTATTGTAAGCTAATGTTCTCTGCAAGAATCTTAACTACTAACAGTGAAAGCAAAATGGCAGCAGATAAGAGTCACCGGAATTCAAGGTGGGCTGGACTTAGATCACTTGAGGGTGTGAAGGCCCTCAAGATTGATGATGCATTTGACCTTTCACTTGGGCTCAGCCCAGTCATCTGCAGCTTTTTTAAAAAAAACAGTTCCAGTTGTCTCTGCAGAAGCCCACATCTTAGAGGCCTCTGCTAGCTCTCAGAGTTCACTGTATTGGGATATCACCTGTTTTTCTCTAGCAGATATGATGCCATAGTCCCACTAATAAAGCAAAGAGGAGGAAGTACTTATTTGTTTGAAGTTGCTCATTCAGCTAGCTTGGCACGTTATGTGGGGGGGAAAACTTTTTCAACCAGCTCTCTGTCTTACTGGCCTTCTGTAATTAATCATTTGCCTTGTGTTGGGCAAGCCTGAAGACACTTCTCATGGATAGGCTGTCAATCATATGGAGCACATTCCTCTATACTGCATATTTTTCACTGGAACTCACCTGTAATTGTGAATAATGACTGCATTCAATAAATAATGATGACATTCATTTCCCCTCTGTTTTAGGTTAAAAACTGATGGAAAATTAACATTAGAATGAGGGGGAAATGGTTTGATAAAAATAAACTTTTATTTGTTCTAGACTATTACAGGATTATCTTTTTCTTCTGTTCAGTTGTGTCCAATTCTTGGAGACTGTTTGGAGAAGTCTCTATACAGTTTTCTTGACAAAGTTTTTCAGAAATGATTTGACATTGGCTCCTTCCTACAGCAGACAGCAAGTGACTGACTTTAGTCACCCAGTTGGCTTTTTACCTAAGGTGAGACTAGAACTCATATTTTCATATGTTTCTAGTCTGATGCCTTAACCACTACACCAAACTGTCTCCTTCATTACAGTTATAGTTATTTACTATAACTCAGTGGCGTAGCGTGGGTTGTCAGCACCCGGGGCAAGGCAAGTAATTTGCGCCCCCTAACCTGTGGATTTTAGCACTCGAGTCTCTTCCACTAGCTCAGGAATTCTGGGAGTTGAAGTCCATGAGTCATAAAAGAGCCAAGGTTGCCTACCCCTGAGTTAGGTTCAAGGCAAAAAAGGGTCTCTGGAGAAGAGGGAAAATGCTAGTTTAAAACTGAAACAAGGCAACTTTAAGGTGCCTCAGCTGTGATTTAGGATGAGACAAAGAGAGGACATGGCGTTGAAAATGGTTAATGGGGCATGTTTGTTCCACTCTTAGTGGACGTCAGGATAAACCCCACGAGAGAATGACCTTACAACAGATGTGAATAGGCTTGGACTACGTTTGTAGATTGAGTGCATACATCACATGGAGCGATGATGGGCTTCATCAAGATTTATGATCCCACAATTGGCTAGTTTTCTCCATCTTGTCCTAAACCCTGGATACCAACCACGGTTTATGGCTTAGCATGTGGCGTGGGGTTGACCCAACATGTTAGGCGACAAACAATGACTTCCAACTTACAATGCCTCAGCTTACCAAGGTTATTCCAAAGCTGGAAAAGCCAACCAACCCACCCTGCAGCTTTGCCTGCTTAGGCTGAACCCCAGGAATTCATACTTGCTGCGGCGCCCGACCTATTTTCTGCCCAGACGCTGCTTATCCAAGCCAAGCCACCTCCTTCTCTTTGGCACCTCACCCCAAAGATTCGCCGGCCTGGCTGGAAACTCTCACTGCTGGCAACGTGTGTCGGGGGGGCGGTCCCGATCGCCGATGCACGGTTGGATCGGCAACCTGCCGACGCAGCTTTCGTTCCAGAGCAGGGACCCCCAGAGAGACGCTGCAGCGATCCTCCCCCCGCGGGAAATCCACCCTCTTTCAAGCCCCGCCGCGCCCCCCCCCGCCTTTGGCAACCCCGGGAGCGCCTTGGGAGAGCCTCCGCAGCGGAGCCCCGGGCTTGCAGGAGGGCCGCGCTCTGTGCACGCTCAGGAGCCGCCTTCTCCTTTGCGGGGGGGGAGGAGGGAGAGAAGGCTTCCGTCCAGCGCCGGAGCGAAGGCGGAGCGGCCCGAAGGAGGAGTCACACTGTGTGGTTGTGTGTTTGTGTGTGTGTGTGTGTGTGTCGCGCCGTGGGGCGTCAGGCCCTTCCCGGCTGGGGCTCCAGTGCCTCCGCCCTGCCGGATCCCGGCGCCGTCGAGCGCGCCCCCCCCAGATGTTGCGCCCGGTGCGGCCGGCCCCCCCTGCACCCTCCACGCTACGCCACTGCTATAACTTACTGAAGAGCCATGGTGGCAAAGTGTTTAGAATGCAGTATTGCAGGCTATTTGTGCTGACTGCCAACTGCCAGCAGTTTGGCAGTTTGATTCTCACTGACCCAAGGTTGACTCAGTCTCCCATCTTTCCGAGGTTGGTAAAATGAGTTCCCAGATTGTTACAGCTGACTCTGTAAACTTCTTAGAGAGGGCTGTAAAGCACTGTAAATCGGTATGTAAGTCTAAGTGCTAGTGCTACTATATTATTGTTACTTGAAGCTATAGCTTTTGCTCTGTATATCCGTTCTTATCTAGTTTACTGAACGTATTAAAATGTGTTGTTATTGTTTATTGAACCTTTTCCTTTTATTTCAAATTGACATAATTAAGCCCTTTTACCTTAGCATCACAAATATTCCATATAGTTGCCCTTGGCACAACATTTCAAGGTCAAGTGGTCAGCAGATATTTAAGATTTTGGAAGAGCACAAAGCCATTTCTTTAGTCAATTAATTTAATATGGATCACAAGTGAAGGAGAACATCTCTGATCACGCAAAAAGCTTAATTCAGAAATTTGGTGACTGTTGATTGATATGCAATTATAGTAGGAACTGTTACATGTAGTCCTTGACTTACAACCATTCATTTAGTGATGGTTTGAAGTTACAATGGCACTGAAAAAAGTTATTTATGACTATTTTTCACACTTATGACTATTGCAGCATCCTCATGGTCACATGATCAAAATTCAGATTGTTGGCAAAGGGCTCGTATTTTATTTCTTGCAGAATCTGTACTGGCAAATGGCTGCAACTAGCCGCAATATATAGTCTAGCCCTTAAGTGGCAGCCAATAGGTTTGAAGCAACCATTGCTGCCTAGGGATAGCTGCTCCAGCAACCCACGTGGTGTTACTAATGAGCCCAGTACATAACACCCCTCCCCTCTTAGATCAGACAATATTAATACAAATTAGTCTCAATGCAATTATCAAGACTCATTATCAAAACGCACTAAAATAAAATAAAAGTAATAGAAAAAAACAACCCATATAGGTTACAACGTTATTAAACAATGTCTGAATGAATAGGCTTCAAAGATAGCACATTTGGACAGTTATAGCACTAGTTTCTGTAGTATAGTGGCAAACAGCAATACAACAATATTATAGCTCTTTATTTTACAATGTAATCAGTGAGATATGAAGGAGGCTTGTGTGCCCTAGTGGAACATCTTGGAGTTCCACTCACTTTGTGGTCTACCAGCTTACCCAGTGGGCTGAGTAGACCCATGTCCCTTGTTGCTCCTGAGTCAAGGGGATTAGATGCTCTCTGGCTGGCCTTTCCAGGTTGGCCCACCCCAGAGTCAGACTGATCAGCAGAGTAGGCACAGCGGTTACTGAAATCTGGTTGGCTTGCTTTTTCAGGGGATCCATGTTGCATACCTGGATTCCCCACTTCTCCATCTGGTTCCTCATCGGTTATGGAGAAAAAGTCCTGAGAGTCCAAGTGAGGACTATCTTGGCCACAGGTTTGAGGACCTTGGGAGGGACTTATGATGCAGTCATCACTTAGTGGCCATTCTGGAAACTGTTTTCTGAGTTGATCAATGTGGTGTCTGACAACTCGCCCTCCCTCCAACCCCACTTCATAAGACAGGGGCCTGGATGCTTTAGTAATTTGACCAGGAACCCACAGATTCCCATGACCATAGTTCCTGGCCCAAACTCAATCGTGGGCCGTACTGTCTGAACGGTGCCCCCAGCAGCTTCGTCGGCCATCACTTCGTCTTGTGCTTCAGAAAACGTTAAGTTTAGTCTAGCAAAGAGTCTCTGCTGAAGCGTTCTGTCCCATAGGCCGCAGACGAGCCGGTCTCGTAGTCGCTCCTCTAAATTTGAAAATTTGCAAAGGTGTGCGGCCTGCCTCAGGCCCGCTATGAACTGTGAAGCTGATTCCCTGGGTTGCTGCACTCTCTGGTCAAACTTGAACTGCCAAGCCATTTCAGACATCTTAGGTTGGAAATGTCCGGTTAGCTTCTTTTTGAGGTCTGCATAGGAGACCGCTTCAATCAGTGTCGGTGCGAAAAGGTTCTTGGCCAAGTCAAAGTTTGCTGGGCTGCACACACAGAGTAGCGTTGCAGCCTTCAGTCCTTTTTCCGTGATCTGATTTTCCCTGAGGTAGTTCTCTACCTGGGACAAATAGGATATCCATTCTTCTGGGTGCTTCACATCGAATTCTCGAAGTTTCCAGACCTTCGGCATTCTTTATTTGCTGGTTCCTGCATTTCCTTCCGAATCCTGCTTCCAGGCTCAGGGAATGAGTCCACTGAGCACGAGGTCACTAGTGTAGCTTGCTAGCTGACCTTGGGGGGGGGAATGCCTTTTCCCTCCGCCATGCACTGCCTTTCCCTCGTAGACTTCAACTCCTTTTTTCAGTGAAGCATGATCCCATCCTCATCGCCACTGTTAAATAGCGGGTTCTTTGGCGCAGGAATGAAGATGAGGTAACTTAGTACAGGGAAACTCATATATTATTTCTTGCAGAATCTGTACTGGCAATTGGCTGCAACTAGCTGCAATATATAGTCTAGCCCCTAGGTGGCAGCCAATAGATTTGAAGCAACCATTGCCACCTGTTGTTGTTGTTAGCTGCGAAGTCGTGTCCGACCCATCGCGACCCTATGGACAACATTCCTCCAGGCCTTCCTGTCTTCTACCATCTTCTGGAGTCCATTTAAGCTCACGCCTACTGCTTCAGTGACTCCATCCAGCCACCTCATTCTCTGTCGTCCCCTTCTTCTATTGCCCTCGATCTTTCCCAGCATTAGGCTCTTCTCCAGTGAGTCCTTCCTTCTCATTAGGTGGCCAAAGTATTTGAGTTTTAGCTTCAGGATCTGGCCTTCTAAAGAGCAGTCAGGATTGATCTCCTCTAGGACTGACCGGTTTGATCGCCTTGCAGTCCAAGGGACTCGCAGGAGTCTTCTCCAGCACCATAGTTCAAAGGCCTCAATTCTTTGGCGCTCAGCCTTTCTTATGGTCCAACTTTCACTGCCATACATTGCAACTGGGAAGACCATAGCCTTGACTATACGCACTTTTGTTGACAGGGTGATGTCTCTGCTTTTTAGTGTGCTGTCTAGATTTGCCATGGCTTTCCTCCCCAGGAGCAAGCGTCTTTTAATTTCTTGGCTACAGTCCCCATCTGCAGTGATCTTGGAGCCCAGGAAAACAAAATCTGTCACTACCTCCATTTCTTCCCCATCTATTTGCCAGGAATTGAGAGGGCCAGTTGCCATGATCTTGGTTTTCTTAATGTTAAGTTTCAACCCAACTTTTGCACTCTCCTTCTTCACCCGCAACAAGAGGCTCTTTAGTTCTTCTTCACTTTCTGCCATTAGAGTGGTATCATCTGCGTATCTTAGGTTGTTGATATTTCTTCCGGCAAACTTAATTCCAACTTTTGATTCATCTAGCCCTGCCTTTCTCATGATGTGCTCTGCATATAAGTTAAATAGGCAGGGCGACAGTATACAGCCTTGCCGGACTCCTTTCCCAATTTTGAACCAATCAGTGGTTCCGTGTCCAGTTCTCACTGTTGCTTCTTGACCCGCATATAGGTTTCTCAAGAGACAAATAAGATGGTCTGGTACTCCCATCTCTTTAAGAACTTGCCACAGTTTGTTATGATCCACACAATCAAAGGCTTTAGCATAGTCAATGAAGCAGAAGTAGATGTTTTTCTGGAACTCCCTAGCTTTCTCCATGATCCAGCGTATGTTGGCAATTTGATCTCTAGTTCCTCTGCCTCTTCGAAATCCTGCCTGTACTTCTGGTAGTTCTCGATCCACATACTGCTGAAGTCTAGCTTGTAGGATTTTAAGCATGACTTTACTAGCATGAGAAATGAGTGCAATGGTGCGGTAGTTTGAACATTCTTTGGCACTGCCTTTCTTTGGAATTGGAATGTAAACTGATCTTTTCCAATCCTGTGGCCACTGTTGAGTTTTCCAAATTTGCTGGCAAATTGAGTGTAGCACTTTTACTGCACTGTCTTTTAAGATTTTGAATAGCTCAGCTGGAATACTGTCACCTCCACTAGCTTTGTTGTTGCTCAGCTTTTCTAAGGCCCACTTCACCTCACATTCTAGGATGTCTGGCTCGAGGTCAGTGACCACCTCATTGTGATTATCTGGGACGTTAAGCTCATTCTTGTATAGTTCTTCTGTGTAATTTTGCCACCTCTTCTTAATCTCTTCTGCCTCTGTTAGGTCCCTGCCATTTTGGTCCTTTATCATGCCCATTTTTGCATTAAACGTTCCCTTCATCTCTCCAATTTTCTTGAAAAGATCTCTGGTCCTCCCTATTCTATTGTTTTCTTCTATTTCTTTGCACTGTTCATTTAAGAAGGCATTCTTATCTCTTCTAGCTATTCTCTGGAATTCTGCATTCAATTGGGCATATCTATGTTTTTCTCCCTTGCCTTTCGCTTCCCTCCTTTCCTCAGCTATTTGCAAAGCTTCCTCAGACAGCCATTTTGCTTTCTTGCATTTCTTTTTCTTTGGGATAGTTTTGGTTGCTACCTGTTGTACAATGTCGCGAACCTCTGTCCATAGTTCTTGAGGCACTCTGTCTATCAGATCTAATTCCTTAAATCTATTTGTCACCTCTACTGTATATTCAACAGGGATATGATTTAATTCATACCTGACTGGCCTAGTGCTTTTCCCTACTTTCTTCAGTTTAAGCCTAAACTTTGCAAGGAGAAGCTCATGGTCTGAGCCACAGTCAGCTCCTGGTCTTGTTTTTACCGACTGTATAGAGCTTCTCCATCTTTGGCTGCAGAGCATATAGTCAATCTGATTTCTGTGTTGACCGTCTGGTGATGTCCATGTGTAGAGCCGTCTCTTGGGTTGTTGGAAAAGAGTGTTTGCTATGACCATCGTATTCTCTTGACAAAATTCTATCAGCCTGTGCCCTGCTTCATTTTGTACTCCAAGGCCAAACTTGCCTGTTATTCCAGTTATCTTTTGGCTTCCTACTTTAGCATTCCAATCCCCCATGATGATAAGGACATCATTTTTTGGTGTTACTTCTATAAGGTGCTGTAGGGCTTCATAGAACCGGTCAATTTCATCCTCTTCAGCACTGGTGGTTGGGGCATAGACTTGGACTACTGTGATATTGAATGGTTTGCCTTGGATTCGAACTGAGATCATTCTGTCATTTTGAGGATTGTATCCCAGTATTGATTTTCCTACTCTTTTATTGACTATGAAGGCTACTCCATTTCTTCTGAGGGATTCTTGCCCGCAGTAGTATACCTGATGGTCATCTGAATTAAATTCACCCATTCCTGTCCATTTTAGTTCGCTGATACCTAAGATGTCGATGTTCAGTCTTGTCATCTCTTGTTTGACCACGTCCAGCTTTCCTTGATTCATGGATCTTACATTCCAGGTTCCTATGGAGAAAAAATCTTTACAGCATCGGACTTTCCTTTCACCACCAGACATATCCACAGCTGAGCGTCCTTTCGGCTTTGGCCCAGTCGCTTCATTCTTTCTGGCGCTACTAGTACTAGCCCTCTGCTCTTCCCCAGTAGCATATTGGACGCCTTCCGACCTGAGGGGCTCATCTTCCAGCGTCATATCGTTTTGCCTTTTGGTACTGTCCATAGGGTTTTCATGGCAAAGATACTGGAGTGGGTTGCCATTTCCTTCTCCAGTGGATCACGTTTTGTCAGAACTCTCAGCTATGACCTGTCCGTCTTGGGTGGCCCTGCACGGCATAGCTCATAGCTTCATTGAATTACGCAAGCCCCTTCGCCACGACAAGGCAGTAATCCATGAAGGGGCATTGCCACCTAGGGATAGCCAATTATAGCGCTGGAGACTTGTAGTCTGGGTTGCTGGAGAGCCGTTAGCTGCTCTAGCAACACACGTGGTGTTACTAATTAGCCCAGTACATAACAAGCGCCTTGCCTCTGATGGAGAAAACAGAAGGCACTTCACTGACTGAATAAAGCAAGCTAACAGAACAATAGGTGGAAAACTGTGGAAGAAGAAAGTAATTTTTTTTAAAAAAATCCCTTTCTCAATCAGAAAACAATGCAGAGTATATATTGCAATGGACATAAATACCACAGACTGATTAATTTTGGTTTAAAGCCTACTGGTCTTTCCAGAGAGTGGGCTGGATTCAGAATTTGTCAAAGCTTTGCCACTAAAATCAGTGAATTCTATTCGGTTCGGTCCTGTTGGACAATGGGACAAACATGTTTCAAGGTCTATCCTAAACCCAGTCAATCCTGTTTCCAGCCCTGAATTGAGAAAGCAAATAGAAGACTATTAAGCTGCTCAGTAGGGCTGAAGCGCTTAGTGGAGCTTCTACAACAAGAGGCAATCCACTTCCAAAGAGAGATGGCTTCCGTGCAAAAAAATGACAAATAGGCAGCTTTGGTGATTAGTTTGGTAGATTCCCAGAGACCGTTGTGTGGCACAGGTGTAGGTCACAAAAGGTGGAGGTGCCGGTGAACTTTGATAGGAGGATAAGGGAGGCAGGTCATCTCCTTAGGAATTCTAATGGCTTTGTGACTTCATCCCTGCAGACTAAAGTGTCAGTTATTGCCAGTTATCAGAGTGGAGATGCCTTCCTAGAGTTATGTTGCTCTTAAGTGGGGCTCCTGCACTCTGGGAAGCTTCCCTCCTTTCGTAGCCGACTCTGAGACAGGTAAATGAGGGTGAGAGTTTGAGGGAGGTTTAGGGTGAGGTGAGCACAAGAGGTTTAGGGTGAGGATGAGGGTGAGAGTAAAAAGTAAGGGAAACGCTGAGTGGGGGGCTGAGGTTGAGTCAGGAAAAAGATTGGAGAGAAGTGCCCTTGTTTTTGGGCAAGGCTAATGATTTGATGATACAATGAATTTATTTCAAAGGCAATATTATTTGTACATTTAGACTTATCTCAAATCAACAGTCAAAGGGGCAAAGAAATTGAGATGGTAAAGGACCTGCCAGTAGAGGGTTAAAAATAGGGCAGCATTGAGAGGAGCCGGGGTGGGGGGGGAGAAAGGGAAGGAGGGGGAGAAGGGGGAGGAGGGAGGAGGGGGAAGAAGGGGAAAAGGAGGGGAAAGAGGAGGGGAACAAGGGGAACAAGGGGAAGGGGGAGGATGTGAAGGAGGAGATGGAGGAGGAGGAGAAGGAAGAGAAGGGTCATGAGGGGGAGAAAGAAGGAGGGGGAAAGGAAATAGAAGAGGAGGAGGAAGTGGAGGAGGGAAGAGGGGAGGGAGAGAGAGAAGACGGAGGAGGGAGAGAGGGAGGAGGAGGGAGAGAGGGAGCAGGAACAGGAGGGAAAGACAGAGAAGTGGGAGGAGGGGGGGAGAGGAGGGAAAGATGGAGGAGTGGGAGGAGGAAAAGAAGCATGAAATTTAACCTCGAATATCATTCTGGCTTCCATTTTTACATTTGGGTCAAAAAAAAAATTGCCTCCTGGACAAAAAAATCCCTGACCCCGATCAGGAATTTCCTTCCCCAGACACCAAAATAGCTTGATTTTTAAAAACTAGAAAAAGAACCATATTTCACCATGAAATTTAACCCCGAATCTCATTCTGGCGTCCGTTTTTACATTTGGGTCAAAAAAATTGCCTCTTGGGCACAAAAATCCCTGACCCCAGCATCAGAAATTTCCTTCCCAGGACACCAAAATAAGCTTGATTTTTAAAAACTAAAAAAAGCACCATTTTAAAGCATAAAATTTAACGCCAAATCTCATTCTGGCATCTGTTTTAGGACGCTGAGCTTGTCGATCAGAAGGTCGGCAGTTTGGCGGGTCAAATCCCGAGTGCCGCGTAACAGTCTGTTACTCGCCTGTTACTCGTCCCAGCTTCTGCCAACCTAGCAGTTCGAAAGCACGTAAAAGTGCAAGTAGAAAAATAGGGACCACTACGGTGGGAAGGTAACAGCGTTCCGTGCGCCTTTGGCGTCTAGTCATGCTGGCCACATGACCACGGAGACGTCCTCGGACAAGCGCTGGCTCTTCGGCTTTGAAACGGAGATGAGCACCGGCCCCTAGAGTCGGAAACGACTAGAACATGTGCGGGGGAACCTTTACCTTTACTTTAAAAGAAAAAAAAATCGCCTCCTAGGCACAAAAATCCCTCACCCTGGCATAAGGAATTTCCTACCCCGGACACCAAAAGAAGCTTGATTATTAAAAACTATAAAAGCAACATTTTTCACCATGAAATTTAACCCCGAATCTCATTCTGGCATCCTTTTTTACATTTGGGTAAAAGAAAAAAAATCGCCTCCTGGGCACAAAAATCCCTGACCCCGGCATCAGGAATTTCCTTCCCAGGACACCAAAATAAGCTTGATTTTTAAAAACTAGAAAAAGCACCATTTTTCACCATGAAATTTAACCCCAAATCTCATTCTGGCATCCGTTTTTACATTTGGGTAAAAGAAAAAAAATTCGCCTCCTAGGCACAAAAATCCCTCACCCCGGCATCAGGAATTTCCTTCCCCGGACACCAAAAGAAGATTAATTTTAAAAAACTAGAAAAAGCACCATTTTTCACCATGAAATTTAACCCCGAATCTCATTCTGGCATCCTTTTTTACATTTGGGTAAAAGAAAAAAAATCGCCTCCTGGGCACAAAAATCCCTGACCCCGGCATCAGGAATTTCCTTCCCAGGACACCAAAATAAGCTTGATTTTTAAAAACTAGAAAAAGCACCATTTTTCACCATGAAATTTAACCCCAAATCTCATTCTGGCATCCGTTTTTACATTTGGGTAAAAGAAAAAAAATTCGCCTCCTAGGCACAAAAATCCCTCACCCCGGCATCAGGAATTTCCTTCCCCGGACACCAAAAGAAGATTAATTTTAAAAAACTAGAAAAAGCACCATTTTTCACCATGAAATTTAACCCCGAATCTCATTCTGGCATCCATTTTTACATTAGTTTTTTTTAAAAAAAATTACCTCCTGGGCACAAAAATCCCTGACCCCAGTACCAGGAATTTCCTTCCCAGGACACCAAAATAGCTTGATTTTTAAAAACTAGAAAAAGCACCATTTTTCACCATGAAATTCAACCCTGAATCTCATTCTGGTGTCCGTTTTTACATTTGGATCAAAAAGAAATTTGCCTCCCGGGCACAAAAATCCCTGACCCCGGCATCAGGAATTTCCTTCCCCGGACACCAAAATAGCTTGATTTTTAAAAACTAGAAAAAGCACCATTTTTCACCATGAAATTCAAACCCGAATCTCGTTCTGGTGTCTGTTTTTACATTTGGGTCAAAAAAAAATAATTGCCTCCTAGGCACAAAAATCCCTGACCCCGGCAGCAGGAATTTCCTTCCCAGGACACCAAAATAGCTTGATTTTGAAAAACTAGAAAAAGCACCATTTTTCACCATGAAATTTAACCCCGAATCTCATTCTGGAATCCTTTTTTACATTTGGGTAAAAGAAAAAAAATTCGCCTCCTAGGCACAAAAATCCCTCACCCCGGCATAAGGAATTTCCTACCCCGGACACCAAAAGAAGCTTGATTATTAAAAACTATAACAGCAACATTTTTCACCATGAAATTTAACCCTGAATCTCATTCTGGCATCCTTTTTTACATTTGGGTAAAAGAAAAAAAATCGCCTCCTGGGCACAAAAATCCCTGACCCCGGCATCAGGAATTTCCTTCCCAGGACACCAAAATAGATTGATTTTTAAAAACTAGAAAAAGCACCATTTTTCACCATGAAATTCAACCCCGAATCTCGTTCTGGTGTCCGTTTTTACATTTGGGTCAAAAAAAAAATAATTGCCTCCTGGGCACAAAAATCCCTGACCCCGGCATCAGGAATTTCCTTCCCAGGACACCAAAATAGCTTGATTTTTAAAAACTAGAAAAAGCACCATTTTTCACCATGAAATTCAACCCCGAATCTCGTTCTGGTGTCCGTTTTTACAGTTGGGTCAAAAAATTTTTTGCCTCCTGGGCACAAAAATCCCTCACCCCGGCAGCAGGAATTTCCTTCACAGGACACCAAAATAGCTTGATTTTTAAAAACTAGAAAAAGCACCATTTTTCACCAAGAAATTCAACCCCGAATCTCGTTCTGGTGTCCGTTTTTACATTTGGGTCAAAAAAAAAATTTGCCACCTGGGCACAAAAATCCCTGACCCCGGCATCAGGAATTTCCTTCCCAGGACACCAAAATAGCTTGATTTTTAAAAACTAGAAAAAGCACCATTTTTCACCATGAAATTCAACCCCGAATCTCGTTCTGGTGTCCGTTTTTACATTTGGGTCAAAAAAAAATTTCCCTCCTGCGAAAAAAAAATCCCTGACCCCGGCAGCAGGAATTTCCTTCCCAGGACACCAAAATAGCTTGATTTTTAAAAACTAGAAAAAGCACCATTTTTCACCATGAAATTCAACCCCGAATCTCGTTCTGGTGTCCATTTTTACATTTGGGTCAAAAAAAATTGCCACCTGGGCACAAAAATCCCTGACCCCGGCATCAGGAATTTCCTTCCCAGGACACCAAAATAGCTTGATTTTTAAAAACTAGAAAAAGCACCATTTTTCACCATGAAATTCAACCCCGAATCTCGTTCTGGTGTCCGTTTTTACATTTGGGTCAAAAAAAAATTTCCCTCCTGCGAAAAAAAAATCCCTGACCCCGGCAGCAGGAATTTCCTTCCCAGGACACCAAAATAGCTTGATTTTTAAAAACTAGAAAAAGCACCATTTTTCACCATGAAATTCAACCCCGAATCTCGTTCTGGTGTCCATTTTTACATTTGGGTCAAAAAAAAATAATTGCCTCCTGGGCACAAAAATCAGTGACCCCCGGCATCAGGAATTTCCTTCCCAGGACACCAAAATAGCTTGATTTTTAAAAACTAGAAAAAGCTCCATTTTTCACCATGAAATTCAACCCCGAATCTCGTTCTGGTGTCCGTTTTTACATTTGGGTGAAAAAAAAAATTTGCCACCTGGGCACAAAAATCCCTGACCCCCGGCATCAGGAATTTCCTTCCCAGGACACCAAAATAGCTTGATTTTTAAAAACTAGAAAAAGCACCATTTTTCACCATGAAATTCAACCCCGAATCTCGTTCTGGTGTCCGTTTTTACATTGGGGTCAAAAAAAAATAATTGCCTCCTAGGCACAAAAATCCCTGACCCCGGCAGCAGGAATTTCCTTCCCAGGACACCAAAATAGCTTGATTTTTAAAAACTAGAAAAAGCACCATTTTTCACCATGAAATTCAACCCCGAATCTCGTTCTGGTGTCCGTTTTTACATTGGGGTCAAAAAAAAATAATTGCCTCCTAGGCACAAAAATCCCTGACCCCGGCAGCAGGAATTTCCTTCCCAGGACACCAAAATAGCTTGATTTTGAAAAACTAGAAAAAGCACCATTTTTCACCATGAAATTCAACCCCGAATCTCGTTCTGGTGTCCGTTTTTACACTTGGGTCAAAAAAAAATTTGCCTCCTGGGCACAAAAATCCCTGACCCCCAGCATCAGGAATTTCCTTCCCAGGACACCAAAATAGCTTGATTTTTAAAAACTAGAAAAAGCACCATTTTTCACCATGAAATTCAACCCCGAATCTCGTTCTGGTGTCCGTTTTTACAGTTGGGTCAAAAAAAAATTTGCCTCCTGGACACAAAAATCCCTGACCCCCGGCATCAGGAATTTCCTTCCCAGGACACCAAAATAGCTTGATTTTTAAAAACTAGAAAAAGCTCCATTTTTCACCATGAAATTCAACCCCGAATCTCGTTCTGGTGTCCGTTTTTACATTTGGGTCAAAAAAAATTTTGCCTCCTGGGCACAAAAATCCCTGACCCCGGCATCAGGAATTTCCTTCCCAGGACACCAAAATAGCTTGATTTTTAAAAACTAGAAAAAGCACCATTTTTCACCATGAAATTCAACCCCGAATCTCGTTCTGGTGTCCGTTTTTACATTTGGGTCAAAAAAAAATTTGCCTCCTGGGCACAAAAATCCCTGACCCCGGCATCAGGAATTTCCTTCCCAGGACACCAAAATAGCCTGATTTTTAAAAACTAGAAAAAGCACCATTTTTCACCATGAAATTCAACCCCGAATCTCGTTCTGGTGTCCGTTTTTACATTTGGGTCAAAAAAAAATTTGCCTCCTGGGCACAAAAATCCCTGACCCCGGCATCAGGAATTTCCTTCCCAGGACACCAAAATAGCTTGATTTTTAAAAACTAGAAAAAGCACCATTTTTCACCATGAAATTTAACCCCAAATCTCATTCTGGCATCCGTTTTTACATTTGGGTAAAAGAAAAAAAAATTCGCCTCCTAGGCACAAAAATCCCTCACCCCAGCATAAGGAATTTCCTACCCCGGACACCAAAAGAAGCTTGATTATTAAAAACTATAAACGCACCATTTTTCACCATGAAATTTAACCCTGAATCTCATTCTGGCATCCGTTTTTACATTTGGGTAAAAGAAAAAAAAATTTGCCTCCTAGGCACAAAAATCCCTCACCCAAGCATCAGGAATTTCCTTCCCCGGACACCAAAAGAAGATTGATTTTTAAAAACTATAAACGCACCATTTTTCACCATGAAATTTAACCCTGAATCTCATTCTGGCATCCGTTTTTACATTTGGGTAAAAGAAAAAAAATCGCCTCCTGGGCACAAAAATCCCTGACCCCGGCATCAGGAATTTCCTTCCCCGGACACCAAAAGAAGATTGATTTTTAAAAACTAGAAAAAGCACCATTTTTCACCATGAAATTTAACCCCGAATCTCATTCTGGCATCCATTTTTACATTAGTTTTTTTAAAGAAAAATTTACCTCCTGGGCACAAAAATCCCTGACCCCAGTACCAGGAATTTCCTTCCCAGGACACCAAAATAGCTTGATTTTTAAAAACTAGAAAAAGCACCATTTTTCACCATGAAATTCAACCCTGAATCTCGTTCTGGTGTCCGTTTTTACATTTGGATCAAAAAGAAATTTGCCTCCCGGGCACAAAAATCCCTGACCCCGGCATCAGGAATTTCCTTCCCCGGACACCAAAATAGCTTGATTTTTAAAAACTAGAAAAAGCACCATTTTTCACCATGAAATTCAAACCCGAATCTCATTCTGGTGTCCGTTTTTACATTTGGGTCAAAAAAAAATTTCCCTCCTGGGCACAAAAATCCCTCACCACGGCATAAGAAATTTCCTACCCCGGACACCAAAAGAAGCTTGATTATTAAAAACTATAAAAGCACCATTTTTCACCATGAAATTTAACCCCGAATCTCATTCTGGAATCCTTTTTTACATTTGGGTAAAAGAAAAAAAAATCGCCTCCTAGGCACAAAAATCCCTCACCCCGGCCTAAGGAATTTCCTACCCCGGACACCAAAAGAAGCTTGATTATTAAAAACTATAAAAGCACCATTTTTCACCATGAAATTCAACCCCGAATCTCGTTCTGGTGTCCGTTTTTACATTTGGGTCAAAAAAATTTTTGCCTCCTGGGCACAAAAATCCCTGACCCCGGCATCAGGAATTTCCTTCCCAGGACACCAAAATAGCTTGATTTTTAAAAACTAGAAAAAGCACCATTTTTCACCATGAAATTTAACCCCAAATCTCATTCTGGCATCCGTTTTTACATTTGGGTAAAAGAAAAAAAATTCGCCTCCTAGGCACAAAAATCCCTCACCCCGGCATCAGGAATTTCCTTCCCCGGACACCAAAAGAAGATTAATTTTAAAAAACTAGAAAAAGCACCATTTTTCACCATGAAATTTAACCCCGAATCTCATTCTGGCATCCATTTTTACATTAGTTTTTTTTAAAAAAAATTACCTCCTGGGCACAAAAATCCCTGACCCCAGTACCAGGAATTTCCTTCCCAGGACACCAAAATAGCTTGATTTTTAAAAACTAGAAAAAGCACCATTTTTCACCATGAAATTCAACCCTGAATCTCATTCTGGTGTCCGTTTTTACATTTGGATCAAAAAGAAATTTGCCTCCCGGGCACAAAAATCCCTGACCCCGGCATCAGGAATTTCCTTCCCCGGACACCAAAATAGCTTGATTTTTAAAAACTAGAAAAAGCACCATTTTTCACCATGAAATTCAAACCCGAATCTCGTTCTGGTGTCCGTTTTTACATTTGGGTCAAAAAAAAAATTCCCTCCTGAGCACAAAAATCCCTCACCCCGGCATAAGAAATTTCCTACCCCGGACACCAAAAGAAGCTTGATTATTAAAAACTATAAAAGCACCATTTTTCACCATGAAATTTAACCCCGAATCTCATTCTGGAATCCTTTTTTACATTTGGGTAAAAGAAAAAAATTTGCCTCCTAGGCACAAAAATCCCTCACCCCGGCATAAGGAATTTCCTACCCCGGACACCAAAAGAAGCTTGATTATTAAAAACTATAAAAGCACCATTTTTCACCATGAAATTTAACCCTGAATCTCATTCTGGCATCCTTTTTTACATTTGGGTAAAAGAAAAAAAATCGCCTCCTGGGCACAAAAATCCCTCACCCCGGCATAAGAAATTTCCTACCCCGGACACCAAAAGAAGCTTGATTATTAAAAACTATAAAAGCACCATTTTTCACCATGAAATTTAACCCCGAATCTCATTCTGGAATCCTTTTTTACATTTGGGTAAAAGAAAAAAAATTCGCCTCCTAGGCACAAAAATCCCTCACCCCGGCATAAGGAATTTCCTACCCCGGACACCAAAAGAAGCTTGATTATTAAAAACTATAAAAGCAACATTTTTCACCATGAAATTTAACCCTGAATCTCATTCTGGCATCCTTTTTTACATTTGGGTAAAAGAAAAAAAATCGCCTCCTGGGCACAAAAATCCCTGACCCCGGCATCAGGAATTTCCTTCCCAGGACACCAAAATAGCTTGATTTTTAAAAACTAGAAAAAGCACCATTTTTCACCATGAAATTCAACCCCGAATCTCGTTCTGGTGTCCGTTTTTACATTTGGGTCAAAAAAAAAATAATTGCCTCCTGGGCACAAAAATCCCTGACCCCGGCATCAGGAATTTCCTTCCCAGGACACCAAAATAGCTTGATTTTTAAAAACTAGAAAAAGCACCATTTTTCACCATGAAATTCAACCCCGAATCTCGTTCTGGTGTCCGTTTTTACAGTTGGGTCAAAAAAATTTTTGCCTCCTGGGCACAAAAATCCCTGACCCCGGCATCAGGAATTTCCTTCCCAGGACACCAAAATAGCTTGATTTTTAAAAACTAGAAAAAGCACCATTTTTCACCATGAAATTCAACCCCGAATCTCGTTCTGGTGTCCGTTTTTACATTTGGGTCAAAAAAAAATTTCCCTCCTGCGAAAAAAAAATCCCTGACCCCGGCAGCAGGAATTTCCTTCCCAGGACACCAAAATAGCTTGATTTTTAAAAACTAGAAAAAGCACCATTTTTCACCATGAAATTCAACCCCGAATCTCGTTCTGGTGTCCGTTTTTACATTGGGGTCAAAAAAAAATAATTGCCTCCTAGGCACAAAAATCCCTGACCCCGGCAGCAGGAATTTCCTTCCCAGGACACCAAAATAGCTTGATTTTGAAAAACTAGAAAAAGCACCATTTTTCACCATGAAATTCAACCCCGAATCTCGTTCTGGTGTCCGTTTTTACACTTGGGTCAAAAAAAAATTTGCCTCCTGGGCACAAAAATCCCTGACCCCCGGCATCAGGAATTTCCTTCCCAGGACACCAAAATAGCTTGATTTTTAAAAACTAGAAAAAGCACCATTTTTCACCATGAAATTCAACCCCGAATCTCGTTCTGGTGTCCGTTTTTACACTTGGGTCAAAAAAATTTTTGCCTCCTGGACACAAAAATCCCTGACCCCCGGCATCAGGAATTTCCTTCCCAGGACACCAAAATAGCTTGATTTTTAAAAACTAGAAAAAGCACCATTTTTCACCATGAAATTCAACCCCGAATCTCGTTCTGGTGTCCATTTTTACATTTGGGTCAAAAAAAATTGCCTCCTGGGCACAAAAATCCCTGACCCCGGCAGCAGGAATTTCCTTCCCAGGACACCAAAATAGCTTGATTTTTTAAAACTAGAAAAAGCACCATTTTTCACCATGAAATTCAACCCCGAATCTCGTTCTGGTGTCCGTTTTTACATTGGGGTCAAAAAAAATAATTGCCTCCTAGGCACAAAAATCCCTGACCCCGGCAGCAGGAATTTCCTTCCCAGGACACCAAAATAGCTTGATTTTGAAAAACTAGAAAAAGCACCATTTTTCACCATGAAATTCAACCCTGAATCTCGTTCTGGTGTCCGTTTTTACACTTGGGTCAAAAAAAAATTTGCCTCCTGGGCACAAAAATCCCTGACCCCCAGCATCAGGAATTTCCTTCCCAGGACACCAAAATAGCTTGATTTTTAAAAACTAGAAAAAGCACCATTTTTCACCATGAAATTCAACCCCGAATCTCGTTCTGGTGTCCGTTTTTACACTTGGGTCAAAAAATTTTTTGCCTCCTGGACACAAAAATCCCTGACCCCCGGCATCAGGAATTTCCTTCCCAGGACACCAAAATAGCTTGATTTTTAAAAACTAGAAAAAGCTCCATTGTTCACCATGAAATTCAACCCCGAATCTCGTTCTGGTGTCCGTTTTTACATTTGGGTCAAAAAAAATTTTGCCTCCTGGGCACAAAAATCCCTGACCCCGGCATCAGGAATTTCCTTCCCAGGACACCAAAATAGCTTGATTTTTAAAAACTAGAAAAAGCACCATTTTTCACCATGAAATTTAACCCCAAATCTCATTCTGGCATCCGTTTTTACATTTGGGTAAAAGAAAAAAAAATTCGCCTCCTAGGCACAAAAATCCCTCACCCCAGCATAAGGAATTTCCTACCCCGGACACCAAAAGAAGCTTGATTATTAAAAACTATAAACGCACCATTTTTCACCATGAAATTTAACCCCGAATCTCATTCTGGAATCCTTTTTTACATTTGGGTAAAAGAAAAAAAAATCGCCTCCTCGGCACAAAAATCCCTCACCCCGGCCTAAGGAATTTCCTACCCCGGACACCAAAAGAAGCTTGATTATTAAAAACTATAAAAGCACCATTTTTCACCATGAAATTCAACCCCGAATCTCGTTCTGGTGTCCGTTTTTACATTTGGGTCAAAAAAATTTTTGCCTCCTGGGCACAAAAATCCCTGACCCCGGCATCAGGAATTTCCTTCCCAGGACACCAAAATAGCTTGATTTTTAAAAACTAGAAAAAGCACCATTTTTCACCATGAAATTTAACCCCAAATCTCATTCTGGCATCCGTTTTTACATTTGGGTAAAAGAAAAAAAATTCGCCTCCTAGGCACAAAAATCCCTCACCCCGGCATCAGGAATTTCCTTCCCCGGACACCAAAAGAAGATTAATTTTAAAAAACTAGAAAAAGCACCATTTTTCACCATGAAATTTAACCCCGAATCTCATTCTGGCATCCATTTTTACATTAGTTTTTTTTAAAAAAAATTACCTCCTGGGCACAAAAATCCCTGACCCCAGTACCAGGAATTTCCTTCCCAGGACACCAAAATAGCTTGATTTTTAAAAACTAGAAAAAGCACCATTTTTCACCATGAAATTCAACCCTGAATCTCATTCTGGTGTCCGTTTTTACATTTGGATCAAAAAGAAATTTGCCTCCCGGGCACAAAAATCCCTGACCCCGGCATCAGGAATTTCCTTCCCCGGACACCAAAAGAAGATTGATTTTTAAAAACTAGAAAAAGCACCATTTTTCACCATGAAATTTAACCCCAAATCTCATTCTGGCATCCGTTTTTACATTTGGGTAAAAGAAAAAAAATTCACCTCCTAGGCACAAAAATCCCTCACCCAAGCATCAGGAATTTCCTTCCCCGGACACCAAAAGAAGATTGATTTTTAAAAACTATAAAGGCACCATTTTTCACCATGAAATTTAACCCCGAATCTCATTCTGGCATCCTTTTTTACATTTGGGTAAAAGAAAAAAAATCGCCTCCTGGGCACAAAAATCCCTGACCCCGGCATCAGGAATTTCCTTCCCCGGACACCAAAAGAAGATTGATTTTTAAAAACTAGAAAAAGCACCATTTTTCACCATGAAATTTAACCCCGAATCTCATTCTGGCATCCATTTTTACATTAGTTTTTTTAAAGAAAAATTTACCTCCTGGGCACAAAAATCCCTGACTCCAGTACCAGGAATTTCCTTCCCAGGACACCAAAATAGCTTGATTTTTAAAAACTAGAAAAAGCACCATTTTTCACCATGAAATTCAACCGTGAATCTCATTCTGGTGTCCGTTTTTACATTTGGATCAAAAAGAAATTTGCCTCCCGGGCACAAAAATCCCTGACCCCGGCATCAGGAATTTCCTTCCCAGGACACCAAAATAGCTTGATTTTTAAAAACTAGAAAAAGCACCATTTTTCACCATGAAATTCAAACCCGAATCTCATTCTGGTGTCCATTTTTACATTTGGGTCAAAAAAAAATTTCCCTCCTGGGCACAAAAATCCCTCACCCCGGCATAAGAAATTTCCTACCCCGGACACCAAAAGAAGCTTGATTATTAAAAACTATAAAAGCACCATTTTTCACCATGAAATTTAACCCCGAATCTCATTCTGGAATCCTTTTTTACATTTGGGTAAAAGAAAAAAAAAATTCGCCTCCTAGGCACAAAAATCCCTCACCCCGGCATAAGGAATTTCCTACCCCGGACACCAAAAGAAGCTTGATTATTAAAAACTATAAAAGCACCATTTTTCACCATGAAATTTAACCCTGAATCTCATTCTGGCATCCTTTTTTACATTTGGGTAAAAGAAACAAAATCGCCTCCTGGGCACAAAAATCCCTGACCACGGCATCAGGAATTTCCTTCCCAGGACACCAAAATAGCTTGATTTTTAAAAACTAGAAAAAGCACCATTTTTCACCATGAAATTCAACCCCGAATCTCGTTCTGGTGTCCGTTTTTACATTTGGGTCAAAAAAAAAATTTGCCACCTGGGCACAAAAATCCCTGACCCCGGCAGCAGGAATTTCCTTCCCAGGACACCAAAATAGCTTGATTTTTAAAAACTAGAAAAAGCACCATTTTTCACCATGAAATTCAACCCCGAATCTCGTTCTGGTGTCCATTTTTACATTTGGGTCAAAAAAAATTGCCGTCTAGGCACAAAAATCCCTGACCCCGGCAGCAGGAATTTCCTTCCCAGGACACCAAAATAGCTTGATTTTTAAAAACTAGAAAAAGCACCATTTTTCACCATGAAATTTAACCCCAAATCTCATTCTGGCATCCGTTTTTACATTTGGGTAAAAGAAAAAAAAATTCGCCTCCTAGGCACAAAAATCCCTCACCCCAGCATAAGGAATTTCCTACCCCGGACACCAAAAGAAGCTTGATTATTAAAAACTATAAACGCACCATTTTTCACCATGAAATTTAACCCTGAATCTCATTCTGGCATCCGTTTTTACATTTGGGTAAAAGAAAAAAAAATTTGCCTCCTAGGCACAAAAATCCCTCACCCAAGCATCAGGAATTTCCTTCCCCGGACACCAAAAGAAGATTGATTTTTAAAAACTATAAACGCACCATTTTTCACCATGAAATTTAACCCTGAATCTCATTCTGGCATCCGTTTTTACATTTGGGTAAAAGAAAAAAAATCGCCTCCTGGGCACAAAAATCCCTGACCCCGGCATCAGGAATTTCCTTCCCCGGACACCAAAAGAAGATTGATTTTTAAAAACTAGAAAAAGCACCATTTTTCACCATGAAATTTAACCCCGAATCTCATTCTGGCATCCATTTTTACATTAGTTTTTTTAAAGAAAAATTTACCTCCTGGGCACAAAAATCCCTGACCCCAGTACCAGGAATTTCCTTCCCAGGACACCAAAATAGCTTGATTTTTAAAAACTAGAAAAAGCACCATTTTTCACCATGAAATTCAACCCTGAATCTCGTTCTGGTGTCCGTTTTTACATTTGGATCAAAAAGAAATTTGCCTCCCGGGCACAAAAATCCCTGACCCCGGCATCAGGAATTTCCTTCCCCGGACACCAAAATAGCTTGATTTTTAAAAACTAGAAAAAGCACCATTTTTCACCATGAAATTCAAACCCGAATCTCATTCTGGTGTCCGTTTTTACATTTGGGTCAAAAAAAAATTTCCCTCCTGGGCACAAAAATCCCTCACCACGGCATAAGAAATTTCCTACCCCGGACACCAAAAGAAGCTTGATTATTAAAAACTATAAAAGCACCATTTTTCACCATGAAATTTAACCCCGAATCTCATTCTGGAATCCTTTTTTACATTTGGGTAAAAGAAAAAAAAATCGCCTCCTAGGCACAAAAATCCCTCACCCCGGCCTAAGGAATTTCCTACCCCGGACACCAAAAGAAGCTTGATTATTAAAAACTATAAAAGCACCATTTTTCACCATGAAATTCAACCCCGAATCTCGTTCTGGTGTCCGTTTTTACATTTGGGTCAAAAAAATTTTTGCCTCCTGGGCACAAAAATCCCTGACCCCGGCATCAGGAATTTCCTTCCCAGGACACCAAAATAGCTTGATTTTTAAAAACTAGAAAAAGCACCATTTTTCACCATGAAATTTAACCCCAAATCTCATTCTGGCATCCGTTTTTACATTTGGGTAAAAGAAAAAAAATTCGCCTCCTAGGCACAAAAATCCCTCACCCCGGCATCAGGAATTTCCTTCCCCGGACACCAAAAGAAGATTAATTTTAAAAAACTAGAAAAAGCACCATTTTTCACCATGAAATTTAACCCCGAATCTCATTCTGGCATCCATTTTTACATTAGTTTTTTTTAAAAAAAATTACCTCCTGGGCACAAAAATCCCTGACCCCAGTACCAGGAATTTCCTTCCCAGGACACCAAAATAGCTTGATTTTTAAAAACTAGAAAAAGCACCATTTTTCACCATGAAATTCAACCCTGAATCTCATTCTGGTGTCCGTTTTTACATTTGGATCAAAAAGAAATTTGCCTCCCGGGCACAAAAATCCCTGACCCCGGCATCAGGAATTTCCTTCCCCGGACACCAAAATAGCTTGATTTTTAAAAACTAGAAAAAGCACCATTTTTCACCATGAAATTCAAACCCGAATCTCGTTCTGGTGTCCGTTTTTACATTTGGGTCAAAAAAAAAATTCCCTCCTGAGCACAAAAATCCCTCACCCCGGCATAAGAAATTTCCTACCCCGGACACCAAAAGAAGCTTGATTATTAAAAACTATAAAAGCACCATTTTTCACCATGAAATTTAACCCCGAATCTCATTCTGGAATCCTTTTTTACATTTGGGTAAAAGAAAAAAATTTGCCTCCTAGGCACAAAAATCCCTCACCCCGGCATAAGGAATTTCCTACCCCGGACACCAAAAGAAGCTTGATTATTAAAAACTATAAAAGCACCATTTTTCACCATGAAATTTAACCCTGAATCTCATTCTGGCATCCTTTTTTACATTTGGGTAAAAGAAAAAAAATCGCCTCCTGGGCACAAAAATCCCTCACCCCGGCATAAGAAATTTCCTACCCCGGACACCAAAAGAAGCTTGATTATTAAAAACTATAAAAGCACCATTTTTCACCATGAAATTTAACCCCGAATCTCATTCTGGAATCCTTTTTTACATTTGGGTAAAAGAAAAAAAATTCGCCTCCTAGGCACAAAAATCCCTCACCCCGGCATAAGGAATTTCCTACCCCGGACACCAAAAGAAGCTTGATTATTAAAAACTATAAAAGCAACATTTTTCACCATGAAATTTAACCCTGAATCTCATTCTGGCATCCTTTTTTACATTTGGGTAAAAGAAAAAAAATCGCCTCCTGGGCACAAAAATCCCTGACCCCGGCATCAGGAATTTCCTTCCCAGGACACCAAAATAGCTTGATTTTTAAAAACTAGAAAAAGCACCATTTTTCACCATGAAATTCAACCCCGAATCTCGTTCTGGTGTCCGTTTTTACATTTGGGTCAAAAAAAAAATAATTGCCTCCTGGGCACAAAAATCCCTGACCCCGGCATCAGGAATTTCCTTCCCAGGACACCAAAATAGCTTGATTTTTAAAAACTAGAAAAAGCACCATTTTTCACCATGAAATTCAACCCCGAATCTCGTTCTGGTGTCCGTTTTTACAGTTGGGTCAAAAAAATCTTTGCCTCCTGGGCACAAAAATCCCTGACCCCGGCATCAGGAATTTCCTTCCCAGGACACCAAAATAGCTTGATTTTTAAAAACTAGAAAAAGCACCATTTTTCACCATGAAATTCAACCCCGAATCTCGTTCTGGTGTCCGTTTTTACATTTGGGTCAAAAAAAAATTTCCCTCCTGCGAAAAAAAAATCCCTGACCCCGGCAGCAGGAATTTCCTTCCCAGGACACCAAAATAGCTTGATTTTTAAAAACTAGAAAAAGCACCATTTTTCACCATGAAATTCAACCCCGAATCTCGTTCTGGTGTCCGTTTTTACATTGGGGTCAAAAAAAAATAATTGCCTCCTAGGCACAAAAATCCCTGACCCCGGCAGCAGGAATTTCCTTCCCAGGACACCAAAATAGCTTGATTTTGAAAAACTAGAAAAAGCACCATTTTTCACCATGAAATTCAACCCCGAATCTCGTTCTGGTGTCCGTTTTTACACTTGGGTCAAAAAAAAATTTGCCTCCTGGGCACAAAAATCCCTGACCCCCGGCATCAGGAATTTCCTTCCCAGGACACCAAAATAGCTTGATTTTTAAAAACTAGAAAAAGCACCATTTTTCACCATGAAATTCAACCCCGAATCTCGTTCTGGTGTCCGTTTTTACACTTGGGTCAAAAAAATTTTTGCCTCCTGGACACAAAAATCCCTGACCTCCGGCATCAGGAATTTCCTTCCCAGGACACCAAAATAGCTTGATTTTTAAAAACTAGAAAAAGCACCATTTTTCACCATGAAATTCAACCCCGAATCTCGTTCTGGTGTCCATTTTTACATTTGGGTCAAAAAAAATTGCCTCCTGGGCACAAAAATCCCTGACCCCGGCAGCAGGAATTTCCTTCCCAGGACACCAAAATAGCTTGATTTTTAAAAACTAGAAAAAGCACCATTTTTCACCATGAAATTCAACCCCGAATCTCGTTCTGGTGTCCGTTTTTACATTGGGGTCAAAAAAAATAATTGCCTCCTAGGCACAAAAATCCCTGACCCCGGCAGCAGGAATTTCCTTCCCAGGACACCAAAATAGCTTGATTTTGAAAAACTAGAAAAAGCACCACTTTTCACCATGAAATTCAACCCTGAATCTCGTTCTGGTGTCCGTTTTTACACTTGGGTCAAAAAAAAATTTGCCTCCTGGGCACAAAAATCCCTGACCCCCAGCATCAGGAATTTCCTTCCCAGGACACCAAAATAGCTTGATTTTTAAAAACTAGAAAAAGCACCATTTTTCACCATGAAATTCAACCCCGAATCTCGTTCTGGTGTCCGTTTTTACACTTGGGTCAAAAAAATTTTTGCCTCCTGGACACAAAAATCCCTGACCCCCGGCATCAGGAATTTCCTTCCCAGGACACCAAAATAGCTTGATTTTTAAAAACTAGAAAAAGCTCCATTTTTCACCATGAAATTCAATCCCGAATCTCGTTCTGGTGTCCGTTTTTACATTTGGGTCAAAAAAAATTTTGCCTCCTGGGCACAAAAATCCCTGACCCCGGCATCAGGAATTTCCTTCCCAGGACACCAAAAGAAGATTGATTTTTAAAAACTAGAAAAAGCACCATTTTTCACCATGAAATTTAACCCCGAATCTCATTCTGGCATCCGTTTTTACATTTGGGTAAAAGAAAAAAAAATTCGCCTCCTAGGCACAAAAATCCCTCACCCCAGCATAAGGAATTTCCTACCCCGGACACCAAAAGAAGCTTGATTATTAAAAACTATAAACGCACCATTTTTCACCATGAAATTTAACCCCGAATCTCATTCTGGAATCCTTTTTTACATTTGGGTAAAAGAAAAAAAAAATCGCCTCCTCGGCACAAAAATCCCTCACCCCGGCCTAAGGAATTTCCTACCCCGGACACCAAAAGAAGCTTGATTATTAAAAACTATAAAAGCACCATTTTTCACCATGAAATTCAACCCCGAATCTCGTTCTGGTGTCCGTTTTTACATTTGGGTCAAAAAAATTTTTGCCTCCTGGGCACAAAAATCCCTGACCCCGGCATCAGGAATTTCCTTCCCAGGACACCAAAATAGCTTGATTTTTAAAAACTAGAAAAAGCACCATTTTTCACCATGAAATTTAACCCCAAATCTCATTCTGAAATCCGTTTTTACATTTGGGTAAAAGAAAAAAAATTCGCCTCCTAGGCACAAAAATCCCTCACCCCGGCATCAGGAATTTCCTTCCCCGGACACCAAAAGAAGATTAATTTTAAAAAACTAGAAAAAGCACCATTTTTCACCATGAAATTTAACCCCGAATCTCATTCTGGCATCCATTTTTACATTAGTTTTTTTTAAAAAAAATTACCTCCTGGGCACAAAAATCCCTGACCCCAGAACCAGGAATTTCCTTCCCAGGACACCAAAATAGCTTGATTTTTAAAAACTAGAAAAAGCACCATTTTTCACCATGAAATTCAACCCTGAATCTCATTCTGGTGTCCGTTTTTACATTTGGATCAAAAAGAAATTTGCCTCCCGGGCACAAAAATCCCTGACCCCGGCATCAGGAATTTCCTTCCCCGGACACCAAAAGAAGATTGATTTTTAAAAACTAGAAAAAGCACCATTTTTCACCATGAAATTTAACCCCAAATCTCATTCTGGCATCCGTTTTTACATTTGGGTAAAAGAAAAAAAATTCACCTCCTAGGCACAAAAATCCCTCACCCAAGCATCAGGAATTTCCTTCCCCGGACACCAAAAGAAGATTGATTTTTAAAAACTATAAACGCACCATTTTTCACCATGAAATTTAACCCTGAATCTCATTCTGGCATCCTTTTTTACATTTGGGTAAAAGAAAAAAAATCGCCTCCTGGGCACAAAAATCCCTGACCCCGGCATCAGGAATTTCCTTCCCCGGACACCAAAAGAAGATTGATTTTTAAAAACTAGAAAAAGCACCATTTTTCACCATGAAATTTAACCCCGAATCTCATTCTGGCATCCATTTTTACATTAGTTTTTTTAAAGAAAAATTTACCTCCTGGGCACAAAAATCCCTGACTCCAGTACCAGGAATTTCCTTCCCAGGACACCAAAATAGCTTGATTTTTAAAAACTAGAAAAAGCACCATTTTTCACCATGAAATTCAACCGTGAATCTCATTCTGGTGTCCGTTTTTACATTTGGATCAAAAAGAAATTTGCCTCCCGGGCACAAAAATCCCTGACCCCGGCATCAGGAATTTCCTTCCCAGGACACCAAAATAGCTTGATTTTTAAAAACTAGAAAAAGCACCATTTTTCACCATGAAATTCAAACCCGAATCTCATTCTGGTGTCCATTTTTACATTTGGGTCAAAAAAAAATTTCCCTCCTGGGCACAAAAATCCCTCACCCCGGCATAAGAAATTTCCTACCCCGGACACCAAAAGAAGCTTGATTATTAAAAACTATAAAAGCACCATTTTTCACCATGAAATTTAACCCCGAATCTCATTCTGGAATCCTTTTTTACATTTGGGTAAAAGAAAAAAAAATTCGCCTCCTAGGCACAAAAATCCCTCACCCCGGCATAAGGAATTTCCTACCCCGGACACCAAAAGAAGCTTGATTATTAAAAACTATAAAAGCACCATTTTTCACCATGAAATTTAACCCTGAATCTCATTCTGGCATCCTTTTTTACATTTGGGTAAAAGAAACAAAATCGCCTCCTGGGCACAAAAATCCCTGACCACGGCATCAGGAATTTCCTTCCCAGGACACCAAAATAGCTTGATTTTTAAAAACTAGAAAAAGCACCATTTTTCACCATGAAATTCAACCCCGAATCTCGTTCTGGTGTCCGTTTTTACATTTGGGTCAAAAAAAAAATTTGCCACCTGGGCACAAAAATCCCTGACCCCGGCAGCAGGAATTTCCTTCCCAGGACACCAAAATAGCTTGATTTTTAAAAACTAGAAAAAGCACCATTTTTCACCATGAAATTCAACCCCGAATCTCGTTCTGGTGTCCATTTTTACATTTGGGTCAAAAAAAATTGCCGTCTAGGCACAAAAATCCCTGACCCCGGCAGCAGGAATTTCCTTCCCAGGACACCAAAATAGCTTGATTTTTAAAAACTAGAAAAAGCACCATTTTTCACCATGAAATTTAACCCCGAATCTCGTTCTGGTGTCCGTTTTTACATTTGGGTCAAAAAAAAATTTGCCTCCTGGGCACAAAAATCCCTGACCCCGGCATCAGGAATTTCCTTCCCAGGACACCAAAATAGCATGATTTTTAAAAACTAGAAAAAGCACCATTTTTCACCATGAAATTTAACCCTGAATCTCATTCTGGCATCCTTTTTTACATTTGGGTAAAAGAAAAAAAATCGCCTCCTGGGCACAAAAATCCCTGACCCCGGCATCAGGAATTTCCTTCCCCGGACACCAAAAGAAGATTGATTTTTAAAAACTAGAAAAAGCACCATTTTTCACCATGAAATTTAACCCCAAATCTCATTCTGGCATCCATTTTTACATTAGTTTTTTTAAAGAAAAATTTACCTCCTGGGCACAAAAATCCCTGACCCCAGTACCAGGAATTTCCTTCCCAGGACACCAAAATAGCTTGATTTTTAAAAACTAGAAAAAGCACCATTTTTCACCATGAAATTCAACCCTGAATCTCATTCTGGTGTCCGTTTTTACATTTGGGTCAAAAAAAAATTTCCCTCCTGGGCACAAAAATCCCTCACCACGGCATAAGAAATTTCCTACCCCGGACACCAAAAGAAGCTTGATTATTAAAAACTATAAAAGCACCATTTTTCACCATGAAATTTAACCCCAAATCTCATTCTGGAATCCTTTTTTACATTTGGGTAAAAGAAAAAAAAATCGCCTCCTAGGCACAAAAATCCCTCACCCCGGCATAAGGAATTTCCTACCCCGGACACCAAAAGAAGCTTGATTATTAAAAACTATAAAAGCACCATTTTTCACCATGAAATTCAACCCCGAATCTCGTTCTGGTGTCCGTTTTTACATTTGGGTCAAAAAAATTTTTGCCTCCTGGGCACAAAAATCCCTGACCCCGGCATCAGGAATTTCCTTCCCAGGACACCAAAATAGCTTGATTTTTAAAAACTAGAAAAAGCACCATTTTTCACCATGAAATTCAACCCCGAATCTCGTTCTGGTGTCCGTTTTTACATTTGGGTCAAAAAAAAAAATTTGCCACCTGGGCACAAAAATCCCTGACCCCGGCAGCAGGAATTTCCTTCCCAGGACACCAAAATAGCTTGATTTTTAAAAACTAGAAAAAGCACCATTTTTCACCATGAAATTCAACCCCGAATCTCGTTCTGGTGTCCGTTTTTACACTTGGGTCAAAAAAAATTTTACCTCCTGGGCACAAAAATCCCTGACCCCGGCATCAGGAATTTCCTTCCCAGGACACCAAAATAGCTTGATTTTTAAAAACTAGAAAAAGCACCATTTTTCACCATGAAATTTAACCCCAAATCTCATTCTGGCATCCGTTTTTACATTTGGGTAAAAGAAAAAAAATTCACCTCCTAGGCACAAAAATCCCTCACCCCAGCATAAGGAATTTCCTACCCCGGACACCAAAAGAAGCTTGATTATTAAAAACTATAAACGCACCATTTTTCACCATGAAATTTAACCCTGAATCTCATTCTGGCATCCTTTTTTACATTTGGGTAAAAGAAAAAAAATCGCCTCCTGGGCACAAAAATCCCTGACCCCGGCATCAGGAATTTCCTTCCCCAAACACCAAAAGAAGATTGATTTTTAAAAACTAGAAAAAACACCATTTTTCACCATGAAATTTAACCCCAAATCTCATTCTGGCATCCGTTTTTACATTTGGGTAAAAGAAAAAAAATTCACCTCCTAGGCACAAAAATCCCTCACCCAAGCATCAGGAATTTCCTTCCCCGGACACCAAAAGAAGATTGATTTTTAAAAACTATAAACGCACCATTTTTCACCATGAAATTTAACCCTGAATCTCATTCTGGCATCCTTTTTTACATTTGGGTAAAAGAAAAAAAATCGCCTCCTGGGCACAAAAATCCCTGACCCCGGCATCAGGAATTTCCTTCCCCGGACACCAAAAGAAGATTGATTTTTAAAAACTAGAAAAAGCACCATTTTTCACCATGAAATTTAACCCCGAATCTCATTCTGGCATCCATTTTTACATTAGTTTTTTTAAAGAAAAATTTACCTCCTGGGCACAAAAATCCCTGACCCCAGTACCAGGAATTTCCTTCCCAGGACACCAAAATAGCTTGATTTTTAAAAACTAGAAAAAGCACCATTTTTCACCATGAAATTCAACCCTGAATCTCATTCTGGTGTCCGTTTTTACATTTGGATCAAAAAGAAATTTGCCTCCCGGGCACAAAAATCCCTGACCCCGGCAGCAGGAATTTCCTTCCCAGGACACCAAAATAGCTTGATTTTTAAAAACTAGAAAAAGCACCATTTTTCACCATGAAATTCAAACCCGAATCTCATTCTGGTGTCCATTTTTACATTTGGGTCAAAAAAAAATTTCCCTCCTGGGCACAAAAATCCCTCACCCCGGCATAAGAAATTTCCTACCCCGGACACCAAAAGAAGCTTGATTATTAAAAACTATAAAAGCACCATTTTTCTACATGAAATTTAACCCCGAATCTCATTCTGGAATCCTTTTTTACATTTGGGTAAAAGAAAAAAAAATTCGCCTCCTAGGCACAAAAATCCCTCACCCCGGCATAAGGAATTTCCTACCCCGGACACCAAAAGAAGCTTGATTATTAAAAACTATAAAAGCACCATTTTTCACCATGAAATTTAACCCTGAATCTCATTCTGGCATCCTTTTTTACATTTGGGTAAAAGAAAAAAAATTGCCTCCTGGGCACAAAAATCCCTGACCACGGCATCAGGAATTTCCTTCCCAGGACACCAAAATAGCTTGATTTTTAAAAACTAGAAAAAGCACCATTTTTCACCATGAAATTCAACCCCGAATCTCGTTCTGGTGTCCGTTTTTACATTTGGGTCAAAAAAAAAATTTGCCACCTGGGCACAAAAATCCCTGACCCCGGCAGCAGGAATTTCCTTCCCAGGACACCAAAATAGCTTGATTTTTAAAAACTAGAAAAAGCACCATTTTTCACCATGAAATTCAACCCCGAATCTCGTTCTGGTGTCCATTTTTACATTTGGGTCAAAAAAAATTGCCTTCTAGGCACAAAAATCCCTGACCCCGGCAGCAGGAATTTCCTTCCCAGGACACCAAAATAGCTTGATTTTTAAAAACTAGAAAAAGCACCATTTTTCACCATGAAATTTAACCCCGAATCTCGTTCTGGCATCCTTTTTTACATTTGGGTAAAAGAAAAAAAATCGCCTCCTGGGCACAAAAATCCCTGACCCCGGCATCAGGAATTTCCTTCCCCGGACACCAAAAGAAGATTGATTTTTAAAAACTAGAAAAAGCACCATTTTTCACCATGAAATTTAACCCCAAATCTCATTCTGGCATCCATTTTTACATTAGTTTTTTTAAAGAAAAATTTACCTCCTGGGCACAAAAATCCCTGACCCCAGTACCAGGAATTTCCTTCCCAGGACACCAAAATAGCTTGATTTTTAAAAACTAGAAAAAGCACCATTTTTCACCATGAAATTCAAACCCGAATCTCATTCTGGTGTCCGTTTTTACATTTGGGTCAAAAAAAATTTCCCTCCTGGGCACAAAAATCCCTCACCACGGCATAAGATATTTCCTACCCCGGACACCAAAAGAAGCTTGATTATTAAAAACTATAAAAGCACCATTTTTCACCATGAAATTTAACCCCGAATCTCATTCTGGAATCCTTTTTTACATTTGGGTAAACGAAAAAAAAATCACCTCCTAGGCACAAAAATCCCTCACCCCGGCATAAGGAATTTCCTACCCCGGACACCAAAAGAAGCTTGATTATTAAAAACTATAAAAGCACCATTTTTCACCATGAAATTCAACCCCGAATCTCGTTCTGGTGTCCATTTTTACATTTGGGTCAAAAAAAATTGCCTTCTAGGCACAAAAATCCCTGACCCCGGCAGCAGGAATTTCCTTCCCAGGACACCAAAATAGCTTGATTTTTAAAAACTAGAAAAAGCACCATTTTTCACCATGAAATTTAACCCCGAATCTCGTTCTGGTGTCCGTTTTTACATTTGGGTCAAAAAAAAATTTGCCTCCTGGGCACAAAAATCCCTGACCCCGGCATCAGGAATTTCCTTCCCAGGACACCAAAATAGCTTGATTTTTAAAAACTAGAAAAAGCACCATTTTTCACCATGAAATTTAACCCTGAATCTCATTCTGGCATCCTTTTTTACATTTGGGTAAAAGAAAAAAAATCGCCTCCTGGGCACAAAAATCCGTGACCCCGGCATCAGGAATTTCCTTCCCCGGACACCAAAAGAAGATTGATTTTTAAAAACTAGAAAAAGCACCATTTTTCACCATGAAATTTAACCCCAAACCTCATTCTGGCATCCATTTTTACATTAGTTTTTTTAAAGAAAAATTTACCTCCTGGGCACAAAAATCCCTGACCCCAGTACCAGGAATTTCCTTCCCAGGACACCAAAATAGCTTGATTTTTAAAAACTAGAAAAAGCACCATTTTTCACCATGAAATTCAACCCTGAATCTCATTCTGGTGTCCGTTTTTACATTTGGATCAAAAAGAAATTTGCCTCCCGGGCACAAAAATCCCTGACCCCGGCATCAGGAATTTCCTTCCCCGGACACCAAAATCGCTTGATTTTTAAAAACTAGAAAAAGCACCATTTTTCACCATGAAATTCAAACCCGAATCTCATTCTGGTGTCCGTTTTTACATTTGGGTCAAAAAAAAATTTCCCTCCTGGGCACAAAAATCCCTCACCACGGCATAAGAAATTTCCTACCCCGGACACCAAAAGAAGCTTGATTTTTAAAAACTATAAAAGCACCATTTTTCACCATGAAATTTAACCCCGAATCTCATTCTGGAATCCTTTTTTACATTTGGGTAAAAGAAAAAAAAATCGCCTCCTAGGCACAAAAATCCCTCACCCCGGCATAAGAAATTTCCTACCCCGGACACCAAAAGAAGCTTGATTATTAAAAACTATAAAAGCACCATTTTTCACCATGAAATTCAACCCCGAATCTCGTTCTGGTGTCCGTTTTTACATTTGGGTCAAAAAAATTTTTGCCTCCTGGGCACAAAAATCCCTGACCCCGGCATCAGGAATTTCCTTCCCAGGACACCAAAATAGCTTGATTTTTAAAAACTAGAAAAAGCACCATTTTTCACCATGAAATTCAACCCCGAATCTCGTTCTGGTGTCCGTTTTTACATTTGGGTCAAAAAAAAAAATTTGCCACCTGGGCACAAAAATCCCTGACCCCGGCAGCAGGAATTTCCTTCCCAGGACACCAAAATAGCTTGATTTTTAAAAACTAGAAAAAGCACCATTTTTCACCATGAAATTCAACCCCGAATCTCGTTCTGGTGTCCGTTTTTACACTTGGGTCAAAAAAAAATTTACCTCCTGGGCACAAAAATCCCTGACCCCGGCATCAGGAATTTCCTTCCCAGGACACCAAAATAGCTTGATTTTTAAAAACTAGAAAAAGCACCATTTTTCACCATGAAATTTAACCCCAAATCTCATTCTGGCATCCGTTTTTACATTTGGGTAAAAGAAAAAAAATTCACCTCCTAGGCACAAAAATCCCTCACCCCAGCATAAGGAATTTCCTACCCCGGACACCAAAAGAAGCTTGATTATTAAAAACTATAAACGCACCATTTTTCACCATGAAATTTAACCCTGAATCTCATTCTGGCATCCTTTTTTACATTTGGGTAAAAGAAAAAAAATCGCCTCCTGGGCACAAAAATCCCTGACCCCGGCATCAGGAATTTCCTTCCCCGGACACCAAAAGAAGATTGATTTTTAAAAACTAGAAAAAACACCATTTTTCACCATGAAATTTAACCCCAAATCTCATTCTGGCATCCGTTTTTACATTTGGGTAAAAGAAAAAAAATTCACCTCCTAGGCACAAAAATCCCTCACCCAAGCATCAGGAATTTCCTTCCCAGGACACCAAAAGAAGATTGATTTTTAAAAACTATAAACGCACCATTTTTCACCATGAAATTTAACCCTGAATCTCATTCTGGCATCCTTTTTTACATTTGGGTAAAAGAAAAAAAATCGCCTCCTGGGCACAAAAATCCCTGACCCCGGCATCAGGAATTTCCTTCCCCGGACACCAAAAGAAGATTGATTTTTAAAAACTAGAAAAAGCACCATTTTTCACCATGAAATTTAACCCCGAATCTCATTCTGGCATCCATTTTTACATTAGTTTTTTTAAAGAAAAATTTACCTCCTGGGCACAAAAATCCCTGACCCCAGTACCAGGAATTTCCTTCCCAGGACACCAAAATAGCTTGATTTTTAAAAACTAGAAAAAGCACCATTTTTCACCATGAAATTCAACCCTGAATCTCATTCTGGTGTCCGTTTTTACATTTGGATCAAAAAGAAATTTGCCTCCCGGGCACAAAAATCCCTGACCCCGGCAGCAGGAATTTCCTTCCCAGGACACCAAAATAGCTTGATTTTTAAAAACTAGAAAAAGCACCATTTTTCACCATGAAATTCAAACCCGAATCTCATTCTGGTGTCCATTTTTACATTTGGGTCAAAAAAAAATTTCCCTCCTGGGCACAAAAATCCCTCACCCCGGCATAAGAAATTTCCTACCCCGGACACCAAAAGAAGCTTGATTATTAAAAACTATAAAAGCACCATTTTTCACCATGAAATTTAACCCCGAATCTCATTCTGGAATCCTTTTTTACATTTGGGTAAAAGAAAAAAAAATTCGCCTCCTAGGCACAAAAATCCCTCACCCCGGCATAAGGAATTTCCTACCCCGGACACCAAAAGAAGCTTGATTATTAAAAACTATAAAAGCACCATTTTTCACCATGAAATTTAACCCTGAATCTCATTCTGGCATCCTTTTTTACATTTGGGTAAAAGAAAAAAAAATCGCCTCCTGGGCACAAAAATCCCTGACCACGGCATCAGGAATTTCCTTCCCAGGACACCAAAATAGCTTGATTTTTAAAAACTAGAAAAAGCACCATTTTTCACCATGAAATTCAACCCCGAATCTCGTTCTGGTGTCCGTTTTTACATTTGGGTCAAAAAAAAAATTTGCCACCTGGGCACAAAAATCCCTGACCCCGGCAGCAGGAATTTCCTTCCCAGGACACCAAAATAGCTTGATTTTTAAAAACTAGAAAAAGCACCATTTTTCACCATGAAATTCAACCCCGAATCTCGTTCTGGTGTCCATTTTTACATTTGGGTCAAAAAAAATTGCCTTCTAGGCACAAAAATCCCTGACCCCGGCAGCAGGAATTTCCTTCCCAGGACACCAAAATAGCTTGATTTTTAAAAACTAGAAAAAGCACCATTTTTCACCATGAAATTTAACCCCGAATCTCGTTCTGGCATCCTTTTTTACATTTGGGTAAAATAAAAAAAATCGCCTCCTGGGCACAAAAATCCCTGACCCCGGCATCAGGAATTTCCTTCCCCGGACACCAAAAGAAGATTGATTTTTAAAAACTAGAAAAAGCACCATTTTTCACCATGAAATTTAACCCCAAATCTCATTCTGGCATCCATTTTTACATTAGTTTTTTTAAAGAAAAATTTACCTCCTGGGCACAAAAATCCCTGACCCCAGTACCAGGAATTTCCTTCCCAGGACACCAAAATAGCTTGATTTTTAAAAACTAGGAAAAGCACCATTTTTCACCATGAAATTCAACCCTGAATCTCATTCTGGTGTCCGTTTTTACATTTGGATCAAAAAGAAATTTGCCTCCCGGGCACAAAAATCCCTGACCCCGGCATCAGGAATTTCCTTCCCCGGACACCAAAATAGCTTGATTTTTAAAAACTAGAAAAAGCACCATTTTTCACCATGAAATTTAACCCCGAATCTCATTCTGGAATCCTTTTTTACATTTGGGTAAAAGAAAAAAAAATCGCCTCCTAGGCACAAAAATCCCTCACCCCGGCATAAGGAATTTCCTACCCCGGACACCAAAAGAAGCTTGATTATTAAAAACTATAAAAGCACCATTTTTCACCATGAAATTCAACCCCGAATCTCGTTCTGGTGTCCGTTTTTACATTTGGGTAAAAGAAAAAAAATCGCCTCCTGGGCACAAAAATCCCTGACCACGGCATCAGGAATTTCCTTCCCAGGACACCAAAATAGCTTGATTTTTAAAAACTAGAAAAAGCACCATTTTTCACCATGAAATTCAAACCCGAATCTCATTCTGGTGTCCGTTTTTACATTTGGGTCAAAAAAAAATTTCCCTCCTGGGCACAAAAATCCCTCACCCCGGCATCAGGAATTTCCTTCCCAGGACACCAAAATAGCTTGATTTTTAAAAACTAGAAAAAGCTCCATTTTCCACCATGAAATTCAACCCCGAATCTCGTTCTGGTGTCCGTTTTTACATTTGGGTCAAAAAAATTTTTGCCTCCTGGGCACAAAAATTCCTGACCCCGGCATCAGGAATTTCCTTCCCAGGACACCAAAATAGCTTGATTTTTAAAAACTAGAAAAAGCACCATTTTTCACCATGAAATTCAACCCCGAATCTCGTTCTGGTGTCCGTTTTTACATTTGGGTCAAAAAAAATTGCCTTCTAGGCACAAAAATCCCTGACCCCGGCAGCAGGAATTTCCTTCCCAGGACACCAAAATAGCTTGATTTTTAAAAACTATAAACGCACCATTTTTCACCATGAAATTTAACCCCGAATCTCATTCTGGTGTCCGTATTTACATTTGGGTAAAAGAAAAAAAATCGCCTCCTGGGCACAAAAATCCCTGACCCCGGCATCAGGAATTTCCTTCCCCGGACACCAAAATAGCTTGATTTTTAAAAACTAGAAAAAGCACCATTTTTCACCATGAAATTCAACCCTGAATCTCATTCTGGTGTCCGTTTTTACATTTGGATCAAAAAGAAATTTGCCTCCCGGGCACAAAAATCCCTGACCCCGGCATCAGGAATTTCCTTCCCCGGACACCAAAATAGCTTGATTTTTAAAAACTAGAAAAAGCACCATTTTTCACCATGAAATTCAAACCCGAATCTCATTCTGGTGTCCGTTTTTACATTTGGGTCAAAAAAAAATTTCCCTCCTGGGCACAAAAATCCCTCACCACGGCATAAGAAATTTCCTACCCCGGACACCAAAAGAAGCTTGATTATTAAAAACTATAAAAGCACCATTTTTCACCATGAAATTTAACCCCGAATCTCATTCTGGAATCCTTTTTTACATTTGGGTAAAAGAAAAAAAAATCGCCTCCTAGGCACAAAAATCCCTCACCCCGGCATAAGGAATTTCCTACCCCGGACACCAAAAGAAGCTTGATTATTAAAAAGATGATTATTATCATCTCCGTTTCAAAGCCGAAGAGCCAGTGTTTGTCCGAGGACGTTTCCGTGGTCATGTGGCCGGCATGACTAGACGCCAAAGGCGCACGGAACGCTGTTACCTTCACACTGGAGTGGTCCCTATTTTTCTACTTGCATTTTGACTAGATTAATTTTCTTAGCTTCCCACAAAACACCCTGAGCATGTGATCAGGTGGGGAATCTAAAGATTTAGAGGTTTCAAATTCTCATGTGCATGTTTTCCTAGGATTTAATAAACAATGATAGTTAAACCTTGTACAGGTAGTCCTCGACTTGCAACAATTCATTTACCATTCAAAGTTACTATGGCACTGAAAAAAGTGACTTATGACCATTTTTCACACTTATGACCATTGCAGCATCCCCGTGGTCACGTGATTTACATTTGGATGCTTGACAACTGATTCATATTTATGACGGTTGCAGTATCCCGGGGTCATGTGACCATCTTTTGCAACCTCCTGACAAGAAAAGTCAAAAGTCAGATTCTCCAAACCACTGTGTTACTAATTTAACAACTGCAGCGATTCACTTAACAACCGTGGCAAGAAAAGTTGTAAAATGGGACTTAAAAAACTTCTCACTCAGCAACATAAATTCTAGGCTCAGTTGTGGTCATAAGTTGAGGACTGCTTGTAAAACCAGGAGCACAAATATACATACCTTTGAGGGGATGACACAGAGGAATAGAATGGAGGCATAGCACTTATGTCATAGCATACATGTATGCAGGTTGGGCCCGTGACACGTTTGGTCCACACTTGGACAAAATTCACCATGCACATTTTATGATCAGATGATACACTTCAGTATCCTCACCCAGATTTATTTTCCAATTCTCTACTTGCAACCCATAAATAGGCCATTTATTGAGCCTATGTTAATTAGTTAATTAGTGATCTCCATTTAGTAATTGGTCAGATCTCTTTTGTTTTATCAAAAGCAGTCATGTTTTAAATATTCCTTGGTTGAAAATGACTACCTGATGGTGTTTTTAGCTTTCTGTTGACATTTAATCTTGAGCGAATTTTCCATGAGAAAACTTTTGAAGTTTCTGCATGTAGGGGGGTGGCAGCAGATCAAAGAAGCCAAAATGGGGATTGCAACTTGTCAAAGTCCTGCCTTTTTAAACAAAACAAAACAAAACACACAAGGCATTTTAAAAAGGAAGGGGCTAGGAATATGGCTTTCACCTTGATTTTTTTGGACCCTTTTTTCCATGAATCTTCCCTGAAACCCTTAAGAAAATTTGAATAAGCAACTGCATTAAAAAGCACATATTAACGTGCTGAATATATCTTCTCTTGCGAATTAACCATAGCCCTACATTTTCAAAAACATTTCCATCGCTTGGCCCTTTTGGTACTTATCATAATGGCTAAATTTTTATTTCCATTTCAGATTTGGAAATGTGTTCCTTGAAAATTTATGCAATATAAATCTAATGTGTGACTACAATTCTCATTCAGTCCCTCGACAAACGAAAGAAGAGAAATTAAAGGAAGTCAACAACAGAAGAGAGGGGAAAAAAAGAAGTGGACCAAAACTATGGAACTGAACTAAAGCTGTATTCTTAAAGCCTTCCTTGAAAGAAACAAATGTTTATAAGTTATACTGATGACAATTTATTCCATTTGCTTGGCATATAATTCAATCATCTCTTCCTATAAAGAAAACCTTGGCAGTGTTAGAAGTTACTGTGCTATCTCTCACTGAAATATTATAAAATTGTCCTAGTGGTGATCCCCACCAGCTCCTATGGAGCTGTCATTGATGTTGTTTTGACACACATTGAAAAGTATCACACTGGGATGATGCCTTTGTCAAAAGTGACCCCTGGCCCCTTACTTCCCAGTGGAGACTGCTGGACCTGAGGACAATTTACAGAAGGACCTTTGTTCAAGTCAAAGGACTGATGAATCACAGTTGGACGTTCCTCAGGTGAAGTCGTAGAGCTGATCATCTGCCATTCTTCCTATAGGCCAAACTACTTATTGCTAATGTTATTTGCTTTATGAAACAAATAAAAAGGGGCTTATTTATGCCCAGCTAGCATTTGCCCTGCTAAGGGAAACAAAACAGGGAAAAGAAAAAAGAAAAAAATGTCACTGGATTGGCAGGATTACATTTAATACTGTATACCAAGTTTGTAAACCTCCTTTACAAAATTCCCTTGCAAAGTAGATAAGGAACATTTCATTCACCCTACAGGTTTTCTTCAAAGCCTGGATTTGCAGCAATTTCCATTGATTCACAGTCCCTTGTCCATATATATGACGGCCCCATCAGTATTCAATCATAAGTCGTGTCTCTTCCTTCTTGAGTAATCAGAGTTCCTCCTGCTTTGTTAAAAAAAAAATCACAGACATTCAGACTCCATATAAGTTCAACTGTTCAACTATCCACTAAAATGGTGGATTTCCCCCTTACATATTTTCAATTCAGGATGGCTGAACCTTGCATGATGCCCAGCAAGATTCCCATGCCAGATGGGATCAGGTGTGCTGCTGACATGGATCTCTACAGAGGAGGGCAAAGGAAAGAAACAACATGATTCAAATGATGTGAATTACATACTTAGATCACAAATAATTGCATAACTACATCATTTGCATGATAACATCACGATGTAAGTGTCAACATTTGCTGTTGTCTTGCCTTCTTCTGGATGAAGCTAATAGTGGATCATGACACCATTTCCCCATTCAGAGGGCAACTGTGTTTTACTATCAAGGCCTGTGAGTACGGCAAACTAAGGAAATAATAATTGGATTTCTGGAAAGATCTTTTCTGGCAGTAGGGCAATGTAATAGAATTTTGAAATTCTGCTGAAGCAGTTCCTCAGATAAATTTATAACTAGCTTAATTAAGGCAGAGTTATTCTGAGACTCCTTCTCACACTTATTTCCTGCCCTAGGTTGAAATGTCTCTTTTATAATGGCTGTTTCTTTCTCCATGTTTCCTACAGGTAGATGGCCTGCTGGATGTGCCATCACATAATCAACCTCTAGGTAGGTTTCATGCTGTATTTTGGAGAAAAACTTTGGAAAAGTTCAGCTACCTCCATTACTCCAAATGAAAAGAAGCTCATGGAATTGAAGAGATAGACAGGATGCTAATCCATGATCAGGATAAGAGACAGGATATTCTTAGACACTTCATAATTAAGGAAATTGCAAGAATCCTGCATTCACCAAGAAAAGTTCACCAAAACATTCAATTTTTTAAAACTTATTTTTTTAAAAAAAATTTCAAACTGGAGAGGAATAGTTGGGTGGAAAAGCCAGAAGGGGAAAAAAATATAGTACAGCAGTTTACTCTGGCAGCTTAGTCAAAAAGAAAACTTTTCCCATGAAACGTTTCGTACATGGACTTAGGAAATGTTGATCTCAGTGGCTTCTGCAGAAGGATTCAATAAAATCAAGATTACAATCATGTAAGCAAAGCCCCATCCCTTTGCCCACGTCTGTGTTGATGCACATAACAAAAAAAGTTGAGCTTCACATGGTTGTGACTGCTACCTTGACTTTTATTTTTACACATCTCTCCCTTCTGGGATGCATCAGAATGCCATATCATCAGGTTAAAAAATAATAATGTGGGCAGTTCTGCTTTCATGATAGTGTTGGGTTTGAAATATAACATTAATCAAAATACCCAATATTTTGATTCTAAAATGTGAAATTCCAGAACAGTGATTTCAAGATAAAAACAGGGCATCAGGGGTTTTTTCTACAAACCATGGTTACGTGAGTAAAGGAGAAATCATAAACTTGATGTTTGCTCTTACTTGTTCTTTGGCACTAACATTGCACAGCCATTCCAGTTAAGATGCTGTTTAGAAGGATAAGACTTCAGTTACCCAAATTCCCTGTCCCACTGTAGCTGTTGATGAGAATTATGGAAGCTGAAAGTTTACAAAACTAGAAAGCACCCACAATAATGGTTGAGCATGATGTATATTTGTGGTCCATATAAAGAACACCACAGATAGATCCTTAAGAAGGAAAACCATTCCATTATCTCTTGAAAAAGTTTCATTCACTATAACACTAATAAAACTGAGTGGCCTTTTAGATATTTTGGTACTTTGAATAAATACGAGATCAGCGAACGCCTGCTTTTCAAAAGTTTGATGTTTTTCAACGTTTAGATAACATTATTAGAAGGTCCTCCAAGCAAGTAAAATGCAGATTGATAAACTCTTCCTTTCCCGATGCATTTTCAACCTACATTTTCCCACATCATTTTCACTATCTACAGATCCCCAAATGCATTTAGCATTGAACTGGAGCTCACTCGAAAGCACCTTTAGCCAATCATGACTTTGTCTAAGCTAATTGATGTTGCAGAGGATGAAGAAGACCAGCACATAATCTTTCTACTCTGCCCGTTGCTCAGCTGAATGCCTCTCCCCGCCAAATTCCCACCCCCTCCATAAAACCAAAAGAAGAAACAAGTCTTCCGTTTGTGGTGGTGCTGCCTAGCAAGCCCAATAAAGCGTTTTATTGCAGCAGATCCTGAGAACATAGTAAATGCCATCAGTTTCCTCTTGGAAACATTTCTCCACACTGAGGTTTTAGGATGGGGCAGGTTGTCCAAGGAGAAAGCAAATACAGTGTTCACAAACACTGGATTTCTTTCTGGGAATGTAAGATTCAGCCATGGAAGAGAGAGAGAAATTGTTTTCAAATGATGGCCAAGAAATTGAGTTCTTAGGACTTTGCACCTTTTATTGCTGGTTTTGTGTGGGAGTAGATTGGGGTGAATTGGCTCATTATTCTGAGGTCAAACTGCTTGAGTAAATGTGTCCCTTTCAGCTCCTCCATTTATTCCTGACATTGTCTACCTTTTTGCCTTTTATATTACTTTTGCTTGATTTTTTTTTCCTGCCTCAATGAGGAAGGAAGGAATAAGAGCATTCTTTATTTAAGAAAAAATAATAGTGTAAAAGAAGCTCAATGATCAAAAAATATCCAAGAAAGATCAGTGAAGAACATCTCAAATAAACACCAGAATAGGTCTCAAAAACTGTTTTTCCACACCAATAGCAGAAAAGAATTTATTCCTTAAATATTGGCCAGGCTCAGTCAAGCCCTATCCACCATTAACTGCTAAACAAAGCTTCCAGCGCTAGAGGATATATCAATTGTGATCCTACAGAACATGAGGACCAGAAACCCTGAAATAAAAAAAGTAGGGAAATCTCTGGGCAAGCTTTTGCATTTGTCAAAAGGCTTTTCTGGAATCTCAAACCACAAAGCTAATCTTATCGATTTGCCAGCCCTTCAGTGATTCCAATTTAAAGAGCACCATGACTCATTACTCTCGTGTTTTTCAGTCTTCTTTTTATTTATATATTGGTGCTAAGGCATAATGTGCTTTGGGCTCCAGTGCAATACTTGAAGCTAATCTCTGTGGATTGTAAGTATAATTTATAAGTGAACTGGTGTTCAAGAGTTATGGCTACATGTCATGTGTGAATGCCATCTTAATTTGCTACCTGAGAAGCAGGCATGGTTCCTATTACATCAGAAGTTAGGTCTGCAGGACTGGGAATTCCTAAAGCTATTAATTTTAGCCCAAATCTTTGAGAACAGTCCCAAGTAAATAATGGAGGGGTTTTATTGGGAAGCTGGGATTTTCAAAACATTGTTTTTGTCTGGAAGTGCTTCTGTTTTCTGAATATATGTCAGGCTTGACTTCTGCAGGTTAAAATAGTTGTTAAATAGCGGGTTCTTTGGCACAAGAATGAAGACAAGGAACGGAGTACAGGATAACTCATAGCTTTATTCATTCAGAAACTGTACTGGGGAAATGTCTGCAACTAGCTGCAATATATAGTCTAGCCCCTAGGCGGCAGCCAATAGGATTGAATAAACCATTGCCACCTGGAGATAGCCAACTGCAGCACAGGAGACTTGTAGTCTGGGTTGCTGGAGAGCCGTTAGCTGCTCCAGCAACCCACATGGTTTTTCACAAGAACCCAGTACATAACACCCCTCCCCTCTTAGATCAGACTATAATAACACCAATTAGTCTCAACAATTGTCAAGACTCACTATCCAAACACACTAAAGTAAAGTGACTATAATAATAATAATAATAAAACACAATGTAGGATACAATGAGATTAAATAACATCTCAATGAACAGGCTTCCAATTTGCACTATTAGACAGTTACAACATAGCACTAGTTTCTGTAGTCTAGTGGCAACAGGATTTACAACAATATATAGCTGTTTATTTTACAATGTAATTTGCAAGATATGAAGGAGGCTTGTGTGCTCTAGAGGAACGTCTTGGGGTTCCCATCACTTTGTGGTCTACCAGCTTACCCAATGGGCTGGGTAGACCTGTGTCCCTTTGTGCTTCTGAGTCAAGAGGATTTGATGCACTCTGGCTGGCCTCTCCAGGTTGGCCCACCCCAGAGTCAGACTGTTCAGCAGAGTAGGCACAGCGGTTGCTGAAGTTCTGTTGGCTTGCTCCTTCAGGTGGTCCATGTTGCACTCCAGAAGTCCCCATTTCTCCCTCTGGTTCCAACTCAGTTAAGAAGAAAAAGTCCTGGTAGTCCATGTGAGCCCTGGCTTGGCCACAAGTTTGAGGACCTTGGGAGGGACTTATGATGCAGTCCTCGCTTAGTGGCCATTCTGGAAACCGTTTCCTGAGCTGATCAATGTGTCGTCTGACAACTCATCCTCCCTCCAACCCCACTTCATAAGATAGGGGTCCAGATGCCTTGGTTACTTGACCAGGAACCCACAGATTCCCATGACCATAGTTCCTGGCCCAAACCCAATCGCCCATGTGCAGCCCCCTCGGGGATTTTGGTCGAGAGGCTTTTGCTGCCACTCTGTCTGGATGCAACCTGTCCAGTTTAGTAATCAAACGCCTCCCCCAACGTAGTTCAGCAAGACTTTTGCCTGTAGCAGTGCAGGGCGTAGAATACTGGCAGAGTAAAAAATCTGCCAATCTGTGATGCCAGTCACCTGTTACAATGCATTTAAGCAATTCCTTTGTGGTCCTCACCATACGTTCAGCTTGACCATTAGAAGATGGGTGAAAGGGGGCAGATGTTGCATGTCTGATAAGATTTGCTCTTAGGAAGGCCTGAAATTCAGCAACAGTGAATTGAGCCCCATTGTCTGAAACTAAGACATCTGGCAACCCATGTGTGGCAAAGAGTTTTTTCAGCACCTGGATGGTCCTAGCACTAGTCATGTTAGGAACTGGAATTACTTCCAGCCATTTTGAGTGGCTATCCACTATTATAAGGAAGAACTGACCCTGAAAGGGCCCAGTGTAGTCTATGTGAATCCTAGACCAGGGAGTATGCATTTCCTCCCACTTGTGAACTGGAGCCCGTGGCATTTCAGACCTAGATTGCTGGCATGTATAACAACCATGGACTTGACCCTCAATGGCCTTATCAAGGCCAGGCCACCAGAGGTAGCTTCTAGCTAAAACTTTCATTCTGACAATGCCTGGAGGGCCTGTCAAAACCCTGTCTCTTAGGGAAGTGGGAATTATGACTCTGTTTCCCCATAATATGCACCCTTTATGTGGAGATAACTCATGCCTCCTGACAAAATAGCTTTGAAATTCTGAGCCTGGACTTTTTTCCAACCAGTCCATGTATACCCATGACAACACTCTACTAAGTATTTTATCTGTGGCAGTTTCAGCAGCAATATCCCCTGCATGGAGGGGAAACTCAGGTATGTCCTGTATGAACAATATTCTAGCAGCAGGAGCTGGATCTGGATCCATTATTGGCAGTGGTAGTCTGCTGAGGCCATCAGCATGGCACATTTCCTTGCCCAGTTTGTGAATTAATTTAAAATTGTATGCAGATAGGAAAATAGACCATCTCAACATCCTTGGAGATAGTATGTGGGGGGTTTGTTTGTCCGTTGTAAAAAGTCCCAACAGAGGTTTGTGGTCAGTGTAGACCGTGAAATCCCTGCCATATAAATAGTCATGGAATTTTTTTATTCCAGCAATGATGGCTAGGGCCTCTTTGTTAATCTGAGCATAGTTGCGGTCAGCAGAAGACAATGTTCTTGAGTAAAATGCTATAGGAACCTGTTTCCCATTTTTTTCTATGTGACTTAAAACTGCCCCCACCCCATAGGGAGGTGTATCACATGTAAGACATACAGGTTTAGACTCTTTGTAGTGAGATACACTGGACTTTTCTGACAATAGTGCTTTGAATTCCTGGAAACATTTTTCATGTAAGTTAGTCCATTTCCATGGAGCTTTCTTATCAAAAAGCCTGTGGAGTGGCTCTGATATTGCAGCCTTATGAGGTAGAAATGTGTGATAGAAGTTTAGGAGACCCAAGAATGCTTGTAGCTCTCCTTTTGATTTGGGCCTAGGAGCCATTTTAATGGCCTTCACTTTAGAATCAGCAGGGTGAATGCTGTTAGCATCAATTCGGAAACCCAGGAATTCTGTTGAAGAGACCCCAATACTACACTTGTTCTTTTTTAATTTGAGGCCTGCTTCACAAAGCCACTGCAAAACAGCCCTGAGCCTACTGGCCAACACTTCTGGGGATTCTCCTGCAATAAGAACATCATCAAAATAAGGGCAGACGCCCTGGAATACCCTTAAGTGTACACTCCATGATTCCCTGAAAAATACCCAGTGCAACACTGACTCCAAACTGTAAGCGTTTAACTTTGAAAGCCCCCATGTGAGTCACGATCGTTTGAGCCGTGGCTGTGGCCTCATCAACCTGCAATTGCTGATAGGCCTGTGCTAAATCAAGTTTAGCAAAAATAGTACCCCCTTGCAAGGAGGATAAAATATGGTTGACCACTGGAACCGGGTAAGCGTGTTGCTTGAGGGCTTTATTTAGTGTGCATTTATAGTCAGCACAAATGTGAATTTCCCCATTGGCTTTAAGTGGGGTGACTATAGGAGTTTCCCACTCCCCACCATCAACAGGCTGTAACATACCCTGTTCTACCAGCTTATCAATTTCAGAATCAATTTTATGTTTTAAGGCAAAGGGGACCTTACGAGGTTTAACCCTGATTGGAACTACATTGGGATCAAGCTTAAATGAGATAGGTGGTCCTGTGTATGTTCCAAGAGTCGAATCAAAAATATCCGCGTATTCCTCGCACACTGACGTGAGGTCTGCAGTTTGTGTCCGGTTTATGCCAGTAATCTGAATACCTAAGGCATCAAACCAATCGAGTCCAATGAGACTCGTTTTCTGGCCCCCTATTACTATTACATCCAGGTGCCCCCAAAACCCTTTAAACTTTACCAACAAAGTGGCTTCTCCCTTAACTTTAACATGAGTGTTTTGAAAATCCATTAGGATTATATCTGAGGGTCTTAGTTTGCCCAATTGTTACTGCGCCTACACACGAAGTTAAAATTGTCTTGAGAAATGATTGAGACTGCAGAGCCAGAGTCCAATTCCATCTTACATGGAACTCCTTGTAGCTCTACCATGAGCTTAAGTTTGGGTTTGAGGGGGCATCGAGCCCCGGTATGGCATATGCTTCTACAGCTTCTGAAAAATCCCACACTAACTGGACCCTGGGCCCCAGTACCTCTCCTAGTTGGTTCTTCCGACTGGTGTTTGGGTGGCTGGTCTCTCTGGCGGGCTCTGCAAACCACCGCAATGTGGCCTGTCCTTCCACAAGCTCTACACGTGGCTGAACGAAATCTGCAGTTGGCACAAAAATGGTTGCTGCCGCACCCCTTACATCTTGGTAAGAGAACTGCCTTGTAACTGTCCTCTTGCTGCTGGCTGTTGCAGTGTTGCACATTGGGTTGCTTTTGTAGTCGGTTGATTACAGGTTCTTCTTCCTCAGAAGATTCTCCGGTGCATTTGGCGTCCTCAAGGTGAACCATTTCTTTGAACTTTGTCGATTTGGCAGGCTGTACTGTTTGCACGGCGCCCCCGGCAGTTTCGTCGGCCATCACCTCATCTTGTGCTTCCAAAAACATTAAATTTGGCCTAGCAAATAGTCTCTGCTCTGTCCCGTAGGCCACAGATGAGCCGATCTCATAGACACTCTTCTAAATTTGAAAATTTGCAAAGGCGTGCGGCCTGCCTCAGGCCTGCTATGAACTCTGAAGCTGATTCACCTGGCTGCTACACTCTTTGGTTGAACTTGAACCGCCAAGCCATTTCAAACATCTTGGGCTGGAAGTGCCCGGTTAGCTTCTTTTTGAGATCTGCGTAGGATACCGCTTCAATTGGTGTTGGCACGAAAAGGTTCTCGGCTAAATCAAAGGTTGCTGGGCCGCACATGCAGAGTAGCATTGCAGCCTTCAGTCCTTTTTCCGTGATCTGATTGGCTCTGAGGTAGTTTTCTACTTGCAATAAGTATGATGGCCATTCCTCTAGGTGTTTCACGTTGAACTCTTGCAGTTTGCCAACCTTCGGTATTCTCTCTTGCTGGTTCCTGTGTTCTTCTGGATCCTGCTTCAGGCTCAGGGAATGAGTCCACTGAGCACGAGGTCACTAGCGTAGCTTGCTAACCAACCTTGAGAGGAGAGGGGGAAGATGCCTCTTCCCTCTGGCATCTGCTGCCTTTCCCTCATAGACTCTAGCTCTTATTCAGTGAAGCAGGATCCCACCTTCGTCACAACTGTTAAATAGCGGGTTCTTTGGCGCAGGAATGAAGACAAGGAATGGAGTACAGGGTAACTCATAGCTTTATTCGTTCAGGAACTGTACTGGGGAAATGTCTGCAACTAGCTGCAATATATAGTCTAGCCCCTAGGAGGCAGCCAATAGGATTGAATCAGCCATTGCCACCTGGAGATAACCAATTGCAGCACAGGAGACTTGTAGTCTGGGTTGCTGGAGAGCCATTAGCTGCTCCAGCAACCCATGTGGTGTTTCACAAGAGCCCAGTACATAACAATAGTCCTAGAAAATGAATTAAAGGGGGGAAAACCCACTTATTTTAACAGATCATTCACCATCATCTGGCTACTTAAAATCTGGGAAATGTAGGCAATCATTAAAAAAATTAATTAACCATGACATACAGTGAAGCATTTTTTTAAAATTATGTAACTCACTTATTGTTTATTTATTTTTACTCAAGCTTTCTCACAAATGGTTTTGAAAGGGTTTTCAAAAAAAGGGAAGCCTATTAAAACTTATTATTAAACAGATAGCATCAATCCAACTCAGCAGCAAACCAGCCTATGTATTGAATAAATGAAGTTTTTGACATCTCAGCAGAAAGAGAATACAAGAGAATGTGGACTGAAAGTTGCCAACCTGAAGGCCAATTCTCCATTCATACAAGACCTTCTCTCTCTCATCTTCCAAGTCTTCCAAATGACAAAGGGTTTTATTTAGCACAATCACCACTTTGAATTCTGTCTGGAAAAAGCACAAGTCGCTGAAGCTGTTTTAATCAAAAAGTCTTATGCTTTACGTTAAGATCCTGCAATGCTTTGGATCTGAAGGGGGAAAGTTCTCCAGCACATTTGCAAGGGCACCCATACCAGTCAAGGGCAACTCTTTGATTCTTTCCATGGATACTGTAGTAGCTATGGATGGCAAGTCCACGATCCTCTGAAAAAACACAGCTGATTTTAGGAGTAGCTATGTGAGTGCCCAGTACTCTCTGAAGCATCTTTTCTCCTTCAAATCCCAGAAGTGGTGCACCCCTATTAGTAATGATTAATCCCAATCAGCAGTCTTCCTGCAACATTCTGAAGACAGGTGATATACGGTATATGATAAACAGAATGAGGGAGAAGTTGAAACTCTAAGAACACCACAAGTCAACAATTTCCCAGCATCACAAATTATTACCCCTCCAAAGGGATATAAAAGAATTTCATGCAAGTTTCCAGAACAATTGTCATACATGAGTACCCAAGAGAACAAGAATTCCCAGGGCTTAAAACATGCCAAGCACTGACAAGAGTAGAATATTGGAAACTGGACAGAAATTATGAAAAACCAGAGGAGATTTCTTTGAAAGGACAGTTCTTTCCTTGTACTGAAATCTTGGTACTACATCTTTGAATATGAAGGAAATCACAAGATGTTACACAGAATAATTTACTAATATTTGTTACTTCTCAGCCAGTCTTGTAGCCAAGCCAGGAAGAGCAAGAATGAAGCTTCTATCACCTCAGTATAAACTTTAGATTCCCGTTTAGCCTGAATTCATGCAATTTGATCTACTACCTGTTGTACAAATTGATTACAATAGACTGCTGAGTAATTTACGTCTTCCTTGGGTGTCCAAAATTCAATAGGCTTTTGAACATTGTTGGACCACTCAGTGCAGACAACAGAGTGCGACAGATTTGACTTTAAAATAGGCTCTAGACCAGAGGTCTTCAGAGTTGGCCCTTTTATGACTTGTGGACTTCAACTCCCAGAATTCCTCAGCTAGCATGCCAAGTTTGAAGACCCCTGCTCTAGACCATGTTCAGTCTGATTCTATTTTTCACTAATGTTGCTCCTATCATTATCCCACTGCATTCACTGTTAGTCCTACTGACAGAAGAGGGCACCTAGAAGTGCCCCTGTCAAAGAATATTATTATCTGATTCCAGAGTTCAACCACTACACCTCTGTTTGTCTGCCTTTCGGGTTTTGTTTGGTGCTACAAGTCTTCAAAGGTGAGAAGGTCTACCTCTATCCATGCAACCTCTTTCAATCAGCTTTATAAAGCAAAAGCCATATCAATAATTTTGGAATCTAAATTTGCTAATTCATTAGTGTTACACAACAGTGTCTCCTCAGGGTCTACCATAATTCCTCACAGTACCATAGATAGGAAATTAAGGCTAGAATGAAGCTTTATTGCAAGCTTTAATCTTGCCAGTCTGATTTTTTTTCCTCCCCTCATTCTGATATCCCAGTGAGTCAAGGAGGGGCCAGCCTCACTCTTTTTATAATACTGTTTCCTTTCCAAGCAATGCTTCTGCCCTTTTTGTTTTTGCAATGACTTCTATTTCCCTCAAGGCCATTTCCATGGCTCTCTGCATTGAGGCCACTTGGGTTACCCGAACTGGGATACCATCTGGAAGCATTCAACAGTCTGTTGTGCTCTTGTTTTGTACCCTAATGTGTCTCTTCTGATAGTATTTCCTAGCAGACAAAGTAATCTGGATCTTACAGATATGCAGTAGCCTACTGACCTTTTTGCTTTCTTACTTGTTTTGACAAATAGGATGCCCTTCACTTTTTGTCAACTTTCCCCATAACTTCTCCAGACATCAGACCCTTTTAGGTGTTTCCACCACTCAGTGGTCCCATAAATCAAGAAATGTCTAGCAATCTATTTTTAGACTGTTTGATCTATACTTGGTTTTATGTGGAATGAAAAGTCTATAAGGGAACCTGCAAGTAAGTGTAATAAAATGGGAAATGACCTTACAGAATAAACTCTGGTTTTTCAGCAAGCTTCAGGGCCTCATGCATGCCTGCAGCCGAGAGTTTACGGTTGATGTTCCTATATCTACATTGCAGCAGATTGCGGTAGGTGGTTCTCAGGTCCCGATTGAAGAAGGCATATATAAATGGGTTAATCAAAGAGTTGGCATAGCCCAACCAGAGAAATGTCCTTTCAACCCACAAAGGGATGCAACTGCAAGAGGTCCCACAGATGAAGGGTCTAGCGGTAGAAAGTATGAAAAATGGCAGCCAGCATACAGTAAAGGCCCCTACAATTATTCCCAGGGTAGTGGCTGCTTTTTGCTCTCTTTTGAAGATAGAAATGTTCTTCCGTTCATGCTTAAGCAGACGTGAAAAATTGGCACACTCTTCAGATTCCTTGTGCAGTTTCACTATGCCATTTGCTGAAACCATCCCTTCACGTTCGTTGGGTCTTGGGAAACCAGCAAATTTGTGTTTGGCTGCACTTTTCTTGGCAGCTTTGTAGATCTGATAGTACATGAACAGCATCACTGACATGGGAATGTAAAATGCAACAGCAGTAGAATAAATTGTGTAGCCAAAATCTTGGCTGATTAAACAGACTTTGTTGTCATTAATATTCTGAGCCCATCCAAACAGCGGGGGCAAAGTAATGGAAGCAGACAGCAGCCACACGCAAAGAATCATTTTAGCCATACACTTTCCATTTTGTCTTACAGGATAGGTGAGGGGTCTAGTTATGCCAAGATACCTAGAAAGATAAAAACAAACACAATGAGTTAGTCTACATTCCTTGTCAGTTTGTGGACTAGAAGCATTTATGCCCCACATGGTGAACTGGATAAATCATAATTTGATCAACTGGTAAAACTCTTGCCCACGCACACGCACACACAAACATCTGTGTTCCCAATTAGCCCACTTCCTTAAACACACAATTTCTAAATTATCAGACTATGGGGTATAAACTGCCTAATAGGAATTCTATTCTTCAGCCTGATGTTCCCCAAATACAAATGTAGAAGGAACTGAGTGCTCCGCAGAGAGTACTGAATTATGCCCTGGCCAACATGGATTCCAAACTCTAACAATATTTCTGGAGTGAGCAATTTGGCACCCACCAGACACCCTGCTTTGCATGATTGTTTTTTAAATAGTCAAAGCTGATATAATGTTTATTTACAAGCATGCTCACATCGGACACATGCACATCTCCAGAAACTAAAACTGGGGAGTGGCTGCAGCTCTGTGCCTTGTTAGAACATAGCAATTGCACTTGGACTTATATACCATTTTACAGTGCTTTACAGCCCTCTCTGAGCAGTTTACAGAGTCAGCCTATTGCCCCCAACAATCTGGGTCCTCCTTTTACCAACCTCGCAAGGATAAAAGGCTGAGTCAACCTTGAGCTGGTGAGAATCGAACTGCTGGCAGTCAGCAGAATTAGCCTGCAATACTGCATTCTAACCAGTGCACCACCACGGCTCATAATATAGCTATGGCACTTAGACTTACAGTATATACCAGTTCACGGTCCTGGGCCCAACTCTTTCCCCTCCTACCATGAAGGAAAAGGAAAAGAAAAAAAGAAAGAAAAGAAAAGAAAAGAAAAGAAAAGAAAAGAAAAGAAAAGAAAAGAAAAGAAAAGAAAAGAAAAGAAAAGAAAAGAAAAGAAAAGAAAAGAAAAGAAAAGAAAAGAAAAGAAAAGAAAAGAAAAGGATAATATTGTAGTGAGCAAACAAAAGAGCTGTAGGAATAACAGAAATCTCTCCCACTCCCAATTTGCTTTCTGGTAAATGGAGGTTTGTGCTTTTTTGTGTCCATCATGGAAGGCATTTTCTGAGGGTAACCAGAACATGCTCTTAAACACCCCAATCTTCTCCCCAATCTGCATCTGATTGTGTTATCTTCTTCCAACTTATGAATGACTTTTGGCTTACTTCCATAGCCAATATAGCAATGGGCAGTATTTCAGTAGTAGAAAACTGGTTCTGCAAGTAACATATCCAAGTCTCTTTTTTTTCTTCCTTCCAAGATCCTGGATACTCCCAGTAATTGTCAAAGTTGTGGTGGGTGGAACCAAGATTGACAATTATAAGAAACCATTCTGTCCCATTGCTGGCGAATCCTGGCATTGTCTCCATACCATTTCCTTAAAATAGCTATAAACTGCTTACACCAAACTCCTTGTAGAGAGGTAAAACAGACATTGTATAATAGTTATTCAACAATCACAACACTATACAGTTATGTGCCATCTTTTGAGAAATATGGTATGTTATTAATTCTTCGCATTCGTCATAACACTAATAATTATATACCACTTCATAGTGCTTTACAACTGCTTTCTGAGCGGTTTATAGAGTCAGCATATTGCCCCCAACAACCTGGTTCCTCATTTTACTGACCTCAGAAGGATGGGAGGCTGAGTCAACCTTGAGCCAGTCAGGTTTGAACTGTTGGCAGTGGGCAAAGCAAGACTGCAATACTGCATTCTAATCACTGCACCACCAAGGTTCATCTAATTCTGGTGCAAAGAGGATCCCAATTCAGCAGAGATTTGAACCAATGATTTCAGTAATTAATGTCTCATCCTAAAACCAGCACTAATCTAGATTCAACCCACACCCAACTTTCTGTCCTGGAGCTTAGAAATTAAACTTGATTTTATTGGTCTTGGTCAGTCATAGTTTTAGCTTGTTTCTGAATTATTTCATCCTTCTCTAATATAAATATAAATTCATATTAGAGTATTTTCCTCAAGAGCAAAGCAGGGGAGGAGAGCTCATTTATTCTTAATAATCAAAATGATGATCTGATCAGCATAGTATTAATGCTCTTTAGATTACAAAGGGTCAGCATATTGAATGCCATGTATCATAGTACTCAGCTACACTGAAATACAAACTTAAAGCAGGGAACATTACTTAACAGTTGGGGGGGGAAGCAATGTATAAGAACTGTGAGAAAATTGCTAATATGTGCACAGTATTTATTTCTGATTGGAGCTCTTGAGAATGCAGTCAACAGCCCCTTAATTCTGACTCAGAAGTCAGAATTATCACTTTTAATTTAGCCTTTGTTAGTTTCAATACACTTCAGGAAAGAGCTCCTTTGTTTATCTTGATTTGTGTTGATCTCTCACCTTTTTCTTCTGAAGCGTTTCATCTATTTCTTTCAAATGAGAATAGGAAAGCTGAGCTCCTCCAGATGCTAGATGATCGGTGTTCAGATTTCATAGGAAATTCAGATTTCACCCAAAACATTTTTGATGCCATTCCTTTCAACTCTGTGCATTTAATTATTGATTAATGATTGTATATCTCACATTTCTGTTTATTGCAACTGTCAAATTATGGATGAGTGATTGTCTGTCTTACAATTCTGTTTATTGCAACTGTCAAACTGGCTTAACTAAACTGGCTTAACTAAATAGATTAATCTATGAAAATATTCACCTTTAATATTTAAAATATCAATCTGAAATGCAGCTAAACATTTTCATTTCACTTAAATGAATATAATGGCGTTGTGTATGTGTTTTGTGGAGTTTTTTGGTGTGTGTGTGTGTGTGTGTTTGCATTTTCAAGCCCCATTACTTTCATGGCTTGGTTAGTTTACATTTAAAAAAAAGTACAAGCAATAGTAATGTGTTTTTATATGTTAGATAAAATGCACTACAAGGTTTTTAAATCACCATTCTCCTACCAAAAGAAAAAACACACCAATAATTATTCCTGATATTAAATACCATTTATTATGCTCTTTAGGAATAAGTAACTACTAGAATGGTCTGAAGGGGCGCGGTGGCTCAGTGGGTTAGGATGCTGAGCTTGTCGATCAGAAGGTCGGCAGTTTGGCGGGTCGAATCCCGAGTGCCGTGTAACAGAGTGAGCACCTGTTACTCATCCCAGCTTCTGCCAACCTAGCAGTTCGAAAGCACGTAAAAATGCAAGTAGAAAAATAGGGACCACTACAGTGGGAAGGTAACAGCGTTCCGTGCGCCTTTGGCGTCTAGTCATGCTGGAACACATGACCACGGAGACATCCTCGGACAAGTGCTGGCTCTTCGGCTTTGAAACGGAGATGAGCACCGGCCCCTAGAGTCGGAAACGACTAGCATGCATGTGCGGGGGAACCTTTACCTTTACCTTAGAATGGTCTAAGAATAAAATAATTATCAAGAAAATTACATGGAAGCAGTTACCAGAAGTCAAAGTAAACTCAAGGGCATCCTTATCTTTTTTTTTATTATTGCATCAGAAGTAAAGCCAGTCTTTTGTGGAAATGCTACTATTCAAAAGGTCATTCCAATAATTAAACGGTTACACAAATTAATAAGGTTTCCACAGAAGTAGCTGAGTTTCTTCTTGCTGCCAAAATCATCCAACCATCTTAAACTCCCAGCAATTTTTCCTTCTGCCTCTAGTGCTGTTGCCTCAATCTTGCGCAATGACAATGGTATCCTCTAATTGCTACAATTCTCACAATACCCTCAGGCCCTTTTTGATTGCTTTAGAAACAAGACTTTCCTTTGTAATCATGTTTTCTCAGTTTCACTGTTGGTTAAGAGATGAAAAAAATGATAAATGCCAACAGGTACAAAGCATGAACCAGCCCCGCTCTTGTCTTCTTTGATGTCTTTGTAGATATCATTGTAATATTGTAGTAGTGTCTCTTGTAACAGCTGTCTGATTTTTGTTGTTGTTGCTTCTTTGGGAAATCTTTGTTTTCCTTGAAGTTGGCTTATCCTTTTGTCTTCCATTATTTGTTCTGACATCCAATTTGCTTTCTTCTGTTTCTTGGTCTCTGGCAGTCTCTTTTCACATTCATCCTTAACAATTTACCTGATTTCATTCTACGGTTCCTCTGGTTTCTATCAATGAAGTTCAGAACATCAAAGTGATGTCCTATGTTTGCCTTGAGGATGGTACATATGCTCAAAGACAGTATGTGGTCTATTCCTCAGTCAGCTTTGGCTCACATTTCAGCTGTTACAATCGAGTTCTTCTATGTCCTTCTCCCAATAACATATTATTTGATTCCTGGTTATCCATTTGGTGATATCCATGTATATAGGCATCACTTAGCAATAGCAATAGCGCTTAAACTTATATACTGCTTCACAGTGCTTTACAGCCCTCTTTAAGTGGTTTACAGAGTCAGCATATTGACCCCAAACAATCTGGGCCCTCATTTTACCAAACTTGGAAAGGATGGAAGGCTGAGTCAACCTTGGGCCGGTCAGGATCGAACTGTGAACCGTGAATTAGCCTGCAATACTGCATTCTAACCATTGCGCCACCACAGCTCACTTAGTTTCTTGAAGACAGTGTTAGCAATGAATAAAAAATGGGGGGGAGAGAACTTGATAAGTTGTTCTGTGCTTAATTTTGGTTTCTTACACAATACAGTCTAACTACATTTTCCATCTTACTAGTTCCAATTTAGGCATTACAGTCTCCAACCACAGGAAGCACTTCTTCCTTGCCCTTCTTTCACCTCTGATTGGACTTTACCATAAAAATCATCAACCTCCTCTTCTTTGACTGAGTGCCTGGAGCATAAATCTGGGAAATAGTCATATTAAATGGCCACTCCTTCCTCCTCCTAATTTCTCAACAACCACCCTGTGAGGTAGGTTGGGCGGAGAGAGAGTAACTGGCCCCAGGTCACCCAACTGGCTTTCATGGCTCAGGAAGGAGTAGAATCCACTGCCTTTGGAGCCTGATATCTTAATCACTATGGTCTACTGACTTATTGTTTGATCATTAACTGCACAGTACCAAGTACTGCCTTTTCTGATGATGAAAGCAATAATTTCTTCCTTTTTGTCTTGAGCAGTAAGCACATGATCTGCTGGGTGAAAGTGTCCAATTCCAGTCTATTTGAAATTGTTGGTGCCTGAGATGTCAGTGCACAATTGATTCGTTTTCATTGTATTCGTTCGTTTCATCTTTTACTGTGCTGGGCTTTCCCATGTTTGTGTTTCTTACTTACCATATTCTCACTCTGATTCTGTCTTTGCAGTTTCATGTCATAGATAAAGATAAAAATAGTTAACAAGCATTTAACACATATCTCCCTTGCTTCTCAGCTAACAAAGTGAGATAGAGCTCGTGGCCTAGAGGTAAAAACAACTGCCTAATGTGCAATCAGCCCAGGTTTGAATCTCAGAAGGGTATAGCTGACTGATGAAAACAAATAAGTTTGAAATGCATATCAGTCTCCCTTAATTCTTTGTTAGCAATCTAAAAATTTACGAAAATATGAGCTGTCACTGTTGTGACTACTGCCTGTCGATGGCCTTCGGTTAGGCTGAAACAGGAAATAAAGATTTGTCCCATGTTTGGGGCCTAGCAAGGTAATCTAAAATAGTTAACAAGCATTTAATATATATATATATAAATTTTATTTATTTATTTAATTTTATTTATATACCGCCCTTCTCCCGAAGGACTCAGGGCAGTGAACAGGGCAGATATATAAAAATACAAAAATACAAAAGTTTAAAAAGAATTAAACATGTGCCCAGCTAAAAACAATAAATACATATAATAAAATGAGAATAAAAAACCCAAACCATCCCCCATCAGGCCAGGCCGGCTTGTTCAAATAAGAATGTCTTCAGATCGCGACGGAAGGAGCGAAGATCGGGCGCCATCCGGAGCTCAACCGGCAACCGATTCCATAGCTCCGGGGCGCCCACAGAGAAGGACCTCCCCCTGGGGGCCACCAATCGACATTCTCTGATCGGTGGCACCCTGAGGAGGCCCTCTCTGTGGGAGCGCACAGGGTGGAGGGAAGTTGATGCCGGCAGCAGGTGCTCCCTAAGGTACTCCGGACCCATGCCATGTAGGGCCTTAAACACCATTACCAGTACCTTCAATCTCACCCGGAAGACAACTGGCAACCAATGCAGCTCACGGAGCAGAGGTGTAACATGGGAGTATCGGGAGACTCCCAACACAACTCTTGCGGCTGCATTCTGTACCAGTTGGAGCCTCCGAGTGGTCCTCAAGGGCAGCCTCATGTAGAGAGCATTGCAGTAGTCCAGATGAGAGGTCACGAGTGCATGAGTGACTGTACATAAGGCATCCCGGTCTACATAGGGCCGCAACTGGGACACCAGGCGAACCTGGGCGAAGGCCCCCCTAGTCACAGCTACTATATGGTCTTCCAGAGTGAGCCGTGAATCTAGGATGACTCCCAAGTTGCGAGCCCTATCTACGGGGGGTAATAGTTCACCCCCCATAGAAAGAGATGGAATGTTGTGAATATCCCGGGATGCCGGTATGTACAGCCACTCAGTCTTGTCGGGGTTGAGTTGAAGTCTGTTCCTCCCCATCCAGACCCGAACCGCCTCCAGGCAACGGGACATCACGTCGAGGGCATCACTGGGGTGGTTTGGGGTCGAAATAAAAAGCTGGGTATCATCAGTGTACTGATGATACCCAACTCCAAAACCACGAATGATCTCACCCAGCGGTTTCATATAGATGTTGAACAGGAGAGGCGAGAGGACCGACCCCTGAGGAACTCCACAAACAAAAGACCTCGAGGTCGACCTCTGCCCCCCTGCCAACACCGACTGCGAACGTCCCAGGAGATAGGAGGAGAACCACTGCAAAACCGTGCCTCCCACTCCCAATCCCCTGAGACGCCGCAGCAGGATACCATGGTCGATGGTATCGAACGCCGCTGAGAGGTCTAATAGGACTAGGACAGAGGAATGTCCCCTGTCCCGAGCCCTCCAGAGATCATTCACCAGAGCGACCAATGCCGTCTCCGTGCTGTACCCGGGCCTGAAACCCGATTGGTACGGGTCTAGATAATCCGCTTCATCCAGGACCAGAGGGAGCTGATGCGCCACCACACTCTCAACAACCTTCGCAAGGAAGCGAAGGTTGGAGACCGGACGAAAGTTATTCAACACAGCTGGGTCCAAGGCAGGCTTCTTGAGGAGAGGTCTCACCACCGCCTCTTTCAAGGCGGCGGGGAAACTACCCTCACTCAAAGAGGCAGATATAACCGCCTGGAACCAGCCTCGTGTCCCCTCCCGGGCCGCATAAACCAGCCAGGAAGGGCACGGGTCCAATAAACATGTGGTGGAGCTCAGCCTCCCCATAATCCTGTCCACTTCCTCCAGAGTCACAGAATCAAATTCCTCCCAGGTAATATCAACAAGACCACCCATGTCCTGATCGTCAGACTCTGCCCAGTCAGAGTCCAGACCGGTCCGAATCCGAGCGATTTTGTCCGACAGATGTTGGTTAAACTCCTCGGCACAACCCTGCAAGGGTTCCTCCCTCACCTCCTGATTAAGGAGGGAGCGAGTCACCCTAAACAGGGCGGCCGGGCGATTATCTGCGGACACGATAAGGGTAGCGAAGTGATTAGACCTCGCCGCCCTTATCGCAGCGAGATCAGACCTAATGTAGGATCTTAGTCGCAATCGGTCGGATTCGGATCGGCTGGACCTCCAACAGCTCTCTAGGCCCCATCTCCGACGCTTCATCTCCCGAAGCTCCGCGGAAAACCATGGAGCTCGATGGGATCTGCACCGGGTCAGGGGCCGCAAGGGTACAACTCGGTCAAGAGCCTCCGTGGCTGCCCTTTCCCAGGCTTCCACTAAGGCATCTGCCGAGCTGTGAGCAGAGGAGGCAGGTGGGGACCCCAGCGCTGCCTGGAACCTCTCAGGGTCCATTAAGCGCCTGGGGCAGTACCATCTAGTTGGTTCCACACACCCACGGTGGGGAGTGGAAAAACGGAAGACCAGCCGCAGGAGGTGATGATCGGTCCATGACAGGGGCATAGCAGTTGGGGAGCCCCCACCAAGGTCATCTAACCACCATCCAGATAAGAAAATCAGGTCAAGGGTGTGGCCTCCCACATGAGTTGGTCCAGAAATTACTTGTGTCAGGTCCATGGCCGTCATGGAAGCCATGAACTCCCGAGCTAACTCAGATGATCCTCCCAGGGATGGTAGATTGAAGTCACCCAGAACTATAAGTTTGGGGAACTCAATCACCAACCCAGAGAGGATATCGAGAAGCTCAGGCAGGGCTGCTGCTGCGTGACTAGGTGAAAGGTACACCAGCAGCAAGCCCAACTGCGCACCAGGGCCACATCTCAAGAAGAGAGACTCACACCCGACTATCTGGGGAACGGTGGTCTCCCGCGGACACAAGGTCTCCCTCATAACAACCGCCACTCCCCCACCCCTACCCTGAGCCCGAGGCCGGTGTAGCACCCAGAAACCTGGTGGGCAAAGATCAACCAGAGGAATACCGCCCTCTGGGCCCAACCAAGTCTTCGTGATGCAAGCCAGGTCCGCATGCTCACCCTCAACAAGATCCCGGACAAGGGGAGCCTTATTAACAACAGACCTGGCGTTCAAATACACCAACCGGAGCTCAGGTGGCTGCTCATCCTCGCTCCCGGGACCTCGGGGCAGAAACAGAGGGTCGGAGCGCCTCACTGCTTGTAAACAGCGGAGAGGCCCTCCCAGATATCGATACGGCCCTCTGTTCATACACCTGCTGCCATTCCCTAACGTTGTAGGAATAGGCAATCCCACGACCCGCTCTGGAGCTCCAGGGGCAACCGAACCCCGTTCCCCCCTCACACGATCAATCCCGGACCTAGCCTGAACAACGGTTGCTGGACTACCCCCCATTGCTGAACAACCATAAGAAATTCCCACCCCCCTCCCTAACCCCACAAAAAATTTAACTAAGAAACTAACCAGGGGCCTCTTATTGAATTTATATCGGAGGCCCCTGCCCCTGCCCATCTCTCAGGGTCCCAACAATTGGGCCCTTCATCGAGATTATAGTTGGCTAGAGAGGCGGGTCGCACCCAGGAGGGGGGGGCACCCCTTAGGGCGAACAAGTCCGTGCTAGTGTAGCGAAAATGAGGCATAAGGAGCAGTTCCAGGAGAAGGCAGTCCCATATTAATTAGATGATTAGGAGGATCTAAGCAGAGGTAAATGGGTGTCCAGACCATCAACCCAGCTTCACTGCCACTCAAGCTGGGTGAACCCCGAGAACAGGTCAACCACCATCCTCTCACGAAGGTCGCGACTCTGTTCCTGGGGGTGATCTGGAACACACATGCTGGGTAGGGCATACCCCATAGAGCTCTCACCTCTAGGGGCAGCCGATGTAATTTTAAGCCACCCTCACACCATGGCTTATACCCAGGTCCCTCTGAGTCCTTTAGGGATGATATGCAGAAGAATTAGGCAAATGTTCGTACGAGGCAGATGTATAATAGGGCATAGTAGTCCCGTCTATCAATGGTCGGCCACTCAAGACGCCATCACAGTTCCTCCGGCGCTCCACCATTCCAGACGCTAGTCCTAGCCGCAACTCCATGGGCCCCCAACCACTAGATGGGGCCTTCCAGAGCCATCCAAGATGTAAGTCAGGTCTTCCGGGCTCCTCCAGTCCGACCAAACTCGGCTGGGTTCCACCAGGCTTCATCAGACTTAACCGGCTGACCCGAGCCCCTTCGAAAACCACCGGGGTCGCTGAGGACGCCAAGCCATCTGGAACAAACGGGGCAGCCGAGGGACCAGAGCGAATCGAGGGCCAAACCACCGTCGAAACCATTGCTGCCGCCGGGAAAATGCCGCCGCAAGCACCGCCGCCGTCATCGCCGAAAACGCTGCCATCACCGAAAACGCCGCCGCTGCCGGCAAAAACGGCCCAAAAGCGGCCCGAAGATGTCGCCGCCGGGGAAACGGGCCAGAAGGCCCAATATACCACTGCCACCGATGCAAGCAGCCCGAAAACGGCCCGAAGACGCCATCGACGCTTCCAAAAACGGCCGAAAGCGGCCCGGGAACGCTGCCGCCACCGCCACCATCGCCGAAAACACCCCCGCCAAAACCTGGTCGAAAGCGCCGCCGCCGCCGTCGGAGACAGATCGAGACAACCCTCCATCAGAAGTAGGCTCGAAACGACCCGAAAAACGCCGCCGCCACTGACACCAACGATCCAGGGGCGGCTCAGGATGACGAAAACGCCGCCGCCGAAAGAAACAGCCGGGGAGCGGCTCGGAGGCACCTCCGAGAACGGCGAGAACGGCGAGACGACGAACCAGGCAACAAGCAGAATGGAAGTCCACAGCCAACAGCCTCATTGCCCAACCTGTTGCCAACTGCTACCCCCCCAACACAGAGGTACAAATGCACCCCTGAGGGGCTCCTGGGGACGCCTGAATGCTGGAGCTTGCAGAGCTCAGCCCAGCACGTCCGCCATCTTGGGCAAGTTCAGTTCAGTACTGAATATATATATATATGTTTTCTGAGGTTTTCGCGGGTGTTTGTATGTGGATCTTTGGTCATTCGGGTTTTTTCCCACGTAGAATTGAAGGTGTAAGAGCAACGTTTCGACGAAATCCCATCCATCATCCTCAGGCTGGTGGCTTCACCTTCCTTCTTCTGGGAGAAGCATGTGGTAGTGGCTGTTTGTTCCTCTTTTTTAAACTGCCAGAGGGGGTGTGTTCTGTGGGTGGAGGTGTGCTCTGATTGGGTGGGGGATTAAGTGTGTTCTGATTGGGTGGGAGTGTGTTTTGAATGGTGGGTGTGTTCTGATTGGGTGGGGGTGTGTTTTGAGTGGATGGGCTGGTCTCAGCTGCCAGCCTTAGACCTGAGCTGGTCAGTTGTGCTGCTTTTGTTCGGCTTCGTGTTTGTGGTGGTGCCATGTTTTTATAGTGGGTGTCAGTTTGCTTATTGTGTGGTTTGGAGGGTTTTAAAGTGGCTGATGTTGCAGCTGTAGTTAGGTTTCTGTTTTGTGGTTGTGCGTCGTTATCATTGTGGGTTCGGATTTCCTTTTTGAATGGTTGTGTGGTGGTGATGTCATGTGATGTTATCATGAGTTTGGGTCTGGTATCATTCTTGGTGGTTGGGACTCGTCTGTCAATCAAGGCGGGTTTCCAAATGGCTGGTAGGCGAGAGGTATCAGTGGTTGGTCAGATCTAGGATGTGTTTTGGGGGGTTGTATTTATTTAGGATAGCTGTCAAGGCTTCTTTGATTGGCACTTGGGTGAAGAGGGATACGACATCGAAGCTCACAAGTAGGTCACAGGGCTGTAAGTTTAGTTTACTTATGATCTCTATGAATTGGAATGAGTTTTGTACGTGTGAGGTGATGGAATTTGCGTAAGGCTGTAGTTGTTTGGCAAGAAATTTGGCTAGATTTTGTAGAGGTGAGCCTATGGAGCTGACTATGGGTCTGAGTGGGGTTCCTTCTTTGTGTATCTTGGGCAGACCATAGAGCTTAGGACATCTAGATGATTTTTCTCTGGGAATGATTGTTTGCTGGATCTCTTCACTGATGGGGGTGGCTTTTATTTTGGATTTTGTGGTTTTTTCCAGGTAGGTGGTGGGATCTGTCTTGAGGAGTTTGTATGTGGAGTCTCGGAGTAGGTTGGATAATTTGGTATGGTAGTCAGATGAGTTCATTACCACCGTGGCGTTGCCTTTGTCTGCTGGCAGAATGATTATGCTGGTGTCTTTTTTTAGGTTAACTAGTGCTGTCTGTTCCTCTTTGGGTAAGTTGCTTTTGGGTGGTTTGCTGGTGCAGAGGATGTTGGTAACTTCGAGTCTGATTTTGTTGGCGTCGTCAGGGTTAATTTTGGTCAGGCTGGATTCGACTCCGCATATAATGGTTTCCGTGGGAATGTGTTTGGGAGCGACTGCAAAATTAAATCCTTTAGACAGGACGTTGGTTTCGGCTTTGGTGAGAATCCTATCTGAGATGTTGTGCACAGTTTGTTTCATGTGTTGCTGTGAGAGAGGAGGGGTTTGTTTCTGGCGTTCCTTTAGTCTTCAGAGTTTATTGGTGTGTGTGTCTGTTTTGTAGGCAGTCTCTGTTTCAGCTCTCCAGACAGCGATTTGTTTGAATTTGTCCCAAAGTGTGGGGTGGATCTTGTTGCTGAGTTTGAGGTGAAGTGTGAGGAGGTCTCTGTTGATTTGGTCCAGGAGGAATCTTTTTGTGTGGAGTTCATTTCTGATTAGGGCCAGTTCGGTTCTTATCAGGATGCGTTTGATGGCTGCAGAGTTGGAGTGGAATTTCAATTGGAAGGATGTGGGGATTAAATTTTGATCTCGGCAGTTGCGTAGGAATGTGAGGTCACACAGAATGGAAGCTCTTCGTACTTCGAGTTTTTCGTAGATCCTAGTTAGCTGGTGGATTTCCTCCCCGTAGAGGTAAGATATTTGTTTTCTGAGGTTTTCGCGGGTGTTTGTATATATATATATATAGCAACACTGTACTGACGTGATTAAAATTACATCAGTACAAACTTGCACTAGTCTTATGAAATGTAATGCCTGCAATTCAAGTATATTAATCTGTATAAAAATGTGTTTTGCATATCAATATGTGTATTGTAATTAACAAATATCTATGAAGCAGTTTTCAAACTACTGCCTTCAATATATGTACATAAACTCATTTCCTTCAACTTAAATATCTTATATCTTTTCTTCAACTTAATATAAACTGCTGAGTTTCTTCTACTGGAAGTGTACAAAAGAAAAAGCATATTCATCCGCCATTTTGTCATGCATAGGGTAAAATAAAGTGAGTCTTTCAACATAGTTATTTCCCATATAAATAATGGCAAAGGATAGCAACGCTTTATTTTAATCCACAGTCTGTAATGTTCTATATTTCATTGTCACCAAGACTGGCAAGAACATATGGAGGTATGGGAAAATATCTGCAACAAAGGATGGACAGGCACAGTGCCTACCGGTACTGCCACTTTCTGAAAGCTAGCAAAGACTGAAGCTAACTAGTGCACTGTCCAGGTACCCTATTGTTACTCCCTTCAAATGACCAATAGGAAACTGCAGAGAATAGTATTTAATCAATCACCTATTTCCATCTATATTTATGTTACTGTTGTGCTCATTTGTGATTCCACCCGCTGCCCTGAAATCTGAGTAGTGGCTACAAGAGGGAGTTGCAAAGCCATAAAGGCACTATCAACTCTACAATGAACCTGGCTGCAGCCATCTTGCTTGTTTTAGGTTGCCACAAAGATGGGAGGGGGTGTGGAGGATTTCAGCTAGTCTAAACAATTTAGTGTCCCATGGGAACCAAGGTCTTTTCTGCCAGTTAGATTGGGATAGGGAGCAGTTAGAAAGCCTGCCAAACTATTCTATTGGGAAACATAACTGATGGCATAGCACTGAGGTGGGAAGTTTGACTTTTTAATAATGTAACTCTTTGGAGGGAATTTCAAACTTGGTTTCACTTTTGACCATGCCAATACTATGTAACCAATAAACGTATTCTTTGAGGAAACCTCTACCCTCAGAGTTCTGATTTATTTGATCTCATCTATCAGAACTATCAGAACTATCAATTCCTGGCAAATAGATGGGGAAGAAATGGAGGTAGTGACAGATTTTATTTTCCTGGGCTCCAAGATATCTGCAGATGGGGACTGTAGCCAAGAAATTAAAAGACACTTGCTCCTTGGGAGGAAAGCCATGGCAAATCTAGACAGCACACTAAAAAGCAGAGATATCACCCTGTCAACAAAAGTGCGTATAGTCAAGGCTATGGTCTTCCCAGTTGCAATGTATGGCAGTGAAAGTTGGACCATAAAAAAGGCTGAGCGCCAAAGAATTGAGGCCTTTGAACTATGGTGCTGGAGAAGACTCCTGCGAGTCCCTTGGACTGCAAGGCGATCAAACCGGTCAGTTCTAGAGGAGATCAACCCTGACTGCTCTTTAGAAGGCCAGATCCTGAAGTTGAAACTCAAATACTTTGGCCACCTAATGAGAAGGAAGGACTCACTGGAGAAGAGCCTAATGCTGGGAAAGATTGAGGGCAATAGAAGAAGGGGACGACAGAGAATGAGGTGGCTGGATGGAGTCACTGAAGAAGTAGGCGTGAGCTTAAATGGACTCCAGAAGATGGTAGAGGACAGGAAGGCCTGGAGGAATGTTGTCCATAGGGTCGCGATGGGTCGGACACGACTTTGCAGCTAACAACAACATCAGAACTATGACAGGCATCTTTCCTTACCAGCCAATGATGGCCACTGACCCTTTCCAAGCAAGGGGAGAGTTGGCATGAACTTAGAGCTGAAGACCAGCTGAAGTAAGAGTTCTGGCCAAGGGGAAAATATCCTGCCCTCTAGTTCTTCCACATTTCAGTAATTTCTAAGGAGAAATTGTTTTGAATCTGATTTGTCATATACAACAGGGTGCTGCAAGGAATCTGAAAAATGTCTGTCTATCTAAGTAAAAACTGCCCATCTCACTCATATTCAGTTAGCTGAGGTACTGGACCCAAATAATAGTCTAACATTGATGTGGTATGGATTTAATTTTGGAGGTGCAAATACTATGTGCAGAGGTGTCCTGAGGTGTCCCAAAACAACTGCCTCAGGTAGCACACTACAGATATTATGTAACAATAGCAAATTCTTAGTTAATTTCATCATTACATCTTTTGACTACAAGGGGAGATAGAACAAGGTTTGCGGGATCTCCTGTCTCACATGACAAATTCCTTAATTGGCTCTCAGTACATAACACAACATGACTTCAGGGTGAACTGTTATTCACTGTACTGCAAAACATTTGGGATTGTTTACATCAGGGATCTCCAACCTTGGCAACTTTAAGACTTGTGGTCTTCAACTCCCAGAACTCCCCAGCCAGCAAAGCTGGGAGTTGAAGTCCACAAGTCTTAAAGTTGCCAAGGTAGGAGACCCCTGGTTTACATTGTTCCTCTGGTATCAGAGACTTTATCTTGTCAACCTGGATATTCTGCACCGTGGACCAAAACATGCAAAAACCTGAACAAAGCCATTGGGAATTTAACTTCAAAGTAAATGCTAGTTTCAGAAGAGTGATTTGCCTCAATACCTGTCAACCTTGCAAGATAGACCAGACAGGAAACATGGTTACAGTGAATTCAGAAATTATGCAGAGCCCCTTCACTTTTGTCAATTTTGTTATGCTGCAACCTGATTCTACGGTTGTTGAAAATCATTTTTTTCTCACTAATCCTCACTCAGTATCCCATAATGACAAAGTGAAAACAGAATTTTAGAAATGTCTATAAATTTATTAAAAACAAAAAATCTGAAAGATCACTTTGGCATAAGTATTCAGACCCTTCACTCAGTACTTTGTTAAAGCATCTTTGGTAGCAATTACAGCCTCAAATCTTTTGGGGTATGAAACAACAAGTTTTGCACACCTGGACTGGGCAGTTTTCTGCCATTCTTCCAGGCAAATCCTTTAAGCTCAGTCAGGTTAGATGGCAACCATCAGTGGACAGCCATTTTTAGGTCCCTCCAGAGATGTTCAATAGGGTTCAAGTCAGGGCTCTGGCTGGGCCACTCTAGAACAGTTGTCCCTAAGCCATTCCTGTATTGTCTTGGCTGTGTGCTTAGGATCGTTGTCATGTCTGAGGCCTAGTCTGAGGTCCTGAGCACTGTGGATATCCCTGTATTTTGCTCCATTCAGCTTTCCCTCAACCCTGACACATCTTCTGAGCCCTGTTGCTGAAAAACACACCCACAGCATGATGCTTCCACCACCACGTTTCTCTGTTGGGATGATATTGGGCAATTGATGAGCAGTGCCTGGTTTCCTCCAGATGTAACATTTAGAATTGAGGCCTGATAGTTCAGTCTTGGTCTCATCAGGCCAGAGAATCTTGTTCCTCACAGTCTGAGAGTCCTTCAGGTGCTTTTTTTGCAAACTCCAAGCAGGCTTTCACCTCTTTTGCACTGAGGAGAGGATTCCATCTAGCCACTCTGCCATAAAGCCCAGATCGGTGGAGGGCTGCAGTGATGGCTGAATACTTTCTGAATGCATTGTAAATAAACTAATTCTACTTTATTGTAAGGTTACATTAACACAAACTTTCAAATCTGGAAGTATATCTCTCCCCCTCTCTCCTTGCAGCTCAAGAAACTAGGGAGAGTATCTACTGAGCCTCTTGCCTCATCCACATTCAAGTTGCAGGCTAAGTTGCCTTTTATCTGACCTTTCCCTTGACTGTCTGCTGTCTTTTTGCCTTGTCTCTCAAGTCATTCCCACATACCATTACAATACACCAGCAGGAGAGGAGGTAGTTCAATTATTCCTCCAGCATCTGTTCTATGCCATTCATTACCAGCCTTTCTTGGCTGATACAATTTCCATATGTTTTCTTTAAAAAATCCAGTTACGTGTAAAGAGGTATTTATCATCATAAGCAATTTGGCCAAAATGCCTCTGAAAGGCCTCTTTACAACATTTTTGGATTGATTGATTGATTGATTTTCTGCATAATGCTTCATTATATCAGTGGGATAGGGGACATATATAGCAAAAAGCAAATATATAAAATAAAGAACCAGAGATATCCATCTTGGTCAATACCTCAGCATTCAAACTGCCAAGATTTTTGGGATTGTATATCTGCAAATAGGTTTTCAGAGAACCCTTGGCTAGTGAGGAAGACCCCAAACTCACAGATGAAGGGAAGACTTGAACACAGAAGTTGTGTTGTTTTTCTCTTGCTGCAATGCTCCAGTACTTAATTTCCTGAAAGCACAAATTACCTTTGCAGTCTTGGTTGGCTGAGGATATGTCATATTGTATATGTCTGCCTACATGCAAGACCAACTGCCTGGTCATCCCATCCAAGACTGATTGCTTGATGCCACCCAGATGTAGCCCTAAAGAATAGATTTAAGGTACAACAGGTTTCCCACCTCCATCCTCATCGCAACCAAGTCATGCACTTTTCTTTTGAACAGCACATTTGCTTAATGGATCCATAATAATGCAAGTTGAATCAAGCTCTCTGAAATACACACTACACAATGTAAACCGTACTAGAATCTCTCTTTCCTGCTTATTCACAAGATGGCCAGTAAAAGATGGGCTGGAGCTCCTCCAGATTCTTGAATTTTAAAGCCTTATAAAGCTTTTCTAAATATTACATAAGGGTTCACATTTTTCTCAAAACTTCACTTTTAGTATGGCTTCATTACCGTACTTAAAATCTCCTCCCCTTAATTACTGCCATTTACATTTATGCCTTTGTATGGAATTTCCTGGATTCTTCTCCTTAATTATTTCTATAATTGTTTAGAATTCATTTTAATGCTTTGGATAATGGATTTTTAAATGCATACTTGGCATTTATGTATTTCCTCTATTAAAGACCTAGGATGGTTTTCTTAATTCCTTCCTCTCTCAGTCATATTTTATTCCTTTTTTTTTGTCATGCTCACAGATTCTTTCCTTCCTTCCTTCCTCCCTCCCTCCATTTAATGTATATTTATTTATTTATTTATTTTATTGCATTTATATACCGCCCTTTCCCTGAGGACTCAGGGCGGTTTACAGGGAGTTAAAAATCAACCATACAAAAGTTAAAACCCAATTTAAAAAAAATATTAAATCAACCCTGTACTATTAAAAACCCCAATTAAAATAAATGTCTCCTCAGCCTGGGCCCGAGAGCTCAAAGAGCCAGGTCTTCAGGCCCCGGCGGAATGATCGGAGGTCGGGAGCAGTCCTCAGCTCCACTGGCAGCTGGTTCCAGAGGGCAGGCGCACCCACTGAGAAGGCCCTATCCCTGGGTGTCACCCGCCGGCAATCTCTTACCGGCGGGACCCTGAGCAGACCCTCCCTGTGGGAGCGCACTGGGCGAAGGGCGTTTGATGCCGGCAGCAGGTGTTCCCTCAAATACCCCGGACCCAGGCCATGTAGGGCTTTATAGGTGATAACCAGCACCTTGAATTTCACCCGGAGGGCAACCGGAAGCCAATGCAGCTCGCGGAGTAGAGGTGTTACATGGGAGTATCGGGAAACCCCCATTACAACTCGCGCGGCCGCATTCTGCACCAGTTGAAGCCTCCGAGTGGTCTTCAAGGGCAGCCCCATGTAGAGAGCGTTACAGTAGTCCAAACGGGAGGTCACAAGCGCATGAGTAACTGTGCGTAGGGCGTCTCGGTCCAGATAGGGACGCAACTGGCGCACCAGGCGAACCTGTGCAAAAGCCCCCCTGGTCACGGCTCCTATGTGATCTTCAAAGTTGAGCCGTGAATCCAGGAGGACGCCCAAGTTGCGAGCCCTATCAACGGGGGGTAACACCTCACCCCCCATCGTTAGAGGTGGAATAACTTGGTTAACCCAAGATGCCGATATGCACAGCCACTCAGTCTTGGCGGGATTGAGACGAAGCCTGTTTCTCCCCATCCAGACCTGAACCGCCTCCAGGCACCGGGACATCACGGAGAGGGCATCACTGGGTTGGTTCGGGGTGGAAAGAAAAAGTTGGGTATCATCAGCGTACTGGTGATACCCCACCCCGAAGCCACGAATGATCTCGCCCAGCGGCTTCATATAGATGTTGAACAGGAGAGGCGAGAGAACCGACCCCTGAGGGACTCCACAAATGAGAGGCCTCGGGGCGGACCTCTGCCCTCCCGTCAACACCGACTGCGAGCGGCCCTGGAGGTAGGAGGAGAACCACCGTAAAACGGTGCCTCCCACTCCCAACCCCCTGAGACGCCGCAGCAGGATACCATGGTCGATGGTATCGAAAGCCGCTGAGAGATCTAATAGGACCAGGACAGAGGAGCAACCCCTGTCCCTTGCCCTCCAGAGATCATTCACCAGCGCGACCAATGCCGTCTCCGTGCTGTGTCCGGGCCTGAAACCCGATTGGTACGGGTCCAGATAATCAGTTTCCTCCAGGAACAGAGGGAGCTGATGCGCCACCACACTCTCAACAACCTTCGCCAGAAAGCGAAGGTTGGAGACTGGACGGTAGTTGTCTAAAGCAGCCGGGTCCAAAGCAGGCTTCTTGAGAAGGGGTCTCACCACCGCCTCCTTCAAGGCGGCAGGGAAGACACCCTCCTTCAAAGAAGCAGTTATTACTGCATGGAACCAGCCTCGTGTTCCCTCCCGAGCCGCATAAGCTAGCCAGGAGGGGCACGGATCCAACAAACAGGTGGTGGTGCTCAGTCTCCCCATGATCCTGTCCACATCATCAGGGGAAACCACATCATCAGGGTATACCATATCATACATCAAGGGGTTTCAAACTTGGTCCTTTTAAGATTTGTGGACTTCAGCTCCCAGAATTCCTCAGCCAGTGTGCCTGGCTGAGGAATTCTGGGAGTTGAAGTCCACAAGTCATAAAAGGGCCAAGTATGAAGACCCCTGTCATACATGGATTTGCAATATATATTAATATGTCCCCAATATTAAAAAGAACATAAAATATTTAAAAGATCTATATTCAGATACCAATGTCTAGGCCATCTAATCACTCAAGTGCAGCATCATTTAAATGAAAGAAATCAGATATTGCACCGTTATATGCCCTCAATGTCTATGGAGATTTTCAGTCCCCCAGGTCATGGTTATCCGAAAGGTGCTTTTTCAAGAGATAACTGGACTTTCTTGTTTTTCTTTGAAGACGTTTTGCTTCTCATCCAAGAATGATGAAGAAAACGTCTTCAAAGAAAAACCAGAAAGTCTAGTTGTCTCTTGAAAAAGCACCTTTGGGACTACATGCCCTCAACTTACATCCAGTCATGATGTGATGTACAGTGACATGGGACACTCTGTGGGGAGGATAATATGCCCTCTCTAATCAGTGAGTCCCAGCAGACGAGTGTGAGATGCAAATCCTACTCAGGACTGGCCATTGCTGGTGGGGTAATTCAAAGCCTGGCACTCTTTTTGTGGAATCACTGATATGTCTTCTTATAAAGATGTGTCCCTCCCATCATTTCTGGATGACTCTTCTGTCATTTCATTCCTTTCAAGAACTTTCTTCTTTTAGCTCTCGTTTCAAAGTCTATTACAATTTCCATTGGATGATAGAATGGATGATAGAACTGCTTGCACAGTAGCCTTTCCTTTTGCCCTTTTAATCTCTGGGGAGTGAGGCTGAAATGATGTTTAGTTTTAACTCCCAAGAGTGGTGTGCTGTCCTCCCACATCTTCATCTCTGGCCCCCAGTTGTGATGCACACATGGGCTTCTTTCTCTGTGACTGCTAAAAATCATAAATGCGTGTATCTCTGCACACATCTGCCTGTGTTTTACTCTTCACTGCAGATTACACAGAACACTTCCCTTTAGATAACACAAGAGGGAACACAAAATTGCTGATTTTGCCATGTGACAATCAGTGGGTGAACGGGATGGATGGTAGCCCAAGTGAGACAACATGCTGTTGCCAAGAAAAACATCCAATATTACTAAACACATCCTTTGAACATTCGGCTGTTTGAACAGCTGCTTTTATTAAGAGATTGTCTCAGTGCAGTACTATTGTGAAACAGCCATGTACTTTCTCCCACAGCAGCTAACCAGGATTACAATTGTGTTGCATATTTTGCCAAAAAGTTAATGAAAGGCTGTCAGCCAACCTAGACCACTGTCATTTGCCAGCATCACTGCAGTTAGAAAGCATCGTATGGAAATGAAGTTTCCTGAAATTAATAGCAGCAAGGAAAGTTTACAGTGAGATTTTCCCATGTAACCTCTTTGGGAACCTGCACTGGCATTTGGGCCACAATGCCTCAAAAGAGCATTCAGTCTCAAAATATGTTCACATTTAATTTGTTCAAGCTAATAGAAGGAGAAGCTCCTTGCATGGTGATCCCCACTTAGGGAGTTTAAAGCTGGTCTGCAAAGGGATTGAAGAACATCCTACCGATGCATAAGAACAAATCTTCTCAGCTTCCTTTCTTTACTGCTTGGATGATAAAACAAAAATGATTTTGTTTTCGGAAAACTGTACAAGTAATCCTCGACTTTACAATGGTTCATTCAGTGACCATTCAAAGTTACAGCAACACTGGAAGAAAAGTGACTTATGACCATTTTTCACCCTTATGACCGTTGCAGCATCTCCAGGGTCATGTGATCAAAATTCAGATGCTTGGCAACTGATTCACGTTTATGACGGTTGCAGTGTCCCAGAATCATGTGATCATTTTTTGCCACCTTCTGACAAGCAAAGTCAATGGGGAAACCAGATTCACTTAATAACTGTGTTACTGCTTTAACCATTGCAGTGATTCACTTAACAACTGTGGTAGGAAAGGTCATAAAACGGGGCAAAGTTCACTTAACAAACATCTCACTTAGCAATATAAATTTTGGGCTCAATTGTGGTCATAAGTCGAGGACTACCTGTAATTTAACAGTATTACATTCATTGCCTTTCTCTTCTTCAGAAGAAAAAAGTCATTTGAATCAATTCTGATATGTCCATGTAATTATCCTAGTATCGCAAGTCAATTGACATTTCGTTCTTCTGGATTTTTAAATAAATCCTAATCTAACTTGCAACCCTACAACTTCTTTGTGATCTTCCATCCAGTGGATAATCAGATCTAACCTTATTTAGATTATGTGTTGACTAAGTGAGGAAGCTCGTCAAATTATAAAATCCGGCTCATGCCTGTAATTTAATAATAATTCATAGAAGCCCAGTAAAATAAAAATGGTTTTAGAAGATTCTACAGGAGCCTGATCCCCAATAAATAAATAATCATTAACCCTTTAAAGGCTAGTATGGAGGCTGAGGAAATTAGATCATATCAAATGTTTGTAAAATTATGCCTTGTTTCCAAAATATTCAACTCTTGCAAACCATTTTAGGGTATTTTTTTTAGCAAAGCCGGTTTGTTAAACAACCATAATCAGCCTGGATGCCCACATAAACACTTTTCTTCAAATATGAAAAGGCAAATTGAGCAAGGATATCAAAGCAGCCTCTGTGCTATATAGATAAAAATGAAGGCTGAATGTGCATTTCGACTTGTATCCATTCCACTAAAAACAGTTCATATAATTTTAGAGAGAACCATCTTCTGCCACTAAGTGCCGATTTTAGATATGGAAAATCTACATTCCAATACACTGTCATCTTTGCAACTTGAATGAAAGACTCCCACCCTAATTACAGCTATATGCAAAATAATGATGGCACCAATTATTTTCAAAGCAGAAAAGTCCAGGTGTCAAAACTTGAGTAGAAGAAACACTCCTTATCTGTTTCTTTCTTTCTGGACAACCTTACCAAGAGACATCAGCTTTATAAGCCACCACAACAGCACTGACATCCACAGAAAAACTGCCAGATATATATTAAAATATGTAATTAAATGCTACATGACATCCCGACAATGTAAGCTTCATTTCAAATTGTTGTATCTCAATACAATCTAAATGTACCGATTATTGATTGTGAACAGACAGAAATTTATATTATATGCCAAAATAAAACAAATTGTACTGGCAGACTATAGATAAATAGATTATATAGACCTTTCATATATCTTTCTTGAAGTTTTTTATAGGCAAAATAGACAGCAGGAACATTATTTGCACTGCCTTGACTTACAGAAAAACTTTCTTGAGGTAATAGATCCCTGATCAATTGCCACATTGGTTGAACTTGCAACAGCCTTTTAAGTTCACGTACATCTTTTCTGAAATAATAATACCACCATTTTATTGAGCACAGCATCTTCTCCACACACTTTTGAAGTACACTATTTTTGAAGTAATAATACACCTTTCTTGAAATAATAATACCACCATACATATACCCTATCTTGAAGTAGTGATACTACCACCATATCTTTGAATGCAGCATCTTCTCCAAATGTACACATTAGAATATCATATTATTCAAATGTTAGAAAACAGACCAGGGGTAAACTTTACCCAGAGCAACCTAGCTTTGTATTAACTTCACAAGAATCATGCTGACTAAGATGTCCTGTTATGTTCAGTGAAGTTTATTTCTGAATAAATATCTTTCAGATTGCAGTTATAAAATGGTTTCTCGACCAAATTCACTCTCAGCCTGGAAAAATCCCATTAATCTAATGTTGGTGCATCAGGAAGAGTTACAATTATGGATCCAGACATGACATACAATTCTGATAAATGGTCCCATTTATTACTCATTTTTTATCTAGGCATAGGGAACCAGGTTGCCAGGTACCCCTCCTGTAGAAAAGACAGCAATAAGCCTTCTAACTCTTTCGATTAATACATTGAATTATGTCATATACAGTCATTTCCAGGATAATACTACTGAACGCATAGGATTGTTTTTTCCAATTGTGCCAAGTCCAGGACAATGGGAAAAGCTTGCCTATCTTTTCATGGGGAAAAATGTTGTTGTTTTTTATAATCAGTTTCTCAGCTCTTCTTAAGATGTTTATTAAATGTCTCACAAACAAATGAATACAGGGGTTACCTAGAACAGGGGTGGGCAATGGGCAGTTTTTTTGGGATTAGGGTCAACACAACATTTTAAAGAGACTCTGGACTATAATGACTTGATGACTGAGACCAGTATTAGGGGAAGATTTATTTTATTATTATAAGTTATATATCCTTCCTTTATTTTCTGCAGCTCAGAGCAGTGCAAATAATGCTTTTGCCTCCTATTTTGCCTATAACAACAATTGGGTTGGGCAAGAAAGAATGACTGGTCCAAAGACAGCAATGGGGCTCTCCCAGTTTCTAATCCAGCACCTAACAATTATAACAAACTGGCTTTCTACATTCTGGAGAGGCTTTTATATCAGCATATTATGAATACAAAACAAATCATACACCTATTTTAAATCCCAAAATGGAGAGTGCAAAAGGGTGTGGAATCCATGGTCTGCCTTGCAGCCTCTACTGAACTAGAAAAATGATCGCTATGGTTTTCAATTTCAGCCAATTGGGCAATTGATCAGGAATGATGAAACATCTAATCAAGCAAACCCAAGTTTAATTTTCTCTTTGCTCCTGCTCTGTATCATACACGGGAAAGACTTAGGGGGCCAATTATAGAATAACAGAATAACAACAGAATTGGAAGGGACTTTGAAGGTCTTCTAGTCCAACCCCCTGCTCAGGCAGGAAAACCTATACCATTTCAGACAAATGGCTGTCCAGTCTTTGTTTAAAACTTCCAATGTTGGAGCAGTCACAACTTCTGGAGGCAAGTTGTTCTACTGATTAATTGTTCTAACTGTCAGGAAATTTCTCCTTAGTTCCAGGTTGGATCTTTCCTTGATTAGTTTCCACCCATTGCTTCTTGTTCTGCCTTCAGGTGCTTTGGAAAATAGGTTGATTATTCTCCAATTAATTAAAAGTAGGATTGCATCAGTTCTTCTGAAACTATGTAAGAAAAGGGTGAAAAGGTTATTTCTTGATCACAAGGCAATTCAGAGTGAGTAAGCCGCACATTTGTTAGCTTGTTTCCTGTGTATGGTACTACATTTTACAGGATTATTTTTTTTTATTGGAAGTGAAAGCACATTCTTAAGATAAAGTGGTGCAGCGACAGCAACAACAAGCATTAATAAATTAAAAGCTAAAATTAACTCAAAAGTACTTGTTCACTAATTAGGAATATACAGTAGCCAGAATTACCATTTGAGATGAAATTTATGTAAAAGGAATCATTTATAAAGAGAGAGAGAGAGAGAGAGAGAGAGAGAGAGAGAGAGAGAGAGAGAGAGAGAGAGAGAGAGAGAGAGAGAGAGAGAGAGAGAGAGAGAGAGAGAGAGAGAGAGAGAAGAAGAGGAGGAGGAGGAAAGGAGTGGTATTTTTGGAAGTGATGCTTCCCGTTGCTATATCTGCAGTTTTAAAGCATAATATTTTCAAAGTGCCAATTATTGCCATACGTTCTCATTAAAAAGAAATGACACACTAGCACCATCATAAGTAAACAATATAGGAACCGTTATTGGGGAAGATGGTGTGTGTGTGTGTGTGCACGTGTGTGCGTGTATGAGAGAGAGAGAGAGAGAGAGAGAGAGAGAGAGAGAGAGAGAGAGAGAGAGAGAGAGAGAGAGAGAGAGAGAGAGAGAAAGAAAGAAAGAAAGAAAGAAAGAAAGAAAGAAAGAAAGAAAGAAAGAAAGAAAGAAAGAAAGAAAGAAAGAAAGAAAGAAAGAAAGAAAATGAATGTCTTTTTGGGATACATTCAGTAGAGAGGAAGAAGGGGAGGAGTGTGTGGGACCCCTACAATTAATTGAGTGAACTCCAAAGAACACGAAACCTACTTTGTATCTCATGCTGAGGCTAAGCTCAGAAACTGTGTGGAAACCATGTGAAACCGTGCACAGAAGCCAGACTTAAGAGAATTCGAGGGAGACGAACATTTTCTCAACCTGCAGGAGAGTATCAACCTTCCAATATTTCTTTAGAAGGATGCTGTCATTTTTCAGGAGGGGGAGAAAGGCTAACTATCAGTAGGCGCACCAACTGAATGGGCTCCTGAACCTTCTTTCGTTCTTGTCCTCCTGGGTATTTTTGTGAATATCGTTGAATTGCAATGAAATTTAAATGTATTTATATACCCTGGGGATGTGTACAGTCCATTAAACTGGCTTTGTTCACTAAACTATCATTTACAAACTACCCTGGGTATACAGAACATATCAAGGCAACATCAATCAACCTGTACGAGAGCACAACACAATATGTGAATATTTTTGCTCCCTCCAGTTCCCCTAGGTCAGTGGTAGGCAACCTCGGCTCTTTTATGACTCATGGACTTCAACTCCCAGAATTCTGGGAGTTGAAGTCCATGAGTCATAAAAGAGCCGAGGTTGCCTACCCCTGCCCTAGGTTTAACTTTTTTCATAATCGCATCTGTTAGTGAAATTGAATTTGGATAAGCATGTTTACCAAGAAACATATTGCACCCAAACCCACTTGAATTAAATGGGTTAATGGTTGATCATAACTGCTAATTCCTTAACCATCAGCTCAAGGAGCAACTTGATCCTCAGCCATTACCTGTATTCATATCTACTTGTATGAAACTCTCCATCAAGCGTCCCCAATCAGGATGCAGTAGTCAATCTTCTAACACTGCATGGCTTAAACTTCTTGATTACTCTTGGCAGTAAATTCACAGACCATAGAAAGTAAGGAAAATCACCTCGACCAATAGTCCAGATCTGTTCTCAAAGTGTCAAGGGGGAAAATCAAGAAGTCTGAAGCAAGAAAAAGGTATATGCAGGTAATTCAGGCAGATGCCTCTCTAATTTACATGATTATTGGGGCGGGGTGAGAAATAAAGCACAGTCAGGCTTGCAAGATTCTGTCAATATAGTGTATAAAGTGTTTTTTGGCATTCTTGTGAAGTGATTTCTTGATTTGGTTTGCATAGTGAGGTTGACACAGGCACAGCTTGACTAGATTAGAATGAAGCCAGAGCCATTAACAATGGAGTGGCCAATGCAGGGGAGAAAATGAAAATAACTTTTTATGATCTCAGGGATTAAACTCAGGATTTCTTCCTCTCATCTTCTGAATTAAAAAATGGCACAGCTGCCTTTTTTGTGAGGGTTTTTTTTATACACACCCATCCCTCATGTCAGTCTTGAATGGAGAGTGAGTTACAATGGACTGACTACCTCTGATAAGGGAACAAACATTATGCACTGTGTGCATCAGCTTTCTTTCATTGCAAATATGAGTTGGAGATTCATTGGACTGCACGACAGTCTACTATTTTTTTTCCTTTACCCTTAGAAAAACAAATAAGGATATGTAAACTGAGAGATTATGATTTCTCCAATAAATGACTTGGAGAATTATTATATATTTATGGCTGAGTTGCTGTTACGTATTTATGTGATGGCCTGTCTTAACCACACACTGGGAAAAAACTGGATCTAAAGCATCCTAAAGAAAATTATAAAATAACCATCCTACTCAGGTTGTAGGCTTCTTTATTTTTTCCTCTGTTATTTGGCTGACAATGGCAAAAGGCAGAGATAAACATATATACATAATTTTATCGTTTACCATTATTTTACAAACTGAAGAAAAAAAAGGAGCTAATTACTCGTTTGCAGGAAGGATATGTGAACGAGAGGGGACATGGAGAAAAAAAATAGTACGACTGAGAAATTATGGTGTGAAATGTGTGTGTTGTGGAAGGAAAGGAAAAAATGAAAAAGAAAATAATAATTTAGAAACAAGGTAACTGGAGGAAATTTTGCAGTTAGTTGGACATTGTGAGAAGAGACTGCTGGACTGGATGGGCTAGCGGTCTAATTCAACAGGATGCTCCTTATATTCTTAAGATCACGCAAATGTGAGTAACACAGGAATAAAAAGGAAGAGGATGGGAAGGAAAATTAATTGGTCACAAGACCTGTCACACAGAATTGCTCCAGATAAATATCTAAATGTATACTACGTTCCTTTCCATTTCCCCTCTTCTGAAGAAAAGGTAAAATCATTGTATCCAGAAATCCTCTTCTCCATCCCCAGCCTCTTACAAAAACAAACATTAAAAGGTGTTTAATTCCCCCTTCTTTGTAAAGAGTGTGTGTGTGTGTTCACATGTGTATGTGTCTTTGTATGTGTGTACATATGTATATGCAGGGTAATTTAAAAGAGGTCATCTTGCCAGCTTCAAAGGAATTAAATTACATTGAATTGCTTCACTCTTCACCTAATTTAAGCTTTGCCCCCAAATCACAACTTAGTCTTATTCTTTTGTACTCAACAGTTTAGATGACAATATGAGATGATTCTTGGTTTATGCTGTGCTCTCCTTTCTCTCACTGAATATATTTCATTCTAAGAAAGCCAACTGGAAATTGCCCCATCTACATTTCTCAGTGCATAGTCCAAAGAAAGTGATTGTGCAGTCCTCTTGAAGTTGTGAAAGCTTACACCTAGTCAGCCATGATATACCTCAAATCAGCGGTGGGATTCAAATACCTGAACAACCGGTTCTCTGCATGGATGAAGGCCTGGGCATCTAGGCCTAGAATGGACTTCCAGAAGTGGCATCCATGCATTTCCGGCGGGCCGTTCAAGGCCTGGGAGGCCTCCTCCAGGCCTTCAAGGCCTAGAACGGACTTCTGGAAGCGGTGTGCATTCAGCCAGTTCTCCAAACACAACAAAATTTAGCTACCGGTTCTGCTAAACCAGTGGAAACCAGTTGAATCCCACTACTGCCTCAAATCCATATCGTGTGTTCCTTAACAGAATGAACAAGTTGAATGAATAAAGCTATTAAAGCTCTCAGTTTTAATAACAGAAGATTGTACATTAGGGATTGGAAATGTATGGCTTACCAGGCTGATCTGCTCATTCTTCTACACATCAAGCAAAAGACCCTCTCCTCGCTACCAAAAAGAAATAGATGCCTAGAGATTTTTTTAAAACCTTTGAGTCAGGGAAAGCCTGACTATAGACCCTAGACTTACAGCATTCCCCATGATTATATGGAATAGCTAGATGTGGTTCTGCCTATCTTTTCTGAGCATGACTTTAAAGAAGCAAAGGAAAAGAGTTTAGCACTTGGCTACCAAGGTAAAGACTGAGCTGATTTCAGGGATACTTCCGTGTAGTCTTCTTGGCAGCAGTACATATCTGGTTAACCATTACCTTCTTTCACAGGATGTTTCCCCACAAATCAGAAAAAAACATACAAAGGGTTATAAGTAGTGTAAATATTATTTAAAAGAATTATGATCTGGGAAAAACAAATAATTCTTCTCATGGAGATATAGATATTTTCAGAAGACAAATATATATATATATATATATATATATATATATATATATATATATATATATATATATATATATATATATATATATATATATATATATATATATATATATATATATATATATAAGCAAAATTGGGAAAGATTTGTTATCAGACTGTCCAAAAGAGATTACACATACTATATAAATTGATAATCTAGCTGACACTAACTCTCAAGAAAAGTTGGCAAAATACTATTTGTAATTATTTATCACATTTCTGAACCACCCACCTCTCTCAGAGAGGGACTCCAGTTGGAATGATTAAAACATATCCAAATATAACTATTAGATACTGGGTTTATTGCTTCAATGACAAGATGAGGCGAGTGAGTTCAGCAAAGATCATTATTTATTGCTTGCAGGATCTGAACTGAGGAACAGGGCTGCGAATGCAGCAATTTATACCCTGGCCTCTAGGCAGCGGCCAATAGGTTTAAAGCAACCTATTGCTGCCCTAGAGGCAGCCAATGGCGGCGCTGGAGACGGGTTGTCTGAGGAGCTGGGAGCCATGTGGTGTTCCCTTAACAAGACAAAGCCCAATACATTACAATAACCATGTATGTTAAAGATGTAGAAAAGATGTTTTCATGCATAATTGACAAGACTTTTTAAAAGCAAATTTTCAGATATTGCACATTGGAGACATAACATTGTATAGAATTCCACTAAGCCTCTGAACAATATTTTTGGGAGCAATGAATCTTTAATTAAAAATGAGATTTTGTGATGATCACGTGTTGGTAACATGTATTTATTTCCCGTAAAAGAATTTAATTCAACCTAATTTAATTTAATGGCTTTTGAAGCTGCCAAACTCTAAAAAAACTGTGGGTAGCTTAAAATATTTAAAAGATATAATTGGGGGGAAAAACATGATTGCTCGAACAAAATTGTGTCATTAACGTTCCCAAAAGATTTGACAGGGGCTCCACAAGCACCAGGGGCTCCATCAGACAATCAGACCTTGAAGCACGTCAAGAAGAATTAGAGAGTGGGAGCCACGTGTATCTTTAATTCCAGAGGCAGAAACCACAACAAAGAGTCCATCTTCCATCCCAAATGTTAGCCTACAGTGAATTAGGTGAATAAAAATTATAAATCCATGTTTTATAAGAAAAGCCATTTCAAGAAAACTGGAATGTATTTTTTCTATTTTGGAATCACAAAACAACTGGCCTCTGTTTGTTTTACCAGTACAAGAGAGCCATTTCATTGTGTGGATTCTATATTCTACAGCAGTGGTTCTCAACCTGTGATCTGTGGGCCCCTGGGGGTTTGTGATGTCATGACACAGGGGATCCATGAAGGCTTGGAAAAAATGTTTTATGATTTAAATCTTGAGTTAAGCCTTGGGGGGGTCTGTGGCCATGGTCCGTGGCCACAAAAGGTATTTAAAGGAGGTCCGTGGTGAAGAAAAAAATGAGAACCACTGTTCTACAGTATCTTTGATCCTTTTCTGATTGTAGCTTCCCTCAAGAGGTGGGAAGAGATGTGAGGCTCAGTGGGGCTGTTTTGTGTAGCTGAACTGATCCTTTGGAATGGTCGCCTAATGACTCTCTTGTGGACTATCTTCCACAAGCAATTCAAAACAATTCTCTTTAGGGCTTTTGGGTCTTGATCTCCTATTGGCTAGATTATAATTCCAGTGGTTATATATTATAAACAACAGTCCTTTAGATTTATTTCATTTAATTATTTGTTTCCTTGGCTTTATTGTTAAATTTAACTGACTTGATGGCATGGAATCAAGGAATCAGTGAATCAGTCTTGAGATACTAGGGGTTGCAACCTGAGTGCAGGGAAACCTCCTTAGGGCCCATGGGCTGCCTGTTCCTATACAATAGGAATAAAAATGGTTTCTTTATTCCTATTGTAAGGGTACAACACAGACTGCTGGCAATTGGAAATAGTTAGAGGAAAATAATGAAGAAGAAAGCCCTCAAATGTGTCTCCCTTTCCTTTCTTTTCTTCAAATGTCTTACAGACATCCATGGGTCTGCCCAAGATGAATCACTTCCTAGACAATCCAAAAAAATTGATAAAAGACTTTACACTTGTTAGGCATATGGTGATAGCCTACATAGTTGGGCTGAAAATATATAAACTATGATGTTATGACTTTAAGATGTTAATTGGCCAATGGGTGTGTAAGTGTTCTCATGGCCATAAGAGGGAGCTAGGAATGTAGCTTCTCTCTCTCTCTGAATTCACTGCTCTCTCTACTATTACTGTTTTGCTGTACTGTTGGTTTACTACTGTGATAAACCTGAACTGTATATTTGACCTCTGGACTGGTAAGAAGACTTTGTATTTGGAATACTCCTTGGACTGTTACTAATGTGTATGTTGTGATTCAGGGTCAGCCTGTGGGTTCGGCAGTTGGGTCGGACGAATCAGAGGAGGAGGGGGGTGTTGAAGACCTTGCTGAGGGGGTTGAAGATCTTGCTGATGATAGCCCTCAGGCAGGCCCCTCCCACTTGGTCACCATGGAGACCCAGCTGTGTGAGCCTGACAGTGTGGATGAAGATGACCCACAGCTGGCCCTGTTCAAGGACGCCCGACGCAGGAGACAGTCAAGTAGGAGTAAACAGAGGAAGGCTGTGGGGCTTCTCAGAAGGAGGCAGAGAGAGGCCACGCCCTGAACTCTTTATAAAGGGAATGTTTGGGGAGGGCTGGTTTGCTGAAAGCAACCGCTCAGATAGTGTTTCAAAGCTCCTGTATCTTGGTACGTGTCTTGTTTGTTTTTTGTAGTAATAAATTTGGCAGACGTCATTCCAGCCTCTTGCCGTTTATAAAGGGGTTGCCTTTTCTGCAGGGCCGGTAGCAGGCTGGTACAGAACAGTTTGCTTTCAGCCTCCCACCCCTTACTAATATTATGGAGCAGCTACGTGCTGAGAATACCCAGCTCACCCAGCAACTCACTTTGCTGGCAGCTCAGGTGGCTCAACTGCAAGCTCAGGTTCATGCTGCACCCCCACCATCACCCCCACCCAGGAGAAAATGCCAAGTTGCAATGCCGGATAAATTTACAGGCACTCCAGAACTGTTTCCTGCTTTCCTGGGACAATGCCAGCTCTTTATCAGCGTGAGAGCAGCTGATTTCCCCACTGACCGGGATAAGGTGGGGTTTGTGTTAAGCCTTCTTTCAGGTGATGCAGCTCGTTGGGGCACACCTCTGCTGGCTCAACCTAGCCCATTGTTGGACAACTTTGTGGGGTTTTGTGATTATATGCGTCTGATGTATGAGGACCCTATTAAGACGCAGACTGCTACTCGACGCCTGAAAGCTCTGAGGCAGGGTCAACGCCCCCTACAGGGCTATATCAGCGATTTTCGGCTGCTTAGCCAGGATTCCGCCTGGAATGAGGCTGCGCTTGTGGATACCTTCCAGGATGGATTGTCGGAGGAGATGTTGGATGAGCTGGCCCGTGTGGATATTCCCTCAGACCTGAATGGGCTGATCCATCTCTGCCTGCGGATCGATGCTCGGTTGCAGCAGCGAAGGAGTCGCCGTGCCACCCCACAGACCCCTGCAACCCCTGTTGTGCGTGAGCCCCCAGTTCAAAGGGAGGAGCCAATGGAGCTGGGTGCCGCCAGGTCTCGTCTATCGGTGACTGAAATGAACAGACGACGATCGGGGGGGTTGTGTTTTTACTGTGGGGACCCTGGGCATTTGGCTGCTTTTTGCCCAAAGAAGCGACAGCGGGCATCAGTGACCGAGCCTGCCCCGAGAAAGTCCCCTACTTTTCTGTCGGGAAACGCCCCGAGCCCGATCTAGACGGTGTGATAGATCGGGCGTCCCACAACAACACTGAGCGACGTCTTTCCGATGCTGCCTGTGGACCTCCACGGCATTTGATTTTGGAGGCACATCTGATCCTTCCTGGCAAGCCAGAGGGGATTCCAGTCCATGCCTTAATTGACTCTGGGGCCACCACAAATTTTATGGACTCAGCATTTGTGGCCAAATGGGCTGTTCCCCAGTGCCCGGTGGATCCGCCCATGTTAGTGGAGACTATCGATGGTCGAGTGCTCCTGTCTGGGCCTATTACGGCCGCCACGCAACCATTATGTATGGCCATCAGTTCCCATGTGGAGGCCATCCAGTTCTATATCACCTCAGATCTGCATTTCCCCGTGGTCCTGGGACTGGCGTGGCTCCGGGCGCATGACCCACAGATCTATTGGTCACAGAACTTGGTCACCTTCCCAAGCTTGCAGTGCGTGGACCACTCCCGCCATATCTGTGCCGGCCAGGTGGAGGGTTCCCCAGGGGTTTCCTTGCCTCCTGAACTGTCCGACTTTGCTGATGTGTTCAGCGAGACAGAGGCGGATCAATTACCCCCGCACAGGCCCTATCACTGCCCCATTGATTTAGTCCCTGATGCGCCTCTCCCAGTGGGGCGTTTGTACTCCATGTCGGACCCCGAGTTGGCTGCATTGCGGGACTTTCTGGAGAAGAATTTGGCTCACGGTTTCATCTGGCCCTCATCCTCGCCAGTGTCTGCACCCGTGCTCTTCGTCAAGAAGAAGTCGGGCGAATTACGGCTTTGCTGCGATTATAGGAAACTTAACGCCATCACGGTGCGCAATCATTACCCGCTGCCCCTCATCCCCAAACTCTTGGACCGACTCCGGGAGGCTAAGATTTTCACGAAACTGGACCTGCGTGGAGCTTACAACCTCGTCAGGGTTCGGCCGGGTGATGAGTGGAAGACGGCGTTTGGTACTCGCTATGGACATTTTGAGTACATGGTGATGCCGTTTGGCCTGACCAATGCCCCCGCCGTGTTTCAGCATTTCATGAATGACATTTTCCGGGATTTGTTGGATCAGTTTGTCGTGATCTACTTGGATGACATCCTGATCTACTCCCCGTCGCGTGAGGTGCACCATCAGCATCTCCATCAGGTCCTGCAGCGACTCCGAGAACATCGGCTGTTTGCCAAGTTGGAGAAGTGCCAGTTCTACTGGGTGACCATCGATTTCCTGGGTCACCGCATTTCTCCTGAGGGCATCGCCATGGAGCCGAGTAAGGTTGAGTCTTTGCAGAGTTGGCAACCCCCGCGTCGCGTGAAGGATGTTCAGCGACTTCTTGGGTTCGCCAACTATTACCGAACTTTCATCCCTGGGTTTGCTGCCTTGACAGCCCCCCTCACCCGGCTCCTGCAGAAGAAGACTCGGTTCCAGTGGAACGCTCCAGAACAACAGGCTTTCCAGATTTTGAAGGAAGCCTTCATGAAGGAGCCCATCTTGAAGCATCCTGACCCGCAACGGGCATTTGTCGTGGAAGCGGACGCCTCTGACATTGCCATTGGGGCGGTGTTACTCCAGGCAACGACGCCCAGCGGTACCCTCTTCCCTTGCGCGTACCATTCACGAAAACTGAACCCTTCGGAGCGCAATTATACAATCTGGGAGAAGGAGCTGCTGGCCATCAAAGCGGCGTTCGAGGCCTGGAGGCATCATCTGGAGGGAGCGCGGCATCAAATCGAGGTCCGGACGGACCATAAGAATTTGGAAAGCCTGCAGACCGCTCGGAATTTGAACCAACGCCAGATCCGGTGGTCTCTTTTCTTTGCGAGGTTTGACTTCCGGGTTTGGTACATATCTAGCGGGCACAATCAAAGAGCGGATGCTCTGTCCAGGAAGCCCGAATATTCCCGAATGGAAGACAAGCTTCTGCCCAGGACAGTGATCCCCGTCGAGTCTTTTGCTGCGGTGCGGGAGCCGGTTGATATACGGGCTCGGATCCGGGAGGCACAGCAGCAGGAGGTGTGGGTGGCTCAGAGGAAGGAGGAGGTGGGGCCAGATTCTCCTTGGACAGTCACGGATGGACTCTTGTATTATCATGACCGGCTCTACATTCCGGGAGGGCCACTCAGGGGACTCATCCTCAGCCAGTGTCACGATAACCCGGCGGCGGGGCATTTTGGCCTGTTCAAGACCCTGAACCTGGTCTCCCGTACCTTCTGGTGGCCCCGAGTCCGACACGACGTCCAGTCCTATGTTACCTCCTGCATCCCATGCAGGCAGGCCAAGTCAGTGACAGGGGCCCCGCCTGGATTACTGCAGCCTTTGCCAACACCCAAAAGACCCTGGGGGGCTGTGTCCATGGACTTTCTGACGGATTTACCCCCATCCTCTGGTTTTACGACAGTGTATGTGGTGGTGGACATGCTGACCAAGATGGCGCACTTCATCCCCTGTCGCGGCTTACCGTCAGCCCACGCCACTAGTCCTATGTTCATTCAGCAGGTGTTTCGGCTGCACGGCCTCCCTGATAGAGTCGTCTCTGATAGGGGGGCCCAGTTTACAGCCCGCTTCTGGCAGGAGTTGATGCATGCGTTGGATATCAAGATTTGCCTCTCGTCCGCGTATCATCCTCAAACTGACGGGGGAACCGAGAAGGTCATTGGTATCCTGGAACAATATCTGCGCTGCTACGTCAATCTGCAGCAAAATAATTGGGTGGACTATCTGGCCATAGCTGAGTTTGCATTTAACAATTCGCAGCACACCTCCACACAGATGACACCGTTCTCGGCCAATGTGGGATATCACCCCCGGTTTTTCCCCCTTTCTCCCGTGGACTCACCGGAGCCGGCAGCGAATGACTTCATGGCAGAGTTACAGGCGATCCATCGATTGGTGCGACGTCAGTTAGAGAAGGCCAAGGCCGATTACAAAAGGTTTGCTGATCGGTCAAGACGGGATACGCCTCCACTATCGGTGGGAGATCGGGTCTGGTTGTCCACCAGGAACCTACCGTCAACACGGCCAGTGAGAAAGTTAGATCACCGATATTTAGGACCGTTCCCAGTCGAGGCTGTCATCAATCCGGTCGCCTATCGCTTAACTCTGCCACGTTCCCTGCGCGTGCACCCAGTCTTTCATCGGTCTCTGTTGGTCCCCGAGCAACCGGCCTGTCTACTCCACCAAGCGGAACCTCCCCCATCAGGACCTCGTGATGGAGGCAGCACCCCCGAGTACGAGGTCGCCAGCATCAGGGATTCCCGTTGGCTGAAAGGTCGTTTCCAGTACCTGATTGAATGGAAAGGTTATAGACCAGAGGACTTCACCTGGGAAGATGCGACCGCCGTTCATGCCCCTGCGTTGGTGACCGCTTTTCATGAACAATTTCCATCCCGACCGCATCCGGATCGGCAGACCCGGGGGAAGGGCCCTGCGGTGCGGGATAGTGTTGTGATTCAGGGTCAGCCTGTGGGTTCGGCAGTTGGGTCGGACGAATCAGAGGAGGAGGGGGGGTGTTGAAGACCTTGCTGAGGGGGTTGAAGATCTTGCTGATGATAGCCCTCAGGCAGGCCCCTCCCACTTGGTCACCATGGAGACCCAGCTGTGTGAGCCTGACAGTGTGGATGAAGATGACCCACAGCTGGCCCTGTTCAAGGACGCCCGACGCAGGAGACAGTCAAGTAGGAGTAAACAGAGGAAGGCTGTGGGGCTTCTCGGAAGGAGGCAGAGAGAGGCCACGCCCTGAACTCTTTATAAAGGGAATGTTTGGGGAGGGCTGGTTTGCTGAAAGCAACCACTCAGATAGTGTTTCAAAGCTCCTGTATCTTGGTACGTGTCTTGTTTGTTTTTTGTAGTAATAAATTTGGCAGACGTCATTCCAGCCTCTTGCCGTTTATAAAGGGGTTGCCTTTCCTGCAGGGCCGGTAGCAGGCTGGTACAGAACAGTGTATGACTTGGACTGTTAATTTTTGACCATGCATTTTTGTTTTTACACCACCTCAAAAAGTAAAATACTTTCTGTTTTCACAACTCAGTGTACTCTTGTGGTTACTGTGTGACTCTTACTGCTCTCAGTACCCTTCCTTGTCTGTGCAACTCCTTGGTAGCACAAGGAGACCTCTGCACAACAATTTTTAACAACACTCCACCCTACTCTGGTAATGGTTTTCAAGGCCCTACATGGCATGGGTCCGGAGTACCTTAGGGATCACCTGCTGCCGGCATCAACTTCCCTCCGCCCTGTGCGTTCCCACAGAGAGGGCCTCCTCAGGGTGCCACTGGTCAGAGAATGTCATCTGGTGGCCCCCAGGGGGAGGTCCTTCTCTGTGGGCACCCCGGATTTATGGAATCGGTTGCCGGTTGAGCTCTGGATGGCGCCCGACCTTCGCTCCTTCCGACGCGATCTGAAGACTTATTTGTTCGAACAAGCCGGCCTGGCCTGATGGGGGATGGGTTGGGATTTTATTGTTGTTTTAAATATATTTACTTATTGTTTTAGCTTGGGCATTTCGTTTAATTCTTTTTAAACTTTTGTATCTTTGTACTTTTTTTTTATTGAAAAGTTTTAACATACAGTTTATCTTTAACAGTCCCCCCCTCCCCTCCCTTCTCCCTCCCCCCTACCTCTCCCCCCTCCCCCCCTCCCCCCCGACTTCCCAGAGCTAAATACAAGGTATATATATAAAAAAGAATCATAAACAACCATATACTAACAACCATAACCTCTAAAATCCATCACTCTCTAGCTTATATAGGATAGGGTAATCCTTAATAATATTAAATATATATAGAAAAACTAAAACAGAAAAAGAAGAAAAAAGAAGGAAGACTTATTCAAATGCTACATGAAACTTCTTAACCTTATACTTATTCTGGATAAACTCAATCCATTTTCTCCATTCCATAATGTAACGTTCTTGCGAGTGATCTTTCAGATAAGCCGAAATCTTCGCCATTTCTGCCAGGTCGGAGACCTTTAAAGTCCACTCTTCTATAGTCGGCAGTTCCTCTTTCTTCCAATACTGACCTATCAAGAGTCTTGCTGCCGTAATTAAATTTAACATCAACTTAGTGTCCACAACCGTAGCGTCCATGATTATTCCCAACAAGAAAAGTTGCGGACAAAACTTTATCCTTTGCTTAAAAATCTTCTGCATATTCCACCAAATTTTTATCCAAAAAGCCTTGATCTTTTTACAAGTCCACCATACATGAAAATATGTTGCATCTTCATCTCCACATCTCCAGCATTTTGGCTGATAGTTCGGATACATACTTGCAAGCTTTTTAGGATCTAGATGCCATCTATAAAACATTTTATAAAAATTCTCTCTTAAGTTTTGAGCTTGTGTAAATTTTACGTTCCTCACCCAAATCTTTTCCCACGTGTCCATTGTAATAACTTCCTGGATATTTTGGGCCCATTTTATCATACAATCCTTAACAAGCTCTGTTTCTGAGTCAATCTCTATCAATGCAAGATATATCCATTTAATATGTGCTGGACCCTGATTTCTAATTTGCTTTATCAGATTTTCATCAGTCATTGTAAAACCATTTTTCTGATCTTCTTTCCACCTGGCCCGTAGCTGAGTATATTGAAACCAATTTTGAACAATCTTCTCGTCTCGCAAGAGACTATATATGCACTCTAAACACATTATCTACCTTCTTATCATACAACAAATATGCATGCCAGCCAAACAACAAGTCGTGGCCCTCAAGATTTAATAATCTCTCTTGTGTCAGATTAATCCAATCACTTATACCTGCTAACGCAGCAGCTTCATAATATAATTTAAGATTAGGCATTTTAAGACCACCTCTTTCACGAGTATCCTGCATAATCTTAAGTTTAACTCGTGGCCTTTTCCCTGCCCAGACAAATTTATTGATACCTCTCTGCCATTCCTCCAAATTAGAGTCTTTCTTAAGAACCGGTATCATTTGAAATAAAAATAAAAATTTAGGCAGGACATTCATTTTTACTGCTGCGATTCGCCCCAACAGAGACAATGGCAGTTTTTCCCAACTCTCCATTTCTTTTTGGATTTTTCCCCATAATTTTTCATAGTTATTTTTATATAATTTTGTATTAGAGGGCGACAAAAACACCCCCAAATATTTAACCCTTTTGACAATCTCAAATCCCGTTAATCCTTCTAAAAGGGCCTTTTGCGATGCTGTCATGTTTTTAGCCAAAATTTTAGTTTTTTGCACATTAACTTTAAATCCAGAAACCTTCCCATATTGTATTATTATCTCCATCAGGTCCACAACAGAACTCTCCGGCTGGGTCACTGTAACAACCAGATCGTCTGCGAACGCCCTCAATCTATAATCCTGATCTCTAATCTGTATACCCTTAATTCTTTCCGAATTTCGTATTTTTACCAATAATATCTCCAATGTTAACACAAATAACAAGGGCGATAACGGACACCCTTGCCTTGTGCCCTTCTCAATATTACATACTTCTGTCAAGCTATTGTTAACTATTATTCGGGCCGTTTGTTTTTGATATAATGCCCTAATTGGTTGCAAAAATTTATCCCCAAAATTCATTTTATCTAAAACTTTCATCAAAAATTGCCAATTCAACTGATCAAAAGCTTTTTCAGCGTCTAAAAAAATTAGCGCCGCAGGGATCTGGTTGTTCCTTTCCAAAAATTCCAACACATCTACTATATGCCTCACATTATTTTTCATTTGCCTACCACTAATAAACCCAGTTTGATCCCCATGAATCACCCGTTGCAGAACCCTCATCAATCTGTTAGCCAACACCTTGGCAAATATCTTATAGTCTGTATTTAATAATGATATCGGTCTATAATTTTTTACTTGAGTAGCATCTTGGTCTTCCTTCGGAATCAAAGAGATAAAGGCAGTTCTCCAAGATGGAGGCACCTTTCCCCCTCTCTGGATTGTCTGGAACAATTCCTTTAGCGGTTTAACCATCTCTAATTGTAAATTTTTGTAGTAGGCCGCAGTCAAACCATCTGTACCTGGCGCTTTGTCAGCCTTCAACTCCTTAATTACTGTAAATATTTCTTCTTCTGTAATCAGTTGATTAATCTCCTCTTTTTGTAGTTGTGTAAGCACCGGGATGCTAGCATTCTCCAAATATTCATCAATGTCTTTTTCATTAATCTTCTCCTTGGCATATAATTTAGAATAAAAATCCACAAAGGCTTCCTTAATAAAATCCTGTTGAAACACTATTTTTCCCTTGTGTTCAATTTTATCTATATTAGAGGCCCTCTGCTTTTTCCTTAGTCTATAAGCTAGCCATCTACCTGGCTTATTAGCATTGCAAAAAGTATTATGCCTGGCAAACCTCAAATTGGTTGCCACTTGATCAGCCATTAATTTATCAAATTGTCCTCTTAATAGCTTAATAGCCTCCTTAGTCTTCACATCCAATGGATTCAGAATCAAAGCATTCTCTTTTTCCTTAATTTCATTCTCCAATTCTTTCCTTCTAGCTTCCAAAGTACGTCTATGTTTATTGTTCATATATATCAACACTCCTCTCATATAGGCCTTGCTAGCATCCCAGACCATATCCATAGAAGTATCCTTATTCATATTAAGTTCAAAAAAATCCTTCATTCGCTGTTTACACTCTTCAACATTTTTCTGGTTTCTAAACAAATTCTCATTTACGCGCCACGAGCGCCTATCTCTGTTGTCCTTATTAATCTCTAACCATACTGGGCTATGTTCAGAAATAGCTCTTGCACAGATCTTCACCTTTTTAATCCTAGAAAAAAAATCATTAGTCAGCAAAATAAAATCAATCCTAGAAAAAGATTGATGTCTATCAGAAAAAAAGGTATAATCCTTTTCATGCGGGTGTATGTCACGCCAAATATCTCGCAATTCCAAATCATCCTTCATGTCAAAAAAAGACTTAGGCAATCTGGCATGACACGGAATACGCTTAAAAAAACCAGCCTTGTCCCTCTGTACGTCCACTACACCATTCCAATCCCCCATAAAAATAAACGATTTGTAATCCAACTGGGTAAGCTTTGTATGAAGTAAACTAAAAAAGTCTGCCTGTTGTTGTTGATTAGGGGCATACAGTCCAACTAAAAGCGTTTTTTTGCCTTCTAGCAACAAGTCTATCATTACGTATCTTCCATGCTTATCTGCTTCAATTAAGTCCGCTGTTATGGCACTTTTAATATAAACAACCACTCCATTTTTCTTATTCATTGCAGAGGCAACAAAGTGCGTACCCAGTCTTGAGTTCAATAAAAGCTTTTGGTCCATAGCCCTAATATGCGTTTCTTGCAAACATATAACATCAGTCTTAAATTGTTTTAAATATAAAAAAACTTTCTTTCTCTTCTTTGTACTTTTATATGTTTGCCCTGTTCACCGCCCTGAGTCCTTCGGGAGAAGGGCGGTATAGAAATAAAAAAATTATTATTATTATTATTATTATTATTATTATTATTATTATTATTATTATTATTATTATTATTATTATTATTATTATTATTATTATTATTATTCCAAGTGTTTTAGCTGACTGGGAAGAGTGGTCAAGATAAGGACAGGGAAAGAGAGAAAAAAACCTGGCCAATTAGCCAAGGAATCATGGAGCACTTCCCCCAAATTATCTTGCCAAAGGCTATCCCGATAGCTACCCTTTTCCTGGGTCCAGCCAGTGCAATATCCTGAGGCCAGTACTTTGCCTCAGACTCTTTCCAGACCCATTTCCAAATACTGGTTTTAATTTTTAAAGCCCCAAAGAGCTTGGGACTGGTTTACCTACAGGAATATTTAACTAAGTGGAGCCTAAAGGTATTGCCCAAGCCTCTTGAGATGCCTCCATCAATTCAGAAAAGGTCAAGGATACCTGAGAAAGCTTTGAATGAAGGTAGTATCCAATTTATCAGCTGTCAACCCAGGAGTAGCTCGGGGTTATTTTATCAAGGGCAATTTAAACTCTTTTCATTTTCTTGAGTAGTGTAAAAAAAACAACAGTATTTTAGATTTCGGTCTAGTTTTATTTTTCCTCCTGAATTTACTTTTGATTTACAATACACTGCCTGCACTCTAGTGCCTGTTGTTATTTTATAAGTTGTGTTGCTTTATTATCCCTCTTTTCTTATGGTTTTATACTTTATATATACTTTGTACATTATTTATAAACAAATAAATCAAAGTCATAAGGCTGCCAAATAACAATTACTCTGGACAAGTTAAAGAACTATTTTGGGCAAGTTAAAAATAGAACCACCCACAAAAACATATGGTCTCAGTTCTTTCTGAGATACTTTCATTTACACCAGGGAGGAACAAAGTGGGGTTTCTTGGACTTACAACTCCAAATACATCTCAATCATTGGTAAGGCATATGAGGTAGCAGGAAGTTGGAGATACGGTAATGATTTTACTCCTCTGATCTACATAATCCACAATATACAGAACACAATGTTAATTTTATTTATTTTTCTTTAAAAAGCTCATGTTTTCAATCCATCACAGAGTTAAGCATGTTAATTATCACTGTTTTCAGGAAACATAAGCATGCTTAACTGTGCTGAATTATGGCTCATATTTGTCCAGATATAAGGAATACAATAAAAGGTCATCCTTATAAGGGGTGAATGAGGCTAGAACGAACCATTATATAAATATGCCTAAGCCACCCAAGATCACCAAGCAGAACCAGTAAACGTCTGTTAACTTGTAAAGTAGAGGGGAAAAAACTTAGAGTATAAACTTCAGATAATAAATAGAGGAAGATATTGAATTTATATTTGCCTGCCACGAAGATATTGCTTCTAGCCAATGTTTGGGAGTCTTTGACAGGGTTCATCTATTCCCAAATAAGCATTTGTATAAGCATCAAGAGAACTGAGATTTACTGCCGAGTCCTGGAAAAAACTTAGCAATATTAACTCATCATTTCCAGAATATTCTGTAAAGGATGCAGCCATGTAATCAGTGTAACTGAAACCTGACCATGATAAATATTTTCCTTTGAGGACCTTCTCCAGCCATTGGGAATTGAAAGACATATTTAATTTATTTATTCCCTTCTCACAAGTACATTTTGGAAGAAGGTAAATAACATTTATAAGGAAGAGGGGGATTTTGCTCACTTGCATTGATTCCGTAGCCCATTCCACTCTATTCTACAATTTCAATCACACTGGGATAGCTTCATAGCAAAGGTTATCACAAAAGACAAAGACTTGTTACCAAGAAATCATTCCTAAAAAATATCAGGACCTTTCAGAAAGATAAGTGAAACCATGAAGGAACATTTTATCAAGTTTGGTAGACATGTAAAACAGCTAAAAAAAAGGACTCAAATACATACTTTGATACAGAGGATTTTAAAGGTTGATATTCAACTGGAGTTGGGAATTTTCCTTTTAGGATTAAGGATAGATAGTCAGAAAAATGCCATGGAAGATTATTTTGTGGCAAGATTATTATACACACTGAGATGGAAAGATTCATATTTGATTAGAGAAAATAAATTATCTACATCTATTGTTGACTGCATCTATATCTATTATGGACTTTTTGTGTAAACATGAAAAAAAATGAACTTCTGATCTATCAATATGAAATTCTCGAACTCCGGGAAGAATATAAAACAGCTGTTTATTGCTAAAATAGTAAAAACAATAAAAACAACTATTTACAAACCTAAAACAACCTTAGCTTTTGCTGGTCCACGTGGAGTTCGAGAATTTCATACTGCCATACAGATATTTTATACTTATAAAAGGAGAGGAAGACACCCTAGTACCTGCTGATTGGATACTACGAAAGATGACACTGGCGGATCTGAAGGAGACAGTGGGAGACAGAGGGGCATAGAGAGTGCTGATCCATAGAGTGGCCGAGGGTCCAGACACGACTGAATGGCTGCTGCTGATGAATATTGAAAGCCACATCTTTATCTTTTCTTTTCTGTCTTATTCTATTTTTCTTCAACTTTTCTTCATTTCTGGCACTTTTTTGCTTTTTCGTTGATCCCTTTCTTTTTTTCTTTCTCATATTAGTATGTGTTAGCCCTTTTCTTCTTAAAAAAAACATATACAGAAAGATAAGTGAAACCATAAGGTGCGGCCTCTCCACAAGGGCTTATCATCAGTTTATTAAGTGACAGCCTGCAAGGGTAAAAGAATGAGTATGTGATGGAAAGGGAGGGAAGTATTCTTTTGGACCACTTGCTCAATTCAAATTTGAAAGTTTTTCAAGGTTCATAGTCATCCCAACAATGGAAAACCTAAACCATTATGCAAGGGTATATCGGCAGTATATGCTATTTTCATAGAAGTTACAATATTCCATGTGGTCCTTCCCCAGTTCATTTCCACCCTGTGGACTCTTCCTTTTTGGAATATGCAGTAAAACTATGCAGATAATCTTCAACTCTACTGAAATTTGCTTCCAAAGAAAGCAGTGGCGTAGCGTGGGGGGTGCAGGGGGGGCCGGCCGCACCGGGCGCAACATCTGGGGGGGGCGCTCGCACTGAGCTGCTCAGGGAGCCCCAAGGGCTGCACAGAGTCGGCTTGGCTCTGCTCTCGAGCTGCTCTTTCTTGCAAAGCGAAACGAGTCCGGCAGGTGAGATGGGCGGCCACATAAACTGAATAAAATAAATAGAAGCGCCCAACTCTCCGCCCAGGCTCAGGCCAACCGCAAGAGCCCCGCAGGCGCCCCGGCAGGCTTGGCCGAGCGAAGACGGACCCGCCGGCCGGCTGGCCTAGCTTCGTGCGCATGCATGGCTTTATTTAGCGGGGCTCACGTGCAAGCTTGAATGCACCGGCTCTTGCAGGTCGGAGCCCCGCCCAGCCGCCCTCGAGAGGGACCCGGAAGCATCCCGCATGCGCGCGACTCTTCTTGGAAAGTCTACGCCGCTGCAGGGCACGTCTTTTCGGCGGTGCCATGACGTCACCGGGTTAGGGGGCGCAAATTGCCCCGGGTGCTGACAACCCACACTACGCCACTGAAAGAAAGTCTTGTAAATCAGAGAATGTACCTAATAAAATATCATTTGCATTATTTATATTTGGGTGGAGGAGTAAAGAATGTAGGTGCAGTACCGTGGACCGCTACTGGGCCATGGCATGCCAGCAACTGGTCCACACAAACAAGCAAAGCCCCATCTGCAGGATGCAGGCAACACACAAAACCACACACACTCCAGTTTGTGGAAAAACCTTTCTCCATGGAACCAGTCCCTGGTACCCCAAAGGTTGGGGACCTCTGATATAAACTGCCACAATCCACATTTACATATATATATTCGAATCTCAGATAAAGGGTATGACTGACTGATGAGAACAAAATAAGTTCGAAATGGCCATCTCAGCCTCCCTAATTCTTTATTAGCAATTTGAATAATTTACACAAATAATAAGCTGTCATAAGTTGACTATATCCTGTGGATAGCCTTGGGTTAGGCAAAAACAGGAAAGAAAGAATTAGCAAGGTGTATTCAAAAAAAGCCTTGACAAATACTTAACATATATATATATATATATATATATATATATGAGGACCCAGATTGTTGGGGGCAATTAAGCTGACTTTGTAATAATGCCGCTTGAGGGATGTGTGAAAGCCCTAATAAGCAGGCATATACATAGAATGAAGGCTACTGCTAAGTTTGTAAGCCGCCCTGAGTCTTCGGAGAAGGTCGGGATACCTGTATAAATGGAATTAAAATAAAATTATATATATATATATATATATATATATATATATATATATATATATATATATATATATATATATATATATATATATATATATGGATCTTTGGTCATTCGGGTTTTTCCCCACGTAGAATTGAAGGTGTAAGAGCAACGTTTCGACGGAATCCCATCCATCATCCTCAGGCTGGTGGCTTCAGCTTCCTTCTTTTGAGAGAAGCATGCTTCTCAGACCCATAGTCAGCTCCATAGGCTCACCTCTACAAAATCTAGCCAAATTTCTTGCCAAACAACTACAGCCTTACGCAAATTCCATCACCTCACACGTACAAAACTCATTCCAATTCATAGAGATCATAAGTAAACTAAACTTACAGCCCTGTGACCTACTTGTGAGCTTCGATGTCGTATCCCTCTTCACCCAAGTGCCAATCAAAGAAGCCTTGACAGCTATCCTAAATAAATACAACCCCCCAAAACACATCCTAGATCTGACCAACCACTGCCTATCTAACACATACTTCATCTACAATGGACAAAGATACAAACAAATGGAAGGAGCACCCATGGGATCACCCCTTTCACCTGTCATCGCAAACCTCTACATGGAACACTTTGAAACCCTCGCTCTAGAAAAATCCAACCACAAACCCAAACTCTGGCTCAGATACGTAGATGACACCTTTGTAATCTGGCCACACAGCAAAGAAAAACTGGATGACTTCCTCACACACCTCAATAGCCTACACCCCAAAATACAATTCACCATGGAAACAGAAGCTAACAATCAACTTCCCTTCCTTGATGTCTTAGTCTACAAGAAATCCAACGGCTCCCTAGGACACACTATCTACCATAAAAAAACACACACAAACCGCTATCTGAATGCACTCTCACACCACCACCCAGCACAGATCAACTCCGTAGCCAAGACACTCATCTCCAGAACAAAACACCTAGCTGACGAACAACACCTAAAAACCGAACTACACACTCTCACTAATGTACTAACAGCCAATGGATTCCAAAGAAACACGATTACCAACTTAATCCGAAGAGAGACACCCACAAAAACCCAAGACAGAGAACAAGAAAATGGCAAAGCCCTCCTCCCATACTTAAAAGGGACCACAGACAGAATCAGCAAGGTCCTCCAAAAACACAACATCAAAACAGCATACTACACAGACAGAAAAATATCCACCATCCTAAGAAACCCCAAGGACATAATTGGGTTAGAAAACCAAGGAGTATACGAAATCCCATGCACCACCTGCCCCACCACATACATCGGACAGACCAACAGAAGAATAAGTGCACGCATTGAAGAGCACAAAAACTCACTCAGAAAGGGAGAACAAACTTCATCCCTGGTCCAACACTTTGAAGCCACGGGACATGACATTGATTTTTAAAAAACCAAAACTATCGCCAAAATTGAACATTTTAACAACAGAATAATCAGAGAAGCCATTGAGATAGAAAAACGCCCCCACAGCATGAACAAACGAGATGATACCTCTCGCCTACCAGCCATTTGGAAACCCGCCTTGATTGACAGACGAGTCCCAACCACCAAGAATGATACCAGACCCAAACTCATAACATCACATGACATCACCACCACACAACCATTCAAAAAGGAAATCCGAACCCACAATGATAACGACGCACAACCACAAAACAGAAACCTAACTACAGCTGCAACATCAGCCACTTTAAACCCCTCCAAACCACACAATAAGCAAACTGACACCCACTATAAAAACATGGCACCACCACAAACACGAAGCCGAACAAAAGCAGCACAACTGACCAGCTCAGGTCTAAGGCTGGCAGCTGAGACCAGCCCATACACTCAAAACACACCCCCACCCAATCAGAACACACCCACCATTCAAAACAAACTCCCACCCAATCAGAACACACTTAATCCCCCACCCAATCAGAGCACACCTCCACCCACAGAACACACCCCCTCTGGCAGTTTAAAAAAGAGGAACAAACAGCCACTACCACATGCTTCTCCCAGAAGAAGGAAGCTGAAGCCACCAGCCTGATGATGATGGATGGGATTCCGTCAAAACGTTGCTCCTACACCTTTAATTCTACGCGGGAAAGATATATATATATATATATATATATATATATATATATATATATATATATATATATATATATATATATAGGTAAAGGTAAAGGTAAAGGTAAAGGTTCCCCCACACATGCGTGCTAGTCGTTTCTGACTATAGGGGCCGGTGCTCATCTCCGTTTCAAAGCCGAAGAGCCAGCGCTTGTCCGAGGACGTCTCCGTGGTCATGTGGCCAGCATGACTAGATGCCAAAGGCGCACAGAACGCTGTTACCTTCCCACCGTAGTGGTCCCTATTTTTCTACTTGCATTTTTACGTGCTTTCGAACTGCTAGGTTGGCAGAAGCTGGGACGAGTAACAGGCGCTCACTCTGATACGCGGCACTCGGGATTTGACCCGCCAAACTGCCGACCTTCTGATCGACAAGCTCAGCGTCCTAACCCACTGAGCCACCGCGTCCCTTGTGTGTGTGTGTGTATATATATATATATATATATATATATATATATATACATACATACATACATACATACATACATATATATATATATATATATATATATATATATATATATATATATATATATATATATATATATATATATATGTCAAATACTTGTTAACTATTTAGATTACCTTGCTAGGCCCCAAACATGGGGCAAATCTTTATTTCCTGTTTCAGCCTATCTTGAAGGCCATCGAACAGGCAGTAGGCACACCGGACAGCTCATATATTTATGTAAATTACTAACAAAGAATTAAGGGAGACTGAAATGCATTTCAAACTTATTAGTTTTCATCAGTCAGCCATACCCTTCTGAGATTCGAACCTGGGCTGATTGCACATTAGGCAGTTGTTTTCACCTCTAGGCCACAGGCTCTCTCTCGCTTTGTTAGCTGAGAAGCAAGGGGAGATATGTGTCAAATGCTTGTTAACTATTTTTAGATTACCTTGCTAGGCCCCAAACATGGGACAAATCTTTATTTCCTGTGTCAGCCTAACCTGAAGGCCATCGACAGGCAGTAGTCACACCGGTGACAGCTCATATTTGTGTAAATTTTTGGGGCCTAGCAAGGTAATCTAAAAATAGTTAACAAGCATTTCACACATATCTCCCCTTGCTTCTCAGCTAACAAAGTGAGAGAGAGCCTTTGGCCTAGAGGTGAAAACAACTGCCTAATGTGCAATCAGCCCAGGTTCGAATCTCAGAAGGGTATGGCTGACTGATGAAAACTAATAAGTTTGAAATGGATATCAGTCTCTCTTAATTCTTTGTTAGCAATTTAAAATTTACACAAATATGAGCTGTCACCGGTGTGACTACTGCCTGTCGATGGCCTTCAGGTTAGGCTGACACAGGAAATAAAGATTTGTCCCATGTTTGGGGCCTAGCAAGGTAATCTAAAAATAGTTAACAAGCATTTGACACATATCTCCCCTTGCTTCTCAGCTAACAAAGCGAGAGAGAGCCTGTGGCCTAGAGGTGAAAACAACTGCCTAATGTGCAATCAGCCCAGGTTTGAATCTCAGAAGGGTATGGCTGACTGATGAAAACTAATAAGTTTGAAATGCATATCAGTCTCCCTTAATTCTTTGTTAGCAATTTAAAATTTACATAGATAGATAGATAGATAGATATTTAACAAACATTTAATGTATATATATATATATATATATATATATATATATATATATATATATATATATATATATATATATATATATATATATATATATATATATATATATATATATATATATATATATATATATATATATATATATATATATATATATATATATATATATATATATATATATCTCCTTGGGATTTAGGGTAATGTCATGTCTTATCCAAGTCTACCTCTTAGTGATAAAAGGTAAAACATTAAAAGGTAAAACATCTTTGGTGGCAGACCTGCTTGAAAATATAGCCTCAAGATGGTCTCAATAGGGGACAGTAATCCCCCCTCAAAAAAAAGATTTATGTAAAGCATCAGACAACTTTTTAATGCCTGAGTTCCATTTTGAATACTTTGGGGGGGGCAGAGCTATAAAAACTGATGTTCTCTGCATTAAAGATTCCTATCAGACTTGAATTTTGTTCCTTTATGCCCAAAACTACCTTAAAATCTACATCTTATATGGAATAAAATAAATAATTTTATGAATTCATCTAACAGGTGTGCTCTTTGTTAAATAAATAGCAGCAGTGAGAAAGCCTGAACATTTATAAAATCAGGGTATCAAAAGAAGAAGTTTTAATTCTTCTCCACCCCAAGATTTCCAAAGCAAGCTGCTTCTCTAAATCTTTGCATTTTAGCTGGAGACTGATAGCAAAGTGATTAAATTTCTCCTCCTCACCTCTATTTATCTCCTCTCCACCTGCTCTTCAAGAAAAGAATTTTTAAAATAGCTATACATTAATTGTAATCATGTAACTAACACTAAGTTTAATTTGCCCCTGCTTTGGTGTTTTTAAAATCCCATGAGACGCAAGATGACTTTTTAACATTCTAAAGATTATGAAGTAATTCAACAATTAAGAATGAAAGTAGAAAAACAATAGATCTTAGTTTTCTGAGTGCTGATGAATAAGATATCCAAAGGATTCAAGCTAGATGTATAAAATGTTGCAAAATCCAATCTGGGTCAGTCACTGGGATCCAAGGTTTAGTATTCCAAACTTTTGGATTTATGCTGGAGCCCATCCTCAGGAAACTTCTCTCTACCAGAATGTGTTTATGTGGTGCCTTCTTATTGGTTGATTGGTGTGTTGATGGCCGGTGATTGGCTGTTGTTTCTTGTGCTGCCAAATCTTCAGCTCCTTGAGCAGGGGGCTGGACTAGAAGACCTCCAAGGTCCCTTCCAGCTCTATTCTATTCTAAGTACCTGATAAGCTGGTGGTAAATCAGCACTCCTGTTGACTGACAAGAGGCCCATTTCCCAGGCTTCAATCATTTCTCTGGCTACCTTTGTACCTGCACGACCAACAATCTTAGTAGCTGCAAAATTGAGTGTATGTCATTGTACGTTCATAGTAATGTAAGGCTACCAATGAGTTGAAAAAGTATGAAAAAGTATTTAGAAGAAAGGAGCTCTTATGTCCGTGAAAATCGAACAGACACATAATACAGATTGATAACTGTGTGGGGAAATGCCAAATTCTGAAAGAACAATTTGGAAAGTTGAAGTGAAAGACTGCAAGACTGTTTGTCAATCCTAACCTTTTCTAGGGGGAACATTCAAAACAGCATTTTTCTTTTGATCCAACATGAAGTTCACTAAAACCATTCACATAATGACTTACAATGCACTACAAGGCATGGAAATTATTACCTCGATTCTACTACAGGTAAACCTCGACTTACAGAGCCCACTCTTCCTTGCCACAATTGTTAAGTGAATCACTGCGATTTTTAAATTAGTAACACGATTGTTAAGGCTTTCCCATAGACATTGCTTGCCAGAAAGTCACAAAAGGTTGTTGAAAGAAAAATCTTCATCGGGGTCCAGTCCAAGCTGGGAATAAACAAAATGGAGAGTGCTTTAGAAAGATGGTTGTGGTTTATTGAAGAGCAAAGCCAGATAGAAAGATGGCTCTGGGAAACTGACCACATGTAGCTGGGAGTGGTGGGTTTTTATACCTTCTGGGGCTCTTGAGGTTGTTTCCTGTTCCTGTTTGAGGTTTTGTATTTCCTGTGTCATGTACTTTGACCTGAGTCTGAGTGTGTCCTTTTCCTATTGGTGGGTTAATCCTATTATGTTTCCTGTCCTTAGAATTTGGGTGGGGATATGTAGATTTTAGGTGTCTTCCTAATCTCTTCAGTTTCTAGCTGGAAGGCTCCAACCTTTCTGAAAGGATTATTGAATTTGCATTTCTAAAAGCTGGCCTCTGCCTAGTTTCTGCTTGGGGGAGAGGGGCTGGGGCTGGTTTCTGGGGGCTGGTTTCTGTCTTTTTTAAGATCTTCTCTATTATTCCTTTGGGGAAATATATTCTGCCTTTTTAATATTTCCCAAGATATTTCTTTCTCTGGATTCTTCACACAAGGTGATCACATAACCTTGGGACACTGCATCCATCATACATATGAGTCAGTTGCTGAGCATCTGAATTTTGATCCTGTGACCATGGATGTGCTACAGCAGCCGTAAGTGTGAAAAAACGGTAATAAGTCACTCTTTTCAGCGCGGTTGTAACTTTGAATGGTCACTAAATGAACTGTCGTAAGTCGAGGAATGCCCGTACTGAGTTTGATAAAGAAAAACTATGGTTGAAAAAGCAGGCTAGGGCAAGGTTAAAATTACAGTCAGCCCTCAACTTACAACAGTTCATTTAGTGATAGTTCAAAATTACAACGGCACTGAAAAAAGTGACTTATGAACGGGTTTTGACAACCACTGTAGCATCCCCATGGTCACCTTACCACAATTCAGACGCTTGGCAACTGACTCGTATTTATGTTGGTTGCAGTGTCCCAAAGTCTTATGATCACCTTCCAACAAGAAAAGTCAATGGGGAAGCCAGATTCCCCTTGATAAGTGTGTTACTAAGCTAACAACTGTGGCAAGCAAGGTCATAAAATGTGGCAAAAGTTACTTAATAAGAACAGAAATGTTGGGCTCAATTGTGGTCATAATTCGAGAACTACCTATACATCTCTCTCTCTCACACACACACACAGTCTTGGTCTACTATAGAGCAATGCTCAGTTTGGAATCCTCTGTATCCTCATGTCTTTGAACTGTGGTACTTATTTTGCAGGCGCCTGCCTGGAGCCACAATTTTCATTTTGTCTCCCATTCACATATTCACACCGCTTGTGATATTAGAGGAAAATACAATTAACCTTTTAATAATCTGCTTCTGCTTAGTTAGCAGCTAACAAAGAGGACCGTACAAGCTCACGGATATTTTCTGTGACAACTTCCCATTAGCCAAGCTGATTATAAAAGCAATCGTGCATCCAGGCCATTTTTGGTATAAGACACTTTTCCTCATTTCCCCAAGGCCAACTGATTACTCCACTTCTTTGCATCACCTCTAGTATCATTCTAGGCTGGCTCATGTCTCAATATTATGTTTCTTCTGAGGTCCATTTATGGCCCAATTGAAATGAAAAGACAAAATGTACAGCTAAACTCCAAATTAACTCTATAAATTGGCATAGTTCAAAAAAAGAGTCTTTCTTTTCAAACTGAGGAGGGATGTAACAATAATGAAGATATCAGAAATAAAGATGTAGTAAGGATCCTTCCACTATCACTACAATACCTTTCTAATTGGTTGACAATCAGGAAAAAGAGCAGTTTCCTTCACCATGCACATCTGTTCCAGGCAAGTTGGAAAAAAAGGAATGTATCCCTATCTAATTGGAAGGGGTTAGTCAGGACAAATCAGAAACATTACAAAAACTTCTTAAACAGAAAGAAATCCTCATAACCTGCAGGGCTGAACTGTGGTGTTGAGCTGCACGCTTTGTCACAAAATCAGCAAGATTAATTTTCAGAAACTGAATATCCTTCCTTTGCTATGAACTTAGATAATACAATGACTGAAATCATGCATTCTAAGTCAAAATTGTGGTTTATAACACAAGCCACTAATCCAAAGCCAAAGAAATCCAGGATATCATGTTAGTTAAGGTGTTGAGACTACAAGCAGAGAGTTCCTAGGTTCAAGTCCATCCTCAACCAAAGAAGCCCACTGGGTGTTTTTGAGCCACATACTTTGTCTCAGCCCAATTCATGTTAGTGTTGTGGGGAAAAGCACCCTTCTTACATTCCTGAATATAACTGTATATTTATGGCAAGATATAACTTTAAGAAATCTAAAGAAATAAACAAGTAAGCATAACTCAACTATTCTGTGAGCTTTGGGCATGCAAATCTCTCCAGGTCATTTTATTACAGGTTACTGCAAGTTAACAGAAGAAACAACACTACAAAACCTGCAAAATCTTAGTAATAAAAAGGCCCCAAATAAAAAAAATGCTGCATTTTCTCCTCAGAGCAAGTCAGACTAGACCTAAAAGATGACGCCTTCTCTGAGCCCCCAAAAAAGACTTCCCAGAGACTTCAAATAATATAATTGGCAATTTAAATGTTCTGACTAGCTGACAGTCACCGTGACAAAATTTTGATTCAGAAGTCACATTTCTTTCCAGTTTAAATCTTGTACTCTTTTTTTCCAGCTTTTTCTTCAGTGTGACAAATTTCCTGCCTTCCATTTCTCCATTTCCATTTGTTAGTGATACAATATTTACACAATGCACTTTTTGCTCTGAACATCTCTTGCCACAAAAGGAAATCTGACATGAATTTTTGAATTCATACAAAAAAATGTTAACCTTGGATTTCATTCCCAAACTGATAAAACCATGTAACTTTGTCAGTGCTGAAGAGGAAAAAAATATATTTGCCTGCTCAGGCAAGGGACCTTCTTGTTTATTTTATACTAGATATACTGTAGTATAGCAAGGTTGTCTTGTGAGATAGAAACTCGGTTCAGAATTCATGGCATTGCTGACTTCCACAGGGGAAATGGTCCTGAAAACACAGGATTTTACATCATGTAAAAACCAAAGTGCACAGTGATACAAGCAAAAGCTTCTCTCTTGCAGACATTGCTGCTCAATGCTGAACATCTACAGGAGCATACCTCGTTTGAGCAATGACCCCAGGGCTTATCTGTTGTGGTGACATTGTGAGGACTCCAGTTTTGAAAGCCGGAAAGGGGAAGAAAAGCGATGAGCATCAGGGACCTAGTCACTAATTTCAAGTGCCAAGTAAGGACTACGAAAACCCCAATTGGCCACAGAAAGGCCTGAAAAACAATGCACATGCCAATGTCCATTTTAATGCTTTAGGCATAAGGCCACGAAGCAATGCCTGTTATAGAAATTCTAGAGTGCTGTTCATCCTTTGTCTTGACTAAAGAAACTCAGTGTTCTGGACAGAAGCAAACATCTGTATGCCAAACAAGAAGTCTGCATCCAGCTGAATGGGTAGAAACCAAACCACCCAACTAGCATAATTTAAGGGTTTACATAATTGTTATTCAGTTGTCATCCTTTTAGCTTCAAAACAGATTGATTTGATTACACACTGGAATGGGTTCTAACAGGGACCACCTCTCATTTCCAGGATCCTACGGAAGATCAGCCAGCATGGCCAATTATAGAATAAGGACAATTATTTGTCCCTTTTCTTTTGAAAGGCTGAAGTCTTTTGTCTGGGAGTAAGAGCAGAAACACCCAGTGTGGAATCAGACAGTACCACTATTACCATGTTAATACTGTAATGAAACATCTGTGAGAAGGAGCAAGGATATAGACTTCTGGAAGCCTGAATAATGAAGCTGATTATATTTGGACTAAGAGATCATTCCAGCATCTGAACCAACTTGCATCTGGATGGATGAGTGCCTTATTAGAAGCAGCTGCAACAGATAGCAGATCTAAACAGGAGAGGTGCTTCAATTTGTAAAGGGTGACTGCTGTTCCTCTTGCTTACGGTAGCTTATGAAATATGTTGCACTAAACAAGAATCTCTGCTCCACACAGCTGAGACACAATGGCAGTTAAGGACATCTTTCTTTATATAGGAGAATCTACAGGATAGACTTTTACCACTATGCTGAGAGCCTCCATCCTTCCAGGTTTTCACTACAACGGTGGTACTCAGGGGTGGAGGCAACTTACGAGAGTTGGGGGGCTGCAATATAGTCCATACGGACTGGAAATGGTGTCCTGCTGATGTAATTGGCCTTGATGTTTTTCAGTCTTTTATTCCATGTTTTGGGGGGATGGATGGGTTTAAGAATGAGTTTGAGATTTCTGGAGCTCATTGAGACCAATTATGGCTATTTGTGGGGATTTAGAAAGGTCAGTTTAAAAGATGGGGATATGGAAGCAGATTGCTTCCTAGGGGTCTCTCATTCTTATTTGCACTCTGTTGCCAGAGTTCATCTATTTTAGTGACTGGAATTAGGCTTTGGCTGGATGGGAAAGAATGTGATATCTCTTTGCTCCAATAGTATTGAATATATGAGACTTCAGCACGTACCAAAGCATTTAATGTATGGATTCCTTTTTAATAGAACTTGATACGCATAATTATAGGTTATGGATGAAAAACTCTCTCAAATTTTAATGTGGCCCTTTGTCTATTTAGTTCACTGGTGCATAGAAATGTATTATATCAACCAAGGTTTAAAGTGGCAAGAGAATTTCGGGTTGCAGTTGATGCTTTTGAACGTGTAAAGCTTTACAATTGTTCTAATTATCTAACCGTGTACTTTCATATCACCAATATTAAAAAGATGAAGCAAAAACATCTCTATAAGGACAGATACTTTCAATATCCACACACAAGGAAGATCCACCTATTTCTTTGTAGGTCTTCATTTCTAGTTAAGCAACCTGTAGGTCTTCTAAACTAGAGACCAAATTTCCCACACTTTTATTATCAAGAAATGCTACCCATCTCTTTACCTGCAATATATTGCCTTACATTCCAAACCCAGTATATTTCTCAAGGTTTCAATTAAACCTGAGTTAAATTGTATTATTTAAAGCAGCTTCCTGAATTTCTATTATCAAGGTGATGAGCAAGGTTAAAATATAGTGACTGCAGCACTGCTGAAAAGATAAACCTTTAAAAAAATATTTTAAACTCCTTGAAAAAAAGCAGTTTGTAAAAAAATATGTTGATATGTCTTGATGATTAACTACTTTGATAGTTTTCATTTTGAAGAGCTAACAAAATCACAAAACTGGCTACTGTCTAATTTAGATGGTGGAGTGCACATCTGGCCCTTAGTCCATGGGTCATTCATCCCTTTTCTGTCCAAATACACATACCTTTTACATGTTCACCAGCTGCTGGTTTTGTTCAGTGTTCATCATGTGCTTCCATCCACTGTGTCTCTCCTGAAGGTTTTACTTACTTCTTTAATGAACTGTACCCTAATTAATTAAGTATTTAATTAATTAATCTTTGGCCATCTAATGAGAAGGAAGGACTCACTGGAGAAGAGCCTAATGCTGGGAAAGATTGAGGGCAATAGAAGAAAGGGACGACAGAGAATGAGGTGGCTGGATGGAGTCAATGAAGCAGTAGGCGTGAGCTTAAATGGATTCCAGAAGATGGTAGAGGACGGGAAGGCCTGGAGGAACATTGTCCATGGGGTCGTGATGGATCGGACACGACTTCGCAATTAATAACAACAACCCTAATTATAGCTTGACTTCCTGGATGAAACCTTCTGAGTCAGTCTTCTAACTTCTTACAAATATTGCAATTACCCGATGCAATTCTTGCTTTGCTGAAATGAGAGTTAGATTTCTCTACAGTATGCCCTGTCCTAACTAAAATCTTGATCTTTATCTACCTGGCATTAGTTCAATTGTTAAATAAAATCAAACAAGACCTGATCTATATGTATTTCCATTTGGGGTGGGGCATAAACACAACTCTCAAATGATATTAAACAGTGGTGTTATTTAAGCATTTAGCAAATCTCTATGAAGAGAACCATGGAGAATGGGCTCCATTTCATTTCCTTTGTCCTGGCTGATGGAGAAAGTCTGCATAAAAACTGTAAGCATTTCAGGTGGATAGATTCCATGATGATGTTCCCCATTAATATAGGTGGTTTGATGTTTTTAAAAAATCACATTTGCCAAACATTTAAATAGGGTTTCAATCTCAATTTCAAATGGTCTAGGCACTTAAAACAAACAGCCAAATCACATATAAAAATGCATAAAAGTGCTGGGTCCATTTTCAATTTAACACATGAGTGCTAGGGTAATACTATTAATCATATTTAACATAAGTATATTAAACTGAATGTGTCCTGAATTCAGTCCCAGATTTCATCTATATACTATGCATATATTAATAAAAAGGTAAGTATACAGTAGCTTCTGCTGCTACACATGCTCAGAGACGCACATTTTAAACTTATAGCTCTGTATAAATTATTTATGAGCCCAAATAGGAATCTTTTTTGCCTTTTCTTTTTTAAAAAAACAACCATTTCCTAAGGTGACTTACAGTAAACGATGAACAGATGTATATACAAAAAAAGGTAAAAAGGTAAAGGTTCCCCCGCACATGCGTGCTAGTCGTTTCCGACTCTAGGGGCCGGTGCTCATCTCCGTTTCAAAGCCGAAGAGCCAGCGCTTGTCCGAGGACGTCTCCGTGGTCATGTGGCCGGCATGACTAGACGCCAAAGGCGCACGGAACGCTGTTACCTTCCCACCGTAGTGGTCCCTATTTTTCTACTTTCATTTTTACGTGCTTTCGAACTGCTAGGTTGGCAGAAGCTGGGACGAGTAACAGGCGCTCACTCTGTTACGCGGCACTCGGGATTCGACCCGCCAAACTGCCGACCTTCCGATCGACAAGCTCAGCGTCCTAACCCACTGAGCCACCGCGTCCCTTATACAAAAAAAACCCCAATACAAATAATACCTATGTTTTATTAATGCACCTACATTAAAACTATTTCCAAAGCTTTAGGCAACAGTCCTGTGCATATTTGCTCAGAATTCAGTCAAATGAAGATTACTTAGAATTATTCCCAGGTAACTGAGCACAGGCTATGATGAGCAATTTACATAATCCAGGGTCTGATAAATTTTCCTTTTAAAGGTACTGGTTTATGCAGGCCCCAAAGCACACAATTACCTCCTGCCATTTCTCTCACTGAGAAAGCAGGAGCAAAAATACAAGTTCAGAATTCACCAACCCCACTGCAGATAAGCATTCTCCAGCCCCACCAAGGACCACATAGCAAAGGTCATCCTGTCTTTTCTCGTCCATCCTCAAACCATTAGCAATCCTTTGGGTGGGATAGTCACCTGTGGCTGAAAAAAGAAGTCTATCACCCAGAACATTTTCCTCCCAAAGGGATACTGATTTGCATAAACCTTAGACACACTGATGTTCCCTCCAGAAATAATTACAGTCATTTAGAAGGTAATGCATGTCATCTAGTACATCTCGAACTCAAGAAGAACAAGAAGAATATGATTAGGTAACCTGGCAGATCTGCTCAGCTAGTAGTCCAAGGGCTAACTGCCTAACACTGAAGGACAACTTCAAATATTGTTTCTTTAGAGAAAAATCAAGCTCAGACTGGAGACAATCCTTTAAAGGTCAGACCCCTCCACATACAGGGATGACTGAAAATTCAAACAGTGGATTGCACCAATATGAGTTTCTTCCTTTATTTTCTGCCTTTTCATTCTGCCTTTCTCCACCATAAGCATGAAAAGTGTTATATACTGTTATATACAATGTTAAAATGACCGCGACAGTTGACAGCTGTCAAAAGGGCTGCTGCGAGCAGTCGCGCATGCGCCAGGGCCGGCCTCAGCTGATAAGCCGCCGAGCTGTCAAAACGCCGGCGGAACACGCGCCTCGCCTCAGCCGGCAGTCCTGACAGCTGTCGGATTCCCCGGCCTAAGCCGCGCAGGCGCAATCACTCGGGAGCTGTCAAAGGCTGCCGATAGGCTATTGGTCACCGCCCTCGCGGCGGGAGATTGCGGTTCTCTCATTGGTTAAAACAGTTGACAGTTCCTGTATAAAAGCAAGGGTTTCTCCACAGGACAGCCGTCCGGAGCTGAAGCAAAATAAACGCCTGAAACCCAGCCTGCCGCCTCCCTCTCAGATTGTCGGACCCAGATTGTCAGGGGCAATAAGCTGACTTTGTAATAATGCCGCTTGGGGCGGTGGGGGGGTGAAAGCCCTAATAAGCAGGCATACACATAGAATGAAGGCTACTGCTAAGCTTGTAAGCCGCCCTGAGTCTTCGGAGAAGGGCGGGATATAAATGGAATTAAAATAAAAAAAATAAATAAATTCACGGAACAATTTAAAAAGCAACATGTAAAAAGAGTTAAAAAAAACTAGATGAAATGTGGAAAGGAATCAGCTTGCCTTCCATGGGTAGAGAATTGGTCATCTCTGATGCAGAAGAGGGGAAGAAGACCTTGCTATCTATGCCATAGAAGTAAGGACTGTAGAAAAGGGCTCCTAGCCCATAAACCCAGGGGAGAACTTCCACAAAGCAGAAGCTGAAGCTGCTCTGTTTCATGAACAGTAGCCTCATCTGCCTGAGTAGGAGAGGATCTTCCTACCTAGATTATTAAACCAGGATGAAGTTGATGCTATACAGCAGGGGTCCTCAACATTGGCAACTTTAAGATTTGTGGACTTTAATTCCCAGAATTCCTCAGCCAACTCCTCTGGGAGTTGAAGTCCACAAGTCTTAAAATTGCCAAGGTTGAGGATCCCTGCAATACAGTATATCATATATCAGATGTAAATAGGGCAAGGAGGAGGATAAAAAGTAATTAAATCAGCTCTTTTTGCCTAGTTGGAGAAGAAATGTCCATTCCTTGTTTAAAAAGTCCAAAACAGATCATCAGGGTTACTTTTGTGTAAATATTAATATATACACTCTCCACCCTGGTGAGTTAAATTAATTAATGGATGGTTAATAATTCAGCTGTAGATCCTGTCTTTCTTCCATTACAAAATGTTACAAATGGTTTTGTTACAATTACCCACAATAAAATCCTTACTTTTTATCCCTTGCAAAGAAATTGGGCTGAGAAAATGTGGATGGCTCAGTCACTCAAGGAATTCTCAAGGCTGAGAGTGGTTAAAGCCCAGTATGTTAACCAACACCACTGGCCTCCAACTTGTATTAAATTGTATTTAAAGTGTTATATGGTACAGTATGGTGAAGAGCCTTGGTGGAGCAGTGGGCTAATGCCTCCTTAAGTAACACCAGCTGCCTGCAATTAGTGCAGGTTCGCATCCCACCAGGCTCAAGGTTGACTCAGCCTTTCATCCTTCCGAGGTAGGTAAAAGGAGGACCCAGATTGTTGGGGGCAATAAGCTGAGTTTGTAATAATGCCGCTTGGGGGGGGGCGAAAGCCCTAATATTTTTATTATTTTTTATTTTATTTTAATTCCATTTATATCCCGCCCTTCTCCAAAGACTCAGGGCGGCTTACAAGCTTAGCAGTAGCCTTCATTCTATGTATATGCCTGCTTATTAGGGCTTTCACACACAACCCCAAGCGGCATTATTACAAAGTCAGCTTAATTGCCCCCAACAATCTGGGTCCTAATAAGCAGGCATATACATAGAATGAAGGCTATTGCTAAGCACATTGATTTGTGCTTTAGATTGTAAGCCGCCCTGAGTCTTTGGAGAAGGGCGGGATATAAATGGGATTAAAACAACAACAACAACAACAACTAGATTCTATTAAGCCAACCACTATGCTTTTAAGGAGATGCATCACTTAAAATTCTCTCCTACATGTGGACCATGAAACTTCAGGGGGACCTCCAATACACCTCTTAACATCCATGACCCCTAATGCCCAGCAAATCATCTGCCCTTTCCTTTTTTCGTTTAACTTGCAAAAGTTTCCTTTACTTCAGAAGAAAATTTAAAGAAAAATGCCAGGCTACAAAACAAAGTAACAGTATCTGCTGACATGCTCTGAAAACATTAAATGGGTCCTCTGGACCAAAGCATTGGGAATCATCAGCCAACACCAGCATGCCAGATACGTTTCAGCTGTATATAAATTAGTCCTGAGACTGGAAGGAACCACTAAATAAATAATCTGAATAGCTGTATTATGATTAATGCTTCCACTCCAGCTACCTAGAGGGCAAACTATACCAGGGTTAAAACTGTTTTCTGGGCTTTGGAATTGAGCTATTCTATGCAAGAATGGGCTTCCTTTCAAAATTTTGGTAGCCACCAGGTGATAGAATTTTAAATACCGGACTGTTATATTTCTCATCTAAATCAGCGGCCCCAACCTTTTGGGGGCCAGGGGCCAGTTCCATGGAGAGAGGTTTTTCCACAGACCAGAGGGAGCGTGGTTTTGTGGGCTGCCTGCATCCCACAGATGGGGCTTTGCTTTCTTGCACAGCTCAGTTTCTGGCATGCTGCGGCCTGGTGCCGGACCACAGACTGGGAGTTGGGGAATCTCTGATTTAAACGATAAACCAAACACACAATGGTTCCATGGTGATCTAAGCAAGCAGCCTGGTGCATCTGGAGGGGAAGAATACTCATGTGCAAATGCTGCTTGTGGATTTTAATTCAGCATTCAACACAATCATCCCTCAGCATCTGGTGAACAAACTGGGCCTATTAGGTTTTAATACTCCTTTATGTAATTGGATACTTGATTTCCTTATTGATAGGCCCCAGGTTGTGCGAGTTGGAAAGTTTCCAATTCCATATCGTGAAGTATGCAGACAACACGGCAGTGGTGAGTCTTATCTGGGATGACAGTGAAGATGCTTATAGGGGAAAGGTGAAGGCTCTAGTGGACTGGTGCAATAAAAGTAACCTGGTTCTAAATGTTGATAAAACAAAGGAGATCATCGTAGATTTCTGAAAGAGCCGGCATAGTCATACTCCACTCAGTATCAAGGATGCAGCTGTAGAGGTGATCAACAGTACAGTATTAAGTAGCTGAGGGTGGAGATAACTAACAATCTGAATTGGTCTCTCCACACATCATTCTTAGTGAAGCGTGCAAACCAGCGTCTGCATTTCCTGCGTCGGATGAGGAGACCACATCTTTCCCCTTCTGTCCTGGCCACTTTTTACAGAGGCATGATTGAAAGCATTTTAACAAACTGCATCACTGTCTGGTTTGGTGGCAGCAGAGCCTCAGATAGAAAGTCCATACAGAGACTGGTAAGGACAGCTGAGAAGATCATAGGAAGCATTGTTTCCTGGTATTCAGGATGCTGCTATAAGCGCTATGTGCTTAGAGTTCAAAGCATTGTTAGAGACCTCACACGCCCACTTTACAGTCTGTTTCTGTTGCTCCCCTCTGGGAGGAGATTTTGAAGTATTTTTATCAGGACTACCCAGTTCTGTAATAGCTTTGTTCCCTATGCCATCCATCTGGTAAACTCGCAAGATTCGTTTTTCTCGCCATGCACATGTATACATAACACAAACTAGACTGTAGTGTATATCAGAGATGGTGACCCTTTGAGAGCTGTATGCAACGAATTTTCATTTTAACATATGCTGATTAGTGTACATTCAAAGTGACAATGAAGTTATTATTCTGTTCTATTATTCTACTAGCCGTAGATCTATTCAGAGACCTGAATTGAGAAAATTGGACCCCAGGGATGGTGAAGATAAATTGCAGCCTCTTGCAATTCATACATGACTTATATGCCTCTAGCAAGATAGCCAAAAAAAACCTATCATTGCTTTAATAAAATATACGGGGATGTTATATGACTGCCTTTTATTTCAGCCACCTCCACTCTCCCTTGGATTAGCTTTTTACTTGCTAAATGGTCTGAAACTCTTCTTCAATAAACTACAAGTGTGTATTATGCAAATATATTCCAAGCCATTTTTCTCTCTCTCATAAATGCTCCCTAATATATTTTATAGGTTGCAAATTATATCACTACATGAGCATTCTAGGCCTTTAAAGTGGAAGAATGTGACATGGCTTTGCAGGCAATGAAGTCTTAGCTCTAAAAGCCCCAGTGGCTTGATCTTGTTCATTTTTATATAGGAAGTGGCCTCATCAACCTCATGATCAATTGCCCAAGGATATCATCTTTAGAACTCTGCATTAATACTAAATTGTCAGTGTCATGTAAGTTTTATGGTAAAAGCTGAATTTCTCTTTGTTTTTTTGTGCCAAACACATGCTACAACCAACCTTCTCTCTTTTCTCTCTCTCTCACACACTCTCTCATAATTTAATTTCTCCTTTCCAGTTGGGAATTTCCATCTCATAACTGATTTTTTTTTTATTGTTGTTGCAACTTTCATCTAAACTTGGATAGCGAACTATTTGCGTTCTCCTACCTTGGGAACGGAGAGAGGGTAAAAGAAAGCAAAGAGAAATGGACTATAAATAGCCACAATTTCAAATGGATAACCACACTCTAGGGTAATGGCACCTGGCAAGAGTTTTTGAGTACTGTACCATGTGTTTGTGAATGTCTGCAGGATCAAAAGGAACAATGAATGACATGTGTCCTTTCAGTGGCAGTTCATAACACTGACATATGACAGTCCATCTCTCCAGATTTTTTAAATGCTCTGTTCCAGACTTCCTATCAAAATGACTGCTGAATGATAAGGATTTCTTTTTCCCTTACTGACGATCTGATGATTTCACTGGTTCTTTCGCAGTGCTGCTCCCTAATTTTGAACAGGAGCACTCAAGAATGACCCAAAATGACTTTTGGACAATTGTGGACCCAGTTAGGAAGGGGGGTCTTGAAGATTCGCATTCCCACTAGAAGTGATCTCAGTCACTGGGCATACAAATCATCCTGTCGAAGGTTTTGTTATCTTAAGCAAACCTGAGTTTTAACTTTCACTTTTATATTTATTGTTTCATTTTACTTCTGGCTTTAAAATGGCTGAGTGCTGATTTATTTGTATGATGATACTGATTTTAGGGAAAAAACTTTGGATGAAGATATACAAAAGGACTCTGACCCAGTTCCAGATCAAAGAGATATTCCCACGGCTGGAGGACTAACCTCATCTGCCATTCCAAAGTTTATGTCTGTGTATTCCTACATTATCAGCACTTCGACTAAAAAGAAAAGTGACAAATTCCTCTTTTCTACAAAGACTGAGGGAAAGTGGCTCGATTTATTATATTTAACTAATAACTATTTATATTTGGAATTTGATCAGAAGATGACCATTAGGTGGCAGCAAAGAAACCCAACAAACGCTTTGCTGCCACCTAGCAGCTGAATCAATCCTACTGATCCATGAAATAATAATGTGGTAATCAAATTCAGCCTTACATCTAAAGATGATAAACAGATAAATTATTATTTCTGTTGTCCAAGGTTTGATAGCCTGCCTTCATATTATTCAGCATAAATAAGCAATAATGTATTTAATTATTTTAAAACTGAATAACTAATAATTTGAAAACTAAAAGCCCATAACTATGTAATTTTATCTCTGTGTGTTTGTATATATTACATACTAATTTTATTCATGTGTACTTAAAAGCAAATTCAACCAAACTAAATGTCCCAAACTAAATGTCAATATTTAGCTTATCAAGTGTGTTAAATGTGTTTCTGGATATACTGGATGTACAATGAGCCATAACAAGGAACACAAAGCATATGCCTCTTTCCTATAATACTTGTGAGTAATGTAAATATCTTGTTCTCTGGAGCACAAGTAACTTATACAGTACATAGGAAGAGAGAACTGGATCTGTAGAAGAAATGATCTGGTAACATGGGAAAGAGAAAAACATACTTATCTCTTTTCAGGTAAGAATCTTCAAGGAATAACTGCTCACCTACTATAATTTATTTTATTTAAACACCATCCAAAATGTCACCTGGGTGGCTCACAATATAATAGACAATTAAAAATACAAAACAAGATGGGATACAGGCACTCTGAATAAAAAGGTAGACAGAAACACATTCAACTAGGGACTCTATCCATCCTAACTCAGAGTGTGGGAGAATAGCCAAGTCTTCAAGGGCTCATGGAGCACCAACAGGATGGGAGCCACAGGGATTTTCAAGGAGATTGCAGAGACCAAGGCATGGCGATATAGGTCTGCTTCCTGGTAGATGGTGCTATTTGATCAAAGGGACCCAGAGTGTATTGTCAGCCCCTCTGGGTAGAACCAATTATAAAATCAAGTCCACCAAAAGATTAAAACGCCTTTTATTGTAATTGATTCTAAAAGCAGAATCTTGCAAGTCTGATTGTGCTGAATCTCCTCCCCCTCCTATCATTCAGTGAATGAGGATGGTTTCTGTCTGAGCTTCTTCTGAATAGTATCTACACATTCTGGACTTTAAAAATGCTTTGATCCTTTTTGCCTAGATAGCAGCTTCTGCACAAGCCCATCAAAGGTCATCTTCCTTACTCTCTACACACACTTATTCTGCTGGCACAGGGAGATCGGCAGTCCATTAATTAAGCTTGGCCTTATACCATGTAAGGCTTTATAGGTGATGACCAGCACCCTGAATTACTTATGCAAAAGTGTTTTTGCTTTCACGGCACACAATCAGAAATCTATAAAAGGCAATCTAGCTGGTATTTTAAATTCATCTACTGTATTTTAATTAAATTGTTTATGGCCAAATCCTTGGAGTAAATTCCACTGACCTCAAGAAGGTGGCTTCTGTGTAGGCAGGCAGAGTACTGCATATTGAATCAAATTTACTGTTTTAAAATGTTTGATGAACAACGGGACATCAGATTTAAAAACAAACTTTTTAATAATTGTAGCTTTAAGAGTGCAAATAGCAAATCTTCCATATTCATCTAAAAATGAAGCATGTGCATATTTTGTCTCTCCTGAGCAAATTTGTTTAACACTCATTTATTTAACTACAATTATACTGAGGCTTATTTCTCCTTCTTTATTTACAACTTAAGATCAGAAATACAAATAGCCACGTAAAATCAAGCAGTTAAAACAATTGGTAAGATTTTGTTTAAAGTTAACTGCTGCCTCAACTGCTACTACAATAAATTTGGCTACTATATAGGTGGTTTCATAATCTGAGCTGAAAGTAAAAAGAGGGTACAAAAATCGTCAGGGGCATTTCATAAAAGGGGAAGATCTGATGTCCTTTCCAAGATCCTTATAATAGTTACAACAGAAAAGAACTTGTTAGATTGATAGATTTTCCTGGAATCACTAGGACAAAAGTGCTGAAACAGGAAGGCTGGCATAGCTGACAAATAATAATGTGTATGGGAGGATGTTGTTCCTAGCCCCAAAAAGGTCCTTCCTCAAACTACAGGAAAATACTTACAGGACCCCATGTCTGGGATGCTTCTAGGGTTTGAGAGAGGGAATTGAGTTTGGAATGACACTGGTGTTGTTCAACCAGCTTTTTGTTCTGAGCATTGTCGGAGGCTTGTAAGGAATTTAGAGGCATTCCAGCTGTTCTTATTTTTTGTTCTACTGCCTTTGTTTAGAGTGAAAGGTAATTATCAGGTCAGTGTAGCAGGAGAAACTACATAAGCAAAAAAAAAATCTGATCTCAGTATGACACCAATAGTCTCCATATTGTGTTTTTAGTTCTGTGCATGCCAGGTTCTGTGTTGGGATGCCCTGTGATGCAGCAAATAAAGAAAACTCGGTTTGTATTGTCTCTAGAGTGTTTTTCTTCATATATCTGTATTTTGGCTGGGGTTCTAGATTCAGTAAGACTTTAGCACTGGAGGTATCAGTTCACCTCCAGATGTATTTATGAAACGACAATAGGATTACAATATTAATAGACCACATTGGTAATCCTTTGCATATCAGCTAAAAAATTAAACCTCAGCCAAATCAAATAACAGGGGGATAATTTTCAAAGAATCTTTGGAAATGGATCACACAGCCCATATTTTAGCCTGTCTTTCTTGTGCTACTTTCCCCAGAAATCTATTTTTTTCCATTAATTGGCGAATTCTGTGCCAGCATAGTGCAAAATACAACATTTAACACTTGTGAATCCCCACTATGGAAAAGGACACACTGTTTTTACATAAGAAAAAAGCCAAACCAAGATTATTTATTTTTTTTTGCTCTTGGCATAAGAATCTACAATTTGCTATCAGAACCCCCAAAATGACCAAAGGTGCATTGTGATGTTCCATGCAATCCCTGCCTTTTTGTATTCTCATCACATCACTGTATAGAAAAACATAAGGAGAGGGAATTTGTATTGCAACATTGCAAGATATGCTTTATCACTTACCTCCCTTTAAATGCCTATGTCTATTTGCACTATAAAATGGACTAAAGGATTAGAAATCTGACCAGCCTGTGTTCATGAAATCTGACTGTAAAATTAATTAGCAAATCCATCAAGTGCTAAGACAAGGAGAAAGAGTAGGTAATCCCCAATCAATAAAAGCCACACCTAAACACCTATAGCCTACAAAAATTGCTTAAGTTGTATATATGAACATAAGAAAAGTAAAATAAAAATTAACACATCCTAAAAAATTGAACATATTTAAGATAGTATTATTTTACTTTATGCTTCACTTATTCTCTGCAATGCATTAAAGAATATAGATTCAAGGAAATAGCTTTACAACCTTAAATATTGGGACCATAATCTCAAATCTCCAAAGATATACACAACTAATTCTCTCAAGAGTGTTAATGTGGATGGATTTCTTTCTGACTTTCTGACAAGCAAAGTGAATGGGGAAGCCAGATTCACTTAACAACCATGTTACTAACTTAACAACTGCAGTGATTCACTTAACAACTGAGGAACGAAAGGTCATAAAATGAGCAAAACTCACTTAACTGCCTCACTTAGAAACAGAAATTTTGTGCTCAGTTGTGGTCCTAAGTCAAGGATTACCTCTAGTTAAAACATTAAAACATTAAAAACAAAAAAAAAAAACTGGCACCAATTCATATTAACATACCATCATCTAATCTCCCAACCCTTAGGGCAGGGATGTCAAACTGCCGGCCCGTGGGCCAGATGCGTCATGCGGAAGCCGTGCCCACCTCATTGCCAGCAATGGCAAAACCGTCCCAATACATTGCACAACGTCACGTGACGTCGCAAGTTTGACATGTCTGCCTTAGGGGATTAAACACCAGTCCAAGGAAAGCTAACTTGCCAACATACAGTATCAGAGCTCCGTTTGTTTTTGTTCTCCTTTTGTTTGTTTATATCCCACCTTTATTATTTTTATAAACAACTCAAGGCAGCGAACATATCTAATGCTCCTTTTTCCTCTTATTTTCCCAACAACCACCCTGTGAGTTGGAGAGTGACTGGTCAGTTGGCTTTCATGGCTAAGGCAGGAGTTGAACTCATGGTCTCTTGCTTTCAAATCTGGTGCTTTAACCACTATACCACGGGTGTCAAACTCGCCGCATCACATGACGTGTCGCGACGTATCATGATTTTTTTCGCATTGCGGGAGCTGGGGTGGGCATGGCCTCCGCAACCGGCCCGCAGGCTGGCAGTTTGACACCCCTGCACTAGACCAAACTGACTTCTTAAAGATCTTGAAAGATCTGAAGTTTCAACATCTATTTCTGTTATTAGTAGGGCAGTATTGCAGCTCAGAAATTATCACTCAGATCTAATAAATGTCTAGTCATATATTAAGACTCCTTAACTACTTCTAGGCAGCATAATTATGTGGCAATTTACTAACAATCTCATCCCACATATCATATCTTGGTATTTACTCATTCCAGGCAATCTATTTCTCACACAAGCTACTTCTTTTCGTTATTTATCTCTTAGCTGAAATACAAAAATTAAACTAGATTGGAACTATTGAAACTAGCTGTATTTAAAACTCTGTGTCGTGCACAGCTGAATGTTTCATTTTCCTAACTGTCAAGAAGCAGCTTTAGAGGGGGGAGCATCCACCTGCTCATTCTGTACACTAGAAGGAGTCCATGATGATTTTTCATTTTAACAAATTCAGTCCCGCCTCACCCATCCAAACAGAGACAGTTTAAAAAAAACTAATTAATGGAATTAATACCTTTATTTCATGTAGTTTAGTCTTGAATTAGAAAGAATAATTGCAAGATACTAAATATGTGTTTGGCTGATTAGGGGCACACAGGAAGCATGGCTCCCTCCTGTCACTTCTCCAAAAAGTTCCTCTAATTTGATGATAACTGAGCTTTACAGATGTTTTCAAGTAGAAAGGAAGGAAAAGCTAACTTGCCAACATATCAGAGCTCCTTTTGTTTTGTTTTTCCTTTTATTTGTTTGTTTATATCCCACCTTTATTATTTTTATAAACAACTGAAGGCAGCGAACATATCTAATGTTCCTTTTTCCTCTTATTTTCCCAACAACCACCCTGTGAGTTGGAGAGTGACTGGCCAGTTGGCTTTCATGGCTAAGGCAGGAGTTGAACTCATGGTCTGTTTGGCTGATTAGGGGCACACAGGAAGCATGGCTCCCTCCTGTCACCTCTCCAAAAAGTTCCTCTAATTTGATGATAACTGTGCTTTACAGATGTTTTCAAGTAGGAGGCAGAAAATATATCCTACGAATTCCCATTGAGTCATAAACAAGAAATTCATGGCTAAGGTGAATGTCTGAAAAGTACTGGGACCCTCCTATATCAATCATAAACTGAACAATGAATCAGCTGCATAATGTGGCTAAAAAAAGCCAAGCATAATTTTAAAATGCATGAATGGAACCAGAATTTCCAAATCATGAGAAGCACTGGTTCTATTCTATTCTGCAGTGGACAGTCTCCACTTCAAGTATCTTAGAATATTAAATTTAATAGCTGGAACAATAACATGTACAATGGGCCACAACATACAGTTGTAGTTGATTGGTTGGAGAGTGCTGGCTCCTGCATAAGGCAATCTACGCTGTGATTGGTTGCTGTGGGTGTAAGAGGGGAGTTTCCTTTTTTCCCCGCCTTTTTCTTCTGTGTGCTCTGAATGCTGTTTGGATTTACCTCATGATGTGTACCTGACTATTTTGTTTGCTGTAAATATAAATGTAAAATATATTTATTCATATAAAACTACAAGTTTGTGTCAGTGTCTCTGACTTCATTTGGACACTTTCTGCCCAACTCCCTGACATGTCCAATTCTAGATGTGACACTTAAAAAGAATTCAGACAAAAAGAACAAAAAAAAATCAGCAAAGTGATCGACAAGGATGATTTGAGGACTCTTGAAAAAAGAAAATGAGCAGCATGTGGCTTCTTGAATTTTTTTTCCAATTTCTTTAAAACTTGACCATCTCTAGATCTATTGACCAAAAGGGGAATGGAGAACAGAGAAGTCAGCAATGTTCCCGATACAAAAATGTATCGGGAAAATATTTATGGGGGTTTTTTTCTCCACAGCTTCAAGCTGGATATGGCCTACTTTTCAACCTGATCTTTCATTTGACAGTTTCTCCCCCTGGACTAAATTTGGCCCTATTCTCTTCAGTCTTTGTTTAATTTATTCAATTTTCTTTGTTTAATTTATTTTCGACATTCTGTTGGACTGGAAAAAATAACAACAGATCATGCAAGACATGATTTAATTCTTTCTAATTCTTTTATCAGCAGCAGGCATAAGAGTGTTCAGCATTTTCTTCTGATTGCTTGTGTATCTCTGAATATTGTCTCCTCATATGTCATCTGCATGTGTTTCTGTGTGTATATTCTACAAAAGCACCAGATTGGATACTTGGTCACAACTGAGGAGGATGGAATGGAACACTCAGCCATATTCTGAATTACTACCCAACCACCTCTACCCCAGGGGTATATTGCAAGATATTTTTTCTGTATTTGTTTTCTCCCAAACCCCAAGCCCTAACCAGCCCTTTTCCAAACTTAATTGTTATTTTGCTAGCTTCTCCCCACAACAAAATGGAGTAATTTGGTTCAATTTTGTTGTGTTTTCACAATAGACAGACAAATAGACAGGCAAGCCTTTTCCATAATTTCTTTTCAATATTATTTGGGGGGAGGGCGAAGGGTATATGATGCCCCTCTTCCAAATATCTGCAGAGGAACCTACAAAAGAGGCTCTTTTTTTTTTCTCTATCATAGAGAACAGGACATAGAATAACGGACAAGTCACAGGAAGTACATCCTGTGAATTTAAAAAAAAAGCTAACATTTGTTCAACAGTGGAACCAATTTCTAAGGGAGACAGGGGATCATCATTGTTTGATATGTTGGAACAAGACCTTAATTTGTATTTCTGCACTGAGCAAAGCTGGAGTCAATTATCAGTTCTGTAATTTGCTGTCTCAACAGTCTATATATTGGACAAAGTGGGGGGGAAACAACAACTAGATGTTAAAGGTTATGATTCAGATAATCAACTTGTCATGGTTCTGGTAGATGAGACCAGATAAAACAGAACTCCAAGGCTAGAGGTTTCCTCAGAGAACATGTTTATTGGTTACAAAGTATCAGCATGATCAAAAGTGAAACCAAGTCTGAAATCCCTCCAAAGAGTTATACTATTACAAAGTTAAACTTCCCACCCCAATACTATGCAATCCACTACATTTCCCAATAGAATAGTTTGGCAGGCTTTCTAACAGTACACCCAACCCCTCAATCTAACCAATGGAAATGACCTTGGTTCCCATGGGACAGAGAATTGTTTAGACCAGCAGCTCCCAATCTTTTCTATACCCTACACCCCTTGAATGCTTGTGATATATTCTCACACCCCTTACAAAAGTTCGAAATAACGGCAATGAATTATGCATATATACTATAATTTTGAAAACCCAAGTTTTCACACCCCCTGGAATATCATCATGCACCCTCAGGGGTAGGAGCACCCCTGGTTTAAACTATCAGAAAATCTCCACTTCTCCCCTCCCATTCTTGTGGCAACTTAGAACAAGCAAGATGGCTTCAGCCAGGTTCGTTTCTGAGTAATGAGCCAATTTGGTGTAGTGATTAAGATGCTGAACAAGAATTCTAGTCACCAGCTGGTGACTTTGGGCAAGTCACTCTCTCTCAGTCCAAGTCCCCTAATAAGGTGATTATTGTGGGGAAAATAAAGATGTGGGAGTTTTATGTGTATTACTTTGACTTTATAAAACAGAGGTGGCATCACATAAATCTAATAAACATTGCATGACAGAATTGTCCAGGAGTGTAGATCCCTTATTTCTAAAAAGGGGGTTAGTTTCTATGAGATAGTTTTGAGTATATTCAAGAAAGCCTCCAGATTCCTGTAGAAAATTAGTCTTGCACTACCAGCCTATCCTCCTCCAATCTGGAGGTAAAATAGCATGGTCTAAGTATCTAATACCATGTTTCTACAAAACCAAGGCAGTGGTTTTCAGATATTCTAACAGGAATTTCCAATTCTACTTTTCTGGGAGCCTACCTTGTTTGCCATCAACTGTACTTCACAGGGATTCTAATTTGAGCAATACATGATATTCTTCAACATTTATTGATCTATTTTCTGCTGAATTATCTGAGAGTCCAGCCTAAAACTCATGCCATGGTCTTCTTGTGATAACAGAAATATCCAGGTTGTCCAGTTCTCTTCCCAGACTTTCACTTCATAAAGTAAGGTATGGATTCTTCCTTCCACTGCATTTTATTTCAGTTCCACTCCAATACAGACTAGAAAAAACTCTGCCAGCTAAGAAGTATGTCCTATATTTATGGATCCATGGAATGAGATTTGCTCAAATACACACCTGAAATGATGAAGGACAAGCCAGTGTCTTACATGGCTGACAGCAGGGTAATATTTAAATTGATAAAAAATTCTATCTAGGCCAGGCATATGGTATTTACAGTGCTGTAAATGCAAAACTAAGGAAGTTTAATCTTCAAAATTCTCCAATTGTAGGTAAGCTTCAGCATTTATAATCACGATAGCAGCCAAGAATGTGAAGCTCATCATTCTGAGACTGCATTAAGGCACACTGGAATTAAAAGAATGAAAAGCCAGGAAGGTTATAGTAAGTGATCTTTGTTGGGTACTGAGATGGAAGTGGTTAATTTGTGGCTAAAGAATGCTCATAATTCCAGGGCAAATTCCCAAAAAGGACATTCAGCAAATCATCAGAATGATTAAAAACAGCAATCCAAGATTTGCTATTTTCTTGATTTGGCTATATGACAGCATTGAAGAAGCTGCTATTAACATGATCTACTATATTTGAATGTGCAGGCCTCTTTGAAGATTAAAGATTTGGGGTGGGGAGGATTCCTGGAATGTTACACTGTGTACAGTTCTAAACAGTGCACTGCAAAAAGATATTGTAAAGCCCCAAAAGGCATAGGAACAGGCAATTAAAATTATTTGGAGGCCAGAGCAACTTGCATACACATGAATGTATACAGCATTTGAGACTATGGGGTTTGGAAAGAAAAAAAACAATGGGATACATGATATCTCAGCATGGAAAATATGAAGAAAAAGAGACGTTCCCTCATCCTCTTTCTTTCCCACCATTAAGGACTTGAGATCCCCGCTGAATCTCAATGCCCAGGAAATTTAAGAGCAATAAAAATAAATACTTCTCCACTTGATGCATAAATTATGGAACTGATTGCCAGCAGATGCCAACAAAGATCACCCCTTCAGATGGTTTTGAAAGAGAGCCTCAATTTGAAAGAGACTTTATCTTAAATCCAGAGCAGCTGTAGGATAACAGAAGAAAAGGGCTCTTTGCCTTGTCTCAATACTTGAAAGATTTCAGGATACATTGGCTTGGCAACTCTGCCCCCTAGAAGAGTGGACCAGATGGGCCTTTAATATCATGCGGTGTTATTTGAATATTCTTAGGAGAGAGAAGAGAAGCGATATGAGTGGTTCATGTAGGAATCAGGAAATTATAGAAATAACCATTTTATGGGAAAATAGGTTTGAAGGAGTTGTATTCTAACCACATTCCTTGGCTGGATTGGACTTCTCTAGATCTGTGTTTTAATGCGTTCACTGAAGTCGTTCCTTGTTAAGTAATCACAACCTGATTTACTATGGAATATCTGCAATATGAGAAATTAACTTACCTCTGTAGTAAGGTGCTTTCAAATCTCCTACCTCACCTCTGCCTGACTCATTCCCTATGTGCTCTTGTCGTCCTTCTTGCCCTCCAAAATTCTGCTGACCTGGTTTCTACAGTGCCAAAGTGTTCTTATTTTGCATAGAAACCCTGGCTCATCATTTTTCAAGGCCAGCAAACATGTCCAAGATTGGCTTCATGTCTCAGAACAGAGTTTGCCCAGGGCTGTGGAACTGAGATCCTCAGAGCTTTTTCCTCTATCCATGGAGAAACAGAGGAAAAACTGACCATCCATAAGCCAAAATTGACCTTTTAAAGCAACCCCTCTTATCTTCCAAGAATAAAAACTTACCATTTCTTATTTACAGAAATGGGAGTAAGTTCACAGTTAGTGAAAATGCCTGTTTCAATATTAAGCTTTTGATGACATTTTAATTCTTTTCCATTTAATTACAAGATTTTCTGAAAAGTCACTAGTGTGATCCAAACTATACAAAGGCCAGTTACAATATTAAAGCTCTATTTCAGGATACTTAATCATTTTGTTCATTATCATTTTTTCTAGTTCCACTAATAAGCCTCTTTCAAGCTGAGCTTAACCCCTAATGATTTGGTGATTCCATCCATAAAATTTTCTTAGTAACCATACCAAAGTATACTGCCTTCTCTCAGAATGATTTTTCAGCTTCCCATGCTATATACTTGGGATTCTTTGGCAGCCTCCCATCCAATTTCTAATCAAGTCTGACACTGCTCCACTTCCACCTGTGAAGCCTCTTGCTTTGAGCAATCCTTGTAGAAGGTTTTGCCCTATGGGGATAATGTTCTATACTTGCAAACATGATCACTTTGAGGGATTCTGAAATGCTGCATTCTGGCTGTAAAGGTCAGGCTATAATTTACATTGACTTTGTGAGCCTTATGTAACATTTCTAAGGGTTTATAACGGAGTATCCAACCTTGGCATCTTTAAGACTTGTGGACTTCAACTCCTGAATTCCCCAGCAAGCATGGAGAATGAAGTTCACAAGTCTTAAAGTTGCCAACCCTGGGCATCACTGGTTTATAACCTGCAACCTTCACTAACTATTGGAAGTCAAAAGTGGGCAAATTTCTCCCTTTCCAGAATTCCCAGTAGATATGGCCCTACCAGCTGCATGTTCAGTTTCAATGTAAAAGGGAACTTTGCAAAGGGAGATTAATGTGTAGGGAATACCTCCACAAGAGAAGAAAAACTGCAAGAAGCTCAAGTCTTACATCTAAAGTAATACAAAAGGAATTTAAAATCTCCTGTCCTTAACTATGATAAATTAGCAGAATCTACTTCAACTGAAAATTTAATATTGGAAAGAAGGAATGTACAGACTTATGGCCAAGGCTGTAGCCACTACCTTGACTTTTTTTTAACCATACCTTGAGGACATTTCTGGTGCAGACATATTAAGGCATTTGTTCCTTTCTTTTTGTAAGGTATTACGGGTCTTTTCACAACCGTCTTATCTCTATTGTTTTCCTCACTGTCAAAACTTAGATCGATATTTAAAGAACCTCTTAAAGAAAAGAACCTCTTTTTTTGTTTGTTGATTTGGTGAGAAAACTACAAAGCATCCTTTGTTGAAAATCATAAATCATGGCTCCCCACTCCTCTCCCAATCCTGTTGGGAGTTTTCCCTACTAGCCTGATACAGCTACCCTCAATTCTTAGCCACAGTGACTTTCTCCAATCAGGGAAAATACCAGGTTAAGGAAGATTGGCATATCAAATCACTTAATAGTATGTAATATGTTGTAATAGTATACAGTTCACATGATATTCTATTTTACTATGCTATCAAAACTCTCAGGATGACTGCAAGAATTACAAGCCTATTTTACAAAGTTGTGGGACAGTGAAACAATTTTTGTTAATGATCATTAAAAACCAAAGACCTATTTCATTTCACATAATTCTCAGAACTACCACATAACACCCTTCTCCCAATTGACACGAATCTCCAAGATTAAAAAAAAATACTTCTGAACAAGCATGGATGCCGAAAACACTGAAAGATTTTAATGTTATTTAATGTTTATTTTTTGGTGTGGCATATGCCTATGGAAACATCAAAAGAAGAAGAAAGGTAAGGATGGATAATAAGGCAGAATAAATTCTCTTGACACACTTGGGGGTGTCCATTTCTGTGCAGAACAAAGCTGATGGACCAATGAACTTGAGAAGAAGGATTCTATTTACAATATAGCATATTCCTGGGCAGATAATCCTGTTTGTAGCCATACAGCTCGATACTCATGAATAGCTTACACCAGACCATGGCTATGCTCATAGGACAGACTGAACCAAAATTAGCCAAATACATTTCAGCAGAATGCTTTGTCATCTGGTGGATTCTGAGTGACATATACAGCCATAACTGGGTTAATGGAATAAAGATGATTCAGATGGTCATTGATAAGGATGTTGAAGGAGCACAGCTATTCTGGAGGGTTTCCCCGCATCCTCTTTTCTTCACATCAAATATCCATTCTTTTGCCTGACTTTTTAAGTTTACTGTAGTGTCTATTCTTTTCAAGGCTACTGCAACTCAAAAGAGACCCCTGCTGGATTGCTTACAAAACTATTCTCAACTCCAGTCAAACAATTTACACTTCCATTCAAACTTTTCACAGCTTTTGCAGATAAACTCCCCAACATCAATAGTTCATGGTTTTCAGGGATAGGCAGGTAAAGAAATAAAGTTGACTTCAGTGGCAAAAATATCCCCTAAGGTCCAGACGTTTTGAGGGAAGGACAAGACTCCCATTTGATGGCAGGAAAAACATTTATTAGGTATATCTTTAGTTTTCTGGGAATGGAAATATATCAGGAACGGTGGAACCTCTAGAAAGCTTTGAAGCTCTTCAGATAATAATAATAATAATTTAATTTTTATACCGCCCTTCTCCCGAAGGACTCAGATAGATTAGCCTTCCACCGTTTCTACCAACTCGGACATTTTCTGTACAAACTTGTTTTGCACCTACAGGTGTTCAACACCAACGAATCTTTTCGTGATGGTGAATTTGGAACAATTACTCTTTTCAGACTTTCCTTGGGATAACCCCCGAGAGCACGTCACACAGCCTGAAAGACTTTCCAAACCTATTTTACAGGTGGCATCAGGCTTCTATTTAAGGGGGTGGGGAGTTATAGTTTATCCCCAATACAATTCTAGGTGCTTCAGATAGCTCACAATCAGCTGTGGCTTCTGTATATCTGTGTATGGATTTTTAAAAATAAATCTTAGCATTGCAGGCTTCATAAAGACACCATAACTATCAAGTGGTACAAAGCGGGGTGAAATATAGATAATCCAATTTAGGAATCCGAAATGGGTAATCCTTTGCACTGAATTCAGCCCGACCAAGGGTCAAGATTCCATCGTTTACCTTTACCCAACTTTACCCAACTTATCGGAGCTTCTCGTGATGTTTTCTTTCCCACCGAGAAGCCAAACCTTCGGACGGATTATACTATAACAGGAAAGGGCGAACTCCGAAGTAGCGCGGCAAAACCCGAAGCGGCTTCACCCGCTTCAGACTGCGCGCCGGCGAAGGCTGCGCTCCCTTCCCGCAAGCCGGGCTTCCAGGCTCCCCGGGCGCGCCCAACCGAGCTGCCCCGCCGTCGGGGTTGCGTCCCCTCTGCTCACCTGTCAATGCTGATCACGCAGAGAGTCATGATCGAGGCGGTGCAGCACATCACGTCCATGGCGATGAAGACGTTGCAGAAGACGCTGCCGAAGATCCACTCGCCGCCGATCAGGTCGGTCACGCTAACAAAGGGCATGACGGCCACGGCCACCGACAGGTCGGCCAAGGCCAGCGAGACGATGAGATAGTTGGAGGGCTGGCGGAGCTTCTTGACGAAGCAGACCGAGATCACCACCAGGCAGTTGCCCGCGATGGTCAGCAGCGTGATGAGCGTCAGGGCGCCTCCGATCACCACTTTCTCCCCGTTGCCGTAGTTCAGGATCTGCTCGCCGCACTGCGTGTCGTTCCCGGCGTCGCCGAAGCGCGGGCTGAGCGCGCTGGGACCGCCAGTGCTGGTCCCGCCGCCGCCGCCGCCGCCACCCTCGCCTCCACCTCCGGGGCCGGCGGTAACCCCTTGCAGAAGTTTCCCGCCTATCCCTAATCGGGGCGGATTCAGCGAGCCAGAAATCATCCTGGCGCCGCCGGTGCCGCCCAACGGCCGGGGAGGCTCCGGCGAGAAGGAGTCCAGGGTGCTGCTGCTAGCCAAGACGGGGCAGCTGTTGGTGCCGTTGCAGACGAAGACCATATTGAGGAGGGCTACCCAGGGAGCCCACTGCCGCCACCCTGCATGCCCACCTCTCCACGCCGCGGTGGTGGCGGTGGCGGCGGCGGCGGCGGCTCCCAGCGCTCCGGCGTCCCCGGGCTGCTCCCGCACACGGAGCGAGCGGCTCGCTCGGCCGCCGAAGCTGCGCCTCTGCCCGGTTCACCTGGGGCCGGAGAGCGAGCCGCGCGCAGAGGGCAGCGCCACTTCCCCGCCGCCGAGGGCTCTGGCATAGTCTGCGGGGCTCCCTCCGGCGGGCGGCGGCGCGGGCGCAGAGCGGGGCGCTCGCCGAGGAGACCCGCCTCCACAGGGGGCAGTGCGAGCTCGGCGTCAGCCCAGCTTCTTTGCCCGAGCGCCGGGAGCCAGCTCGGTCTCTAGCGGGATCTCGCTGCGCAGCCGGCACGGGCCCCCTCGCTCGGCTGAAATTCGACGGCGATAGAACCGAGACTCCGAAGTCGCGCCAGAAATCGGGAACTTTGCAAGAGTGCACGAGCGCTCTTTGGCCTGGAGCCCCCTCGGCGCAGGCGTTGGGGGCGCTCCGGGATGGAGACTATTCGGAGACGTATCCCACCTCCGGATAGACCCCGAATCGAGGTGCCGTTTCTGTTCTTGAGCGCATCGAGCGTGCGCTTCAAAAACTCTGGAGCGCCGCTAGAGGGTTGCAGACAGATCTGAAAACCTGCCCTTCTTTGCTGCCCTCCGGTAACCGTGCGGATTTTGGCAGCCGCCTACGGGAGTCCTGGTCTTCCGGGTGATTTACGTCAATTTTTTTCCCCTTATACCGTCCTAGAATCGGTGGTTAACAAATAGTGCGTCCCGCACGGCTGGGCTTTCTGATGTCACAGGCAGCGGGGGAGCGGTGCGGTCTCGCAGTTTGAATGCGGGAGTTCAAGCCGGAGATTTGTGGTTTCCCTGGCTTCATTTCTCTACCCACCCAGCCACACCTGCGAGTGGGAAAAGCACTCCCGTTGCTCTTACCTTTAGGTAGGGCGCGACTGGCCATCTTTAGGCGTTTTCTCCCAGCCCATCCTGTTCCCCTCCAGTGTGGTCACTTGGATACGTTTCTTTAAATAGAGATCTCCTACTGGGGTTTATCCAGTCCCTTCCTCCGGGTCTTCCCTTATTCTTGGAGCTGCCACTGCAGTGCAGAGATGCCGGGCATAAAAAAAAAAAAAGTTTATAACGAAAGAACTTGAACAGATTGATAGACCTATCTGGGAAAAGAGCATTCTGCTTGAAATAAAAAAAAGTTGATCATTTAGGGGATCATCAGACCATTGTTAAAATTATAATAACACTGTTGGCACTTCGGGAGATAGATAGACTCATGTTTTTAAAAAAACAAGATAGTGGGGAGGGGGGAGATTCACATTTGCCTTCATTCGTGGAAAAATACACAGTCAAGATGGAGTTATATTGCAAAATGCCTGCTTTCAGTATGTTTCAGCCAGCTTCCCTTCCCATGCCCCACTTAACAGATAAAATTGGGGTGGGGTGGGGGGAATTGCCATAGGAGATGGAGACTCCTAAATTTAAAAAAAAGGTAGGAAAAATGAAATATCCTGGTTGACAGGCCCATTCTATTTGGGGTAGGTATGTGTCGAAATGGATGTATGCCTAGAGCAGGGGTAGGCAACCTCGGCTCTTTTATGACTCATGGACTTCAACTCCCAGAATTCCTGAGTCAGCTGACTCAGGAATTCTGGGAGTAGAAGTCCATGAGTCATAAAAGAGCTGAGGTTGCCTACCCCTGGCTTAGAGATTGAGCATGGAAAGGATGGTCCCACAGCACTTTGAAGCTGCCAAGGGAACCTGGTCAATGACAACACCAATGAGGCCTTAGAGCAATGGTGGCGAACCTATGGCATGCGTGCCAGAGGCGGCACTCAGACCCCTCTCTGTTGGCACGCACGCATGCCACTGCCACCAGCAGCAGGTCCATCAGGCTGCCACTGCCGCCCAAAGCAGGAGCCCCGCCCAGCACAAAGGAGGCAAAGTGGCCAACTAGCAAGCTCAAGTAGAGGTGGTAGAGCAGAGGTCACCAACCATTGTCGATTGGTGGACTGGAAGAAAAGGGAGGGGGAAGCATTCTACATGTGTGCATGCGCCCATGGGGCCGCAAGCATGCACACAGTGCAAATGGGGCGGGGCTAGTGCCTGCGTGATACTCACTAGCCGTGCCTCATTCTTGCATGGTGCAGCACCTTGTATCTGCACCCGACGGTGCAGCAGCGGCCGTTTTTACACCTTGCACATTGTGCTGTCACGTCAGAACTATGTAATGCATATCGTGCTGCCACCATGTGGTTGTTTGGGGGAATTGCAACATTATGCTAATGTGGTCAGCCAATCCCTCCCATTTTGTGATGTACTTCCTGCTTCTTGTTCCTCCGTGCTTCACCTCCCACAATAACATGCGGACACAGTAGGTCCCATTACTGTCTTTTGACCTTGGAATACCGACCATTCATCATCTACCACATCTTGTTTGCTGTAATCTTCTCTGCATGCAAATAAAGGTACTTCTGGATGATAAAAGGTACTTCCATGAGTTCTGCTATCTGGCAAAGGCTGTTAACAGTGATAGTATCCACTTATACAGGCCAGGCACAGGGGTCTTAGCAAGGGGATAAATCATTAAACAACAGTCAGAGTCAGAATACACATGGTGGCCCATTTTTGCACCCCCGGGTTTTGCGTGCCAGAGGCACTCAGAGGCACCTCCCTGCTCTCCCCCGCCTCGAGGGCACCACAATGCTGATGCGGCCCTGGCACTTTGCGATAAATAAATGGGTTTTGGGTTGCAGTTTGGGCACTCAGTCTCTAAAAGGTTCGCCATCACTGCCTTAGAGATTGTATAGGAGGATTTATATCAGAAGAAGGAAACCACCACTTGAACAGTAGAACAACTAAAAACAATTTTGGATTGGCTTTGCAGTGGGATGGGGCCCTCCAAAACAGTCAGCAAAGTGCTACTGTGAAGGTGCACCCATCACCCAGCCATTACTGGACTGTGAAGGTTTGATGCGTTACTGATAATCAGCCTAAAAAATGGTTGGATGCCAATATAAATTTGGTAATGTGGAAATTATCTGACCTGAGTGCCTGATGAGATTTGAGGCATGCACTGATGATACTTTGCTCTGAACAGTTTTTTTCTTCCTCACGAAAAGCTAGTCAACCTTACAAGCTCAGGTTCAAGGATTGTTGAATGCAATATCTAATGGAGAATGAGTGAAAGATCAAACCAAGCCTACTTCATGACAGTGGAATTAACTCACCCAACCTATGCATTGTCCAATCATCTCTCTGGTCATTGTATATAGCAGCAGTTCCCAACCTTTTCTGTACCCCACACCCCTAGAACACTTCTGATATATTCTCGCACCCCTTACAAAAGTTTGAAATAACGGCAAGGAATTATGCATCTTGCACCCCCAGTTGGAAACCCCTGGTATATACCAATAGCAATAGCACTTAGACTTATATACCGCTTCATAGTGCTTTACAGCCCTCTCTAAGTGGTTTACAGAGTCAGCATATTGCCCCCAACAATCTGGCTACTCATTTTACTGACTTCAAAAGGATGGAAGGTTAAGACAACCTGGTCAGGATTGAACTTCTGGTAGTGGGAATGCAATTAGCCTGCAATACTGTATTCTAACCACTGCACCATCACAGCTCTTATCACCATATTGCTGATGCTTATAGACACAGTGGTAGCTAACCACAATGTAGCCTGCCATTCGTGCACACACACTACACAACAGATTTCCACTATTTCAGTTCCATAGCAGGCAGAAATCCAACGGATGCGGTTATTCATAGGAAGAGAACCCCACTGCTGTCAAATGAAAGACATTGTGCAGTGTTCCTATCTATTTCATCACAAAAAACCACCACAGACAATTAGGAGAAAAATAAAGTAAGTCACCCTGCTTAAGCGGTAAAAGCCTGATCTCGGAGGACTCCAAATCTGTCTGTGAAGAAAAACCTTCACTCCCTTCTACTGATTACAGAGTTTAAGTCAAGAGATCAGCAGGAAGAGTAGTTAACGAAAGAGCTCCAAAGATTAGACCAAAAGAGATTGAAATTGGAATGTGTGACATCTATGTTCCCTAAAGGGTTTGCTCATTAGGCCCAGGAAATTGGATTAGCAATAGGGCTGCCTGTTTGATTTCATTTCATTTCATTTTATCATTTGGGTGTTTTCTCAGCCATAGGACTGTGTTAAAGCTTTGTTAAAGGATGTTCTGTCGGCTGCATAGAAGAAGATTAAAAAACATTTTGGAATTACTCAAGAGCAACACTTATTTTAATCTCTTAAGTAGTTGCCTGTAGTAGTAGTAGTGTTTGTGGGATTGGGGGGGAGGGAGAAGGAGGGGAAGGGCAGGACAAAAAGGTTGAGATGGCCACAACCATGCGATCAAAGTCCACCCCTTTAATCGTATGTCATGCATATTAAAATGGGCCAATTGTATGATTGTGGCACCCATCTTGACTGTTTTGACTCCCCCTACAGACACTTCTGTTTTTGTAGATAGGTTCTGTCAAGCCATTCTGAATGGTTAATGAAAATGCTTATGTCACCATCGTACCCTTACCCAATCCCATCAAATTCTTTAACCAGAATCTGTGCTTCTTGAAGACCAAACAGTTTCATTAGAACATAATCCAGTTCTGTTAAACAAAAGGTGCCCCTTGCGGGATCAGAGATTGCATCATCTAATATAGATACTTCATTGAGTGTAGATCAGCATTTCTCAATCCTAACAACTTCAGAATGTATGGACTTCAGTTCCCAGAATTCCCCAGTGAACATTCTAGAGTTGAAGTCCACCTCTTAAATTCACTGAAGTTACAAAATACTGGTGTAGATAAAGTAATTCAGCAAAGTAAAGTAAAGTAATTCAGCTGTTTAAAGGTTGGTAGATTAGATGGTATATTCGTCACCATACCAAGTGCCTTGGAGCACGGAGGTGACCAGGACTTAATTATCTTACATATTTTCATAAAATGAAGTAACAACAAGAAATTAAGATAATATTATTGCACTCCTTTTAGATTAGAATGTGACTTACTGATATGTGTCAGCTTCAGGATCTGTAGAGTGAAGAGCTAAAAAAAAATACTACTATAGTACTAACTGTAGGAAAAAGACCAAAAACTGGTGATTTGAGGCCATAAGGGCAAATATATATGTATATATGTTTTCTGTGGTTTTTGCGGGTGTTTGTATATGGATCTTTGGTCGTTCGGGTTTTTCCCCGCGTAGAATTGAAGGTGTAGGAGCAACGTTTCGACGGTATCCCATCCGTCATCCTCAGGCTGGTGGCTTCAGCTTCCTTCTTCTGGGAGAAGCATGTGGTAGTGGCTGTTTGTTCCTCTTTTTTAAACTGCCAGAGGGGGTGCGTTCTGTGGGTGGAGGTGTGCTCTGATTGGGTGGGGGATTAGGTGTGTTCTGATTGGGTGGGAGTGTGTTTTGAATGGTGGGTGTGTTCTGATTGGGTGGGGGTGTGTTTTGAGTGGATGGGCTGGTCTCAGCTGCCAGCCTTAGACCTGAGCTGGTGAGTTGTGCTGCTTTTGTTCGGCTTCGTGTTTGTGGTGGGTCTGTTATCATTGAGTTATCATGGGTCTGGTATCATTCTTGGTGGTTGGGACTCGTCTGTCGAACAAGGCGGGTTTCCAAATGGCTGGTAGGCGAGAGGTATCATCTCGTTTGTTCATGCTGTGGGGGCGTTTTTCTATCTCAATGGCTTCTCTGATTATTCTGTTGTTAAAATGTTCAATTTTGGCGATAGTTTTGGTTTTTTTAAAATCAATTTCATGTCCCGTGGCTTCAAAGTGTTGGACCAGGGATGAAGTTTGTTCTCCCTTTCTGAGTGAGTTTTTGTGCTCTTCAATGCGTGCACTTATTCTTCTGTTGGTCTGTCCGATGTATGTGGTGGGGCAGGTGGGGCATGGGATTTCGTATACTCCTTGGTTTTCTAACCCAATTATGTATTTGGGATTTCTTAGGATGGTGGATATTTTTCTGTCTGTGTAGAATGCTGTTTTGATGTTGTGTTTTTGGAGGATCTTGCTGATTCTGTCTGTGGTCCCTTTTAAGTATGGGAGGAGGGCTTTGCCATTTTCTTGTTCTCTGTCTTGGGTTTTTGTGGGTGTCTCTCTTCGGATTAAGTTGGTAATCGTGTTTCTTTGGAATCCATTGGCTGTTAGTACATTAGTGAGAGTAGCTCGCGGAGTAGAGGTGTTACATGGGAGTATTGGGAAACCCCCATCACAACTCGTGCGGCTGCATTCTGCACCAGCTGAAGCCTCCGAGTGGTCCTCAAGGGCAGCCCCATGTAGAGAGCGTTGCAGTAGTCTAAATGGGAGGTCATGAGCGCATGAGTGACTGTGCGTAGGGCATCTTGGTCCAGATAGGGTCGCAACTGACGCACCAGGCGAACCTGGGCAAAAGCCCCCCAGGTCACGGCTCCTATATGGTCTTCAAAATTGAGCTGTGAATCCAGGAGGACGCCCAGGTTGCGAGCCCTACCAACGGGGGGGGGTAACACCTCATCCCCCATCATTAAAGGTGGAATACTCTGGTTAACCCGAGATGCCGATATGCACAGCCACTCAGTCTTGGCAGGATTGAGACAAAGCCTGTTTCTCCCCATCCAGACCTGGACCGCCTCCGGGCAGCATGACATCACGGCGAGGCCATCGCTGGGTTGGTTCGGGGTGGAGAGAAAAAGTTGGGTATCATCAGCATACTGATGATACCCCACCCCGAAACCATGAATGATCTCACCCAGCGGCTTCATATAGATGTTGAACAGGAGGGGCGAGAGAACCAACCCCTGAGGAACTCCACAAACGAGAGGCCTCAGGGTGGATCTCTGCCCTCCCGTCAACACCGACTGTGAGCGGCCCAGGAGATAGGAGGAGAACCACCGTAAAACGGTGCCTCCCACTCCCAACCCCCTGAGACGCCGCAGTAGGATACCATGGTCGATGGTATCAAAAGCCGCTGAGAGATCTAATAGGACTAGGACAGAGGAACAACCCCTGTCCCGAGCCCGCCAGAGATCATTCACCAGCGTGACCAATATATGTTGGGGACGTGGCAAGTCCATTGTAAGAAAAATCCTTCTGCATGGTCTGGAAAAGCATTTTTAGGCACAAAACATATTTCCATCTTTCCTTTTAACAGAGCTAGAAGTGAGTATTTTTGAGGAGTGGGCGTGTTAGATTTTATATAACGGTTTCACTGGAGGATTTGGTTACTGTTGCTTTTGCTTTTTCACTTTGCTGGTCATTGACCATATTAAATACATTTATTTTGAATTTGAAGAAAAGGGTTTCCTTCTCAAATCCTTCTTCTGGGTCTTTCAAAAAAATTGCCTTTATCTAAAGTCCTGGAAGAAAGACAGGAAATGACAGAATAGCTCTTAACTCTACCACTGCTATGTCACTATAGAGATTGCTTTCCATCCTAATGAACTGTACTAGGCTAGAGTGCAGATAAGCCCAGCAAATTTCTTATCCTCTTATTAACACAGTGCTGGTTAATGAATTTGAAGGCTGTATGTTTCATTTATTCTGCATGGATTCTCCTAAAGAGTTGATTTATGCATCCTATTAATTTCTTTCCCTTCTATTTGTGTCCGAAGCAAAAAGTGTTGGTTGACATAAAATAACCTATTCCAAATACCCATCTGTCACAGAAAATAACCAAACCAAAGATCAACACATCATTGGCATCTTGTACGATGCTGCAGATTCATTTTCCTTGGCCATAACTTAGGCCTTCACATTCATTAATTGAATCTAGTGACAATCTCAGTGTGATCAGGAGAGCTAAGGGATGGAGCAGCAAGTCAAATGCCCAAATACAAAGGGGAATATATACATTCTAGCATTTTTCTCAATTTGGCTCCCTTCAGGTGCTTTATGGATGCATGACTAATTCTGGGAGTTAATGTTCCAAAGTATATACACAAAGTAGGAGTCTGTGCCTCCTAATTTAGTATAAATCCTCTCCCGTTAAACATCAAAGTAGAAAGTTCACAAAGCTGGTCAAGTTAATATTTGAAACCCAAAATTCTATAACAAGTGGCACCAATGATCTCTCTTCTTTGGACAGGTGCTTTCATTTGGATCCAGGAATCCAAATGGAACAATAATACATAATATATAAATCCAAATAATATAATATAATAATATAATATAATACAATAAATAACTAATCTTTTTTTTTGGCCATCCTCAGCTTGACTCCTTGTAATGTAAGGTTGAGCCAATTTTCTAAGAGGTCATGCTTTTCTGTTTCTATAGAACTATATAGGTTGTACTGATGAGTAAGGAAGGAAGATGCAGGCAGGCATTGTTTGCTACAAAAGAACATTCATTAGTCACTAACCCAAACCCAGAAAATCTATGCTGGAGGCTTTCCGTATGTTTCCTAGCCAGACCAAAAACTTCATCTCTCTTTGAAAATGCTTAAGCTACACCTTTATTCCCCCAAACCTGGCATTCAGAGGCCATGAGTCATTCTTAGCCAGTCCTTATTGCACAAAGGAAAACTTAATAACCTTCCATGAACCAGACAGTTATCGATGCTGAGTTGAAATAAATCAGACTATGGCTTGTTGGTATTTGATATATCGTATGAATCCATCCACTGTAAATTCCAAAGCATAATTAATAGTTTCACACAGAGCTTGGCATACTTTTCAAGATGAGTTGGTTGCATGCTTTTCTACTATTCTGCAGGCACCATCTACCAAGTAAATAGCTGAAATCTTATGACATTTGGTACTCATGAGATTTTGGTCATTTAAAAAATAATAATCTAGGAGTTCGGTTCTGTTATAACCACAGATACAACATTGCTGATTCCTAGTTTAGTATGTTGTGTGAACAATTATGCTTCAATAAATTAATACGATTAAGCATACATAGCTTAGCACACTGCGTTATCCCTAGATAATGATTTGTTGGCCTTGTCTTGAAATGTCATGTAAAAGTTAAAGATTAAATGCCCACAACATTGAAAATCCCCTTCAGTGCATTCCTAATAACAATTAATCCCACTTTCCCACCATATTTCCAAAATTTGTAACCCTAACCACTTCAAGTTTTGCGAAGCTTTATAAACTTTAAGTTGTTTATTAATCCTGCAAATTTATGAAATGCTTCTCAAGTGATGGATCTTAGCATATAAACCCAACTGCACTTTGCAATGCTAGAAAAGCAGATGCCCTTCACAATCTTAGGAAAAAAATGTCTATTTTCCCCCCAGAAAGCTGTTCTCTTTCTCATGCCAAATGTAGGTCCCAGGAGTGAAAACATTTACCATCTACTGTTCTTTCCTACATTCTTTCTATAAAGTATAATCACTATAGACAGACTGGAATTAAGTGCTGGGAGTAAGCTTGGACTTACTACATGTATCTTTCTTTATCTTCACTCAGGCAGTTCTTATAAAGCAGCACAAATTATGTCTAGAAGCAACTGGATGTGGCAAAGAAAATGGAAAGAGACATGTCCTCTTTATCTGGATGATGTCTCTTTGGAAATGGAAGGGAAAATGAATAATTAAACCCAAGAATAAAACAGTACCCAAATCTCTGAATTTTTTAATTCTGTCAATTTAAAGTTAAATTTATTTAACTCTGAAGTATTTTCAAATAAACTTGGAAAATTGAGATGGCATGGTAACAAAAATATGTGTAGCTGAATTGACCTTGTACACAACAAATTCATTAGAAGTCTTGTAAAAAGATCTTATTGATTTTAGAAATGCTTTTAAAGGAAAGTTTATTGTGTAAAAATGGATGAAAAAGTGTTTTTCTCTTTAAGTTTAAAGAATCTGAAAGAATATAGTGAATTTTGTTAATATAAATGGTGATAGTTTATAAAGACACTTAAGTGCAAACAGAAATATATATTATTTCCACAGCAAGGAAGAAAAAGCAGAAATGGTTAAATTGATTGCTTTATTCAAAGTTTTTTTATTTGGATTTATTTATTTGTTTGTTTATTTATTTATTTATTTTAATTTCTTTTTGGATTTTGTGCTTGTGATGAATAAAATGAAACTTTGGTTTTGCTGATTAGATAGATTTGTTGTCATAGAATTGGCTACTACATATTAATGTGTAAAAGTAAAAGGTTGAGGCTGTAATGTTATTTTTTTCTGTGCTAAAAAGAGTTGAAAGTTAATGCTTTTTTTCCCTTTTTCCCCTTTTACCTTACATTTTCTTTTCCCTTCCCTTAGTTTCCCATTATTTTTATTTTCCTTTGTATTTTATATTTTGATAAGAACTTTGAAACAGGAGGAAAAAGTGCTGGTGATGACCTATAAAGCCCTAAATGGCTTGGGTCCGGGATATCTGAGGGAACACCTGCTGCCAGCATCAAGTTCCCTTCATCTTGTGCGCTCCCACAGGGGGGGGGCCTTCTCAGGGTGCTGCCGGCAAAAGATTGCCGGCGGGCAACACCCAGGAGGAGGGCCTTCTCTGTGGGTGCGCCTGCCCTTTGGAACCAGTTACCCGTAGAGCTCAGGACTGCCCCTGATTTTCGTTCATTCTGCCGGGACCTGAAGACCTGGCTCTTTGAGCTTTCCGGCCAGGACTGAGAATTTTAATTTTTAACTTATTGTAATTGGGTTTTAATTAGGGTTACAGGGGTTTTATATTTTACTCAAGGATAATTTAATTATTTTAATTGTTATTAACGTTTTTGTATTGTAGTATTATTTTTAATTGCCTTGTGAACCGCCCTGAGTCCTATGGGAGAAGGGTGGTATATAAGTTCAATAAATAAATAAATACATAAATACATAAATACATAAATACATAAATACATACATAAATACATAAATACATAAATAAATAAAAGAAGTCTTGTGAAAGAACAACCCTATTCAATGTTTACATGGAATTGAATCCTGTAGTTTCTTGGATGCCAAGTAGGCTTCCTCTGTTAGAAAACCTTTTCAACATGAGCAAGATGACAACTGAGCAGAGGCTGCTGCTGTTGCAAGAGAGAGAAGAAAAAATAATGATTTTTCGTCTCCTTTCAGCCCCTCCCTCTCATTCTAGAAATGTTCTGGTATTCTAGAAAACACAGGGAACCAATAAAAACGGTCTCCCTCTTTCTGTAGATGTAAGCTTTTCAACGCTTTGCAAGTAGGAATGGATTGAAGTTGCCTGCCACTGTTTTCACCGAGTTATCTGAACGTGAGATTGTAGTTGAAGGATTTACAACTGAGAATTATACTTTCAATTAACTCAATACAAGGAGAAGAATTCAGTTGTTTGTATTTCAAATTACCATGTTTAGAGATCGAGTTGGGGTTTCAAAAGCTGAAGGAAGCCAAGGGCATCAGGCTGAAGGGAACCACAGAGGTGGAACGTAGCTTATTAGAGATACCTACTCCAATTCCTTGCTCAGCACAGGTTTCATTAGAGCAGGAGTAGGCAACCTTGTCTCTTTTATGACTCATGGACTTCAACTCCCAGAATTCCTGAGTCAGCTATGCTGACTCAGGAATTCTGGGAGTTGAAGTCCATGAGTCATAAAAGAGACAAGGTTGCCTACCCCTGCATTAGAGAATCTTTGGCAAAGATGAAAAATCAGCTGCTGTTTAAAGACTTCTAGCGCAGAATTCAGTAGTGAACATGGCAGCCTGTTCCAAAGGCTGAGAGCTCATGTAATCGGAAAGATACTGCTGGTGTCTTGTTTGAACCTGTTTTCTTATAGTTTTAGAGGGCCACCCTAAATTTGGTATTTAAGTTTATGGTTTTCAGCAAGACTATGAACAAACTTAACTTTTCCCCCCTTTTATGTTGTTTTTGGCATTAAGTACAAAACCAACTTCCATCTATTAATCTGAAGTGGGGTTTTTTTCTCAATTCCCAGTTTGATATCATTTGTTCTAGACAAAAAAAAATTCAGCAGAACAATTTTGCTTTGCTAGGTTTTTAATTCTGCACAAAGCAGAAAACTTGGCCAGACTGCAAAACTGACTGGCAGGGGACTACTGAGAATGAGATACAATAGTTCCCCCATTTCCAATTACAAAGTTGATTATAGAGACTACTTCCATGCACGAAAAATATCCTGCCGGTTTTTTTTCCCCCCTTTCAGTTCTCATTCAGCTTAATGAATAATAATTTGCTTTCCAAGTTAGCATCGAAAGAGAGGAAAAACTGATGAAACTTTTAAGGATGGAATGTGGAGTTCTTGCAATAACATGATTATAAGGTGGATGTATTCAGTGGATGCATGAATGTTGCATCTTTCATGTTCAATCATCTCTTCCTTAATCTGTAGCCTCCTTGACTTCTTACGCTTCCATTAAATCTCAAGAGAAACGTAAAGAAAACCCTTAACCTGGATTCTTTTAGATAGGTAAAGGTAAAGGTTCCCCCGCACATGTGTGCTAGTCGTTTCCGACTCTAGGGGCTCATCTCCATTTCAAAGCCGAAGAGCCAGCGCTTGTCCGAGGACGTCTCCGTGGTCATGTGGCCAGCATGACTAGACACCAAAGGGGCACGGAACGCTGTTACCTTCCCACTGTAGTGGTCCCTATTTTTCTACTTGCATTTTTACGTGCTTTCGAACTGCTAGGTTGGCAGAAGCTGGGACAAGTAACAGACGCTCACTCTGGATTCGAGCCACCAAACTGCCGACCATCTGATCGACAAGCTCAGCATCCTAACCCACTGAGCCACCGTGTCCCTTCTTTTAGATAGTGAGATATAAACAGCCAGGGAATCTTTCGAAATGATGGGAAAATGTGTAACAGAAGATATCATAATGATCGGCTGCAGGTTCTCCCAGTTCCAATTATCAAGTAACTCCCAAAATACCACCAAGAGAAGTTCAGAATAAATTCTCAAGCACTGTGAAAGTGAGTCTTTTGTTTTGTTTTTAGTTTTTCTTTTTTTTATAGGAGAAGAAAACTTCTGAGAAATTGCAACACATACAGTATTTTGTTATGGCTTTTGTAGAGACTGTGTGAATATTTCTCCTTGCTGATTATTCCCATGGTGCAGGGGTGTCAAACTGCCAGCCAGCGGGGCCAGATGCATCATAGCAAAACCACACTCACCCCATTGCCAGCAATGGCAAAAAAGTCAGATACGTCGGGACATGTCACGTGACATTGTAAGTTTGACAACCCTGCCATGGTGGAATGCACACTATGAAGGTCTATGGGGAACTTTAAATGATACAGGTTTATACTTCATATGTCCCACCACCACCTCATATCAATGCCCAACAAATAGATCAGTAACATCACAGTTTACTTAAAAGATAATTTGCCTACCAGTGTTCTTTTTCTGCTGTAGTCGTGCTCCTGAAGTAGAATATCAGATATATTCGGTAAAGCACTCCAGTGCATGAGGGACAGCAATGAAGTTCAAAATGGCTAATTCAGTATATTTAATATGTGTTAAATCAGCAATTGTCCAGATGGCCCTTACCACTGGCCAAATAATTGAGACAACTAGGCATTGCAATTCAGCAACATCTGAAGGTCTACAGATTCAATAGGTCAGAGGTCCCCCACCACTGAACTATATTTTTCAAAGATCCTGGAGCACTGGGGAACTACTACTGGAATTGGGTATGTGTAGTTTAACGAAGAGAAGGGTGAGGGGTGACATGATAGCAGTGTTCCAATATCTCAGGGGCTACCACAAAGAAGAGGGAGTCAAGCACCTGAAGGCAGGACAAGAAGCAATGGATGGAAACTAGTTAAGGAGAGAAGAAACCTAGAACTAAGGAGAAACTTCCTGACAGTTAGAACAATTAACCAGTGGAACAACCTGCCTCCAGAAGTGGTCAATGCTCCAACACTGGAAGTTTTTAAGAAGAGACTGGCCAGCCATTTGTCTGAAATAATATAGGGTTTCCTGCCTGAGCAGGGGGTTGGACTAGATGACCTCCAAGGTACCTTCCAACTTATTATTATTACTATTACTACTACTACTACTACTACTACTACCTTTGGGGCACCAGGGACTGGTTCCGTGGAGAAAGGTTTTTCTGCAGACCGGAGGGGGCATGATTTTGTCTTTTGTCTGCATCTCGTAGATGGGGCTTTGCTTGTTTGTGTGGACCGGTTTCTGGCATGCCATGTCCCGGTACTGGTCCATGGACTGGGGATTGGAGACCCCTGCAATAGGTCACCCATTCCTAATGCAAATATGCTACAGCAACCTTGGTCTACAGCAGTGGTTCTCAGCTTGTGATCTGCAGACCCCAGGGGCGGGGGCGCAATGTCACATGGAGTCCTCAAAGGCTTGAAGAAATGTTAATGATTTAAATCTTGAGTTAACATTTTTACATTTCTTTACATTTAAATGTAAAGAAGGGACTTTTTATCATCTATGATGGACATGTGATAAGGCAAAGAAATACTGGAGTAGGATTCATATATTAATGCGGAAAATTCTTAAAGTGAACACAAAGATTAAACCAGAAACTTTCCTTGTGTCTAATCGAAAGAGAACTGGAAAAAAAATTGGAGCTCTGATTTTAGATAGGGTGATGGCAGCAACCTTGCTCTATGCAGAAAAGTGGAAGGATGCCTCGATTCCTACCATGGATGAATGGTTACAAAAGCTGATGAATTAGCAGAGATGGTCAAATTGACTGTGCTGATAAAAGAAAAGAACATAAGTACTTTTGTTTCTACTTGGAAACCGCTTCTGGACTTTGTGTTTGAGGTGGAAAAAAATTATATCGTGATTTTGGGTTTTACTGATTAGACTGATTTGCTGATACAGAAATGGCTAGTGCATACTACCGTATTTTCCGGCGTATAAGATGACTGGGCGTATAAGACGACCCCCCAACTTTTGAGAAGATTTTCATGGGTTAAAAAGTCGTCTTATACGCCGGAAAATACGGTACTATAGAAATGTAAAAAGTTGAGATTTGATTTTAATGTCTGGTTTCACTGCAAAAGAAAGAGTCAGAAGTCAATGCCTTTTGTTTTCTTCTCTTCCCTTTCTTTGCACCTTTTTTTTTTTTGTTTTCCTTTTCTCTACTGTTGTCCCCTACTATTTGCTTTTGTATTTTCACATTTTATGTTATAAATGAATAAAACTAATTTAAAAAATTTCTTGAGTTAAGTCTTCGTGGTCCGTGGCCATGGTCTGTGGCCACAAAAGGGAGTCCGTGATGAAGAAAAGATTGAGAATCAACAGTCTACAGTATATACAATACATGCTATAAAAGATTTGAATTCAGTAGGAGTCCTAGTAGAAGTTATGAACCTGAACTCCAGAGTTCTGGAACAATATTAAGCAATTAACCACCAGAATATTGCATTGGGAAAAATGCTTATAACCAAAAGAATATAGTTGTCTGGGGTTCAGAGCCCAGATATTTATGATTGCTAGCAGGCTACTTCATTTTTTATTTGAGGGAATAACTAAAATTATTAAGAAATACATGGTTAGAAAAGCCTATCTAAATATATCTTGAAGGAAGGGAACATTGTGATGAAGGTTGAAACATGGGGAACGAAGAGAAGGAAAGATAGCTTCTCATTTAAACAAGAGACTCAAAGGGGTATCTTCCAGGTGTAATGAAAAAAATCCATATGCTGGCCAACACAGTGTGGTTGGAACACATAAACAGGCTTCAAACACACCTTCATGGCCATTATCTTGATTTTGTTGATCACATCCAACAGGCAACTTGGAGATTCATTTAACTAATGGACTATGTGATATACAGATGCAAGGACAGCCTATGAAGATTTCCTCATCTCTCTCTTATCATGGTCATGTGGTCAAAGGGATGAGGCATTCCCACACTCACATACTTTCCATGTGTGTGGCATATAAATAGTTGAAGCTTAATTATTGGTTTCAAGTACTACAGAGCCACTGATAACTTTCTTATGCTGAACAATTAATTTGTTTGGCAGGCATACAAATGTGGGAAGACCTTGAAAATCAAGAACTTAGATAGCATAATCCATGCTCTATTTAACTGATTCCCAGTCTCCTGCATTGGACAGGTAGACAGTCTTCACTATATTGATGTTTGACATTAACATATTTTATGCTCTTATCTCCGCATCCAGCTTTATCATTTTATATTCCTTCTCTCATGTTCATTGAGAGTGACCTACAGTATTAGTTCCCATCTTTCATTTTTCCCTTTTAACAGTGTTCTCCTCCACAAAACATTTCATTTTTAAAGGATAAACAGTCTGATTTTTACAGTACCTTTTGGAATTATGTAAATTCATGCCATTTTGAGCAAGAAGCACTCCCAACAATCAAAACCTCACAAGTCTGTACTATTTGTGAGCACAATAGTGTCTAAATATTTACCACTATTGTCGGAATCAATTCCAAAGTTATGTCACATTTAATGTGATATTGATTCTCAATATAGAGAATTTTTGTTTGACTTGTAGTAGAGCAGTTACTTCTCTGCTCTCTGAATTTCCTGCAAATAAATCTTGATGCTGCCTTGTAACAGAAAGAGGGTAATAAAACACATTTATCCAGTTTTGTCTTAAAGAATCAGGGCTTTTTTTCTCATAGAACACTCAGAACAGCATTCCGGCACCTTTTTTTGATGGGTTTTTTCAACTTTTGCACAAGCTGTGCTACTCCCTCTGTTGGCTTTCGAAAGCCAATAGGAATTGCTGCTGAGCGCGCCAAAAGACCCGGCTAGCAAAAGTTGCACATGCAAGTCAACTGCAGCAAAGGCGAGTTGGCAGGAACTTTGCACCGCTCCCTGCTGCCCAACTACACCATCTCCTAGTTGTAAGTAAGAGAGCACCAGGAGGCATGGGCGGTGGCGCTGCTGCGGGTGGGGGGCGTCAGTGGTGGGCTGCCCCAGAGGCCGGAGTCAGCACCCCCGCCTCCCGTGCCAGCAGTGACTCTGCCAGTGATGCTCGGCCCAGCTGCATCAGCTGGTTCATCCGACATTAGAAAACAAGACAAAAAAGCCCCCAAAGTCAACCGGGGAGAGGCGAAAACGATCCGGAAGCAGCCAGGAAAAACTGAACACACTCTGCTTTCTCTGAGAGCAGCCGCTTCTCAGGCCTCCCTCAGTATGGAGTTCCCGCCTAACTCTGGCTGCAAATGAGAAAGGTCTTTGTCAGGTTGGTCCCTTGTATTTATTTATCCTGGACCCCCAAGGAGGTTGCTGAATGGATCGGCAACTTGGGCTTTCCTCAGTACAAGTTAAAATTGGGTTTCCTTGCAAGCAGAAGGGGAGGATATTCTATATAAGTTCACACATCATATTATTAGGCCATAGTTTCCTGAGTATGCCCCAAACTGACTTATTTAGAACATACACTGTGTCATAAATGTTGCTTTGCAATGACTGGATTCAAACATCATTTTAAGCAGCAAATGACTGATCCACTTTAGCATGTTTGGCAAATCCAGATTAGATGCATAATTTAGGGTATATATAAAGTATGAATAAATATAGTATACCTAGACTGTGGGTCCATATGTATGACTCCTGCCAATGGTGATTTATTACAGTTAAACAATATGGCTCAGCATAATGTGTGAATCCATAAAAAACCAGCATTATTTCAGATAAGGATTTGCCTGTTTTCAAAAATAATCTACAGTACTCAGTTACAGAATACAGTAATACAATAAAACTACCACAATACAAGCTTCCCCCTTTTGTACTGGTGTTGTGATGTAAGGTGTGGAATTTGTGTCATATTTTAATACATCCCGCTTCCCAGTGATTGTGCAGCTAAGGCTGAGTGACAAAAATCCAGATAATCAGTACATATATATTTTTAATTATATAAATAAATATATAAATAACATTATATAAATAAAATATTAACAAGATGAGAGTTCCGGCACCTTTTTTTTTTTTAGAAAAAAAGCACTGTAAAGAATTGTAACAACTTGACAAATAGATGAGAAATAAAGGTTTTTCTGATATAAATACATTCTGACTCAATATATGTGAAATCAAACTGGATCTGGGCTGTCTCTATTTTTGCTGAAAAGCAGGGCAATTCATGGAAAGAAGTGTTTGTAGGCAAGGAGATTGTACTATGGAGATTGTACCGATATCCACGGTGAGACAGATAGTTGCCATATTTTTACCCCAAGATGTTGAAAAATTTGTTTCTCAAAAGCAGTTAACTGAACATTTTCTCCACTGAAGCATTCCAGTTTAGCACACCACGGAAACCAAAAAACGTAATACTTTGCCAGGGGAAAATTTAATTTTTCCATGAATGGCTATTAAGAAGGAATAGCTACTTAAAGTTTCAGCACACAATTTAACAAAGAAAAAGACACAATAGCCAAAGGTTTCTGTGCACATATGCATAATAAAAAGGCAAAATAAATTATTAACACAAGCTCAGCAAGGAGCGGAAAGGGAATGAAGCCCCAGGGTTACATTAAACTCTACAGGCACTCAAGCTTTACATAACAGCTTATTCCAGATACAAACAGTCAGTTTGGTGAATATCAGCAAACCAAGATTCTGATGAGACAGGACAGAAAGGAGTTCAAAAGACACCAGTTCTGTTTAATCACACACTTACTCAGCCAAGATTGCTTATTCCAAGGCTGCAATCATGGCAGTCATCCACAGACCCTGTAAGTCTCTCTGTATGGCAGACAGATGAATCCCATTTTTGGGAACCAAAAATTCTCAGAAATACAGTCATGAACTCCAGCCCTTGGACTTTTCAACATATGTCAGGAGATGCTGATGAAGATTTCTCCTGGAGGTAAGTCCCATATTTAGATTCTTCCCCTTTTGAGAAACCCACTGTCCTCCAGCAGAGCTCCACCCTTTCACCCTCAAAGAAATTTGCAGTTGCAGAATCTGATGAGAGGCCCTCATTGTGGCATTCATTCAGTTGACTATAACCTGGATCATAGGTTGGCTTTAGGATGTCATAGGCTGAAGAACAGCTTTTATCCATGGGCTGTCAGGCTCTTGAACAGGAAATAATTTTACACTTTTATGTATGATTGACTTGCGAGGCCGGTGTGTTGTACAATTAGCTCACATGGTGTAACAAGATGGTGAGTTTGTTGTCACTGTGAGGTGTGATGGTGGTGGTGGGCACAAAGGGAGGCTCAGCCAATCTCAATGTATATGTTATGTATTAGGCTTTATTGGAACACCTAAAGCTTGTATAAGAGTCACCACCAGGAGGTGTTGAACTGCAACTGTTTTGGCGGGAAGCATTTTCGGCAGGAAACAGAGGTTCAATCCGAATGGTTGGTTGAGTACCTTGCCAGGTACTGGCCAGGTATATATAAGAGTGCAGTTAGCCCCTATTCCCCAGTACAGTCACTTCCACCAAATAAAGAGCTGTTATGTTGTACTCGTCTCGGCGTCCTTCCTGCTCTCCAGAACCCACTACACAACAGTATACATGGTTGTACTTTGACAATAAAGGTTCATTCATTCACTGTGCTGAAAATTCAAATGGCTCAAACTGGTAAAAAATGAACTGCTGGCTCAACACTTTTCTTTTGACAAATTTCAAATATGCCACTGCAGGAATAAAGGGGGACTGAACTCTCCTTTGCTTGAATGTACTGTAAGTTTTCCAGGTGCTCCAACTCAGAGAATGTCTGGAGATCAAGGAGAACACAGTAGCAAAAGGGCTGGATGCTTGACTTTGTTATCTATTCCTGCATCTTCACGCATCTACCTGGACATTTACTTGAAGTCCCAGATGGCTTCATGTTCTTGGAGTACTTTCTCTATTGTTACAGGTATGTAGATATCTGTATGCTGATGTCTAGGTGCAGTTATCCATGCCTCATAACCTCCAGCTTGGATTACTGCAACATGTTATGCATTGGATTGCTTTCCAAAATGATCAGATATTGGGATTATCATAGAAAGCCACTCTAAAAGTAGATTTTGCAGCAAGGGGTAATTGAGGACGTATTACTATTACAACGTATTACTATTCTGTATTACTATTATTTTTTTCTTTGTCAGTAGTTAAATACCTAACATTCTACTTAGCCTAAGCACCCAATCTTACTATCACTTTCTACTTTTTCTACCTGCACATTTAGATAATGTCATCTATTTGTTCCTGGCCCTTTGGAAGCACACAAGACAGCTAGGCCCTTCTCCCGCTGGAATAATCAGGTGTTTGTAGTTTCCATGCCTCTGGTGCAGCTAAAAATGCGGTAGGCATTGAGATACCAACTAGGCAACCTTGGCTCTTTTATGACTCGTGGACTTCAACTCCCAGAATTCCTGATCCAGCATGGGAGTTGAAGTCCATGAGTCATAAAAGAGCCAAGGTTGCCTACCCCTGACCCATCTCCTAAGCTGCATTCTTTTCCACACAGAGGAAAAATCAGGGAGTTGCAACCATTCTGACAATGAGTAGTGTTCCTTGCTTTCTCCAAAAGGTCACAAAATAACCCCCAACTCCCAATCAGTCCTCCAATGTGGGTGGTGGTGGTGGTGCTGATCAATTAACTGAGTCCACAACTAATCAAGGAGAAGATCAACCTAGAATAAAGGAAAAATTTCCCCGACAATTGGAACAATAAATCAGTGGAACGACTTGCCTCCAGAAGTTGTGGGTACTCCAACAGTGGATGCTTTTAGAAAGAGATTGGACAACCAATTTGTCTGGAATGGTATACAGTTTCCTGCCTGAGCAGGGGGTTGGACTAGAAGACCTCCAAGGTCCCTTCCAACTCTATTATTATTGTTATTCAGTAGCATAGCTGCGAAATATCCTTTAGAGACTGAAATAAACACCCACTCTCTGAGACGTTTCCCAGAGTTCCTGATGTTCTCATTCTTTGAGTGCACGCTGCACACACCACTGCAAATGCAGCATGCAGTCATGCTCAAACCAGCATCCTGTTGCCCAGACAGAAGACCAGGATTGCTCCATTCATGGTACCACTGAACCACTGTCTTTCTGCCTGGAAGGGAAGAGAATGGTTTTTTTTTTCTATAACGGAATCTCTACTCCTATTTCTTAACTGGGCCTGAGTTCTGAGATTGAGTTCAGTTTTGTGAGATGAAATCTGTGCTCAGGTTTCCAAGTTCCTATTAAGCACAGATGAGGAAAAAGATAGAGAACCTCATCTCTCCAAAAAGCGGGTATAAATGCTAGCAGCCAGTCTTGCTTTTTGTCTGATCAACAGATGCACCAAGTAGAGTTGTTTGTAGCTGCCCCAGGCAGTAAATCACTGAACTGCATGTTTCAGCATCTGTTTAGCAGCTTAGTAGATGATCCCTTTCACTTAGGCTGGCCTGTCTTTTAAGATCCTCCTCAGCAGGAAAAAAAAATCTTATTCTTAATAAAAGTTGCTTGAGACTCCAGGTCTTCTTGCACTCTGGTAACCCTGAATAACCTTGGATCTTGGATCTGAATTCTGTCATATTGTGATAGAAAATGGGATCTTACAGCAACCTAGGAAGCAGCACTCAATGCAATCAGCTAGAATGTTTGCTAATCAAAACTACACAAAATATCGGAAGGAAGGAAGGAAGGAAGGAAGGAAGGAAGGAAGGAAGGAAGGAAGGAAGGCGACGTGATGATGCTTCCAACAACTGGTGCGCCAGTTGCGCCCCTTTTTGGACCGAGATGCCCTATGCATGGTCACCCATGCCCTTGTCATTTCTCGCCTGGATTACTGCAATGCTCTCTACATGGGGCTGCCCCTGAAGTGCACCCGGAGGCTTCAGCTGGTGCAAAATGCAGCCACGCGCGTGCTTATGGGAGTATCTCGATACTCCCATGTTACACCTCTCCTGCGCGAGCTGCATTGGCTTCCGGTTGCCCTCTGGGTGCGATTCAAGGTGCTGGTAATTACCTTTAAAGCCCTACATGGCTTAGGCTCGGGGTACTTGCGAGACCACCTGCTGCCATTGTCAACCTCCCATCGCCCAGTTCGCTCCCACAGAGTCGGCCTCCTCAGGGTTCCATCGGCCAGGCAATGCCGGCTGGCAACCCCCAGGGGGAAACCCTTCTCTGTGGGTGCGCCGACCCTATGGAATGAACTGCCTCCGGAGCTGCGGACGGCCCCTGACCTTCGATCCTTCCGCTGTGACCTGAAGACATGGTTATTCCAACAAGCGGGCCTGGACTGACCATGGTTTTTAATTTGGTTTTTATTGTGTTAAATTGTCCCGTATTTTTTATATTCATTGTTTAATTCTTTTTTAATTTTTGTATTTTATGTCTCTTAATTTTTATTGTTGTGAGCCGACCTGAGTCCTTAGGGAGAAGGGTGGCATATAAATTTAATAAATCCTAATCCTAAATCCTAACATCTCAACACAGACTAATTCTGAGCAAATGTGAGCAACTTTACCCTCTAAAAATCTCTAGGCCCAAGCAGCCCTACAAATGGTCCTATACTTGTTCTACAGATGGTCCTGTGGCTTGTCCTTCCTCACCAAGACATGGACCATCTTATAAAGGAGTGCTGCTGGTCTGATTGGCAGATGTAAGAGCAGGAAACTTTGTTTTGCTGCTCTTTTTGATATGATATAATCCCTAATGTGTGCTCCTATCTGCGCTTGTCTGATTCACTCTTCTTTTTCTCCTAACGGTGGTCTTGGAATCTCTGCTGGTGTTTCATCTTTTGAAGTTGCTTAGAGGAACACACGAGGTTCAATGCATAGCAAGCCAGGGACATGGTTTATAAGATGACCAAACACCGCTGAGCTGTTCCAGATGCAAGATCACCAAGGTTGCTAAGCTCTATATGTCTCATGGGTTCCAGTTCCACTCCTCATATGATAATGAAATTAAGCATCTCAAGCAGGAGTGTTGCCATGCCACAGGAATTCCTCTCCTAATTTTCAAGATTCTGTATTTACTGCAAATTAGCTTCAAAGATGAGAGCCAGTTTGATATAGTGGTTAAGACATCAGGCTAGAGACCAGGAAACTGAGTTTTCTAATTCCATCTGAGGGACAAAACCAGCTGGGTGACTTTAGATTAATATTTTCTCTCAGCCTAGGAAGTTGGCAAAGGCAAACTCCTTCTGACAAATCTTGGCAAGAAAATTGTAGGGATTAGTCCAGCCAGGAGTCAACATTAACAATATCACCAAAAAAAACAAACCCCGATCAAACATATCTTCCTGAAATCTATGTCATTTTTGTTTCCTTGGTCTTGCCAGCTGTGTAGGACTGGACAATATATATAGTCTATAAATAATGTGTTAAATATAAAAGTAATTCTGTATTAATATTATATGGATCATTTTTAGTTAGTTAAGTTTTGAGACCAAAACCTCAATGACCTGGCTCTTGGTCCAGACTCTTGGCTAAGATTTTAGAGGGCCCTCTGGGCAGTGTGCATTTGCTTCTTATTTTTGCTTTCTTTGTTTCCTTGCTTTTTGTTTTTCTTTCTGTTTTTCACTGAAATCGTCCAAAAGTCATTGGGAGTCAGGCAGCGTACAAATTTCATGATTAAAAAAAGTAAATGTTCCTCATTATTGTTGTACATTTTTCTGATTGTTCTATTATTGTTGCATTATAATTATTTGGTTTATTATATTTTGGTTGCTGTATTTCACCCACAGTATAATACTGTGGCAGAGATAAATATGAAGTCATGAAATAGCACAATTTGATGCAGCGCTGAAGAAAGCAGCAACAATTTGTATTCTTGTTTCTGGGTTTTACAGGAAAGGCCATTTTGTGCACTGAAAAAATCACTCTCAATCATTATCAAGAACCTGTTCTAGGGAAACAACTTGTCTACTCTACCCAAAGGCAACAACACCATCTGTGGTTGTGAATATTTTGTTTGGGTTTTTACATGGGTTGTAAACTGCTGGTGCATCTTTCCCTTGGCCATATACAGCGGAAAAGTGTGAAGGTACTTTAAAAGGCTTAACAACACCTTTCATATCAGTTATTGGAAAAAAGAGGAAAGTTAATTTCAATAAACAGGCCAAATACAGCGCACCTTTAAAGTGCTACGACTATCTTTATTTTAATTGATACAGTGCCATATCAATTTCTCACTCCTTTGCAGTAAGCTGCTTCTAGGAAAACAAACAACTACCCAGGGAGTCCTCACCTTATGATCACAGTTGGGACCAGAAATTTTGTTGTAATAAGTAGCAACACCTGCGATTAAGCAAACCCATTCTTCTGAATGGGCACTTTTTGCAGAAGACACTGGAAACCGACAAAAAAAGTTGCAAATCACGATCATGTGACGCCCAGGACATTGCAACTGGTCCTAAAGGTAAACCCACTGACAAGCATTTGAAATGAAGTCATGTGATTGAAGGGTGGAGGGGAGGACATTTCACAACAATGAGAAGTGCTTTACAGGCCGTAAAGCAGAGTTCCCCAACGTTTCTGGCTTTGCTGGCTTTGCAGACTGGCAGGGGAGGGAGGGGGATTGTTTGTGCAAGCTTCATTTCTGCAAGTGGTGTGCATGCACATGCCTGCCGCTTATGCAAATGGAGCATGCGCACACATACTTGCCCGCTGGTTGCACAAGTAAGGATGCACATGTCCGTGTGCACTCACCAGCTGTTTCCACCGTCCAGTTGCAAATCCCTCATGGCCCATCAGCAGTCCAGGGCCCACAGGTTGGGGACCCCTGCCGTAAATCATTTGTTCCAGGGCTGTCATAACTCCTAAGATTCATAAAACAAACAGTTGTAAATCAAGGACTACCTGTATATATTTTATCATATGTAATATTCTGTGGTTTCCAAGATGCTGGGACTGGGACAAGGGATGTTGAGGCTCTGATTGAATTTAATGAGACAGCAATTCTCAAACAGGATCTTGGGATCTGGCAGAGAAATGTCATTGTTTTATCCACAGGAAGAAACCTTAAGATTTCCATGAGATCTATTGCTACAACTGGAAGAATGGTGTCACGACAAGGTTATGAAACATACAGGTCAATCAAGGAGCGGCCTAGAGAAGCTGGATACCAAATAAGGATTTTCAAAAATAAGCCCCAAAAGGAGTTGAAAATCAAGATTCCTGACAACCTGTGCTTGCTGTTTTTCCATTGCAATGTGTGCAGAGGATGACAGACCATCAAACTGGGGTCACTTACAAACAAGGCTTGTATCTGCATTCGGGAATATTTGCTCTCTAAATTTGCAGGTAATTACTATTATTTCTTCTCAGGCTGCTGAGAAGCTGCTGGCTACTCTGTACATCAGGTCCAGCTGCATGAGAGGCTTCATTTATTTATCACATTTGGAAAGTACATTTGAATTAGCCTTTGTGTTTTAAAAACTTCTGGTTAGTGGTGATAGGAATTCAGGAGCGTTATACTACTGGCCGGCGGGCCGGTTTCATCATACTGAAGCCCAGCCCACCCCACCCCATTGCTGGCAATGCAAAGAGTTACAATACATTGTGACACATCACATGACGTGGTGAGTTTGACACCCGTGGAATAATGGTCTTCAAAATTTAATATTGAAAGAGACATTCTCTGCTCACGAAGGAAAGTAGCCAGGAGCACGTAACAGTGGAGAGAACCATTACTTTTGTCTCTGAGGGGTGACCTGCAGTTGCTAATACTGACCATGTATTCAATCTCACTTTGAACAACAAATCTCAGACCATAAACCATGGTTAGCACTGGCCTAATATGTGAGGTCCCCTCCCCCTTCTTTTTCTTCTGAAACGTTTTCTTCTGCAAATTCTTGCTGGATGGAGAATTCAGGAACATCTGAAAGCACACTTAGTTTCCTGCAACATTTTGGAGAGTATCAGAAAACGTGGACTTCAGCTCCCACAATTCCCCAGCCAATATTTTGGGAGTTGAAATGCACACATCTTAAGAGTTACCAAGTTTGAGAAACACTGATTTACTTGTTAAATACAGAGACGCCAGTAAAGACTGAAACAAGCGCCACTTTCCTGAAGATTATACAAATACACAAATCACATTTTTCTTGTTCCTTTCCCTTTTTTAAAAAAAAAATTACAGCCGTAACTCTGAAAACCGCACGTAACGCTGCTTCCTTTCGCGCTCTGCGGAAAAACGAACGCTAGCCAACTCTGGAAAAGTAAGTTTATGGAAAAACTACATTTCCCAACATGCAAAGCATGTTAAAGGCGTAAGTCTTGTTTTCGTTTTGCTCCTGCGAGTCCCCACGTGGATGGAAGATGGCTGCGTTTGCGGACCTGAATATTCTCTACTTGCCGGAGAAAGAAGCATTGCAGAAATTGGTGGAGGCTGCAGCGCACCGTGAGTTTAGATCTATAAAGGCGAGGGCGGCTGGGGTAAGAGGAGACGGCTCCGCTATTTCCGAGTTTAATCGAAATCCGTTAGGTAGCCTAAACTAGAGATTGTGGTTTCCCTTTTGCCATTCAGTCTCACCACCGCCTGATTGTGCGAATGTTTTGTGTAGAGTAGGGAAGCCAAGAGGCAAGTTAGCTATGAAGCTCTTGCTTTCAATCCTATAACACGCTGAATAGAAATGACACAAGCATCCCTTTTGGAAGATTGAAACAAGACGAGTAAAGACTTGAAATAATGTACTGTATGATGTGAAATGCTTTTGATTATTACCCATTGCTACCTGTTTCCCCATTGTTACTGTTTTCACAGACTGAAGTGAAATGGTTGCATTTCTTCCTTAAAATAATAAATACTCAGGGTGTGCTCAGGGACCATAATCTCACATTTATTTATTTTAAAGATTATTACTACAAAAAGGGAAAATCACGGCTGTAAGATCTGGTGTAAGTTAGGATAGTCTCAGGCATGTCCATTGAATTTGTGAAGATTGGAATATATATAGTAAAAATTTAAGAAAATGCTAGATATAAATGCATCAGAATGATATAACCTAGATTTGTGTGTGTGTGTGTGTGTGTATAATATTTTGAAGATTGTGTTAAGAACTATTTTATGTATTTAATTATTTTCATCCTGCCTTTATTATTTTTTATTAATAACTCAAGGCAACTCACAAACTTAATATTTCTTCCTCCTCCTAGTTTTCTCATAACAACTCCCCTGGGAGACTGACTGATGCTTAAGGCAGAATTAGAACTCCAGATCTCCCGGGTTTAGCCTGGTGCTTTAACCCCTAGGCCAAACAGTCACACAGTTTTACTTTTAACTTTTTATTCTCATTTGTTGGAATTGATACCTGCATAAAATCAGAACAGAAATATTTGGGGTCGTAAAGAGTCAGGCATAATTTAACAACTGAACAACAGCAACACACCAAGCATATAATATTGTTCATGGCTCTTTTAGTTAATTACCGACTTGTTCTTGACACTCTGGAAAACAATAGTGAAATTTATCTTAAGCATATTTGGGTCTTCAGATGGAAATAATTTTGTTTACAGTTGTGTGTAATTCAGTCCAAAGTCTCAGTTTCTTTTGGTATCTGAGAATAAGCAAACGTAATATGTATATTCATAAATTGTGTATTGCAATTCAGAATAAGACAGAGGAAATCATCTGGTATATACATGGAAAGTAGCACAAGGATAGCTTCCAGCTGCATCAACTTAAATGCTTTTTTTTTTCTTTTTGAATATCCTGCTTCTCTTGATTAACTGTATTATGTTTTCTTTTTTAAGTTGGCTATTCAGCTGTAGCAATCAATTATGTTGTCAACTATGAAGAAAAGAAAAAAGTAAGTCTTCTATATGAAACATTTATTCTTTATGACCTTATGTGGTTGATGCCTCTGCAGGTTTATAAGAGTGAATTCCTTCTACGAGGGTAAAGAGTGCTAGAGCAGAGAGCACACACAACAACAACAACAAAAGTAGTGTAATTTCTGTGCATTAGATTATCAGTTTGCTTTACTTTATTTTACAAAAAAATTGCATCTTCTTTGAATGGTTAGAAAACTGACCAGGCAGACTTTGCTGCGTTTTTATTGATTTATTTCTATTTCATATTTCTTAACCACCCATCTCCCTCAGAGAAGATGGGTTAAGAAACTGGTATTTGTTTTACTGGACAAAAGATGGTGGGATATTTGTGTCTGGGCAATGATAAATCTTTGTGTGGCAATGAGTCTGGGGACAGTTGGAATTAGTCTCTGAACCAGGCATGAAAATCTGAGGAAAGAAACAGCCACTTGAATAATTCAATAAGGCGTTCTGAATACAAAGCCCCCATTTCAAAGGATTTGCATGGCCTTGCTTTGTATACAGCCTCTGTGCTAGTGTTTTTCAAACTTTGCCATTTTAAAATGTGTGGAATTTCTATGTGTGGAATTCTGGGAATTCAAGCTCACACATTTTAAAGTTGCCATGTTTGAAAAACAGGCTCTATATGAGGTTATCCTTAATAATCAACCATTCGAACATACAATGGACCTTCCCAGAGTTGCCTGTGACCTGTTGCCTAACCCTACATCAGCCATATGGATTGCATTTGGGGCGTTTGGCAACTGGCTTGGATTTATAGTAAACGCACTTTTTGGCTTTTTTTTTAACCTGGTTCCTGGTATTTACTTCTAATTTCTGGCAAAAAACACCCTTTGGGGAAAACGGATTCACTTAACAACTGCAGTGTTTGCTTAATGAATGTGACATTTGTTTAACGAATCCTACAAAAAAAGATCATAAAATCCACCACGGTCATGTGGTATTTGCCACGATTTATTCTGGACTCAATTATGGTTGTTAATTGAGGACAATCTGTACAGTCTCTTACATGCACATGTTGTGACAGAATTCACTGTTCTCAGCTAGAGAGGATGAAAGGTGAACTCCAGGACATTCAGAGGACATCAATTTGAAGAAGGGACAGCCAGTTAAGGACTGTCAGAGTATCTGCATCATCTCAGTCCTTAAATCATAAGGTTCCACATAATTTCAAACTGGGATGGCAGCTGGGCTGCATTTTAGGCTTTTAAGAAAAACAAAGTCATATGGTGAGCATGCTTGAATCATCAGCATTTTTTTTCAGTCTTGCTGGCTACAGTGAAAATGTAAGGAAACAGCTGTGTTTTGTAAGATTCCAGAATCATGAATGTTGGTTAGTTGATGCTTATTGTGGGTTGTTACTTTTGTAATATTTTCTTGGATAAGTCCAGTGCATTCATTCCAGGCCTTCACATAATTGTATAGAATTCAACTGTAAAAGAAAATATTTTCTTCTTGCTTATCTGTCCTATAGCTGAAGTCTAAACCGATAGTATACTCAACTATTCTGTGGTTTGCAGAATTCATTCATGCAGATCAGCCATTGGTTGACGATGAAAAGAAAGTGTAGACTATAGAAATAGCTTTTTGTGTCAGTTGGCTTTTTTGTTGTTTATTTCACAAAGCTCTTTTCAGTATAGCTTTGCTTATCTGTGTCGTTTGTATTTTTCCCCCCTGTTGGTAGATATATTTGTGATTCTTTTTCTTTATATCTGTGTCTAGGAAATTGTCAAGCCAATAACTCCCGCAGAACTGTTTCCATCCTTACCTCTTGTACAGGTATGGCTATATATTTAACACCTTTGTATTCTGAACTGTAGATGTCACCTGGTAGGCTTCATTGAGGCTGTGACATTATTTTGCTTCCTTGAAAGAAATTCCATTGAACTTTCATGCCCAAGAATTATGGTCTGGTCGCGCACAGCCAACAGGTGGAATGAGCTGAATGTGTTTAAAATGTGGAATGTCTTTTTTTAAAAAGTTGCTTAGAGTTGTGGTGATTGAAGTGGTACAGAAGTGTTTGGAATAAATAAATTGCTTTACTTAAAAATCCCTGAAAATCCAACCATCTGAGCAGATCCTAGGTTAGCTGGTTCCCTCTTACGTTGATCATGATTTATCACTTGTTGCTTGTATGTACACTGAGAACTTATGCACTGGAGACAAATTCCTTGTGTGTCCAATCACACTTGGCAATAAAGAATTCTTTCTATTCCTATCCCAGGGGTCGGCAACCTGAAAAAGGAAAAGAGCCACTGGGAACCGGTTCCATCACACATAAAAAAAGTGGGAGCCGCGTGCGTGCGTCCATGCACGTGCATGCGCAAAACATTTTTTTCTTGCGCATGCGCGGATGCACGCGGTCGCCATTTTTTTATGTGTGATGGAACCGGTTCCCGGTTGCGCGACGGCCCATTTGCAGAGCTACCGCCTTCGGAGGAAGGCGGCAGCTCTGCAAATGGGCCGCGGCAGCTTTCCCAACAAGCGGCGCCACTGCCCGTTCCGAGAGGTGCGCGCGCACCTCTCCGAACGAGCGGAGGTGCGCGCGCCTCTCGGAACGGGCAGCGGCGCCGCTTGTTGGGAAAGCTGCCGCGGCCCGTTTACAGAGCTGCCGCTTTCTGCAGCCTGCAAATGTGGCGTGGCAGCTTTCCCAAAGAGCGCCGCCGCTGCCCGTTCACGCGGAGGTGCGCGCGCACCTCCGCTCGTTCGGAGAGGTGCGCGCGCACCTCTCGGAATGGGCAGCGGCGCCGCTTGTTTGGAAAGCTGCCGCGGCCCCTTTGCAGAGCTGCCGCCTTTGGCAGCCTGCAAACGTGCCGCGGCAGCTTTCCCAAAGAGCGGCGCCGCTGCCCGTTCGCGCGGAGGTGCACGCGCACCTCTCCGCCCATTCGGAGAGGTGTGCGCGCACCTCTCCAAACGGGCAGTGCCACTCTCCATTTGGAGAGGTGCGCACGCACCACTGCCCGTTCGAAGAGGTGCGCGTGCACCGGGCGGCTGGGAGCCGCAGGAGACAGCTCAAAGAGCCGCATGCGGCTCCGGAGCCGCGGGTTGCCGACCCGTGTCCTGTCCTATCCTAACCTATCCTATTATTAATTTGTATGGAGGTTGTTTTCAAAAAATATATTTCAGTTCTACTTATAGTTGCATGTAGTCCAATCCACTTCACCATTTGATATAGCTTCATTCTGCAGCCTGCATAGTACAGCTGCATAAATTATTTGAAAGGGTTTTTTTTGCCTAGTGTGTGAGCAGAAGGGAAGCATCTTTCCTTGAACAATGAAAGCAACCATGATTTCCAAAAGGATAAGTGAGCCTTGTAATGGTGTGCGGGAATATCCCTGAGAGGCAGGAGAAAGAGCATTGAGCACCCAACTGACAAGTAAAAGAAATCTCAGCCCACAGAAGGATGGAGGGTGTGATAAATGTTTCAGAAGGGACCCTCCATATTTCACTGAAAGTAAGAGGAAGGGTGCAGAAACATACTTTCAGTCATTCAAGATTCTTTTAATGCAGGGGTTGGGAACTAGGACCCCTGGGAGCCACAGGAGAAGGCTGAAAGAGGTGCATGCGGCTCCAGAGCTGCAAGTTGCTGACCCCTGCCCTAGGTGAACGTCCATCCTACTGGTGGAAAGCAGCATAATACATTTTAGGCTGTTAGATCAGTTTCACATAGGTACTAGAGACAGTATTTAGGACATTTTAATTTGAATATAAATTTTATCGCTTTGCTTCTCTGCCAAAATGTCTGCCATCCTCAAGGGAATTACTCTTCTAGAACATTTATTATTACCATAATAATTACTAGGCCTGAAAACCTGGCTCTCTGCTGGTTGGTCTAGGGACCCAATAGGGAAATACCACACTGGAGGTGGTTATTGGACAAATTAGCTGACCCCACCTCCCTACATTGCTTCCTACTCCTTCTCTGCTCATCTTTTTAATTATTGTACCTTTATGGTTTATTTTTATTGTTTCGTTGCTTTGCTATCGTTATTTTTACATTTTGTTTTAATATTTTTTTCTGTTTTACCATTGTAAGCTGCTCAGAGTAGCCCTACGCGAGATGGGCAGTAAATGGATTAATTAAACAAACCAACAAACAGGCTGTAAATAAATAAATAAATAAATAGGAATGACCATTTAGAACCAGAAATATCTGTGGGTGGGGTTCAAGATGGGAGACAACTGTGTGATTAAACCATAACCCTTTTTACATGTGTGACATAAAATGGGGCGAAGCCACATTGTCAGCATTATCTTGTCCTGTTTGAGCTCTCCTGAAAACACTAATGAGCAGAGCAATTTTAAGGAATCTTAGCTTACACGCGCATATGCACACTTGATATATTTACTCAATAACAGGAGTGGAAAACAAATTGAAAAGTACAGTAGCAAATGATAATGTGGAAAATGAAACAAAATAAATCCTAAAGTAATTAAAATGTCAAATGCCACCACCCCTGTTAAAAATAACCTACTATAATTGAGTAATATTGATTTACTTGTTTATCAAGTTTATATAGCCTCCTCATCTCACAAATAACTTTGCCTGCAAGCTTAATGGTACCTTCCTAGCTGTGGCCTCGAAACTAATGGAGGTTATAAAGTAGGACAAGAAAGTTGTGGAAGGAAGAGAATCTTCATAGAATCGTGTTTGCTTTCAAGGTGGGCTGCCTGGTTAAGAATCTTAGAGGAGACAGGAGGTGCCATGGGTTTTCTGAATTAACAAAAGGGCACATCTCCGTTGTCTCTGTGTAGTTTTGTGCAGGCTCATATTGAGAATAAAGTATCCTTCTTCAATAATGAGTAGGCGTCTTGTTGCCTAGGTTTCTTTTCTCACAGGTTTTTCTTTACAGGGGAAATCCAAGCCAATTAAGATTTTATCAAGGCTGACGCTAGTGGTTTCTGATCCATCCCACTGCAACATTCTAGTAAGTTTGTAAAGCAGTTTGCAAGCAGCTTTGCTTCACAATCCTTTGTTAATGAAGGGGTGTGAGATATGTCTTGCTGCTTGGCAATAAGAGGGAATGACTGAAGGCTGTTTTCGCTTTCTCATACTGATGAGAAATAAGAGGGTAAAATTTAATTTTTTGTTGTTATTGTCATTTTCATTATTACTGTTATTGTTTAAGATTTAATCTTCAAATCAATTCACAATCAGGGACTGGTAAAAAAAAACTTAACAGTTCAAGTCCTAACCCAAGGACCTAAGAGCTGTTAAGGTAACATCTGAGTATATAGGCAGTTCCGAATGAGGTTTTGGTTTTTTTTCGCAGTCAGAATATTCAGGTCTGATAAGTTCAGAATGTCCACGTATCTAGGCAACCTTTGGGTTATTGCTCCAAGGGCTCCTATTAACTATTGGTACAACCATTGATTTCTTCCTTCACAATCGCTCAACTTCAATTTGCAGATTGAGGTATTTTGTTATTTTTTCTAGTTGTTTCTGTTCAATAGGTTCATCACCTGGTACTGCACTTCTATTATTATTGTTATTGTTATTATAATCATAGTTCTAGTGCTGCCTCAAATATGAAGGCTGGTTGAGTGACTTTGGCTCAGTATTGTCTCTCAGCCCAACCCACCGTCACAGGATTTTTGTTGTGAGGAAAAGAGGATGAGGAAAGAGTATTAGGTATGGTTGCTGCCTTGAGTTATTCATAAGAATAATAAAAAGAGGGATAAAAGTCAATAAAATAATGTAAAGAACCTCTAATAGAACTTTGGAAATATTTTTCCATTTTAAACTTGTTAATAACTTTATTTCTCAAAACATTGTTTAGAATAATTAGCTATACTGTATGAATCCTAAGCATTTCTTTATTATACAGTATTTTCTATGTGCTCACCTAAGATCTAGGAACCTGTAGGTTGGACACAAACATTTTCAGTTATTTTTAAAGTCACAAGTAAGACATTTTTTATTTTAATGTATCAAGTATGTTAGTAACATACTCTAAGAAATAATACTTTCGCAAGTATTTAAATAAAAATTATACTGTCATTTTGTGGTGATTTCTTTTGTCCACTTAGCAATTCCATATGTGCAGCTTCTAAGATGAACATAATATCTTCCTCATATAAATTAATTTTTGAGCAACTTGGTAATGAACAAGACTTGTTTCATGAATAATCTGTATAATATTTGCCATCATCAATTTATCTTTCATCCATATAATGAGTTTAAAAAAAACATAGTCCCTAATCTTGGGCTGCTTCATGGTGCTTCAGTAATTTTCTAAACTTTTTTTATCACAACTTTATTATTTTTTTATAAATAACTCAAGATAGTGAACCATTAGAGATGTTCTGGGTTTATTTTGAGTAATTGAAATTTTGAGTTTTACAAAGAGTCTTTGTTCCATTTGATTGATTTCACACTGCTAGCAACAGCTTTTGATATTGAATGGAACAGCTTATAAATGCAGTCTGTTGTTTGGCCACTGAACTGCTCAGTATTTGTGCAACATAAGCCACAAACATTCTTCCTTTTTAATCTGATAACAGGTTATATTTTGTTTTGGTTTTTGTTTTTCTATACCCAGAGAGCGACATCCACAAATATCAAATATTATGACATCTTTGCTGTATTCCCTAAGAATGCAAAACTCTTTCACGTAAGTAGAATTTCCCCTGCCGTGGGAACTGAGGTGTAAATGACAGGGCACAGGAAGAAAGAAAGAGAGAGAGAGAGAAAGAGAGGGGGGGAGAGAGAGAAAGAAAGAAAGAAAGAAAAAAGAAAGGAAAGAAAGAAAGAAAGAAAGAAAGAAAGAAAGAAAGAAAGAAAGAAAGAAAGAAAGAAAGAAAGAAAGAAAGAAAGAAAGAAAGCCAGCCTTGGGTTACGACCCTAATTGTGGCTGGAGTTTCCACTACTAAGCAAAATGGTTGTTAAGCAAAACCTCACATGGCTGCTTCTGGAGGTGACTCTAGCACTGACAGGGCCTATCGGGCCCAACTCTTCTTGCAGGGCCTAGCAAAGGGCTAGCAGCTTCCACCATGAATTGCATAGCTTACGTTGGGCTTCCAGGAAGCCCTCGTCCTTCCACTTCCTCCAGCTTTGCCGCCACCCCAAATAGCACCCCTCATACAGTCACCACCTTTATCCAGGGAGCTGCTGTCTCCATCCAGTTGCGCGCTCTGTGGTCTGTAAGTCTTGCGCTGGCATCAGAAAATGGGGCTCCTCTGCTTATACCGCCACCCTGCCTTCACCCACTCTGTCCTGCTGCTGCTTCTCTGACCGGCCATGATAAGGCTTTGCTACCTTGCTGTGCTTGCTTTGTACGTTCTAGGGCTGCACCCTCACCTATTGCCTGGATCCCAGTGCTGCAGTAGGAGGAAGAAGACAGCAAAGGTCATCTGGGGGTGGTGGAGTGCAGGGTGTCCAAAAGGCAGAGATGGGGAGAAAGTAGGTGGTAGTTTGCCCGAGGCAGGAGAACATGATTGGGCTGCGGTGACCAGTCATTAATGCAGGGCTGGTCACCAACTGCCCAAAGTTTGATCACCTGACTGTCACCGGACGCTGCAATGGCCAGAACTTCAAAAACCAGTCATAACTTACCATTTGTTCACCTCTGTACAAATGGCTGTAACCTGAGGATTACCTGTATCTATAGATATTTCTTCAGTTGGAAAAACCAGCATCTGATGGGTTTGGGGTTTGGATTTGGTTTTAACATTGTTTTAATTATTGTATTATATTGGGCATAATTATTTAATCTTTTTAACTTTTGTATGTATATTTTGATATTTATTGCCCTGTACACCGCCCTGAGTCCTTCGGGAGAAGGGCGGTATAAAAATTTAATAAATAATAATAATAATCCATGGGGACCTTGTTTGCAAGTCACCTATTGGGTTCCAAGGCCTTGTCCTTAGAGTGGTATGAAGTTCTCTAGAATGCTGCCAAATTATTCCTTGAAGGAAATGTTTGGATTTCTAGATAGCATAGGCAATTCTTTCGGCACTAATGGCTGTGTGTAGCAAGTGGAACAAAATTTACATATTTTTTTCATTGCACTTCCATTGAAAATTCTTAGCAATTTGCATGGCAGTTAAATATCGTTAATACAACTGCTCTCCAGTCATATTGTTAATTATTTCTAGATCCCTGGGCACTGCAGGTAGGGTACTGGTGGTGGCGCATATAAATTTTTCAAGATGGCTGACCAACCGCCTCTTTTACATTTGCATGAAGCTTACATTTAAAAAAAAAAATCCTTCCCCAGAGTTCCTAATTATACAAATTGTATCATGTCTAGCTAGGGGTTGTTAAATCTTTTAAAAACATGCACAAACTCTCTCTCTCTCTCTCTCTCTCTCTCTCTCTCTCTCTCTCTCTCTCACACACACACACACACACACACCAGCACACACACACACACACACACCCCAGCTGCCTTCTGGGAGGGTTATCACAAATCAGCCAGGAAGTTGGGGCTTTTGCATAGGATCTAGAACTGACATTCCACTGTTCAGCAGATGGCGCTCTTGCTTTGGTTATGGAGACTGAAAATGGTCATTTAACTATCCTAATAGTACTAAATGATCTTTTCCTTTCTTTATGCTAAACCCATTGTTTATATTTCTGCAGGATATGGAAAAAATCAGGGCCTTTGTCCAAAGAAAAAAAGCTTTCGTAGCATATCTGACCTTGGTGAACATTGGGTTACAGTTTTGATTTTAGTGGGAGCTTTTTACTATTTCTAAGAACGCTTTCTGAAGATTGGCTCTGTTTGCTTACTTTTTCTGTGCTGTGATTTTTAAAATTACCTCTTTTTGAAGAACGATGCTGATAAAATGTCAGAGAATGGCAAAATGTATGTGGCAATCTGCTTATAAATGGAACCAAGAAAGATTTTTCAATTGTACCTAACGACAGCAGCCACTGAAAATATATTTTCCATAAATTAGATTGCTGGAAAGGATTTTCGTATCAGGTGACTTGTGAACTAGGTCCTACCACTGGGCTAATTTATGGGCTAATCCTGTGGGCAGAAGTACAATGATCTACCGTTTTTTTAGTGGATTGAACCTTGCCTGCACAGGAATGTAGAGGTGGAAGTATCACAAAAGTCAAAGACGAGCTGAATCAGGTTGGGTGTGGCTGGCAAGCTGATGGAAGTTGGATGGTTTACAGCAGGGGTCTTCAAACTTGGCCCTTTTATGACTTGTGGACTTCAACTCCCAGAATTCCTCAGCCAGGCACACTGGCTGAGGAATTCTGGGAGTTGAAGTCCACAAGTCATAAAAGGGCCAAGTTTGAAGACCCCTGGATTACAGCCTGTTTTGCAGTAGAAGATTTGAGACTCCAACTTTGTGGAATAATAACTTGCTCTTTGAATATAATCCTGCTAAATATTGCACTGATCCTATTGGAAACGCAGTTATCATTTCTGCATGGAACAATTTCTTCTGAAGTGATATTGTCTGACCATATGCTTTCGTAATGATAATTTAGGTGGCATGCACAACCTTAGATGTAGACTTGGTGTGTGTTGATGTGACAGAAAAGCTGCCCTTCTTCATCAAGAGACCATCTGTCAATGTGGTAAGGGGGTTCTTTAATAAGTGTCTTGACATTTCTCTCTGCTGGTTATGAAGTGAATGGAAACTTAACACATGACACGCTGCTTTCACATGTAACAGTAAACCTTGTTGCGATTTAATCAGATTCAACATGTTAAATTCAGCACTACGCCTTGGAACGAATTGCATGGTATTTTCAACAGCTAATTTCATTTAGTAGCCAGGACTTCTTGTAGCTTACAAATTCTGGCTTGGTTTTTTTTTTTGTGTGTGTGTGACTTGTTTGTTTTTTTTATTAAAGAGTTTTACAAAAACAAGATTTTACAATATATCCCCAAATCCCCCCCACCCCAAACCCGCCCACTTCCCCCCCCACTTCCCAGAGCTAAATACAGGATTATAGTTATAATAATCATATTCTAAATAAAAAATTATACATAATATACAATTAACCAAATTCATAATGTGCTTTAACTCCCCTTTAACATAAATACATACAAAGTACCAACAATCAATAACACTATCCCTTTAAAATCTACTCATAAGCTAAATTGAACTTTTTAGTCCCATATTTATTCTGAATATAATCTATCCGTCTCCTCCAAACTGAAATACCGTATATACTTGAGTATAAGCCGAATTTTTCAGCCCACTTTTTGGGCTGAAAAAATCCACTTCGGCTTATACTCCAGTGAACAAAAAAAAAGAACTTACCGAGGACTTGCGCGCGGCTGAGCTACTTTGCCTGACGCTGCTGGGGTCGCCCGGGCGCCTCTGCTCGCCCTCAGCAGCACCTGGCCCGGAATCACATGCGAAACAAGCCCGGCAGAGGAGCCGGAGCGGCGAGCAGAGGCGCCCGGCCCAGATCCTGCAAGGCCCGGCCGAGATGCGCCCCCAGCAGCGGAGCTGCTCCGGCTCCTCTGCCGGGCTTGTTTTGCATGTGAGCTACTTTGCCTGACGCTGCTAGGGTCGCGTCTCGGCCGGGGCCTTGCAGGATCCGGCCCGGGCGCCTCTGCTCACCCTCAGCAGCACCTGGCCCGGAATCACATGCGAAACAAGCCCGGCAGAGGAGCCGGAGCGGCGAGCAAAGACGCCCGCCCGGATCCTGCAAGGCCCCGGCCGAGACGCACCCCCAGCAACGGAGCCGCTCCGGCTCCTCTGCCGGGCTTGTTTTGCATGTGAGCTACTTTGCCTGACGCTGAGAAGACCCGCTTGGGCACTCGGGTTGGTGTCAGTCTCTGCAGGCCCTTCTCGTTTCCAGGAACGTCAAGCGCACTTGGCTCCCCACCCCCACGGCAGGGCAGGGCAGGGCAGAGACTTGCTCGCCCTTCTGACGGCCCTGAAGAGAAACGAAGGGCTTGCAAACTCCCCGCGAGAAGCTGGGCGAAGTGCGCGGCTGGGCGAGTGTGTGCCTGCGCACGTATTTACGAAAGAAACGCTCTGAGAGTTCTTCTTTCTCCGCCCCCTTGGGGGGAACTCTAGCGACTGCTGTAGCCGCGCTTCTCTTCTCGTCTCCGAAAATAGGGATTTCTACTCTCTCTCTCTCTCTCTCCCCTCCCCACCCCGCATTCTCCTGCCTCTTCGATTGCGACAATAAAAGGGCGAAGGGTGCGCTGGTTTCTTCCTCCTTCCTCCCCCCCTCCCCTCCCCTCCCCGATTGTCAGGTGTGGCTTCGACTTTAGTTTTTGCCTACAGTGCTAGGGAGTTGCCAGTGGTGGGATCGTTTTCGGAGTTGCGTGCTTGGCCCAGAGGTGCAAACAAAATGTTTGGAAAAAGGGGGGTGAGGTGGGGTGGGGTGGAGGAAGCAGTTTGCGAAGCAGCCGAAATGGGGGTATATAGAGGATGGGAGGTTCCCACCGAGAGAGCCAGCAGAGTTGTTGTCGAAGCGCGTCACACGCCTTTCCAACCACCAGAGAAGGGAGGAATAAGAAAGAAACACACACACACACACCAGGAAATCGAGAGCGCCGCCTTAAGTTAAAGGTGGCGGACGGGCCCGAGAAAAATGGCTGCAAAACTCCAATCTTTTAAAGCGTGCGGTGTTGTTGTGTGTTTTTTTCCTCCCCCCGAAAGTGAACGGCAGCTTTCCGTACTAGTGTATTTGTACTGCCGCGAGTGACAACTGACAAAGCTTGCCGGTGTGATCTTGATTTTGGAACTGATGAAGTCTGTTAACTAATTGATTGGCACTCCGGTTGCTCATCGCCGTGAAACTAGACCTTGTTTTTGGGTGTTTTTTTTTTGTACTTTGGGCTGATCAAATGGAATAAATGGAATAAATAAAAACACTGGCATGTCAAGACACCAGCACAAAGACCAAGGTACAAGCAGCTCTCCTTCAGTCATTATTGAAACATTTGATCAGCCCAACTTCTTCTTATTATTATTAAATCTGTTTTTTAACCAAGCGTGACTTCACTGAGCTGAATAGTGCAGGGTTGCCTGCGTGTTTGCTTGTTCCGGGTAGAAAAAACGCTGTCGACCCCGGCATCTTTTGCGGGGAGGGGTGAGGTGGGGTGGGGTGGGGTGGAGGAAGCAGTTTGCGAAGCAGCCGAAATGGGGGTATATAGAGGATGGGAGGTTCCCACCGAGAGAGCCAGCAGAGTTGTTGTCGAAGCGCGTCACACGCCTTTCCAACCACCAGAGAAGGGAGGAATAAGAAAGAAACACACACACACACACACACACCAGGAAATCGAGGAAGCTTGCGTAAGATCTGAAGGAGACACGATCGTGGGAAAGGCACCGAGCGTGCCGTGGAAAAAAAAGAAAGGGTGGACTTGGGCTCGGCTGGTTTCGCAACGGGAAATGGGAAATCCCCGCAAAAGATGCCGGGGTCGACAGCGTTTTTTCTACCCGGAACAAGCAAACACGCAGGCAACCCTGCACTATTCAGCTCAGTGAAGTCACGCTTGGTTAAAAAACAGATTTAATAATAATAATAAGAAGAAGAAGTTGGGCTGATCAAATGTTTCAATAATGACTGAAGGAGAGCTGCTTGTACCTTGGTCTTTGTGCTGGTGTCTTGACATGCCAGTGTTTTTATTTATTCCATTTATTCCATTTGATCAGCCCAAAGTACAAAAAAAAACACCAAAAACAAGGTCTAGTTTCACGGCGATGAGCGACCGGAGTGCCAATCAATTAGTTAACAGACTTCATCAGTTCCAAAATCAAGATCACACCGGCAAGCTTTGTCAGTTGTCACTCGCGGCAGTACAAATACACTAGTACGGAAAGCTGCCGTTCACTTTCGGGGGGAGGAAAAAAACAACAACACCGCACGCTTTAAAAGATTGGAGTTTTGCAGCCTTTTTTCTCGGGCCCGTCCGCCACCTTTAACTTAAGGCGGCGCTCTCGATTTCCTGGTGTGTGTGTGTGTGTGTGTGTGTTTCTTTCTTATTCCTCCCTCCTCTGGTGGTTGGAAAGGCGTGTGATGCGCTTCGACAACAACTGCTGGCTCTCTCGGTGGGAACCTCCCATCCTCTATATACCCCCATTTCGGCTGCTTCGCAAACTGCTTCCTCCACCCCACCCCACCTCACCCCCCTTTTTCCAAACATTTTGTTTGCACCTCTGGGCCAAGCACGCAACTCCGAAAACGATCCCACCACTGGCAACTCCCTAGCACCGTAGGCAAAAACTAAAGTCGAAGCCACACCTGACGGGGAGGGGAGGGGAGGGGAGGGGGGGAGGAAGGAGGAAGAAACCAGCGCACCCTTCGCCCTTTTATTGTCGCAATCGAAGAGGCAGGAGAATGCGGGGTGGGGAGGGGAGAGAGAGAGAGAGAGAGAGAGTAGAAATCCCTATTTTCGGAGCCGAGAAGAGAAGCGCGGCTACAGCAGTCGCTAGAGTTCCCCCCAAGGGGGCGGAGAAAGACACACTCGCCCAGCCGCGCACTTCGCCCAGCTTCTCGTCAGAAGGGCGAGCAAGTCTCTGCCCTGCCCTGTCCTGCCGTGGGGGTGGGGAGCCAAGCGCGCTTGACGTTCCTGGAAACGAGAAGGGCCTGCGGAGACTGACACCAACCCGAGTGCCCAAGCGGGTCTTCTCAGCGTCAGGCAAAGTAGCTCACATGCAAAACAAGCCCGGCAGAGGAGCCGGAGCAGCTCCGCTGCTGGGGGCACGTCTCGGCCGGGCCTTGCAGGATCTGGGCCGGGCGCCTCTGCTCGCCGCTCCGGCTCCTCTGCCGGGCTTGTTTTGCGTGCGAGCTACTTTGCCGGCCGCTGCTGAGGGAAGATCTCTGGAGAGGAGCATAAGGTGAGCTGCTGCATTTCCCAGCCTCGGCTTATACTCGAGTCACTAACTTTTTCCAATTTTGGGGGGTGAAATTGGGGGTCTCGGCTTATATTCGAGTCGGCTTATACTCAAGTATATACGGTATATCTTTCCTGTGAATGATCTTTCAAGTAAGCAGAAATCTTAGACATTTCTGCAAGATTCGAAACTTTAAGCACCCATTCTTCTATAGTAGGCAAACTATCCTTCTTCCAATATTGTCCCACCAGTAACCATGCTGCTGTTATCATATTCAACATCAAATTGGTTTCTTTAACATCACAATCTACAACAATACCCAATAAAAACAATTGCGGAGAAAACTTTATCTTTCTCTTAAAAATCTTTTGAATGTTCCACCAAATTTTAATCCAAAAAGCTTTTATATTTCTACAAGTCCACCACATATGAAAATAGGTGGCTTCTGAACTACCACATCTCCAACATTTAGACTGTAAGTTAGGATACATGTTAGACAACTTCTTGGGATCCAGATGCCATCTATAAAACATTTTATAAAAATTTTCTCTTAAGTTTTGAGCCTGAGTAAATTTAACATTTCTGACCCAAATTATCTCCCAAGTGTCCAACGAAATTGGTTCCTGAATATTTTGTGCCCACTTTATCATACAATCTTTAACTAATTCCGTTTCCGAATCCAATTCAATTAAAGCATTATATATCCTCTTTATATGTGCACAATTTAAGTCTCTAATTTGTTTTACTACATTTTGATCTATAATTGTGATGCCAACCTTTTGATCTAACTTCCACCTAGCTTTCAATTGGGTATATTGAAACCAAGAGTAACTTATGTTTTCTTGTCTTAACTCATCTAATGATTTAAGTTGCCAATCATTCCCTTCCAATCTAAGTAATTCCTTATAAGAAACCATATCCAAACTCACTCCCATAGATACGCCCTCTATCGCGTGTCCAGGAATTCCCCAAATCGGTATTTTATAATTTAACTTATAATAATACTTTTTCCAGACACGCAATAAAGCACTTCTAAGAATATGGGATTTAAAAGCCCTGTCCACCTTCTTATCATAAAGCAAATATGCATGCCATCCATATACCAAATCCCAACCCTCAAGATGAAGTATTCTCTTATTAGTTAACATTTTAACAACTGCAATTCTTCCCAATAAGGATAATTGTAATTTTTTCCAATTATTTAAGTCCCTTTGTATCTTCAACCATAATGTTTCATAATTATTCTTATACAATTTTACATTTGAAGCTGCAATATATACTCCTAAATATTTAACCTTTTTCACTATTTCAAAACCTGTTAATTTAGATAACATATCCCTTTCACTCATAGATAAATTCTTAGATAATATCTTAGTCTTATTACTATTCACCTTGAACCCAGAAACCTTACCATACTGAGTTATAATTTCCATCAAATCTATAACCAACTGTAACGGTTGAGATACTGTCACAACCAAGTCATCAGCAAAAGCTCTCAATCTATAATCATTCTGTTTTATTTTAATTCCCTTTATCATAGAGGACTCTCGAATTTTAATTAATAAAATCTCTAATGTTAAAACAAACAATAATTGTGATAGGGGGCATCCCTGTCTTGTACCTTTTTCAATTTTAAAGGTCTCTGTTAGCCCCCCATTAACTATAATTTGTGCAGTTTGTTGTTGGTATTGTTGTGACTCAGGGCCAGCCTGTGGGTCCGACAGCCGGCTCCGATGTATCGGATGACTCAGATGAGGGGGAGGAGGGAAACGAACCGGCTGATGATGGTTTGGAGGCTTTGCAGAGCCCTCAGCCGGGGACCTCTTCTCAGCTGCGTGAGCCCGAGAGTGCGGAGGAAGATGACCCACAGCTGGCCCTGTTCAAGGACGCCCGACGCAGGAGGCAGTCGAGCAGGAACAAACAAAGAAAGACTGTGGGACTCCTCGGGAGGAGGCACAGGGAGACCACGCCCTGAGCTCTCTATAAAAGGAGTGTTTGGGGAGGGGCTGGTTGCTGAAAGCAACTTTTCCGCTTGAGAAGACAAGCTCTAGTGTTTTTGTTAACTGCGTAATAAATCTTGGCAGATGCCTTTTAGCCTTGGACGCTCTCCAGTCTCTTCTTTCTGAATAGGGGTTTGCCTTATTACAAGGCCAGAAGAGGGCTGGTTCAGAACAGTTTGCTTTCAGCCACCCACCCCTTATTACTACGATGGAGCAGCTTCTTGCCGAGAATGCCCAGCTCACCCAGCAACTCACTTTGCTGGCAGCTCAGGTGGCTCAACTGCAAGCTCAGGTACATGCTGCACCCCCACCCAGGAGGAAATGTCAGATAGCTATGCCGGATAAATTTGCTGGTAATCCAGAACTGTTTCCTGCCTTCCTGGGACAATGCCAGCTTTTTATCAGTGTGAGAGCAGCTGATTTCCCCACTGACCGAGATAAGGTGGGATTCGTGTTGAGCCTTCTGTCGGGAGATGCAGCTCGTTGGGGCACGCCTCTGTTGGCACAGCCTAGCCCTTTGTTGGATAACTTTGGGGGGTTTTGTGACCATATGCGCCTCATGTACGAGGACCCGATTAAGGCGCAGACTGCCACCCGACGCCTGAAAGCTTTGAGGCAGGGTCAGCGCCCTCTACAGGCCTATATCAGCGATTTCCGGCTGCTTAGCCAGGATTCCGCCTGGAATGAGGCTGCGCTCGTGGATGCCTTTCAGGATGGCTTGTCAGAGGAGATGTTGGATGAGCTGGCCCGCGTGGACATTCCCTCAGATCTGAATGGGCTGATCCATCTTTGTCTGCGGATCGATGCCCGGCTGCAGCAGCGAATGAGTCGCCGTGCCACCCCACAGACCCCTGCCGCCCCTGTTGTGCGTGAGCCTCCAGTCCAGAGGGAGGAGCCAATGGAGCTGGGTGCCGCCAGGTCCCGTCTATCGGTGACGGAAATGGACAGACGATCGGAGGGGTTGTGTTTTTACTGTGGGGACCCTGGACATTTGGCTGCTTCTTGTCCAAAGAAGCGTCAGCGGGCATCAGTGACCAAGCCGGCCCCGAGAAAGTCCCCTGCTTTGCTGTCGGGAAACGGCCCGAGCCCGATCTAGACAGTGTGATAGATCGGACGACCCACCACGACCACGCCGAGCGACGCCATTCCGATGGTGCCTGTGAACCTCCACGGCATTTGATTTTGGAGGCACGACTGATCCTTCCTGGCAAGCCAGAGGGGATTCCGGTCCATGCCTTAATTGACTCTGGGGCTACCACTAACTTTATGGACTCGGCCTTCGTGGCCAAATGGGCTGTTCCTCAGTGTCCGGTGGATCCGCCCATGCTAGTGGAGACTATTGATGGTCGAGTGCTCCTGTCCGGGCCTATTACGGCCGCCACGCAACCAGTGAGTATGGCTATCAGTTCCCATGTGGAGGCCATTCAGTTCTACATCACTTCGGATCTGCACTTCCCCGTGGTCCTGGGACTGGCGTGGCTCCGGGCGCATGATCCACAGATCTATTGATCTCAGAACTTAGTCACCTTCCCAAGTTTGCAGTGCGTGGACCACACCCGCCATATCTGTGCCGGCCAGGTGGAGGGCTCCTCAGGAGTTTCTTTGCCTCCCGAACTGTCCGACTTTGCTGATGTGTTCAGCGAGTCAGAGGCGGACCAATTACCCCCGCACAGGCCCTACGACTGCTCCATTGATCTAGTCCCTGATGCGCCTCTCCCAGTGGGGCGTTTGTATTCCATGTCGGAGCCCGAGTTGGCTGCATTGCGGGACTTCTTGACAAAGAATTTGGCTCGTGGTTTCATCCGGCCCTCGTCCTCGCCAGTGTCTGCGCCCGTGCTCTTCGTCAAAAAGAAGTCGGGCGAGTTACGGCTCTGCTGTGACTACCGGAAACTCAACGCCATCACGGTGCGTAACCGCTACCCGCTGCCCCTCATCCCCGAGCTCTTGGACCGACTCCGGGAGGCTAAGATCTTCACGAAACTGGACCTGCGTGGAGCTTACAACCTCGTCAGGGTTCGGCCGGGTGATGAGTGGAAGACGGCGTTTGGTACTCGCTATGGACATTTCGAGTACACGGTGATGCCGTTTGGCCTGACCAACGCCCCCGCTGTGTTTCAGCATTTTATGAACGACATCTTTCGGGATCTGTTGGACCAGTTTGTCGTGATTTACCTGGACGACATCCTGATTTACTCCCCGTCGCGTGAAGCGCATCATCAGCATCTCCGTCAGGTCCTGCAGCGCCTCCGGAAACATCGGCTGTTTGCCAAGTTGGAGAAGTGCCAGTTTTACCAGGTGACCATCGATTTCTTGGGTCACCGCATTTCTCCTGAGGGCATCGCCATGGAACCGAGTAAAGTTGAGTCGTTGCAGAGTTGGCAACCCCCACGTCGCGTGAAGGATGTTCAGCGACTTCTTGGATTTGCCAACTACTATCGAACATTCATTCCTGGCTTTGCTGCCCTGACAGCCCCCCTTACCCGGCTCCTGCAGAAGAAGACTCGGTTCCAGTGGAACGCCCCCGAACAACAGGCGTTCCAAGCTTTGAAGGACGCCTTCATGAAGGAGCCCATCTTGAAGCATCCTGACCCGCAACGGCCGTTTGTCGTGGAGGCGGACGCCTCCGACATTGCCATTGGGGCCGTGTTACTCCAGGCAGCGACGCCCAACGGTACCCTTTTCCTTTGCGCGTATCACTCTCGGAAATTGAACCCCTCGGAGCGCAACTATACCATCTGGGAGAAGGAGCTGCTGGCCATCAAGGCGGCGTTCGAGGCTTGGAGGCATCATCTGGAGGGGGCGCGGCATCAAATCGAGGTCCGGACGGACCACAAGAATCTGGAAAGCCTGCAGACCGCTCGGAATTTGAACCAACGCCAGATCCGGTGGTCCCTCTTCTTTGCGAGGTTTGACTTCCGGGTGCGGTACATACCAAGCGGGCACAACCAGAGAGCGGATGCTCTGTCCAGGAAGCCCGAGTACACCCGAGTGGAAGACAAGCTTCCGCCCAGGACAGTGATCCCCGTCGAGTCTTTTGCTGCGGTGCGGGAGCCGGTGGATATACGGGCTCGGATCCGGGAGGCGCAGCAGCAGGAGGCGTGGGTGGCTCAGCGGAAGGAAGAGGTGGGGCCAGATTCGCCTTGGTCGGTCACGGATGGACTCCTGTATTATCGTGACCGGCTCTATGTTCCAGGAGGGCCACTCAGGGGACTCGTCCTCAGCCAATGTCATGATAACCCGGCTGCGGGGCATTTTGGCCTGTTCAAGACTCTGAACCTGGTCTCCCGTACCTTCTGGTGGCCCCGAGTCCGACACGATGTCCAGTCTTATGTCACCTCCTGCGTCCCATGCAGGCAGGCCAAGTCAGCGACAGGGGCCCCGCCTGGTTTACTGCAGCCTTTGCCAACGCCCAAGAGACCCTGGGGGGCTGTGTCCATGGACTTTCTGACGGATCTACCCCCATCCTCCGGCTTCACGACAGTGTTTGTGGTGGTGGACATGTTGACCAAGATGGCGCACTTCATCCCCTGTCGCGGCTTACCGTCAGCTCGCGCCACTAGTCGCATGTTCATCCAACAGGTGTTCCGGCTGCACGGCCTTCCCGATAGGGTCGTCTCCGATATGGGGGCCCAGTTTACAGCCCGCTTCTGGCAGGAGTTGATGCGGGCGTTGGACATTAAGGTTTGCCTCTCGTCCGCGCATCATCCTCAGACCGACGGGGGTACCGAGAAGGTCATCGGCATCTTAGAGCAGTATCTGCGCTGCTATGTTAACCTGCAGCAGGACAATTGGGTGGACTATTTGGCCATAGCCGAGTTTGCCTTTAACAACTCGCAGCACACCTCCACGCAGATGACACCGTTCTTGGCCAACGTGGGTTATCACCCCAGGTTTTTCCCCCTTTCTCCCGTGGACTCACCGGAGCCGGCAGCGAACGAATTCATGGCGGAATTACAGGCGATCCATCGGTTGGTGCGACGGCAGCTGGAGAAGGCCAAGGCCGACTACAAGAGGTTCGCCGATCGGTCGAGAAGGGATACGCCTCCATTATCGGTGGGGGATCGGGTCTGGCTGTCCACCAGGAACCTACCATCCACTCGGCCGGCGAGGAAGCTGGACCACCGTTACCTTGGACCGTTCCCAGTCGAGGCCGTCATCAACCCGGTCGCCTATCGTTTAACTCTGCCACGTTCCCTGCGCGTGCACCCCGTTTTCCATCGGTCCTTGTTGGTCCCCGAACAACCGGCTTGTCCACTTCGCCAAGCGGAACCTCCCCCATCAGGACCTGGTGATGGCGACAGCACCCCCGAGTACGAGGTCGCCAGCATCAGGGATTCCCGCTGGCTGAAAGGTCGCTTCCAGTACCTGATCGAGTGGAAAGGGTACGGGCCGGAGGACTTCACATGGGAAGACGCGACTGCCGTTCATGCCCCTGCGTTGGTGACTGCTTTTCACGAACAGTTCCCATCCCGACCGCATCCGGATCGGCAGACCCGGGGGAAGGGCCCTGCGGTGCGGGATAGTGTTGTGACTCAGGGCCAGCCTGTGGGTCCGACAGCCGGCTCCGATGTATCGGATGACTCAGATGAGGGGGAGGAGGGAAACGAACCGGCTGATGATGGTTTGGAGGCTTTGCAGAGCCCTCAGCCGGGGACCTCTTCTCAGCTGCGTGAGCCCGAGAGTGCGGAGGAAGATGACCCACAGCTGGCCCTGTTCAAGGACGCCCGACGCAGGAGGCAGTCGAGCAGGAACAAACAAAGAAAGACTGCGGGACTCCTCGGGAGGAGGCACAGGGAGACCACGCCCTGAGCTCTCTATAAAAGGAGTGTTTGGGGAGGGGCTGGTTGCTGAAAGCAACTTTTCCGCTTGAGAAGACAAGCTCTAGTGTTTTTGTTAACTGCGTAATAAATCTTGGCAGATGCCTTTTAGCCTTGGACGCTCTCCAGTCTCTTCTTTCTGAATAGGGGTTTGCCTTATTACAAGGCCAGAAGAGGGCTGGTTCAGAACAGGTATATAGCTTTAATAGTATGTAAAAAACCTCCAAAATTCATCTCCTCAACAACTCTCAATAAAAATTGCCAATTCAATTGGTCAAAGGCTTTCTCTGCATCCAAAAATATCAATGCTGCGGAGACTTGGTTGTTCTTATCCAAATATTCAAGCAAGTTTACAATTTGTCTTACATTATATTTCATATACCTCCCAGATATAAACCCCGATTGATCACTATGAATCATTTGTTTCAAAACTTGCATTAATCTATTAGCCAACACTTTAGCAAAAATCTTATAATCTGTATTCAAAAGCGATATAGGTCTATAATTTTTAGGTTGAGTAAGGTCTTGATCCTCCTTTGGAATCAATGATACAAAAGCTGTCCTCCATGATGGAGGAACTGCACCTCCAGTCTGAATTTCATTAAACAAAATCTTTAAGGGTTCAATCATTTCGACCAACAACATTTTATAATAAATTGCTGTTAATCCATCTGTTCCCGGAGCCTTGCCCAATTTCAACTGTTTAATAGCTAAAGAAATTTCTTCTGATGTAATTGGGCAATTCATCTCAAGTTGTTGTTCTTTTGAGAGTCTCGGGAAATGAGCTCCCTGTAAATACTTGTCTATATCTAAAGCTTGTATATTTTCTTTAGAATATAATTTCGAATAAAAATCTAAAAAACTCCTCTTAATCAAATTTTGTTGGTAGACTTCTTTTCCTTTATATTCTATTTTATCTATAGTACGTGATTTCTGTTTCTTCCTTAATTGGTAAGCCAACCATCTACCAGGCTTATTAGCATTACAAAAAGTATTATGTTTAGCATAGCGCAAATTAGTTGCTACTTGATCAGCCAGTAGCATATTAAATTGTTCTTTCAGTAAATGTATTGAGATCCTTAAATTATTATCCAATGGATTCAAAATAAGCTTTTTCTCCTTAAATTTGATCTCGTCCTCAAGATCTAAACGTTTTTGCATTTGCTTACGCCTGTAAGCATTGTTCATATAAATCAAGACCCCTCTCATATAAGCTTTACTGGCATCCCAAACCATTTCCATCGATGTACCTTTATGCATATTTGTAACAAAAAATTCTTTCATATGTTCTCTACATTTCTGCAAGAACAAGTCATTTGTAAATAAATTCTCATTCATCCTCCAGGATCTTCTACTACCATCTTCAGCAAAAAACTCCAACCAAACAGGACTATGATCAGACATTGTCCTAGGGAAAATCTTAACGTTCTTAACCGAAGAAAAAAGATCAGTAGTAATCAAAATAAAGTCAATCCTGGAGAAAGATTTATGTCTATCTGAAAAAAAGGTAAAATCTCTGTCTCTCATATTCCTTTCCCGCCATACATCTCTTAATTCCAGATCTTCCTTCAAATCAAAAAAAGCTTTAGGCAATTTTGAATTAAAAATGTTTTTGGAGGATCCCTTCTTGTCTTCAGATGGCACCAAAACTCCATTCCAGTCCCCCATCATGATAACAGATTTATAATCCAATTCGATTAGTCTCTGATGTAAAAATTTGAAGAATTTTTGCTGTTGTTGATTTGGAGCATATAATCCAATAAGAAGAACTTTCTTTCCTTGTAATATTAATTCAATACTAACATATCTCCCTTGTTTTATCCGATTCAATCAATCTTGCCGAAAAGTCTTTTCTTAAATAAATGGCCACTCCAGCCTTCTTGTCCGGAGCAAAGGATGCAAAATGTGTTCCCAATCGGGAATTGAATCAGATACTTTTGGTCTTTTAATGCAATATGTGTCTCTTGTAAGCAAACAATGTCATTTTTATGTTGTTTCAGATAGAAAAATACTTTCTTTCTTTTCTGTGGTGAATTTAAGCCATTAACATTCCATGTCATGAACTTCACCATCTCTGGTGACCATGAGCCTTTGGAACATAGCCTGAAGATCAGCTGTTGCTCTCTTCGGATGTGCTCCTCCCACAGGCTCTGAGACAGCCGCGTCTTGCGTAGTTGGACCAGATACAGGCTTCTGTTTTTGCTCTTTTTCCATACGCTTATATGCAGCTCTTGTCATCCTCTGTTCTTTTGGGTCTTCCTTTAATGCCAAACTCTGCTCCATAACCTCCGCCTGCCGTATCTCCTCAAGAGGCAATGACATTGCCCCTTCACTCAATTGTTTATCTTCTTGTCTTGCTTCTATTCTTTTGATTCGAGGGGACGGTGGTGAGCCTGCTTTCAGGACCTTAGTGTAGAAATCTTTTGCTTTTAAAATTGTATCCAATCTGTATCTGGTCCCTGCGTAATTTACCACAATTCCATTAGGTATTTCCCATCTGAACTGGATTTGTCGCTTCTTAAGCTCATCGGACAGAAAGGCAAAATCTTTCCTTTTTCTAAGAATTTTTGGAGGTATCTCCTTTAAAATTATAATGTCTTGGCCTGCAATTTGAAATCTTTCCCGATAAAAGGCCTGGATAATAGAATTTCTGGTTGACCTCCTGGAAAAATAAATCACTACATCTCTAGGTAAATTTTTTTGCCTAGCAATCCAGGAGTTAACCCTAAATATCTTATCCATTTCTTTAAGTAGTTCTTCAGGTTCACATTTCAAAACAGGAGCCACTGCTCGTGCTACTTCCCATTCCAAATCTTCTTTAGGATTCTCTTTAAGGCCTCTGATACGCAATGCAAACTCCATGTTCTTATATTGTGATATAATAACTTCGTCCTCTGTTCTATCAAACTTAGCCTCTGCTCTATCAATCTTCTGTTCAGCATCAATGATTTTATTTTCCAAATTCTCCACATACTCCATAACTGAGTCCACACGAACATCCAGGCGTTCTATATGTGCAGCCAAACCCTGGAGTGCAAGCACTATATCTTCCCTCATCTGGTTGTTTTGATTAACAAATTCTTCCCTTGTTTCCTTTATTTCTTGCTGCAACACTTGTGTTGACTGCATCACAACTCGCTGAATGTCTGTCAGTGTAAATGCAGGAGGTGGGGGGGAAGGTGGTTGTACTGTAGGTTTCATCGAAGTCTGCCCTACAGCTTGTGGTAAAGGTGAAGAAATAACATTCTTAGAAATTGGAGGCCCTCCCCCACGTCTCGCAGCCATCTCTTAGGTTTCGATTTCCTCTTTCACCCAGCAGAATCAAAGTTCAGAAAAAAAAAGGGGGGGGGAGAAGGAAAAGGAAAGAAAAAATAAAAGTTCTCCCAAAGTTCCTTAACCTTCAATAAGAAAAAAAGGAACAAACTTTCAAATAAACAAAATCCGGTACTGGGAAAAATCAGTTGCAAATTGTATCTCTTGCTATGTAGCAAAATATAACAGTTCAACGCAGTCACTTCACACAGGAAAGAAACATTCCAGCGCCATTTTTACTCCATTTCAAACTTAGAACTTGAAGAAGATAATGAATCTGAGTTAAAGTTAAAATCCAGCTTGAAAATTCAGATCTTCCTGCTTTGCTCTGCCTGCTTCTCAAAGAACAAAATACTCACAGTCCCATCTAAGCAGCAGGTGCAGTTGTGCGTCTGGTTCCACTCCTTTTGGAGCGAAAACGTCCTGAGAGCGGAGAGAGCCTGGGCTCCGAGTGGGCTCACCCTGTTATCCCCCAAACTACTTGGGAGAATCGCAGGGGAGCTCTACCTCTACCCAGGCAGGCTCACCTCTCCCTCTTCTCCCGAGGGAGAAGCTCCAGCGCCGCGGGACAGCTGATTTTCGCTGCCTCCGAGCGCTTTGACGCTTCCCAGGATCGGGCGGCTTCAGAACGCCACCATTCGGCGCGGCAGCGCTACTGGAAGCCTTTTTTGAGTGACTTGTTATGCAGGTTACTGGAACCAGTCTGGTGTCATGTTTACAGCAATTACTTCATCCCAGGGGCTGTCTCTTTCTTCCCTTCCCATCCCCATTTAATTCAGCTTACGATTACTTATTTTATCTTGTAAAGGCAATAGAGCGAGGGATCTACTTCGAACTTATTTACGTTCCTGCCATCAAAGACTCCACAATGCGACGGTACACGATCTCGAATGCCTTCAGCCTGATGCAGATCTGCCGTGGAAAGGTGAGATTAAAAAAACAAGGTGTGTTTGCCCCATGTCTTCCATTACTGGAGTTTCCAATTATTTGGTTTGAAATAACGTAATGTAACTTGCGTACCCCTATATATTTTGGAACAGCGAGGGGTGCAAAGGTGGGGATTTGAAAAAAGTCAGAAGGGCAGCCAGGCCACGGGGCCAAAGCCTCAACTATTCTAACGTGTTGGCACATGTACAAAGGGGTGGGGCTTTGATCATGAAGTTGCAGCCACTGTTGTAACTTTTTTGATGTCCTACTACCCTGTAGATGTCCCTGCTACAGCAAAGATAATAAATGATTCATCAGCAACCATCTGTTCAATACGTCCAATTAATCTGTGTCAAGCAAAGAGGAGAACAATTTGTCTGTTATTGCTTTGTACCTGAAAATCTAGCAAAACCGTGAAGGAAATCAAATGTCTATCGAAAGTCTCAGTCATCCGTGTCATGGTTATCCAAATGGCAACTGGTCTTTCTTGGTTTTTTCCCCTGAAAACGTTTCACTCCTCATCTAAGATGCTTCTTCAGTTCTGAAGTTGTCTTTGGGAAAAGCACCTTTGGGAAGGAAATCAAAGAAAAATATCTAATTAGTGAGCTGGGTATAGGGCCTTTTGGTCAAAGACAAGGTGCTGAGGCAGCCTTGAGCACTTTCTACAGGAAAAAAAGGGGGGGTTGGGGTTGCGTTTAGTGCCTATGCTTGTATAGTTATGGGCATGCCCCTGATCTCCCCAGGAGTGCTGCTAGAAATTTCTGGAAAAGGAATAGAGAATTTGTTTTTCGTTCAAGAAAATTGCCCTGATTTCCTCCCCTGGTGCCAGAATGAATTGCCAGCGCTTTACTTAATTATCATGTTTAAAGGTAAAGGTAAAGGTTCCCCCGCACATGCGTGCTAGTCGTTTCCAACTCTAGGGGCCAGTGCTCATCTCTGTTTCAAAGCCAAAGAGCCAGCGCTTGTCCGAGGACGTCTCCATGGTCATGTGGCCTGCATGACTAGACGCCAAAGGTGCACAGAATGCTGTTACCTTCCCACCGTAGTTGTCCCTATTTTTCTACTTGCATTTTTACGTGCTTTCGAACTGCTAGGTTGGCAGAAGCTGGGAGGAGTAACAGGCACTCACTCTTTTACACGGCACTCGGGATTCGACCCGCCAAACTGCTGATCTTCTGATCGACAAGCTCAGCATCCTAACCCACTGAGCCATTGCGTCCCTCTAATTATCATGTTTACACATACACAATTAACAAGACAATCTTTACTCTTAAAGAAAAATTAAAAATACAAACTGAGAAAGGGAAAAAACCCCTACCTTATATTTTATATGGTATATTTTATATATATTATATGATAGACTCACCAGCACTTTACTGTTGTTACTGAAACCTCAGGACAAAGTTGCACAAGTCCCTGGATCCCACATGGCTCCCCAAAAGCTCTCTACAAATTGCTGCTGGATTAAAAATTCTTACAGGGGGAGAAAGAGAAACTTCTGAAATGCTTGAGGAGTAATCTCATTTATGGCATTGTTTTAATTTAACATTGAGTTTTATTTAATGGGATGGCTTACCCAATTTAGGTTTTGTAATTTCTTTTAATGAAATGGACACAGTGTAGGAAAATAAATAGAGTAGAATTAGAATAGAGTATAATAATAATAATAATAATAATAATAATAATAATAATAATAATAATAATAATAATAATAATAATAATAATAATAATAATAATAAATATACAAACAATAATAATAATAAGTTGGAAGGGATCTTGGAGGTCATCTAGTGCACCCCCTGCTCAGGCAGGAAACCCTATACCATTTCAGACAAATGGCTGTCCAGTCTCTTCTTAAAAACTTCCAGTGTTGGAGCAGTCACCACTTCTGGAGGCAAGTTGTTCCACTAGTTAATTGTTCTAACTGTGAGGAAGTTTCTCCTTAGTTCTAAGTTGCTTCTCTCCTTGACTAGTTTCCATCCATTGCTTCTTGTCCTGCTTTCAGGTACTTTGGAGAATAGCTTGACTCCCTCTTCTTTGTGGCAGCCCGAGATATTGGAACACTGCTATCATGTCACCCCTCGCCCTTCTCTTCATTAAACTACACATACCCAATTCCAGCAACCATTCCCTATATGTTTTAGCTTCCAGTCCCCCAATCATCTTTGTTGCTCTTCTCTGTACTCTTTCTAGAGTCTCAACATCTTTTTTACATCGTGGTGACCAAAACTGGATGCAGTATTCCAGGTGTGGCCTTATCAAGGCATTGTAAAGTGGTATTAGTACTTCACGTGATCTTGATTCTATCCCTCTGTTAATACAGCCTAGCACTGTATTGGCTTTTTTGGCAGCTGCAGCACACTGCTGGCTCATATTTAAGTGATTGTCCACTAGGACTCTGAGATTCCTCTCACAGTTACTACTATTGAGCAAGGTACCACCTATACTATACCTGTGCGTTTGATTTTTCCTGCCTAAATGTAGAACCTTACTTTTTTCACCATTGAATTTCATTTTGTTAGTTAGCGCCCAGTGTTCGAGTCTGTCCAGATCCTCCTGTATCTTAAGCCTATCTTCTGGAGTATTGGCTATTCCTGCCAGCTTGATGTCGTCTGCAAATTTGATGAGTTCCCCATCTATCCCCTCATCCAAATCGTTAATGAAGATGTTGAAGAGCACTGGGCCCAGAACAGAGCCCTGGGGCACACTTCCTTCCATGTAGATGCAGTTCCATTGAGGACCACATGCTGAGTACGGCCTGTCAGCCAGCTATGAATCCATCTGGTGGTGATGCTGTCTAACCCACATTTTTCTATCTTATCAAGTAGTAGGTTGTGATCTACTTTATCAAATGCCTTACTGAAGTCCAAGTAAATCATATCTACAGCATTCCTCTGGTCCACTAATTTTGTCACTTGGTCAAAGAATGGCATCATCTGTTTTTGACAAACCCATGTTGGCTTTTAGTGATGACTTTGTTTGCCTCTAGGTGTTCACTGATTTGTTGTTTGATTATCTTTTCCAGAATCTTCCCAGGTATTGAGGTCAGGCTGATAGGTCTGTAGTTTCCTGGATCCGTTTTTCCCCCTTTTTTGAAGATGGGAACTACATCAGCTCTCTTCCAGTCCTCTGGTAGTTCCCCAGTGCTCCAGGATCTTTGAAAAATATAATTCAGTGGTTCTGAGATCACGTCTGCCAGTTCCTTGAGAACCTTGGGGTGTAATCCATCTGGTCCTGGTGATTTGAACTCGTCTAGGCTGGACAGGTGCTCACTTACCATTTTCTTGCCTATCTTAACTTACGTTTCTATTCTGTTTTTTATGGCACTGTGTTTGGTAGGTTGGACTGTTTTTTCCCTTTGTGTAAAGACAGATGCAAAAAACAAGTTAAATAGTTCTGCTTTCTCTCTGTTGCTTGTCATCTTCTTGCCACTTTCCCCCACTAATGGACCAATCATTTCCTTAAATTTTTTCTTGTTTTTTACATGTTGAAAGAAGCTTTTTTTGTTATTTTTGACTTTGGTCGCAAGCCTTAATTCAATAGAAAACAAAAAAAGAGGGACAAAGAACAATTTGGAGGTACTTAACCATGGAACAAACACTTGTGTGTGTTTTAAGTGTTGTACGAATGTAAACATGCAATGACATTTAATATCCACTTTGATTTGGCCTTGGAAGCTGCCACTCCACTCAAAAGCTTGATGTATTTATTTTCTTCCACCCAGAATACGTACACACATTAACCCCTTTTAAAGACTGATGTTTGAGTCTGCTTTCATCCTTTTACCTTGTGCTCTGTCTTCTAGATTTAAGCTTAATGGCAAGGAATGTCCCTCCCTCCCTCCCTCCCTTCCTTCCTTCCCATTAAAGTAAGTATTAAATATATGAAGAAAAGGAACCTTCAGTGAGAGAAGAAAACAGATTTTTTTTCTTTTTATTCTCCAGTTAATTTCACACAGGAAGGGCAGTGTTTTAGCTTTTGTCCTCCAAAAAGAACACCCTGACATTTGCTCCAATGGGAACATTCTTTGAGAATGTGGTGTTCTGGCAGTTTGGCCCAATTATGTGGATTCAGTGCCTGAAATAAATAACTCTTGCATTGTGTTCTTTCCTAGAATATCATTCTGTCCAGTGGAGCTGAAAAGGTAAGGATGGGTTTAGGTGTCACTCTGATTCTTTAAAGATCAGCAGTTGTTCGAATGGATGCTTCTTCTCTTTAAAGCAGCTGATATTTGACTCAGCCAATCCGTATCTGATTTTCTGTGGCTCATTCAGATGCCGAAAATACTCTTCCCCTTCCATCACAAAGTCAAGGGATCCTCTTGTACCTTCTAGCTCATAATTACACTTTCATTCAGTGGCGTGTCAAAAACGTCACTGAAACTGGGAGAGGTTGGCCATAAATCCATAAATACTGACTCAGTGTAGACATGAAAGAAATCGGAGAAGAATATGGTGACCACTTGCCGAACATCAGTTATATTTAATATTAAATCCCTGTGGCCAGAGAAGGAACTAATCAAATGAGTCAGTTAGCCAGGTTTTCTGATCACTCTTTCCCATCATCACACTCCAGCCCAGGCAGGGGTGTCAAAGAATACAAGATGGTGATCATGGCAGCACATTTTAAAGGACTGCCTCTTTGGGATGTGTTTGCATTGACGTGACCACCATTTTGACTTTGTGACACACACACATATGCCCCCCCACAAAGATCACTGCATCCATTTGGCTTGATGGGAGGAGTATAAACGCAAATGGAGGGCAGATAAGCGTGCCTGTGTGCCTGCCTTCTCTAGCGGCTAATGCAGCATCCAGCCTTTGACATCCGGAATTGCATTATTAGTGAAGACAGGACAAAATACTTGCTTTTAAAGAGAATCCCATGAGATGCACAAGAAAAATAGGAGAGAGCAGGTGCCTGTACTTGAGTTGGAGGAAAGAGAAGAGAGATTGTGATGGGGAAAGCTGAGCCTTTTTATTCATTCCTTTATTTAACATAAGGTATTGGCACCATGAAAGCCAGGAGTCTACAATGTAATTACAGAGTAGTAGTTTGGCTGTCTAAGGATGTTAGTTCATTCAGTTCACGCACATGCACTATCCTGGGTGTAACACAGGGGGCGAACTAGTTCAGCACACGGAGTAGCTAGCAGTGTTCTTCATCATCCAGGATGTTTGCTGGTTTTTGCCTTGCATTCGGGCCAGTCCGGCATCGGTTGCTTTCTTGCTTCCACCGTTTAGTCCCACCAGAGTGGTACTATTTATTTACTTACACGTGTATGCTTTTGAACTGCTAGGTTGGCAGAAGCTGAGGCAAGTGTTGGGAGCTCACGCCGTCACGCAATACTAGGGCTCAAACTTCCGGAATGCAGAGAACTTACCTTTTCCATCTGATAAAACCAGTGTCTTTAAGCCAATGAGACATCACACCTCTAAAATTAAGCACATGTGATATTTCACTGTCCATGGCTTTGGAAACATACATTCTCTTCTATTACACCTACTTCACAAAAATTGAATACATCTTTCTCTGGGAGAAAGCTGCTGTTATTACATAAAATCTTGACCATTTAAGTGGTAATTACACGATACAACTTGTCTCCATCAGAATTAATAAACTGTTGATGTTTGGAGGAAGTAGGCTGCTTTTGTATGGTCCAAGTATTGACCCTCGGAATGCAGTGCTTTAATTCTCAAGTATGCAATTGCAATTTATGCTCTGCATCTGTATTTATCTCTCCCCCCCTTCTGTTGTAGCCTATCCAATTGCGAAGTCCATATGATGTGGCTAATTTGTATCCTTTTAAAATGGATTGATAAAGCCTTGAACTGTTAAAGACGCTATGATGCTTATCTGAAAAAGGAACAATCAGCCCTAGATTGCTGGTGAATAGCGTCTCTTCCTTGAGAGACGTAAAAGATTTGGAAAGGAAATGGCATACAAAAAACGGCCAGCAATATACTAGACTACGGTATTACTCATACATCAGCAAAACAGGCTAGAAAAAAAAGCAGAATCTGCCTTGGTTTGAACAATTGAAACTGGAGAGGTTTGACCCTAAGTGTGTAAGTACTGACTCAGTTTAGAATGAAAAAGAATCGGGGAAATAAAACCTGGATTTGCTGCCAGGTATCAGATATATTTAATATTGAATGCCTGTGGCGAGAAAAGGACATAATAAGATGACTCATTCCATTGGCCAAGATTACTTATCTCGCTTTTTTCCCCACCCTCGTATTCCACCACCGGTATGTAGGCAGGTAAGAGAGCGTGTGTGTATAAATCTTGGGAGTTCTTTCTTTACTCTGAATTGCATTTGCTGTTGTCCATTGATGAAAAGCATGTTTATCGTATGAGACCTGAAGAATCCTTAATGAAAGTGGCAGAGGTTGGTTGTTTGGCCTTTCAGAAAGCAACAGCAAGGCAACTGTTTCGACCAACAGCCGAGCCGTCCTTCTTCATGGAGGTGAGTCCAAACAGCGATGGACTTTTGTACAGATAGTCCTTGACTTATGACCACAATTGAGCCTACAATTTCTGTTGCTAAATGAGACAGCTGTTAAGTGAATTTTGGCCTATTTTATGACCCTTTTGGCCACAGTTGTTAAGTGAATCACTGCAGTTAAGTTAGTAACACAGTTGTTAAGTGAATCTGGCTTCCACATTGTCTTTGCTTGTCAGAAGATTGCAAAAGGTGATCATCACATGACCCAAGGATACTGCAACTGTCATAAATATGAATCAGTTGCCCAAGCGGGCTGAAATGGTCTTAAGTGTGAAAAACGATCATAAGTCACTTTTTCCAGTGCCGTTGTAACCTTGGATGGTCACTTAATGAACTGTTCTTAGTCAAGGGCTACCTGTATTGTAAGATTAGTGCATTACCGATATTGACAAAGGTATAATGCAAAGAAGTGATGATAAGTATTTCCCTTATTTGTTCCACCCCTGACCTCCATCATCATCATCACCATTATTATTATTATTATTATTATTATTATTATTATTATTATTATTATTATTATTATTATTATTATTATTTGTAATTACTGGAGGAAAAAACATAAGGTAATTTTATATTGTTGGTTTTCAATTGTTATTTTATTTCATTATGATTTGTTTGCTTTATATGGTCTTTGATTACAATAAACTTGTATTTATCTGCATTTGCAGGATTCCAGGTTGAAAAAGGTTGTCCTTTGCTATTATTCAGAACAGGCATTTGATTTGTAAGCATCTTCTTGGATGAACTATAGTCCTTCACCATGTAACTTGTAGATAACCAAGAAGATAGTGGAGTGATTTGTACCAAGTTAGTTTCTGGGGCAACTGTACAGTTAGGATGTGATAATCTACCCTGGCCCACAGTTTCTATTTTAGGGCTGGCTTATATGGGGAAGAGAACTACCAACCTGGATTCATTATGGCTTGATGCCACACAATTGCATGTGATACTCAACTTTCTTTTCACCTACATCAGAATGCTATTTGGCCCCATAATACTGCAATAGGTAATTCAATTCCATGTTGCATTGGCTAAATCAGGGGTAGGCAACCTTGGCTCTTTTATGACTCGTGGACTTCAACTCCCAGAATAGCCAAGGTTGCCTACCCCTGGGCTAGATTGTCTGCAGTAGAACAGGTTCTTATATCATGCATACAATCATAAGTTTCTGTTGTTGTAGTTTGTGAAACATTCTTTAATTTCAGAAGCCAGGAAGACTGCCTCTGGAGTGGTGTATACAGTGAAGAAACCTCAAACTCCAGAAGAAAAAGTTGTTGATGATGATGATGATGCTCCACTTAGTAAAAAAGCCAAGACAGATTTGTGAAGTACAAATTTACCTCTCTTAACATCCAACATCTGACCAAACCTCCATGCTGTCGTACCTTAGGATGGCTAACGAAGAGGAAGAATCCTTACCACTTAAATTGAGACATAAGTATATACCTAGGTGAACTCTCTGTATGGACCTTAGAAGCAATATATGATGCTCCTTGAATATTATCCAGTGAAAAATGGCAATATAACACTTGAAAGAAATGGGAGGACATGTATATAGCTGTGCTGTCTTTTATAATAATTATATAGTATCTTATCAAATATGACTTTTACTATCCAGCTGCCCACTCTAATGATCAAAACAAGAATTGACATTCTATATATGTAACCTAGATTTTTAAAAATTGTGTTGGCTTTTATTAATCTGGCTACATATGCATGCTGAAAATCATTACAATACTGTGATTTCATCACAAGATTATAATAATGTTACTAGAGTTCCACATTTGAGTTCCTGATTACAGAGTTATTAATGCAGCCTACTGCTTGTAACCATCTGAAGAAATTGCAGCCTTAACTACGAGCAAAATTTCTACCAGTTTACTCATAGCTGTAACAGTGGAGCATCCAGATAATTTGTGCAATTTAACTATCCTGGGTTGAGAAATAACCTTGTCTTGCCAGCTGTGGTATGAGACGAAATGAGGTAGGGTCAGAGACAGTGTGTATTTGTCTGAAATAAGGCAATAAATGTGTAATATAGTACATGTTTGTAAGACTTGTTTGCCCATTTCCATCTCATCCTGTCCATTTCCAATTACCATTTCTAATGGCTTTATCACTTCTTAGCAAGGTGACAATAAAGCAGTGTTCTAGAAGCTCCTAAAGGATTACACTAAATGGAGAATCTTAAGTAGATGTCACAGTAGCAGTTCTGTTTCGAGAATGGTTGGGTAGAAGGAAGATACTCTTGCTCAGCATATCAGGAAATCAAAACTTGGGATAGAAGGTTCAGCACCCCAATATCTCCTGCAGCCCCTCTGCTCTAAATTGCTCCTTCGCCTTTCTGCTGTCTACCTGATCAGAACATCACAGGTAATCTATAGCACAAAGATTGTGCTGTTGTCATGTTATTAGACCTTGACAACAAGCTTGTGGAACATGTGGAGCAGTTGTTCAGGATTCATGTGAGGCTATTGGGTGGGTCTAGCCCTAAAACCAGGCATCTCGGTAGTAATCACAATGTTGACCTAGTGGCTTGCAACTTGATTTCATGTCTCCCGTTTCCAAAACATTTCAGGTAAATGTTGAGGTTAATCCATAAAATTTGAATTAGGGCTTTAATTGTGCTATTTTCTTTTGGGCGGCGGCTCAGTGGGTTAGGACACTGAGCTTGTCGATCAGAAGGTCGGCAGTTTGGCGGGTCGAATCCCAAGTGCCGCGTAACAGAGTGAGCGCCTGTTACTCATCCCAGCTTCTGCCAACCTAGCAGTTCGAAAGCACGTAAAAAATGCAAGTAGAAAAATAGGGACCACTACAGTGGGAAGGTAACAGCGTTCCGTGCACCTTTGGCGTCTAGTCATGCCGGCCACATGACCACAGAGACGTCCTCGGACAAACGCTGGCTCTTCAACTTTGAAACGGAGATGAGCACTGGCCCCTAGAGTTGGAAACGACTAGCACACATGTGCGGGGGAACCTTTACCTTTTTATGTCACATAACATGCTGAAGAATTAGAATTAGAATTAACCAAAGAAACAACAGCAGATAGAAAAGGAAAGTTAACTCTAGCATGCCAACATCTTCAACTACTGTATATCCTTCTGTATGTTTCTTTCATTGCAAACCATCTTTCCTCCACTTCCATACATTGCCTTTTTCTCTCCTTTTGAGGATCTCATCAACTCCATAGAGCTGCAATTTCTATTGATCTAGCATCTCAACCTACATATTCATAAGCATTCATGCCTTGCGTATGGCCATACCACCTCGACATGCTGCTTTCACAGTGGTTACCGGTCATGCTGCATTCAGTCTGCTTTCATTCAGCACCCATTCAAAACTGCTGTGGGATTTCACCATTCATAATTACAGAGAGAAGGAGGACCAAACACAGAGACTCAACAGTATTTAGTATCATGGTGGCAAGCCATGGTTTACTTAAACTTTAATTGCTGAATGCAACACCATGGGCTTTGTTCATGTAACCTTCTTAAGCCAGTAACAATAGTATAGTTGTCAAGTTTGAAGCCCGGGTATAATGTTGCCACCATTATTGCTTCCCCGCTTGCCAATGCACTAGGGGAGAGGAGAGTGGGAAATGGAATGCAGGCTCCAAACAATAAGAAGTCAGCCCGTATGAACCAAGGACGTTTCAGCAGGTGTTTGCAAACCCACAGAGACACTTTCTCATAACAATATTTTGACACTCAATTAGACCATGTGACCAGCACTAATAGGGGGAGGGAGGATTCTATAATTTAATTATAGTGGTTTGTGCAGGAAATGACCATAGCTGGTTTTGCTTTCATCTGTGCCAAAATGATGTACTCAATAAAGTTTTGTATTAAGAGATTGGATTGTCTCGGTGCTTGCTCAGTTGGGTTCGTCAGTCGAAACCTTGACAATAGTACCATAATTGACCCCAAATACTAAGCCAGAGCTAAACAAATGGTATCATAGTTTGGTGCAAAAGTATTGATCCAATCAGTGTCAATAATTTTGAGTATTGGCAATTTGATTTGAGAAAATAAAGATTTGTCATAGTTTTAACTGTTTATAACCTCTTAACGCTTATCTGAGAATTGGCAAGCATTTTTTTGTTAGCTGATGGAACATAATAATCTTCAGACAAATTCAAGCAGAACAAGCCATTCTCTTATTTAAATCTTAAAGGGAATTTAATACAAAATGTACATAAAAAGCCATATAAATATACAGAACTTTTCTTACATTACTGAGCATGTAAAAATAACTGCATTTTCTTCTAATTCACTTCAATACCTTCCTTTATGTAACTTTCTGATTTGAACTTTGTAGTTCATTTTCCACTATTTTGGGTAAAACTGGTCTACTCTTCTTAATAAACTTTAAAAAATACCAGATCTGTTCCTTTTTCATTCTACTTCCACTGTTCCTTTCTAATTTCATTGCTTTCCATACCACTGTTCTCCAGCCCCCACTCTTGGCTTTAACAGTTTACTCTGATAATAGCAATTCAGCAGAAAGGTTGGGTGACACTTAAAAATTAATTACAATGGAGTTAAGTTAGGGAGAGAGAAGCTTGTTGTGAAGTTGCTAATACATTCAGAAACGTGATTGTCTTGTTTAAATGCTCTTGGCTGATTATCATTTTAGTAACCTACAACTAGTATCAACGTGACTTTTTGAAAGATCAGCAGAGAAACAACAACAAAGAAACTTCATCCAAGAAAAAGGGAAGAATGGAATACAATATATAAATAGGAATAAATTAAAAAAAAACCTTGAAATCAATGGAATTGTAACTCAAGCTGTGCCTTTGAACCTTTTGTCCTCAGATTTATTCCAAAAGCAAAACACTAGCTCGATCAGGCAAGATGGCATCACGTATCAAGGAACTATTCTTCACATTGTTCTTTATGCTGATAATTGTGCCATCTGCAAAGAAACAGTCATTCACTGAAGCTTTGAGTCTGATCTTCAGAATGTATCTATGGGAGAACTCTTATAAGCATTCTCCTTCAGGTTGTTGAAGATTTCCTTGGTGCCGTTTTGCCACTGTAGCACAAGATCCATTGGAGTTTTCCCTTCCTATGCAAGACAGTCAAGAAAACGTGATTATATTTCTTGGAACGTGATTTTTGCTAGCTTTTATTTTTTGGACTTGATCAATTTTGCTTGTAGGGCAAAATGAGAGAGAGCTGTGATATGTCTGGTCACATTGAGTAAACTTGTTCAAGAAGATAGGTGTTTCACACTTCTAAAATTCATGCTAATGTGGAGCCCTATCTGAACAACGAATGTGCTTCCAGCATATATAGTAGTATGTGCTGTAGCTTTGCCATAAATTCTTATTCGATCTATCACAGGGGTCTTCAACCTTGGCAATTTTAAGACTTGTGGAAAGCTGGCTGAGGAATTCTGGGAGTTGAAGTCCACAAGTCTTAAAGTCGCCAAGGTTGAGAACCCCTGATCTATCACCTATACTTCACTCAAAATCCACAATAAAGATAGTATCTTTATTAGGGCTAATCAAAATACCACAAAAGGATACCTTCTGTTCCAGATGGTCAATCCAGATCCTACCAGTGGTATCCAGCAGAAAATCTAATTGTTTTCTCATAAATCTGCCTACTTAAATCATTTTTAAAAACTATTTTACTCAGTTGCCTATATTTGCCCCAAAGAACCAGACCCACCTGCATAAATGCTCAAATCCAGAAAGGCAGTGAGGCACTGCGATATGGAAGGACATCAAATGGGGTGGGGGGAAGGGACTTCTTTTACTCATTTTGCAAGCATGTCTTCCTGCAGTGGTTTCAATTAGTTTTAGGATAAATTTCTACGAGATGTTTCCAGCTATATAAATGAGTTTGGAGGTCCAAAGTTCCGCTTTGGGTTGCATATTCTGTTTAAAATCTGCAGCCCTAACGAAAGCCACCTTAACAAATAAATAGTGCAGAAATCCCGGTTTATAAACGAGATGGAATGAGAAAGTACTTCAGCAGAGACGTGTACACTGCAGCTGTTGGTACCTCCTTAAGGGAACCGTGTCATTTTTTATTTATGGTAGTGAATTCCCAGGAAAATAGACATTTGAACAGGTAGCAGTCATGTGTGGCGAATCTATTACAGAATATTTGTGCTTCTCCAACTATGTTTCTCCAGGGAATGCCAGACCATGAAAAGGGTTGCTCCCCTAAGGAGGTGCTAACCGGAAACAAACGTCCCCTCTGAAGCACCTTTTTAGTTTCAAAGCCAAATAGCTTCATGAGGTTAGGCGGGGGGTGGGTGGGTGTTGCACCCCAGATCTGGCATGATTTGCCCAAATCATGCCATCCTCTTGTAGGAATCTAGCCATTGCTTCCCTCCACAAAATGCAGGTAGTCCTCAACTTACAACAGGTCATTTAGTGAGCGTTCAAAGTTACAACGGCACTGAAAAAAGTGACATATGCCTGTTTTTCACACAGCCGTTGCAGCGTTTCCCCCCTCCCTCCGTGGTCACGTGATCAAAATTCAGATGCCGGGCAACTGGCTCATATTTATGAGGGTTGTAGCGTCCCAGGATCCCCTTTTGTGACCTACTGACAAGCAGAGTCAATGGGGAAGCCAGACTCACTTAACGACCGTGTTACTAGCTTCACAGCTGCAGTGATTCACTTAACAGTTGTGGTGAGAAAGGTCGTAAAATGGGGCAAAACTCACTTAATCACCATCTGGCTTAGCAAAATCAACATTTTGGAGTCAACTGTGGCCATAAGTCGAGGACTACCTGTAGCATTGAATTCCGTCTTTGAAATAGCCTGTATTAAGTTCTCCTCTGAATATAACGTTAGAATCATTTGGAATAAAAATGAACAGAAAAATATATTTCAAAACAGTAGGAAGAGGTTTGGGGCTGGGAGAAGCCTTGCAATGTATTCATTTTGCAGTTTGTTAGTAATGAGTATAATCTGACATGTAATTTGCAATTTGTGGGCTTGATCCATCATATTTAAAATAGATGCAGTAAATGAGACTAGACTGAATCACAGTTACTATAAATACAATTGATTTCAATGTGTCTATATTGTCTGATTTCAACTCGGCGCTTCTACGTGACTTCAGTTTCGCAACAGTGAGGGGAGGGGAGGAATTGCAAAAAGGAGGAACTTACAATGTTCTTTACATTCAGGTTAGCCCCATAGAGAATCAGGAGTCGAATCATTTTATATCGGTTTAATCTCACAGCATCATGCATTGGAGCATCACCCTCCTAGGAGAAAGAACGAAATTTGCATATGACGGTCTTGGAGGCTGGTCATGCACAATTTTGACAATGCTTAACAAAAAAATGCAACCAAAAGCTATTATAAAAGAGAGATGAAATCATGGCACTGAGTTGGAATGATTGGTTAGAAGGGCATCCTAAACACTTGCTATCCTGTTATAAAAGAACACTGCCATTCCTTAAGTAGCTAGAATTCCTATAGAGAGAGAACAAGTAGGCAGATGTAGATATGCCTTTACTTAGCCTGCATCACTGTGCTAAACACTGTAAACTAACATCGGCTTCATAAATTATGAGAAATTCACGAACAGCATGTAATCTAGACAAAGAGCTAAGGGAATGCTTTCTACCTCTGAAAAACAAGTTGGTTCATAAGCTTAGTTTCTATACATTTATGGGTGTGTTACAACTTTTGGGGGAATATGGCTTTGGGTCAGGCTGCGGACAGATATGGGGTGAACATCTTCACTTTCAGACATTTAGTCCCTTATTCAACAGATTTACTGACATGATAATAGGTGCCTTGCCTTACAATCACAATGACTTACAATCGAAATTCTGGCTCAGCTATGGATGCAAGCTTACCTCTACTAAAAATTCATGCCCCTGGCATAAAATATACAAAGCGGTTGTTTGGTTGATAGTCACCTCTACTAATGGTACTCCTGGAGTACTATTCAACTCTCTTCCTTTATATTTGAATAATTTGTGGTCCACTTTTACAAGCACAAAAGGCCACCATTAGGTTCTTTTTGTTTAGTATTGCCTTCTGGTGGGCATGCTAACACCACCTATTCTATCTGTTACTAAGGAAGGAGATAGTATACTTACTCTGTCTTTGGCATTCAGATCTGCTTCACATGCAATGAGGTGTTCTCCACATTCATATTGGCCTGTCCTTACTGCCACATGCAAAGGACTGCTGAGCAACTAGTGGAAAGGAAAAAGTGGGGAAAAGCATAATCCATAACTGTAGACAATAAACTTGGATGGACAAGAGAATTTCATACAAGCAGGTTCCAGATTCATATCTTCCCTAAACCAAATTTACAGGACAATTATCATAAAATACCTTGTCTTTGGCATTTCTGTTTATCCCTTTGTTTAAGAGGAATTTCAGGACTTCTACATTTCCGCCTCGACACGTCCAGTGGATCGCCGTTGATTCGAGCTACATCAGAAGAAACAAAAGACAGGAGATGACAATAATAATGTAGGAATCATGAAAGCGCAGACCTGTTTTAAAAGCATACAGGCTCTTGGCTGGTCATCCTTTCGATTGGCAAAAACTTTTCAGGTTCCTGGACTCAGAGATTAACTAAAGCTGAAAGTTCTTTCAATAAAAAAAATCCAGATTTTTCTGGACACAGGTCAACAGGTTAAGACAAAGGAGACGATCATTCTAAGATCACGGTGACTCCTGAATATAAACTAATTCCTAATGACCAAAACTTGATTAAGCTGTGCTCATTGAGGAACAGCTTTATTCCAGGTTACTATTTTCTGTTTTGACTAGTAGCTACAGGTAGTCCTCAACTTACGACCACAATTGAGCCCAAAGTTTATGTTGCTAAGTGAGAAATTTGTTAAGTGAGTTTTGCCCCATTTTACGACTTTCCTTGCCACATTTGTTAAATGAATCATCCCAGTTCCTAAATTACTAACACATTTGTTAAGTGAATCTGGTTTCCCCATTGACTTTGCTTGTCAGAAAGGTGATCACATGACCCCAGGACACTGCAACCGTTGTAAATGTGAGTCGGTTGTCAAGCATCTGAATGTAAATCATGTGACCCCAGGGTGCAACGGTCATAAGTGTGAAAAATGGCCATGTCGCTGTTTTCAGTGCTGTTTTAGCTTCAAACGGTCATTAGGTGAATTGTTATAAGTCGAGGACTTCCTGTATTACTTCTTAGTGTCAAAAACAAATGCCTTTCTTCATCTAGTTCTCTATATAAAACATACCTTTGATTATTAAGCTACAGTCCCCCCACCTTTGGTGCTCTCTGGATAAGTTTAATTTCTCTTGGACTAATTTAATCACACAGGCAATAGGTCAGAAACCCCTAGCACTTGACTAGAAGCACTTAACTTGGCATGGAGGCCAAGGAAGTCATGTGTGTATCATTGCAGCAGAAGCATACCCCTAGATGGCAACTTGTCATGAAGTCCCCTTTATAAATTGTACAGTGCAGTAAACAACAGTCTCCTTAGCAATTACATCTGACCAGAGGTATGCATTGCTCAAATGAATAGCAGGGGTGGAGTCTTATCTGCTGGCCCCACGCCAAACAACTCACACCTCTTATCCGGCTCACTTCGTCATGTCAACTGGAAAGTCAACTTGAGAGGAGGGTTTGTTGTCTACAAAAGTTGGCTTGATGTGACTGAGAGTATGAATGAAACAGAGTGCCAGTGTGGCTTCGTTCATAAAAGGTAAAGGTAAAGGTTCCCCCGCGCATGCATGCTAGTCATTTCCAACTCTAGGGGCCGGTGCTCATCTCCGTTTCAAAGCCAAAGAGCCAGCGCTTGTCCGAAGATGTCTCCGTGGTCATGTGGCCGGCATGAATAGATGCCAAAGGCGCACGGAACGCTGTTACCCTCCCACCGTAGTGGTCCCTATTTTTCTACTTGCATTTTTATGTGCTTTCGAACTGCTAGGTTGGCAGAAGCTGGGACGAGTAACAGGCGCTCACTCTGTTAAGTGGCACTCAGGATTCGACCCGCCAAACTGCTGACCTTCTGATCAACAAGCTCAGCATCCTAACCCACTGAGCCACCGCGTCCCTACAGCTTCGTTCATAGTCAAGTTAATTTTAAAGACGTGTCCACCACCACCACCACCACCATAGGACACCAGGAGGCCAGATGATACATTGATTCTGTCTCTTTCCTTGTGTTAGCATATCCTATTAAAAATAATGATGGACAGGCAAATGGGCTCCTTCCCTTTCTCATAATTCATAATTCTTTCTCATAATTCTGTCAGGTGCTTTATGTATTTGTGAAGAACAGCATTAATGCATGCAGTTTCTGCTTACCATATCTTGGAATTCAAGTTGAGCCCCAGCTGCCACTAACTTTTCCACAATTGCCAAATGTCCTTGTGAGCATGCCCTGTGCAAGGCTGTACGCTTGTACTGTCAATTGAAAGATAGGTAGCACAATCAATAATAAACAACTGCTTTAAAAAAAAAATAAGGCATTATTTCTCCCTCCCTCTTTGTCCTGGTGATTTTCTAACCTATAGCCCTCAGATTTCCTGAGGATCCATCATATAAATACTAGCAGGGGTAACACTGTTTAGCTTTCTGGATCAGCCTAATATTAACTAAGTATATCCATCTAGATTGTGTGTTCATATGTATGACACCAGCCAGAGCATAGAAGAAATCAAAGAAGAAGTGCAACATCAGAAAATGTGGAGAGATCTGGCCCATAGAATTACTGGGGGGGGGGAGGGGAGAGAAAGAGAGAGGAGAGAAAGATATTAAGTATTGGATGTAACTGTCTATGGAAGCAGTTGCTAAGGTGCTTTTTCAAGAGGCAACTAGACTTTCTTTGTTTTTCCTTGAAGATGTTTTGCTTCTCATCCAAGAAGCTTCTTCAGTTCTGACTGAATGGTGGGCAATGGAAGATTTTATATTCCTTGCAGTCATCTGGTCATTTGCACTCTTTCTGAGAGCCATTGAGGCCACTTGGAGTTTTATCTGGGCCTTCAGGATCACCTGAATAGTGCAAACGGATGTGGAACTTTTTTGGAACTGCTGAACTGCTATTGGATGTATATGCTTAAGTCAGACTTTTTTTTTTTTGCAGTATTGGTGGAAGAAAGACTGGATTACACTCTAAGAAAATGACACTTTAAAACTATTTTGTAAGTTGTTTTCTCCCCTCCCAGAAAAACCTGGAAACTGGAGGTAGAAAGCTTAGGATGTTTCAAAGGCAACAATCCATTGAGCTACAGCTTCTAGTATCCTTTGGGGGAAACTGTTCAACTATGATCAAACAAATGGTACAGAAATCAATCAAAGCCAACATACCTCATCACAAGCATCTGGATCCCCTTTGTCTGCTAAGTACTTTTCAATCACTGCCATTTTGTTCTCCAAGGCAGCTTTTAAAAACGTGGGGACATCTACAGGTCCTGTCTGATGCAGAACAGAAAGAGATCATCATTATTGGGGGATGCCACTAAATGCAGAACAGAAGAAATTAAAATACTTTGTCACTTGAACGTACTATAACTTCTTGCTCAGGCTCCTTGTCAACCAGCACTTTGACCTTCTTAACTTTTTTCCTTTTCTTCAGAGTGATGATTTTTTCAAGGTCTTCCAAATTTTCAAGTTTTGTTCTCGCCTCTAGTTTCTTTTTTTTGAGCTGGACAAAAGGAATGAACAATACAGTAAGATGGTTTGCATTTGATTGTCCTGAAAGAAATGCAGTATACAGTATTATCAACATACAACTGTCAAGAATTCTCAAGCATTTCCAACTATGTTAAAAGGAGGAAAGGATTCATTCCCTCTTGATTTCTTTTACTATCCCTATCTCTCCCCTGCCTCGCTGATGCTCCAGGGCAGCGTCCAGCAATTACATCTCATAGTGTTCAATGAGCACATTTCTCTAAAGGAATCCAATGGTTGCGTCCGTTTTAATTGTGTCGTGGCAGGTGAGATTACTCGGTTTTTTTATTTGGATTTCTTAAGCTCACTAGTCATATGCTTAGGTGTGCAGCTGATGTGCAGGAGTGCAGATTTTAAAAGCTATGTTGTCAATAGGCATGTCAGAAAATAGCCTTGAGAACTAGAAACAACCATGGATTTTGTTTCTGAAAGTGATTTTTTCCCCCTGAGATCTCAGTAAAGGGAGTGTTGGACATGAGGTCTTGTACAATCAGGAATAGTACATCTGCACTGCTAATAAATGCATCACTAAATACATTAGATTAGAAGGTTGAATACTTGATTGCATGGATAAACTTACTCTATAAAAAGTTGTGGTAAGAGTAGCTTTTGTGGGGAATCTAGAGGGAGAGCTGAGAGCCAGTTTGGTCTATATTGGGTCAAGGTGTTAGACTTTAAAGCGAGAGACTCATGTGGACTAATCCTCGCTTAGGCACAAAGCCAGCTGGGTGACTTTGGGCAGTCCTTCTCTCTCAGCCTTAAGAAGAAAACAAGGGCAAGCCAATTCTGAAAATGCTGTTGAGAAAATTGTGTGGACTTGTCTATGTAGTCGTGAAATTAGTTGATCAAGAATCATCTTCCAAAGGAAAAGATGCAAAGGGGCCATTGGTGCAATAACTATTTTACATTGTGGAATAGGTTGTCACTTGATGTTGCACTCATTAACACCTTGTGAAAAATCACTTGAGCTGCTACCCTGTAAGAAAGATGTGTCAGCTTGTATTTAAAGCAGACACAACATACTCCTAAATGGTTCTCAAGTAACTCATAAATGCATCATGTAACAGATTGTTGCTGCTTACTCATCTACAGATCTTACCTTTGAAGGACTAGCAGGAGAATTTCAGGAGCATGTTCTAGCCAAATATCATTTGGCTGAATCAATACACTTCTCAATTTGATCTATAATGTAACCCATTAAAGTCCTTCATGCCACAAGACTTGGTTACTTGCAGGGTGAACATGTTTCTGAATAAGTTTGTCCACTTGAGAACATCTGTTCTGGATCTTCTCACCTAAACAGTGTCATGTAGCAAGCACCCAGAAGCCTACTTGATTGACATGCCTGCCTTATGGAAGAGCATTCCCCCTCAGATTTAGATGGCTCCCACCCTGCCTGCCTTTTGGAAGGATCTGGAGATCTTATCTACTATGTTAACCCAGACACTAGGTCAGAAGATTTTGTATTCATTTAATTTGTTTCCAACTGCTCAGGGCTGTTTAAAATTATTGTACCTCTAAAAAAAGTTTTACTGTCTTTTTCGGGTTGCTCTTTGCTGTTTAAATTGTGTGTGCCATCCTATGTTGCATGTTGATTGGGTGTCCATGTAAATTGATTTAATACAATAAATAACTAAACAACATAAAAGCTGATTCCTGTGCATTCTCAGAGGGACAGTAGACTAACATATACACAAATCCTGATCGGTTTTTCTGTACTAATGCTCCTGAATCTATCCAAGGGGAGTATATCAGATCCTTTGCCATGGGTTCAGACATTATTGATTATGATTAACATTATGATCATTAACATTAAATCAGGAGCAATATCAGTTACATCTGTAAATCAGTGGGATATTTTCTTCCAACAATTTTTTCCATTTAAGTTCTAGTCTGATGATTTGCTACTAAAAGCTTTAGTCTCTCTCTATCTCATCATCCTGCAGATCTGTTGGGACATCAATTTCTTGAGTTCCATTCTCTTGGGACCTCTGAAATGTTCTGACCCAATATGTCTAGAGCAGGCATTTCAAACTCATGATGTCACATGATGTTGCATGATGTATCGTGACTTTTTCCCTGTTGCCGGCAATGGGGTGGGCACGGTTTCAGTATGATGCATCTGGCCCATGGGCCGGCAGTTTGACATACCTGGTCTAGAGGATGCTAGTTTGAGGAAGATTGTCCTAGTGAGATTTGGTTTGTTTGTATGTTTGTTTGTTTTGGATAAGGGTACTCAAACAATCATTTGCTGTATGTTAGGAGCAGAACTACAAACATTTGAATTTTCTAATCTGATATTCCTTTTTATAGGTAAGTAGATAAGAAAGCAAATAAACCTGCCACCACCTATAGCATCTGAGGAGTGTTTTGAATGATACACATATGGACCAGTATCATATAGTTTCTGTGGTCAATCTTATCTGATGCTCCATGAGCAGTAGTCATTGTTCAGATTTTCAAAACAAAATTTCCCCAACTTGAAAATGAAATTGTGTTACATTACAAATGCAAAGACTAGGCACACCCCAGGGATTCTTAAAAGCTCATCCTTTTAATTTTTTCCAAGAGTCAAATTCCTGGTTTCCTCATTAAAATTACGGTTGACTGAACATTTTTTTCCTAATCCTTGCGAGACCACTTGCTGCCATTGTCAACCTCCCATCGCCCAGTTTGCTCCCACAGAGTTGGCCTCCTCAGGGTGCCGTCGGCCAGGCAATGCCGGCTGGTGACCCCCAGGGGAAGAGCCTTCTCTGTGGGTGCGCCGACCCTCTGGAATGAATTGCCCCCGGAGCTGCGGACGACCCCTGACCTTCGGTCCTTCCACCGTGACCTGAAGATGTGGTTGTTCCAACAAGCTGGCCTGGACTGACTGCGGTTTTAATTAGCTTTTTACTGGTTTTTAAATTGTCATTTAATTATTGTATTTATTGTTTAATTCTTTTTTAAATTTTCTATTTTATGTTTTTAATTTTTATTGTTGTGCACCTCCCTGAGTCCTTAGGGAGAAGGGCGGCATATAAATTTAAATAAATAAATAAATAAATAAATAAATAAATAAATAAATAAATAAATAAATAAATAAATAATCAATCCTGATCCAGCATAGTGCTACCAGACTATGTAGGCTTGTTCAAATATGATCATAAGTAGAGAACAACAGTAAATCAAAACAATGCTGATATATTCCCAGAAGATAGATAAAAACTCACGATTTTACCTCAGCTTGCAGCTCCTTCTCTTCTTTATAAGTCAGACTGCGCTGTGTTACTGAGGGATCAATGACTGTCTTCAGGTCTTCTTGTTTCTCTAATCTCACTGTAGCTTCATATTCTCCATCTCTGAAGTCTTCCGGAAGGAAGTCCCCCATTTCTCTACCTTCTGTCTTTTTGCCTGTCATCTATCAAAGAAAACATGTGCCTTAAGATTAGCGTTTCTTTTTTTTTATTGAAAAGTTTTTCAATACATTTTATCTTTAACAATCCCTCCCCCCCACCCCCTACCCAACCCTTCCTAGCCCTCCCTAACCCTCCCCCTTCCCCTTCCCCTTCCCCCCTCCCCCTCCCCGAAGATTAGCGTTTCAAAAGGTTGTCCCTGACAAACCAAGACATGGAGAAAACTTATTAAAAAAAACAGATTGTACAACCACAGAAAGAACTTGTTGACAAAAAAAAGTGAAATCAATGTCCCAAGATTGTCATGACAGGCAGAGCCTTGAGGAAATGGTAAGCAAGCTGGTAAGAAAGCATGAAACTGTACTACTGAGTGCAATAGTATATTTGCAAACAAGTATTTGTGGGAAAAGTTAATCATCAGGGTATTCAGAAGCAAGGATGCTGAAAGAAAAGGAAGCAGTAGGTGCAACAGATTGCCAAAGAGAAACCTGAAGGAAAAGTAAATGACATTGAGGCTTGGAAAGAGCCAGAGTGGGGGGAAAAAGCAAGAAGACTGTCATTAATTCCTTAAGAATAGCCTATTCAAACCTGTTGGGAGGTAGGACAAAATAGCACTAGTAGGGTAGTTATCAAGAGACTAAGTGGTTTGAGAAAAATAGTTAAGTTTTGAACCAATCTGAGAGACAAAGACAACGCATACAGTGAAATAGTGAAATCCAAAAGAAAACAATCCTGCGGTTCTCCCTCACACACAAAGGGATGGGGCTGGAGATAGGACAGTATTGACTGAGTAAAGAAACTGTAGACCAGGGATCTTCAAACCTGACAACTTTAAGACTTGTGGACTTCAACTCCCAGAATTCTGGGAGTTGAAGTCCACAAGTCTTAAAGTTGCCAAGTTTGAAGACTCCAGCTGTAGACTGATTGCCACTGTGGACTGTGGACGCATTGGGTTGCAACATTTGACACTCACATTAGGATGCTTGCCATCGTAGCAGCAGGGTGACCTGCAACAATGGAAGCCCAGAAGCTTTGAGTGATGTCAGGAAAGATTTTTAGATATTAATGTGAATTAGCCATACAATTGCTTAGCTGTATTGCAGCTGATCATCAACTAATACCAGAAATGCTACAGGTTGTCCTTGACTTATGACCACAATGGAGCCAAACATTTCTGTTGCCAAGTGAGATAATTGCTGAGTTTTGCCCCATTTTACAACCTTTATTGCCACAGTTAAGTGAATCACTGCAGTTGTTAACTTAGTTTCATGGTTGGTTAAGGGAATCCAGCTTCCGTGTTGACTTTGCTTGAAAGAAGGTCACAAAAGTTGATTCACATGACCCCAGGGACACTGCAACCCTCATAAATGTGAGCCAGTTGGCAAGTGTCTGAATTTTGATCACGTGACCACGAAGAAACTACAAAGATTGTCAGTGTGAAAAGGGTCATAAGCCACTTTTTTCAGTGTCGTTGTAGCTTCAAACGGTCACTAAATGAACTGCTGTAAGTTGAGGACTAGCTGTAGTTGCCTCAACTAAGCAGTTGTTGTCGTGATGGTATGATTACTAGCCACCTTTAACTAAGCACTGGCCTCAGAACAGACAGACAGAAAAGGGAGTGAGCTTGAATTAGAATACAGAATATTGAAGAAAAAATGTGTGCCCTTAATACATTTGTATTAAATTTAAAACCCAAGCCCGCAACAGTCACAGTAGGCAGCAGCTAAAGTTAGAGATTGCTATACCTCAGTGAAATCACTGAAACAACTCAGTGTGACTTCTATAAATCGCGGTGCTTCCAGTGGGTTTTAGTCACGACTATGTTTAGCTGGATGAAAAGAAATGGTGGAGAATCCATCCAAGAATGCAATGGGGCGTGTGTGTGTGTGTGTGTGTGTGTGTGTGTGTGTGTGTGTGTGTGTGTGTTTTAATATCTTACTCCCTTGTTCCTCCCTACTCTCTACAGACTGACAGACTCCTATGCCATCTGCTTTTGAAATCTTTTCTGGCTTAGAAAAAGCTTAAAGAGACTTGAGGTCCTGTGTTTGAGAAATAGAAAAAACTCCCGGGCTACACAAAATTTGCCACGTTGTTCTTGAGTCCACACCAGCTTTGTTTGCGAGTTGCTAACAAACTATATATACATTGAAAGTATAGAAATCCACATTTTATGAAAGATCTCTTTCAGATCAAACCACAGTATGTTCAATCCAATTAAATTCAATAATAATAATACACTCAGGAAATTACACAGGGCTTATCCATATACTTTCACTTTTTTTATTTTCTAGACCCAATACGCAACAATCCAGGTTGTCATACCTGCATTCCATGACAAATTAAACTCAGAGTGGTGGAATAGCTAAAGGGTTTGCTTATTTGCCAGAACAAATATGTTGTGCTATAATTACAGCTAAAGTGTTTGAGATAAGCAACTATTTCAGAAATACTTCTATTTTCTTTCCATTCCTTCGTTGCCATTTGCTACCATTAATAACTCAGACATAAACAGCAGAGGTGACTAGAGGCCTATTAAAGCTGGGTCATTTAAGTCCTGTTTTAATTCTTTATTGTGTTGTCTGGAATGGGAGTCAGAGCCAGACATGTGTGCCTGGCATAGTGTAAGCGTAGTTGAGAATACTTTGAATCACAAGGGCTGCTTTAATAGCTGTGAACCCATCACACTCCTACTGTTTTGTTGTATTTTCTTGTGAACTATTTTGAAAGTCTCAATATGGTAAAAAGATGGCATACAATAAATATCCTCTTTTTAAAATTTTGTTGGCACTTAAATTTAAGACCAAGCTTTTTTAAAAAAAAATAGTTTGCAAGGTAAACCACAGTACAGTGTATTTCTACATAAACTACTATTATTAAATGTACAACATGTATTTAATCTAAAGATAGATCATTTCTTCAGTGATTTCAGCAATAAAAATACGTTTCCCTATTGGCTTTCAGAATTTTACACACATCATCATTTCACTAGTCCTCATAATAATCTTTTAACATAGGACAATTATCATTATTGTCACATAAAGTTGGTAGTGCTAAAAACTATGGGACAGCAGCTCAACTCAGGCCATATTCATATGTGAATTGAGATTCAAATAGTAGATTTTTGACTCTTTGTTCTGTTTGCTTAAAAGGACCACACCCATTCACAAATGATATTTTCATTCCAATATAAATTTCCCTTAGAATGAATTCACCTTCTATCCAAAGAATCAATTTTGTCTTAGGGATACATTTCCTTTGACATGATGTTCACTCCACATGCTATTGAACTGGGGGTGGTGCCCACCTTTAAAAAAAATTATCACACAAGGTAGTTTGATACTTACCAGATCTTCTACCAGGAGCATCATCATTGTGGCTGTTGGCTGATCAAAAGCTGATAGTGCAGTGTGGTATTCCTCCTAAGAAAGATGCCTTTACTGTCCAAGGCAACTTGACTGAGACATGCCAAGCTCTGTTAGTTTATATATCTTTGCAAAAACTTCTTCTGCGTGAGATAATCTTCCAACCTGGGAATCCAAACAGTTCAGCAATAGGTGTTTTCACATTCCAGGCATATTAACTAGTCAGATCTAGTGTCAAGGATAGGAATTGGAGGGGTGGGGGGTGGGTTGAAGGAGGGTGAGGGGAAGAAGAAAAGTCCTGCGGTGTAACGGCACTGAATATCTGAATCAGTATGAAATACAAGAGCTTCATTCCATTTGGCAGTGACTAAATAGTTCAGCAATGCTAGTCATGCTGGCTGTCCAGTGTCCATTAAGACAGCTGTCTGCAGATACCACCCTTATCATAACTGGCTTCCACATGAACAACAGACTCCAGGAAAAAAAAGACAAGGCAGCCAGCCCTCGTTTTGTGGATAAACAAAGAAGTAGGTCAACTGATGGAAAAATAATTATTTTTGCGATAGTATGCCCTAGGGCTTATAAATAGTTCTGTAGGGAAATGGAATTCTTTCCCCTGCCCCATCCCCCCCCCAAGTCTCTCTCATACACACATACACACTTATCATGATGTCACTTGTCTATATTTGTCAAGAAGAATTTTCTGAGGGGATTATGAAGCCAGAGTGATGTCTCTGGTGCTAAAAGGACCGGGTGACATGTTAAGTTACCATCAAGATAAGAACGCAAAACTCTCGCCTGCTTTTCATTTTCTCTGGAATCTGTCACTGCTTATAAACAGGGATTGTGAGTTCTGATTTCAAGGGGCAGGAAGGTGAAACTGCAAGTTTAATGTAGATAAAGACTTCCAACCAAATTGGAAAAGACAGTAATTTTTTTAAAAGCTAACTCTCGTCAAAGGCATGCTTTTTAATGGAGAATTTATGGTGGACATTGGAATTTTGGCCCTAAGAAAATATAAAAGATCCATCAGGTTGATAATATCCTGATCTGTTTCATCAGTCCTCACTAAAAGCCATTTCAAAAGTTCATGTATTGGATTCTAAAACCATTTTCCATCTCCAAGTGCCTTAGGCAATGTGCAGCTTTAAAAAAACAAAAACCTATTCTTAAAAAAAAAGAATCAAAGTATAAAATACAGATCTAATAAGCTACAGTAAAGAGAAAGAAACATCCTATTAAAATCAATAGTCATATTAGCAGCAGGAATTTCAAATGAGTATCCTCTGTAACCTATCTGGGTCCAACTTTACTGCACTACTATATAACATTGCTAAATAAAATATTCTTTTCTGATAGCCATTTCCTTGGCAGAAGCATTCTCAGAAGGAAATAAATTGAAATAGGTAAGGAGTCAGAAGATGTGCTTAAAGTGGTTGTCTACAAAAAAGAGGAGCACGTCAAGGGCAAAAGGAGGAAATGGCATTTTATCCTTCAGAAAAATATTGGAGGACATTCCATGGCAGAGAAACAGATGCTGGGCTAATATTACACAGGGTTAATTAGAACATGGACATGGCCTTAACAGAACTCACCAGTCTTTTTATGGATTTACTAATTTGCAACAGAGACACAATTTCAAGAAATAATGTGGATAAGTGAACAAAAGGAATTACTGAAGCTTTACAATTAGTCCTCAATATAACATTAAGAAAAGATTAAGTAATACATTAAGAAAGTACAGTATATTGAGTTATTTTTATGGTATAAAAAAGAATATAAAATTTTGACCTTAGTGCCAAAATCTCTAATCTCTATTGTATTGTAAAAAGGAGGAGGAGGAGGAGGAGGAGGAGGAGGAGGAGGAGGAGGAGGAGAAGAAGAAGAAGAAGAAGAAGAAGAAGATATAAAATGTGCATGTACTTTGTGCACATATCTGTCCATTTTTCTATGTGAAGTTGGATAATATTTGTTGAATAATTTTTTCATAAATCCGACAGCTGCACATCATTTGTCATAAAAAGCAGGAAATATGAGAAGCTGCTTTAGTGTGCCTTTCCTGTATTGCATTGTCTGCACTGACTGATAGTTATTCTCAGACTTTCAGATTAAGGGTTTTCCAGGGATGAAATCTGGGTCATTCTACATGAACCGCACTGTCCTAGACAATTAATTTCTAGTCCTCAACTTTCTCTGTTTAGGGAAGGTGCTGGAGAAGTTGATTACCTCCAGCTGTTTACTGTGTATGAAGAAACAAATGGAATATTTGTTAAATGTGTAGATGACACAAGCTAGTTGAGATTGTTAATGCTTTAGAAGGTAGAAACAAATTTCAAGAATATTTGATGTTAAGGAAATGAGTGTCCCAAAGATGCTTTTTCAACAGGCAAGTGGACTTTCTTGTTTTTCTTTGAAGAGGTTTTGCTTTTCATCCAAGAAGCTTCTTCAGCTCTGGAAGCTTCTTGGATGAGAAGCGAAACATCTTCAAAGAAAAACAAGAAAGTCCACTTGCCTGTTGAAAAAGCATCTTTGGGACAACCATGACCTGGATGATTGAGAATCTCCATAGAAATTAAGGAAATGAGCTGAAAGTTCCTTGTTTTAATGATATGTAAACAAATATAAATTAGTAATAATATTTCTGAAACCAATTTTAAATTTTAATTGATTGCAAAATTAATACATGATCAATCATTCTTTTAGGCTGAACCAATAGAAATAGTAATGATGGTTTCCAAATTAAAAGAATAATTCCACTGTATCCATAATGCACTAGTTAAACCCCACTTCAAGTAAAGTGATCTACCCTGAGCATCAGATTTAAGGGTCAGCAAAAATAAATTTGGTCCATTAAAGGCATTGAGGAGGATTTGGGACTGGAAACCAAAGTCCTTTGAAATCAAATGAAGGAGTTCAATATGTTTTGCCTTGAGAAAATATGGCTGGGGTAAGGGAAAGAGTATGTCAACGCTGCTAACATTAGATGTTCTTCCTTTGACAACAGATGGAAATGTAGCGATCTTTTCTCTATTGCTTTTAGAGTTCGTTGATGCTGGGAGGGGGAATGTGGATGAGAGTCCAGCTAGTCATAACAATAATAACTCAGCCGTGGGAACCCAAGGTTATTAGGTTCAGAGTAGATAGAAATTTGGTGGGCAGGAGAGATGGGGAGAAAGCCCGCTCTTCAAGTTAATTGGGGAATGTGATTTATGACTGTTAATTGGAGGATGGAATTGCACTTTGCTACTTTGTGTCCAGGGGAGGGAAATTCAGTTTTTGGCTTCAACTATGTAGTGCCGATACTTTGTTTCTCGAATAAAAGATTCTTTAAGGAAAACAATGCCTTGAAGTTTTTTTTAAGAGATTCATCTGTCAGAACCATGACAGAGTTGCTTATTTGACTCATATGTCTACCTAGCTTAGGAAATCATGGTTCAGTATCTAATGGAATGTCTCACAGCAGAAGACCATGCTTTGTTTCAAACAGTTTCAGAGGACAAAACATGGAATAACAGTTTTGAAAGTTTGGAAATAATAACGAGCAATTTGATAATAGAACCAATTTCCTAGGGAGGATAGCAGGTTTTCTCACTGGAGATGTTTAAGTAGAAGCTAGACGGTCATCTTTGGAAGATGCTTTAATTTGGATTCCTGCAATGAACAGAGGGCTGGACACAACGGCTCCATTTTGATTCTATGATTCTTATGTTGTTTCAGTTATTCGTGAGAAGCCAGGATAGAAATTTTAAAAAGCAATAAATATAATCCACTTTAATTTGTTATATCTTCTACTGAATGTTGAATGATATCCAAGGGATAACTAAAATTCACTTAATGACAATGAAAGTATTTTTTCAAGAAAAACAACTTTGCCCTGCTCAAAAGTGGTCTTCAAAAGTAGTCATCTCCTACTGAAATCAGTAACCACAGGCTATTCAAAAATGCATTTCTTTCCTTACAATGTGACTGTCCTCTCTCCCACCAACAAATATGTATGTTTGTATGTATGTGTAAGTGTGTACTCATATCCTACTGAAAGTTGGAGGCAGTGCAAAATGACTCTCGGAATTCCATTAAAATTTCATAGACTCCATAATAGTTTAAATGCTCTCCATTGATGGTATTTCATTGATTACTCTATTAAATAAACTTCCTGCCAACCCTTTTCAGAAATATCTTTGTTAAGTTGCAGTTCTCAAGATATTTTAAAAAGGCTGATTATTAAGTTCTTTGAGTTTCTGTATAAACAGCAACTGTCCACTGATCCTCAAAACATTCAGACAACCACATTTTCCTTAAGTTCACAGAACCCATTCTATTATATGTACAATCATCAGAATGAATATATTGCTGGATTTTTTTATAGACATTCAGCTAGGAAGGAAGATTACAGGAGTATTTGCTTTGTTAATGTTTCTTTCTCTTCATAATTATTCTGTTGTTGTAAATTTAGAAATTAGGTTATTGAAGAACACATAACTATAAAAACTCTATCCACTATATCACATTGGTTTTGATTAAAGATAACTTGATATGGTTTCCTTCAGAAATCAAAAATAAGAGACAAAATATACATTTTGTAGAATATTTTTATGTTTCCTGTATAGAAAACCCATTCCTAAAACATTTACAAAACTAATTTACGACAAATATTAGTAATCATTCACAGTCCTAACCAAAAACTGTAACATAGATTAGAACAGTAAAACCAGTGGTGGGATTCAGCCAGTTCACACCACTTCAGCAGAACCGGTAGCTAATTTTTTGTTGCCCAGGCCCAGAACGGACTTCTGGAAGCGACATCCACACAGAGAACTGTTTGTTCACAATTTTGAATCCCACCACTGATTGCAACCCTGTCTAAGATTCTGCCTGTCATTTGAATGGGATAATATTTGAAAGCATAGGCCCTGTTTGGATAGATGCTTCTATCCAAATATATGAGGAAGACTCCTGAAATCTCCAAAGTCCATGCAGGATAGTCTACAATTTATTGGACAGGTTTGGAGAATGCTGGGATAGGAAGCTGTGCAAGTCACAAACTCTTAGAGTCCTTGTATGTAGTTTTGGAATCTCTCTGCTAATTTTGAGCTCTCTGCTTTCGTTATTGGATGTGATTAATAGCCCTGTTTTTGCAGCTTGTCCACAATGGGGAAATGACACAGTGGCCAAGATATTCTGCTGCCTGAGACAAAGGATAAAAGATATTCCCATACAAATACATAATGCATGCATAAGATGACTGGACTTCCAGTTGAACCACCTTTCAACACTGGCAGTGGGGCAACATCCCTTCATTGACCTTGATAGTGACATACTAAAAGTCACAGGACACGCCGGGGCTATTGCACACATAGCTCTCATCTCCAATTAAGACAACAACCAGGGGAAAAATCCAGAAGGGAGAATTCTTACAATCATTTTGCCCAATCCATGCCAGCATTTGAGGCAGCCACTTGACAGACTACAATTAGTCCTCGACTCACAACAATTCACTTAGTGTCCATTCAAAGTTTCGACGGCACTGAAAAAGTGACTTGTGACCATTTTCATACTTACAACTGTTGCAGTGTCAACCATGGTCACGTGAACAAATTCAGACACTTGGCAACTGACTCATATTTATGACAGTTGCAGTGTCCCGGGGTCATGTGATCTCCTTTTGTGACCTTCTCACAAGCGAAATCAATGGGGAAGCTAGATTCACTTAACAACCATATTCCTAGCTTAACAACTGCAGTGATCCACTTAACAGCTGTGGCACAAAAGGTCGTAAAATGGGGCAAAAGTCACTTAATAAATGTTTCACTTAGCAACAAAAATGTTGGGCTCATTTTCAGTCGTAAGTCGAAGACCTGAACTACAAAATCCAGCTGACCACTAGATGGAAATAGAGCACTCTAACTCTTCCTTAATGTCTTCTGGCTGTCCAGATTGTTGCAGGCCCTCTCAGATAGCCCTACCGTTTGATGTATAAGGTATGGGATTACAGGTACTACTCAACTTATCATCATTTTTGTATTCTGTATTTTTTATGTGCCCTGTTCACCGCCCTGAGTCCTTCGGGAGAAGGGCGGTATACAAATATAATAAATGAAAATGAAATGAAATGAAATGAAATTTGTTCAGTGACCGTTCAAGGTTATGAAAAAATTTTCTGGAAGAAGGTGACTTATGACCAATGCTGAATTTACAACCATTGCAGCTTACACAGCATGCAGCTGGGCGATTGTGCGTCAGGCACTTGGGAACCATCAGGCATTTACCACGGTTGCAACATCCCATGGTCAGCATTTGCAATTTTCCCAGCCAGCTTCTGACAAACAGCACGGGTACAGCACGGAGACGGCATTGATCGCACTGGTGAATGATCTCTGGAGGGCTCGGGACAGGGGATGTTCCTCTGTCCTAGTCCTTTTAGATCTCTCAGTGGCTTTCGATACCATCGACCATGGTATCCTACTGCGGCGTCTCAGGGGGTTAGGAGTGGGAGGCACTGTTCTACGGTGGTTCTCCTCCTACCTCCTGGGCCGCTCGCAGTCGGTGTTGACGGGAGGGCAGAGGTCCGCCCCGAGGTCTCTCGTTTGTGGAGTCCCCCAGGGGTCGGTTCTCTCTCCCCTCCTGTTCAACATCTACATGAAACCGCTGGGCGAGCTCATTCGTGGTTTCGGGGTGGAGTTTCATCAGTATGATACCCAACTTTTTCTCTCCACCCCGAACCAACCCAGTGATGCACTCGATGTGATGTCCCGTTGCCTGGAAGCGGTCCGGGTTTGGATGGGGAGAAACAGGCTTCGTCTCAATCCTGCCAAGACTGAGTGGCTGTACATACCGGCATCTCGGATAAACCAGGTTGTTCCACCACTAATAATGGGGGGTGAGGTGTTACCCCCCATCGATAGGGCTCGCAACTTGGGCGTCCTCTTGGATTCACGGCTCAATTTTGAAGACCATATAGGAGCCGTGACCAGGGGGGCTTTTGCCCAGCTTCGTCTGGTGCGCCAGTTGCGGCCCTATCTGGACCGAGATGCCCTACGCACAGTCACCCATGCGCTCATGACCTCCCGGCTAGACTACTGCAACGCTCTCTACATGGGGCTGCCCTTGAGGACCACTCGGAGGCTTCAACTGGTGCAGAATGCAGCTGCGTGAGTTGTTATGGGAGTTTCCCGATACTCCCGTGTAACACCTCTTCTCCGTGAGCTGCATTGGCTTCCGGTTGCCCTCCGGGTGAGATTCAAGGTGCTGGTAATGACCTATAAAGCTCTCAATGGCTTGGGTCCGGATTATCTAAGGGAACACCTGTTGCCGGCATCAACTTCCCATCGTCCCGTGCGCTCCCACAAGGAGGGCCTTCTTAGGGTACCGCCGGTCAAGGAATGCCGGCGGGTTATCCCCAGGGGAAGGGCGTTCTCTGTGGGCACGCCGGCCCTTTGGAACCATCTTCCCACAGAGCTTAGGACTGCCCCCGACCTTCGCTCATTTCGCAGGGATTTGAAAACTTGGCTTTTTGAGCTGTCTGGCCCAGACTGAGGGGTTTTAATTATTTATTAATGGGGTTTTAGTTTAAATTCAGGGACTTAATTTTAGTTTTAATCGATTTTAACTTTGTATGTATGTATTTTTAATTTTTCCCTGTAAACCGCCCTGAGTCCTACGGGAATAGGGCGGTATACAAGTTTAAATAATAAATAATAAATAAATAAACAAACTCAACAGGGAAGTCAGAAGGAAAGGTGACAGGTTGTAGTCACATACTGATTCACTTGACGACCACAGCAAAAAAAAAAGTTTGTAAAATTGGATACAGTTACGTGATGCCTCAGCTTACAACAAATCTTCAGTTTCTATTGTGGTTGGAAGCTGAAAACTATCAATAGCACCAGGGAGACCCAAGTTCATATCCACCTTTAGCCAATAGTGGGATTCAAATATGTGAACAAATGGTTCTCTGTGTGGATGCCGCTTCTGGAAGTCCATTCTGGGCCTGAGCAAAAACAAATTAGCTACTGGTTCTGCCGAAGTGGTGCAAACTGGCTGAATCCCACCAACTGCCTTTAGCCATGAAAATTCTCTGAATGACGTGGGGCTTGTTAGCCTCTCTATTTTTCTCAGCTCACCTTGCTTCATAGAGAAATGGGAGAAGACAATCTTATGATCCAGAATGAAAATGGGATAGAAATCTAACCAACAAACGAAGAAACAAACAGCTAGTGCAGGGGTAGGCAACCTTGGCTCTTTTATGACTCGTGGACTTCAACTCCCAGAATTCCTGAGCCAGGCTGGCTCAGGAATTCTGGGAGTTGAAGTCCACGAGTCATAAAAGAGCCAAGGTTGCCTACCCCTGAGCTAGTGTTATGATGAAGACTGAGAAGAGTGCTATTTTGCTTCCCTTATAAGAGTTTGTTTCTTTTTAAAAAGATGAATTTAGAGCCAAGGGACATCAGTTTGGCTTTTTATACTAAGTGCTAGATTTGCTCTGAGGAGACACGTGTGGATTGTCTCTTGGTGGAGTAGCATTGACATTCTCAGCTGCTGCTGAGTGGCAGAGCTTTGCCTGACGTGACACACTAGCCTTCTTCTCAGAAATCTCCTCGATCTGTTAACAGGTTAATGGACCTTAAAAATGTAGACTGATGATGATTCAGCTTGATGCTATTGGTGGATTAAGTATTTCACAATTTGAGGCAGCATCGATGCCCACAAGCATCACAAACATGACAAGAACCAAATAGTGTGGAGAGAGGAACGGGAACATAAGATAAGTCCTTTTAGAGTAAACATTTCGAGTCACACAACCAAATAATTTTTTTAAAAAAGTCTTGTAAAGAGTTTGAGGGGGGAAGCTGATTTTCACACCAGCTATCTGAATCCATATCACACAATTTGAATTTGATTTATATTAACAGGCTTTAGATAAGTGGCCCCCAATATTTTGGGCACCAGGGACCGGGTCCATGGAGAGAGGTTTTTCCGTGGACCGGAGAGAGTGTGGTTTCGTGGATGGGGCTTCACTTGTGGAGAGTGGCATGCCCAGTTTTTGGCATGCGACGGACCGAGGGCTGGGGACTCCTGCTTTAGAACACACATACCACTTCAATTTGGAAACAGAAAGTTTACAAGATCAATTTAGGTATAGTTTTACTTATTTTTAGATTTATATCTAGCCTATCTCCCCATAATAGCATTCAAAGTATAAAATCAAAATAAATCTACCATATTATAATTAAAACTCAAAAATTGCTAGGTCTAAATTACCTCATCATTATAGACATCATCACTTATTCTTTGACATCAAGTCAAATAATACAATAAGAAACAAATCCCAGCACCAATTGCCTCACCACAACAAGGCTACTGCTTCATGGTGCTTTACAGCCCTCTCTAAGCAGTTTACAATATCAGCCTATTGCCCCCCCCCCAACAATCTGGCTCCTCATTTTACCAACCTCGAAAGGATGGAAGGCTGAGTCAACCCTGAGCCGGTCAAGAGAATGGATTTACTTGGGAGCAGATGGCATCACATTTATTTTGGTCTCCCAAGATCAGAAATTCTAGAGTCTGGGAAGTGCCATTCTCCTATTACCAAATAGGTTTCCAGTGATGATGGCTAATATGTCATGGTGTCATTGCGCACATGAGAAGAATTATATACTTCACATAATTTGGATAAAGATTTAATGATGCATGAAATGCCTTCCCTTGCCTTCCCCAGCACCAATGCTCTAGCTTATGTTCAAAAAGAGCCTTGGTGGAGCAGTGGGCTAATGCCTCCTTAAGTAACACCAGCTGCCTGCAATTAGTGCAGGTTCGAGTCCCACCAGGCTCAAGGTTGACTCAGCCTTCCATCCTTCCGAGGTAGGTAAAATGAGGACCCAGATTGTTGGGGGCAATAAGCTGACTTTGTAAAAATACCACTTGGGGGCCCCCCGAAAACCCTAATAAGCAGGCATATACATAGAATGAAGACTATTGCTAAGCACATTGATTTGTGCTTCTTAGATTGTAAGCCGCCCTGAGTCTTCGGAGAAGGGCAGGATATAAATGGGATTAAAAAAAAAGTTCGTTGGATACAAGATACAAGTTGCTAACCCAAATTGAAACTGCACCATCTGTGCATATATCCAGGAGGAAAGGGTGTGTGTGTGTGTGTGTGTGTGTGTGTGTGTGTGTGTGTGTGTGAAACTCTCTTCGAAATGAATGCAATGCCATCAACCCTGAACATGGTTCAGCATCTTTTGGGAGGATGCTGAGTTTGTCTATAGTATTCAATACTGTATTCTCAAGCCAATAAGATAAATGATTAATTATACCAATTATAGTCATATAAATAGTATCATATTATATATCATGTCACATATCATGATCATAAATGTATTGCATAGCATCCGGGGACATGCAGCTAAAATTGAACCCTGGCAAAAGAGAGCTACTGAGGTTCTTGTCTTCTCCTCTTGGCAGGAGAATTTTGGGATCCTCCTGGACATTGGGTAGGGAGAGAGCCTGGCAGGGTGTCCTTTTCTCAGCTTCCATTGGTGCGCTAGTTGAAGCATTACCTGGCATAAGCAGACTTTGCCACGGTAATTCACATGTTTATCACCACTCAGTTGGACTATTGCAATGCACATATGTCTGTCTTTCAAGACTATCCAGAAACTGCAGTTGGTATAGAACACAGAGGCTCATTTGACAGCTACCACATATCATCAGGAGCACATTATACTTGTGCTACAGCAGGGGTCTTCAAACTTGGCCCTTTTATGACTTGTGGACTTCAACTCCCAGAATTCCTCAGCCAGGCATGCTGGCTGAGGAATTCTGGGACTTGAAGTCCATAAGTCATAAAAGGGCCAAGTTTGAAGACCCCTGTGCTACAGCTTCTGTGTTAGTTTCCAATGGGCTTCCAGGTGCACTTCAAAATTTCAGCTTTGTTTTATAGAGCTTTTCCTAGATCTGCATCCAGGACTATATTCTCCAAACAGACTCTTTACGGTCTGTCCTGGGAAAAGTTAAAGTCATTTCCAACTTCTGTGAAGGGAAGAAGGTTGAGGTTCAAATATCAGCAGCAGGACCTGCTCTTTGGAGTCAACCTTTGGCCACTATCAGATTTGCCCTCTCGTTGATTTCTTCATTATTTTGCTATGCTACTAGTTAGTTGTTTTTATTATTAGTTTTTTCACTGACTTATTTGCTTACTCTTGATGGTTTACTGTTTCATTTGCCCTGGCTGTTTTATTATTGGGCATTATTATGTTATTAACCAATTATGTTATTAACAAATCCCTGGAGTCTTAGTGGATCTTGTTAAATGAATGAATGTGTGAGTGAGGTTGAGCATCCAAGGCTTTGGTTCTAGCCTAGATTGGCTTATTGCACCTATTAAAGGTAAAGGTTCCCCCGCACATGCATGCTAGTTGTTTCCAACTCTAGGGGCCAGTGCTCATCTCCATTTCAAAGCCGAAGAGCCAGCACTTGTCCGAGGACGTCTCCGTGGTCATGTGGCCGGCATGACTAGATGCCAAAGGCGCACAGAATGCTGTTACCTTCCCACCGTAGTGGTCCCTATTTTTCTACTTGCATTTTTACATGCTTTCAAACTGCTAGGTTGGCAGAAGCTGGGACGAGTAACAGGCGCTCACTCTGTTACACGGCACTCAGGATTTGACCCGCCAAACTGCTGACCACCTGATCGACAAGCTCAGCATCCTAACCCACTGAGCCACCACATCCCACTATTGCACCTATTAGCAGCTCCTTAAATAAGTTGAGATTCTGAAGCTTGCCTGATAGCTGCTGTTCCCAAGAAAACATACATTTGGGTTGAGGAGGGGGAGGAGGAGGAGGAGGAGGAGGAGGAAGAGGAGGAGGAGGAGGAGGAGGAGGAGGAGCAGGAGGAGCAGGAGCAGGAGCAGGAGCAGGAGGAGGAGGCATGGGTTCTATGACAGCTGCAGCAAGTGCAACCACTATTCTTCTGAATCCCGTTTTCCACTTCATATTTGAAGGGCTGCACATTAAAACCATGAAAACACATAATCTGGCACACATCTGCTCAGAGCAGCTGTTTCTTCTTGCATCAGATCCTTGAAATAGAGATGAATCACTTAAAGTTGCATCATTTTTGTTGGCTTTTAAAAACAGGTAACCAAGTATGCGCGAATCTTTCTGCTGTAGCTTTAAGAAGCCTTTTATTGGAATGTCATTGTAACAGCTAATTAGCTAATTAAACCAGTGTAAACTAAAGCACAAATGGGAGGAATATAGTTTAGCACATGGTGCAAATCCAACCACTGTTTTGACATGCTGTGTGAGCCAGACCGCCACATGAAGTCATAGTATGGTTTATTTGTTAGTTCATACCATATTATATGAATACCCACATTCTGTTTTATTAACTCAGTTCAGGGTTTAATGTCCCCAAATGGCTTGGACATCATTAAAAGCACAAAAACAGAGTTAGTTTTTTAAAAAAAATAGTTATAAAGCAAAGGCAGGAGGGGACAGTCATAGATCCAGCCCTACCATTAGACAGCTGCTTCAGAGAAGGCCACACTGCTATGTCTGGACTGCAAAGATGCATTTCATATTCTAAGTCTTCGCTACCATCTATTGACCATCTGGATTTTTGCAGTCCAACTATAGTAGCCCTACAAAGGATTTTCAAATTCTCAGCTGAGTAATTTATTACTATTGCATTTTTTTTCTGCCATGGAGGGATATATGTATTTTATTTGGCTAATATGCCACAAAAGGGTGATTGGTTGACTGGGCTCAAATGCCTATTGTGGCTGATATTTGTCTACCTGACTCTCCCTCACTGGTTTCTTAGGACAGCCAAATGAAGATCATGAGCATTGTGGAAGAGGATAAAGAACATCACAAATTGTGAATATAATATCAACAAAATTGTCAAGCAGTTTGTAGGGATGCAACATGGTCTGCAAATGATGAGGCAAGGGAGAAATAGAAACAGCAGTATTTTGCTCTATCAACCATCCTGGGGGAAAGAGCTGCATTCTTTCTTATGGACACATTTTATACAGTATGCATCCAGTGCATACAAATGAGAATGTAATTCAGCCCAGAAGAAAACTAGGTGATAATGCTGCCACTTGAATTAATCTCATGCAAGTTGCTATGAAACCACCAGGTAAACCCAAACAGCATCCAGGAAGAGAAAATTACAGGCAGAAGTTGTTGGTAGAATGGAGGATTTAATGGTCGGCAGGCTCTGCAAGAACATTGCTTTTGCAAGTATCCAATGTTGGTTAATACATGAGACAACAACCTGCTCTATAACTGGAAAACTTCAATCTTGTCAGCTAATTCAGAGGATATGGCTTCTGAGAACAGAATTTGTTTTAAGGGAGACTGATATAGCTATTTCAAACTTATTTATTCTCATCAGTCAGCCACACCCTTCTGAGATTCGAACCTGGGCTGATTGCACATTAGGCAATTGTTCTGATGAGAACAAATAAGTTTGAAATAGCTATATCAGTCTCCCTTTAATTCTTTGTTAGCAATCCAAAAAATTTACACACACACACACACACACACACATATATATATATATACACATACACTAAAACGTTAACAAAACCAATGTATGAAAACCATATTAATATATACATTGAAAGGGCAGCGGAAAGAACAATTTATTTGACCTTCACAGGCTGAGCTGAAGAAATAGATCTTCAACAGCATCTAAAAGTCATAGCAGCCAACATCACCAGAATTTCATGAAGGATGATATTCTAGAGCAGGGGTAGGCAACCTTGGCTCTTTTATGACACGTGGACTTCAACTCCCAGAATTCCTGAGCCAGCTGGCTCAGGAATTCTGGGAGTTGAAGTCCACGAGTCATAAAAGAGCCAAGGTTGCCTACCCCTACTCTAGAGCAATGTTTCTCAATTTTAGCAACTTTATGATTTGTAGACTTCAACTCCCCTCATTCTCCTAGAGCATTTTATAACTGATGCAATAATTATCATTTCACCTATGTCAAAATGGAAAAGAACCACCCCACCAATTCTCAGTTATCATAGTGAGAAAAGACTGTGGGACACCTGAAAAGGGCCTGGAGTCTTATACATCCTTAGGATTATAGATGGTCCACCCAGATGTTTACACAGATGTCTGGGCAAGGTCTACATGACATGTGTAACATCAGAGAGTGCAGTTGGAGAGCACAGTCATATTCTCCATGCCTGTTGATTGACAACACTGTCAATAATGCTCAACCAGATCTCTGAAATAATCCAAACTACAATTTTTGGTACTTCTTTCTGAAATCCATAAATCCCTGGTGCATAACTAGCACCAGGCAGGAATGTGGAAGCAATCCAAAGAAACTATGAATACCGAAAGATTAGATTATCTCAATCACATTCCATAATGTCATAAACACTCATGCTAAAGTGAGAGAAATTCAACAAACACCCTACCCTTGTCATGGCATCACGAATAAGGAAAAGATTAATATTTACAACTACAGCATTAAGATTATTCAAACTAATATATCCATGGGATATCATGTCTGCAGTTATCTGTCAACTTATTAAACACTTCCAGGGTTAGAGCATACTTGACAAATACTAAGAGCAGTTATATAGCATTGTGGGAAGAATCCAGAGAAAGAAATATTTTGGGAAATATTAAAAAGGCAGAATATATTTCCCCAAAGGATTTTAAAGGCAGAAACCAACCTCCCCCCCCCCCAAAGTCTCTCTGCCCCAGATAGAAACCAGGTTTGCAGAAATACAGATGTGATAATCTTGTCAGAAAGATAGGAGTCAGGAAACTGGCATTAGGAAGAAAGATCTCTAGAATCAACAATCCCTCACACCAAAAAAATCTAAGAGTCATCAGCCCCAGCCCCAGGGAAGCAGGATATGACCTTAGGGACATAATAGGATTAACCCACCGCCATCAGAATACCAGAAAGGCACACTCAGACTCAGGTCAAAGTTCATGCCACAGGAACAACTCCAAACGAAAGCTCAAGAAGGTATAAAAACCCACTCCCTATTACATGTGCTTTTTTTTTCCTTCCAGAGCCGTCTTTCCATCTGGCTCTCCTCTTCAATAAACTGCAAATCTTATTTCTAAAGCGGTCGCCATGTTGTTTATTCCCGGCTTGGACTGGACCCTGATGAAGACTTTTCCTTCAACAGTACAATATGTCATATAGCATAATCAGTTAAGCTACTAAAATATCTAAGAAATGAAGTAAAATATATCCGCTGTCTGGAGATAGTGATGAATATTGAAGGTTTCTGGACAGATTTTGTTTTAGCTCTGCTACAACCATGATTTCTTTTGAATGAAAATGAATGAAATATAAATAAATTACCTGTCCTTTAGATTCTTCCTTGTGGCTGAGTTAGTGTTATCTACCAGCAGTCCTTATATCGGAAGAAAATCATGCTAGCAGAAATTGGTTGTCCCCATTGCCAGTTCTTACTCTTCCAGAGTAACAGTGCTGGTGAAGGGAGATTACCTTAATTTAAAGAGAGTGGTAGGTTGCTTCCCTATCAAGTATCACCAGCTACACTTTTGGGGAAGGGGATATTCTTCTCTGTAATGTAGGATTGGACAAGTATAGATTGTTATCTGGTACAGAAAATTAATCATCTTTCAACCTAAGTGTTTCACCTTATACCTTTCCAACGTAATGGGTTGCAGGTACTTATTACTATTACTTTCCTATTACCTAGTAGTCGTATTGGTTTCTTATGACTTTCACTTTGTTGGTTGTATCTTATGATTTATGATTTATCACTTTGTTGCTTGTATGTAGACTGACAGTGTATGCACTTGAGACAAATCTGCTGTGTATCCAATCACATTTGGCCAATAAAGAATATTCTATTCTATTCTATTCTATTCTATTCCATTCCATTCCATTCCATTCCATTCCATTCCATTCCATTCCATTCCATTCCATTCTATTCTATTCTATTCTATTCTATTCTATTCTATTCTATTCTATTCTATTCTATTCATAAGGGGAGGATCAGGAGAAGTGTGACAGGATATTCCAATGCTCCTACCTGGTTTAAGCCCTTCCTGTTACCTCTTATAAATGGATGGGATGGGATGTTCAGAATCTAAAAGAGATTCTCATTCTGGACACAGATACCTTGTTCTCTTATTAGTCGTAGAAAAGAATAACATCGCTCACAGTGGCTGGGGTGAAAATGCTGTGAAAGCTCCTCCTTTGCAGGCCGGCAGATAAAATAGCTTCTGAAAATGAAAACAAATCACTTATTGTAATCTCTAACCACCCCAATAAACCTAGTTAAAGAAGCTTCTGTGAGAATCGTGCTTTGGGATATAATTGGCTGTCAAGAATTGATAGAGGGTAGAGTATTCTCCTGAAAGAATGCCTCATTTGTGTTGAAGGTGGCTTGGCTAACAAGTAACAGCTGGGGCAGGGGATGGGAGTGAAGCAGGACAAAGGAAATGATAACAAGAGTTTTCCATCCCTCATTAGTGGTACAAGGGATCGGCATCATAGGTAGCAAGTGACCAACATATCCAGTTCTTAATATGGAAGTTGCCAGAAAATAGATATGGAAAATACATGTACTAGAATACAGTAATTGGCCTGTTTTGTAATAACAATCATCCCCTACCAAAGGGGATATTATTTCCAATAAATGTTCTGTTATTCTTATTTTATTTTATTTTGCCCTTTTTTCTCTTCCGTTAGCACTATAGCACTAATAGCACTATAAGCTATGATAGCCTTCCTATATTATAATTGGAACTGGGTAGGGTAGGACTGGAACACTCTGTTACCCTCTTTTTAAAGACACCTAATGATAACAAGGATATCAATGCTTCTCATTCCATAGACACCCTGTCTATTTCAGCAGGCAACCTTAAGTAACGCATTGATAGCCTTAATTGTGATTTTATTTATTAATCATTTAATTTATTATTTATAATGAAACCTTTACAGCCTACCTGTCCTCTATCATATCCTCTTAATAACCCAGCTAGGCAGAAAGTTAGTATCTGGCTCAAATCCACCCATAGAAGAACGTGGAGCTATTTCATGTTCCAGTTCAGGCCTTTCATATTTGAGGTATAACTCTGGCAACAAAATGCCTTGAGCTCTTCTTGTGAGCTTGACACGATGACACTTCACTACCCTAACTCATGATCAATTAACTCTCAGTTACATTTACTTAACACCCCTTCCCCCTAGAACAGGGGTAGGCAACCTCAGCTCTTTTATGACTCGTGGACTTCAATTCCCAGCTGACTCAGGAATTCTGGGAGTTGAAGTCCATGTCATAAAAGAGCCGAGGTTGCCTACCCCTGCCCTAGAAAGAAACTTTGAAAATACCCACTCTGCTCACCTGAAATGTTTCTTATTAAAGTCATGGTTTTCTAGATTCACATTACACTGACCTAACTACTCTTTATATCGGTCTGCAGATTCTGGTTTGCATCTCTTAATATTTCTAACTGTTGGGGATTCTAGTTAGGAAACTTGAGAATTATAATCCCATTAGATTTGGACACTGATCTATCCAGGTGGCATCAAGCAAATAGTAGCTACTACTATTCCTGTCCACCATGGAAAGTCACCATGTCCACCCAGTCCAACAGTTGCCAAGAAATAGACTGTTGTATATTATGAGAGCAGTGAAGCGACCTTACAATGATGATGACTTTAATTTATAAGATTTTCAACTATATAATTAAGGTTTTATTTTAACATCTCTATTATTTTGAAATGAGTTTTTTAAAATAATAATAATAATAATAATAATAATAATAATAATAATAATAATAATAATAATAATAATAATAATAATAATAATAATAATTATCCTCCTTGGAGCCCATTTGGAAAGCAAGTATGTAAAACCTCTGAAATCCTGTCAGGCTTGAAAACTGCCAAACCTATTTACATATTTTATTTTTAGATTTTTATATTCCCAACTCAAAGTGGCGAACATAGAAATATTTCTTCCTCTTCCTGTTTTCCACACAATTTATCCTGTGAATTAGAGTGTGAGAGAGCGGCTGGCCCAAAATTGCCCAAAATCAGAAAATGATGTTAGTCAACTCAGTGATTTTTTAAAAGGCTCCACTGTGCTTGTGAGAATGATGGCTGATCCCTTCGTGTCCCGATTCTCAGTCCATGGGAGACAACAGTCCCACAGTCTCCTCACAAGAAGCAGCTTTCGACTTCTGGGTGGCTCTTCAGCGGCGCGGATGGTCGGGATCGACCGCCAGCCCCTCGATCTCGTTAAAGCCACAGAACAGCGACGATCAGCTGTTCTGCGGCTTGAAAACCCTTCCCCTCAGGTGAAGAGGGGAAGGGGAGCGCTCTGGGTAGGGGTAGAGCTCCCCTAGAGCCCTAGAATATTTATTCTGGGGCTTGAAGGGTGGGAGCTCCCCTGAAGCCCGGAGATACTCCGGATCGGGGGGACTTCTCTGCTATAAGCAGAACAAGATGCTGAATCCACTCCTGCTGGATTTGATTATCTTGAGTAACTGAAGCAGGCAGAGCGGATGCAGGAGCTGTATAAATAGCAAGTATAAGACTTTAACTCTGGAATTTCAACTTTTTTCCTGTTTCAACAATCGTTTTAAAAAAGAAGGGGAAGATGGCGCCTGAGTGATTTTTTTTTGTAACAAGAATTGAAAGTGTTTGGCTGGTGTTTTTTTTCTTCTTCTTCTCAAAGTGAAAGTGATTGTTTGGATATTGAGGAGGAATATGCAAAGTGGATTCTCAAAACTTTAAAAGATTTTGTTACATTTTGGAGCTGTTTAAAAATGATTATAAGACTTGGATATTTAACAGTTAAACTACAATAGCAAGTGGGGCGGAAAAGTGAAAGTGTGTAACGAAAGTTAATTAGGTGTTAAAATGGCTTCCAAACCGCCTAGAATTCCCGTTTCTAAAAGTCCGGGGGCATCGCCTGTTCAGCAATTCGGAATTCAATCTTTGATGTCACCCTCTGCAGTTGCTGCACCTGTACTGACTTTAAAAGATTTACAAGATTCTTTAAAAGATGCTTTAAAACTTCAGTCTGAAAAAATATCTGAGCAGGTGGCAGAACGTATTGAAGAGAAAAATAAGGAAATATGGGAGGATATTCTGTTGGCATTTCAGGGGCTCTCAGGTTGTATTGAGAGTCTGGATGAATGTGTGGAAGAAGTGAAACAAAATAATCTGATGTTGGAGGCTAAAATGTGTGAAGTTGAGAATAAAATGGATAAAATTGACGATGAAGTGGTGATGATACAATATAGAGACATGGAGTTTGCCCTGAGGATAAGAGGTTTAAAAGAAAATCCACAGGAAAATCTGGAGGAGATGTTGGTGGATGCTTTGGGAATTCAACCGGAAGATTTTTTGTGGAGATAGATAAAGTATTCCGTGTTAATTCTTGGATTGCTAGGCAAAGGAAACTGCCAAGAGATGTGGTCGTGTATTTTACAAAGAGAAAGATCAGAAATGAGATCATTCAAGCTTTTTACAACAATAGATTTAAAGTGGCTAATCAAGAGGTTTTGATTCTGAAAGAGATTCCCCCAAGAATTTTGAGAAAAAGGAAAGATTTTGTTTTTCTGGCAGATGAATTAAAAAAACAACAGCTTCAGTTCAGATGGGAGTTACCAATGGGGATTGTGGTGAATTATGCTGGAGTAAGATATCGTCTTAATACAGTCCTGGAGGCACGTGATTTTTATTCTAATGTATTGAAAGCAGGTTCACCGCCATCTTCAGAAGTTAAAAGAGGAAAAGAAGAAGGAGGGCGACAGTTACAAGAAATACAGCAAATTTCGGAAATCGTGCCACCCCTGGTTTTATTAGAAGAATATAAGACTCAAAGAGTGACACGGGCTGCATCTAGATGTAAGGAACAAGAACAACAACAACAGAAACAGTGTTCTATAACTACAAGTCAGGAATCTACTTCTACTGAAGCAGTGGGAGGAGCTAGGCCAAAGAGGCAGATGCTTGTGGATTTGCAAGAAATGCTCCGAAAGCTTCAAGTCGCAAAAGATGGCGACAAAGTTTTTAACCTGGAATGTTAATGGATTAAATTCACCACAAAAGAGAAAGAATTTCAGTATTTGAAACAATTTAAAAATGATGTTATATGTTTGCAAGAAACGCATATTCACGCATCTGATCAAAAATATTTGATAAATTCTAGACTGGGTATACAATTTATTGCATCTGCTCCAGAGAAGAAAAATGGAGTAGTTATTTATGTAAAGAAAGACTTAACAGCTGAAGCAGATAAACAAGGAAGATATATTATAATTGAACTATTAATAGAAGGGAAGAAAACACTTTTAATTGGAGTATATGCACCTAATCAACAGCAAGGAGAATTTTATAAACTGTTACATAACAAAATAATTCAATGGGATTTAAGGTGCTGGTACTTACCTTTAAAGCCCTACATGGCTTAGGCCCGGGATATCTGCAGGACCGTCTGCTGCCGGGGACGACTTCCCATCGCCCAGTGCACTCACACAGAGAGGGCCTCCTCAGGGTGCCGTCGGCCAATGTCGGCTGGCGACCCCCAGGGGGAGGGCCTTCTCTGTGGGAGTACCAGCCCTTTGGAATCAACTCCCCCTTGAGCTTCGGATGGCCCCGGACCTCCGGTCCTTTCGCCGCGACCTCAAGACGTTCTTTTTTCATCAGGCTGACCTGGATTGATGATGGGTTTTTAAAAGTTTTAATTTTAACTGTGTAATTAATATTTGGGGCTGTTATTTAATTTTTTCTTAACTTTTGTACTGCTGGTTTTTTTTATTGTTGTTAGCCGCCCTGAGTCCTCTGGGAGATAGGGCGGCATATAAGTCCCATAATAAATAAATAAAAAATATAAATCGTGTATTTTAATGGGAGATTGGAATGGAGTGTTGGATACTCAGAAAGATAAAAAAGGATCTTTTAAAAATACTCCAAGCCACGCTAGATTGCCAAAATCTTTTTTTGATTTGAAAGATGACTTGGAATTGAGAGATGTCTGGAGAGAACGAAATTTGGAAGAAAAGGATTTTACTTTTTTTTCTGATAAACATCAATCTTTTTCTAGGATTGATTTTGTATTAACTACTAATGATTTTTTTTCTAGGATTAAGAAGATTAAGATCTGTCCAAGAACTCTATCAGATCATAGTCCAGTTTGGATGGAATTGGACAAGGGCAAGGGGGATAGAAGATCATGGAGGTTAAATGAAAATTTGTTTAGATATGAAGAAAATGTGGTAGAATGTAAAAAGCAAATGCGAGAATTTTTTATTATGAATATGCATAAGGGTACTCCCATTGAAATGGTCTGGGATGCAAGTAAAGCTTATATGAGAGGAGTGTTAATATATATGAATAATAAACATAGATATAGATTGGAATATAAGCGTAAAGAAATAGAGGAGGAAATAAAGTTGAAAGAGAAAGCTCTTATTTTGAACCCATCTGATAAGAGGTTGAAAGAAGTAATTAATTTGCTAAGAGGACACTTTGATATGTTAATGGCAGATCAAGTAGCAACTAACTTACGATATGCCAAACATAATACTTTTAACAATGCTAATAAGCCGGGTAGGTGGTTAGCTTATTTATTAAGGAAAAAACAAAGATCACGTAATATTGATAAGATAGAATATAAGGGTAAAGAGGTGTTTCAGCAAAATCTTATTGAAAAAGCTTTTGTTGAATTTTATTCTAAATTATATGCTAGGGATATAAAGCAAGGTTTAGATAAGGATAGTTATTTACAAGATGTGAATATCCCAATACTTACACAAGAGCAACGGGAAGGGATGAATCAATTGATAACTGCTGAAGAAATTATTTTAGCAATTAAACAATTAAAAGTGGGTAAGGCACCTGGTACAGATGGTTTAACAGCTATTTATTATAAAAAATTACAATCAGAAATGGTGGAGGCTTTAAAAGAATTATTTAGAACAATTCAGTCTGCAGGAGAAGTGCCTCCATAGTGGAAAACATCATTTATAACTTTGATCCCGAAGGAAGATCAAGATCTTGTTCAACTTAAAAATTATAGGCCTATATCGCTTTTAAATAATGATTATAAAATATTTGCAAAGATTTTAGCAAATAGATTAATGGGGGTTATGCAGCAAATGATTTACTCTGATCAAACAGGATTTATAAGTGGTAGGCAAATGAAAAATAATGTGAGACATATTGTAAATTTATTAGAATATTTGGAAAGAAATAATCAAGTCCCTGCAGCGCTGATTTTTTTGGATGCTGAAAAAGCGTTTGATCAATTGAATTGGCAATTTTTATTTAAAGTTTTGGAGAAGATGGAGTTTGGTGATAAATTTTTACAACCTATTAGGGCAATATATCAAAAACAAACAGCTCAAATAATAATCAATGGTAGTTTAACAGAAGCTTGTAAAATTGAAAAGGGTACAAGACAGGGTTATCCACTGTCGCCATTATTGTTTGTTTTAACATTGGAAATATTGTTGATCAAGATACGTGATTCAAAGAAAATAAAGGGAATTAAAATTAAAGATCAAGATTATAGATTGAAAGCGTTTGCGGATGACTTAGTTATTACATTAAGTCAACTGACTCAATCGGTTATAGATTTAATGGAAATAATTTTACAATATGGACAAGTTTCTGGATTTAAGGTAAATAGGCAAAAAACTAAAATATTGTCTAAAATATGACTAAAGAACAAAAGGAAGTTTTAGGAAAACTAACGGGATTTGAAATAGTTAAGAAGATTAAATACTTGGGGGTATATCTTTCAGCTTCAAATGCGAAATTATATAAAAATAATTATGAATTGTTATGGTTAAAAATACAAAAAGAACTAGATAGTTGGAAAAAATTACAACTGTCCTTATTGGGAAGAATTGCAGCTGTGAAAATGAATGTTTTACCTAAATTCTTATTCTTGTTTCAAATGATACCTATATTTAAAAAAGACTCAAATTTGGAGGAATGGCAGAGAGGTATTAATAAATTTATTTGGGCAGGGAAGAGACCGAGAGTTAAACTTAAGATAATGCAAGATGTACGTGAAAGAGGTGGTCTTAAAATGCCCAATTTTAAATTATACTATGAGGCTGCGGCATTATCATCAATTAGTAATTGGTTTAACTTAATACAAGGGAGATTATTGAATATTGAAGGATATGATTTGTTATATGGTTGGCATGCTTATTTATTATATGACAAAAAAAGTGGATAATGTTTTTAAGACACATATATTAAGATATGCCCTGTTGCGAGTTTGGAAAAAATATCGTTATAAGTTGAATTTTAAAATTCCAATTTGGGCAATACCTAAACATGCGATAGAAGATATAAATGAGGGATTTAAGCATGATGTGATTACATATACTGTAAAGAAATTCTTAGATTGGAAAGAAATGTATGGCAATTAAAGCCATTTAATATTTTAAAAGAAGAAAAAATAGTACAAACTTGGTTTCAGTATGGGCAGTTACAAGCTAGATGGAAACAGGATCAGAAAATTGGTATTTCCATAGTAGATGAAAATTTGGTTAAACAAATTAGAAATCAAAGTCCTGCACATATAAGAAGGATATATAATGCATTGATAGAAATAGACTCAGAAACGGAACTTGTTAAAGATTGTATGATAAAATGGGCCCACAATATTCAAGAATCAATAACGATGGATACTTGGGAAACAATCTGGGTCAGAAATGTAAAATTTACACAGGCGCAAAATTTAAGAGAGAATTTTTATAAGATGTTTTATAGATGGCATTTAGATCCTAAGAAATTGGCATGTATGTATCCAAATTATCAGCCTAAATGCTGGAGGTGTGGTTGTAATGATGCAACGTATTATCATATATGGTGGACTTGTAAAAAAGTTAAAGCGTTTTGGATTAAAATTTGGTGGAATATGCAGAAGATATTTTAAAAAAAGATAAAGTTTTCTCCACAATTATTTTTGCTGGGTATTACTATAGACTGTACTGCTATAGAAACTAAATTGATGTTGAATTTAATAATGGCAGCAAGACTTTTGGTAGCGCAATATTGGAAAAAGGAGGATTTGCCTACTATAGAAGAATGGACTTTAAAAGTTTCGAACCTGGCAGAAATGGCAAAAATTTCAGCATATTTGAAAGACCATTCACAACAAAGATATATCTTGGAATGGAGAAGATGGATTGATTACATTCAGAATAAATATGGGACTAAAGAGTTTCATTTAGCATTTGAATAAGTATTAGATTTATTATTATTTAGTTATTTTTAAGGAGAGTTAAAGTGCGATAGGATTTAAAGTGTTATTATAGTTAGTTAGCATATTATAGTTTAAGATTGTTAGGGTCAATACCCTGTATTATGCTCTGGGAAGTCGGGGGGGGGGAGAGGGAGGTGAAATTGGGTGGGGGTGGGGGAGGGATGGGTTTTATGTTTAAAATGTATCTGTAAAACTTTTTAATAAAAAAAAGAAGCAGCTTTCCAGAGCATTTGTGGGTGATCTTCCATCCTCTCCTTGTCCAGAGAGGGACTAAAGAACCAGACAACTCACCAGGTCTTCAATCTTTGCTGCAGCCATTGTCTCCATCATTGCCAGAGATATGTTTAGTTTGCCACACCTTCCCTGGAAGTCCCATTATGGCAGTCTCTTTTGAAGGAAGAGGGACACTGTCCTCACAACAGTTATCCCAACAGCTTCATTTCCACTGGAACAATCTCATTAACCAAAAGCCAGCTGGTGAAGCCTTCTGATGTAATCCCTTAAAAGTCCCTTAGATTTATTTTTTTAAAGGCTGCTGCATCTGCTTGGATGGAATGAATACTCTTGATTCCACTGTCAAAAATAATTCTTGTTAGGTTTCCGCATTTGCGATTTCACAATTAATGCCTTCTCAGTCTTTCCACTTTTACTGGTGCCACTTGGCCTTTATAGATCAGCTGTCTGCCAGCAAAAATCAAGTATTTAAAGCACTAGATATTAGTGAGTTAAGTGTTGCACATTTTTGTAATGGCAGTAATGGGCAGGGAAAACAGACCAAATTCAGTTTCATCCCGCTAATGTTTAATCAGATCAGGTGCTACAGAATTCTTTCATCCCTTCTAATAAATTTCAAGACAAACTTTATCTATCTGCTTCTATGTTAGAGTGCAATCTATCTAGAGTGTATCAAAGTGGAAAATATTCTATAAATTATATAAGATATAAAGTGTGTTTATAAGATTGGAGATGATTAAATCATTTCTAGACTCCATTGCTCTGTTGCCATACAAAATATTACTGAAACAGAATGCACATCCTATCAATTCTGCTCACCTCTAGAATGTATTATATTTCTTCTGAATTTCAAGGTGATATTTTCTTACCATTATTGAGAGCTATTGAGACAGTTATCTGCCCTAAATTTGTTTAATCCTTCTATTTATTTACAAAAGGGCCACCCCACATTTTTGTCAGCCTGAAGGAAATTTTCAAAGATTAGAACGTTCTGCCTCAACTTCAGAACATCATAGAGCTGCCTCATGTGACCATGTTTTTAATTTATTCTTTATTCATGTTATTCGTTCTTCTGAACTCATCAATGAAAGGGGGGTGGGGTGTCTTATGTTAACTGAAGATGCTTCCGGACAGAAACAACATTACAAATGTGTAGCAGTCCTTTTTTGTTTTTTAATTTAAGAGATGACCTCAGAAAGAAGAGGAAATTTGAGAGAAAGATCATATATAAAAAAGATAAATAGAGGTACCCATTGACCTTGCTTGTCAGTACCTGGCTGGGAATGGCAATCACATGACCCCAGGACATAGCAATCATCATAAATACATTCTTGTTGCCAAGCGCCCAAATGTTCATCATGTGACCATGGGGATGTTATGAAGGTCGTATGTGCAAGAACTAGTAATAATAAGTTGGAAGGGACCTTGGAGGTCATCTAGTCCAACCCCCTGCTCAGGCAGGAAACCTTATACCATTTCAGGCAAATGGCTATCCAGTCTCTTCTTAAAAACCTCCAGTGTTGGAGCATTCACCACTTCTGCAGGCAGGTTGTTCCACTGGTTAATTGTTCTAACTGTCAGGAAGTTTCTCCTTAGTTCTAGGTTGCTTGACTAGTTTCCATCCATTGCTTCTTGTCCTGCCTTCAGGTGCTTTGGAGAATAGCTTCACTCCCTCTTCTTTGTGGCAACCCCTGAGATATTGGAACACTGCTATCATGTCACCCCTCACTCTTCTCTTCGTTAAACTACACATACCCAAGTCCAGCAACCATTCCCTATATGTTTTAGCTTCCAGTCCCCCAATCATCTTTGTTGCTCTTCTCTGTTCCCTTTCTAGAGTCTCGACATCTTTTTTACATCGTGGTGACCAAAACTGGATGCAGTATTCCAGGTGTGGCCTTACCAAAGCATTGTAAAGTGGTATTAGTACTTCACTTGATCTTGATTCTATCCCTCTTGATTCTATCCCTCTGCTAGCACTGTGTTGGCTTTTTTGGCAGCTGCAGCACACTAGTTATAAATCACTTTTTTTCAGTGCCCTGTAATTTCAAGCAATCACTAAATGAATGGATGTAAGTCGACAACTACCTGTATTGTATTTCATTTACATATGCTCAGGTATTTTGTTTACCTCTTTTTTATGTATGCAGATAGAACAATTTTAAAAATAAAAGAAAAATAAAAGGGAAGAAAGAATGGCAATTGCTGGGTGAATGAAAGGCTGGGGTAACACTTACCCTTTAAGGGAAGCGGTTCAGATCTGGGCTGCAAAATCAGAACAATCTCTAGATGGCAGCAGAGAGATAGAGAAATTTTTTACAGGGTCCTGAAGATTGGAAATGCTGCTAAACCTGACAGAAATTCTACTGGACCTGCCAGTGTGGCTGCAAGGCAGTGATGAAAGCCTTGCCTGTTTTTTTTTAATGCATGTCACTTCCATCACACCATGACAGCTATTATTTTGACTTTTTTCTCCATACCCCACAGATGCCCTGCCTTCTATGGTTCAGAGGGGAGGGGGAAAAAGGGGGGGGCGCAGCTCATAACTTTCATAAATAAATACAACAATATACCACAGTACAATATACCACTGGAGCAAAAGCTAAATTCTGAAAAGTTCTGATCAAGATTAGGGCTACAATAACTGGCCTGCAAAAAAACAACAGATCATCCCTAGGAGCAGGAAATGTGGTTTTTTTCTGCATTTCTTTGCTGCCATCTAGTGGTTGTTTGGATTTTTATATCACAGATGTGCTAACTCTACTACTGTAATAAAGTGAATTTCTGGAAACAGGGATAATTTGCAGACCACAAAGGTTTATACCCCAAGGCAAGGCAGCAATTCAGTTTTCCACAGTGACTAATGTTTCAATATGAGTGAGTGAGTGAGCCTAACTTAGATAATTAGAGGAAGGAAAGATAATCAACAGAGATAGAAAGTTGTTGCATTTAACTAGCAATATTTATTTGACCGGCATCAAATCATTGAGCTAAAAATCATCCAACCATCTTGGAGAAAAATAAACACATTGACACCCTAGTTGAAAGTAGTATGCATTCAGTCAAAGACTATTATACAAGTAGTCCTTGACTTACAACAATTCATTTTGTGGCCATTTGAAGTTACAATGGCACTGGAAAAAGTGACTTAGGCCCGTTTTTCACACTTGCGACCGTTGCACATCCCCATGTCATGTGATCAAAATTCAGATGCTTGGTAACTGACTCATATTTATGATGGTTTCATTGTCCTGGGGTCATGTGATCACATTTCGCAGCCCTTCTGGCAAGCAAAGTCAACGGGGAAGCCAGATTCACTTAACCACCAGGTTACTATCTTAACAGCTGCAGTGATTCACTTAACAACGGTGGCAAGAAAGGTTGCAAAGTAGGGCAAAACTCACTTAACAGCTGTCACGCTTGGCAACAGAAATTTTGGGCCCAGTTGTAGTCGTAAGTCAAGGATTATCGGCAGGATGAAAGGATTTGACTGAGCAAACCAAAGCAATTGTCAAACCATAGTCTTCCTCCCTCTCTCTCTCTTTTCTTTCACTCCCATTTTCTCTTATAACTTGCCTTGCCTGCGTGCCTGCATGCTCTTATGCATATAGAATGCAAATACTTTATCCTTCAAAATGCTCCCAGCTGCAGCTGTTGGGGATTCATAATAGATATCTAATTGCTAAAACTTGTATGCTGTTTACAGGGTTGGCTTTCATGTCATTCAGGGACAATCCAGCCCTCTTGTATATTTGCCACAGTGTGAACTTTCTGCACTGCAGGACTGTGATATCGGCTTTGTTGCCCCAAGAGACTGAGACTGAACTCTTCTAAGGTGTGGGTTATTTTTGGCATGCTATTGTGGGCATGCTTAAAAACAGCGGACCTGAAATTTCAAACTGAAAATCAAATTTGGATTTGGAGTAGAAATTTCTTTTGACTGCCAAGTTTTGAAAGCTTTGGACTCTTGATTCTTTCAGTTGTTTTCTGAATATGAAACATCCTAACCTCTCAACTTCTAAAACTAAATTCAACTTAATTTCAGTTATTGTTTACTGACTGCCATTAAACACTAATGTCTCAGCTGACAAATACAGTTGGCCTTTGACTATCAGATACGGTCAGATCAGGATGAAAATTGCCCTACTATAGACAGAAAACACTCACAAGAATATAGTTAATTGAGTAATGCAGCAAAATAGATATCAACTACCCTCCTATAACAATACTTTGCCAACCTAAGAGAACTCAGCATAAATCTCATTGTGGAAATGATGCTATTCTGACATCAAGACAAATAAGCCAGCAATTTAGCTTTGCCAGCAAGATTTATTCTCAACATATATGTATTCTCAGTGCTAAGGCCAAGATTTGATGACTACATGATGAGCTACATGTTCGAAGGAACTATGGTTCCTGATAATGTATTTTAACTTATATTTTTGCATTCCGGATTTAGTCCCCTGCAAGAATAAACTTCACAGCATGATCTGGAGGGGAAAAAAAGAATCAATGCAATAGATTGCGTGCAACAGACTTTGCAACCATTTTCTTGACGTTCTTCAAGCTCACTTTTAAGAAAGACCACAATGACTTCACTTGTACTATTACAATGGGTATCACTAGATTGTACCCCGCCAAAATTTCACCAAAGCATTTTTTTAATATTCAGAATAGAGTTCTAATTTTTGATTAGTTTCCCCTGAGGCCTGTTTTTGGAGAAAGGTGCCAAGATATTCATTCAAGGAGAGCCAAATTGGTGTAGCGGTTAAGATACTAGGCTACATGAAAAGCAGATCATGTATTTTAGTCTGGCCTTAAGCGTGAAGCCAGGGAGAAGAATGGAACAGCTCAATTCACTAAAAATACTTGCTTTTATGTGGATATCTTAGGGGAATTGTTTAATGTAATATCAAAATATTTTCTGTCATGTGAAGGGACTTTCCCAGTTCACTTTACAGTTATGGGCTATTAGCAGTGGGGACAGCTATATTCTAAAATATACCCTGAGGTATTTGCCAACATTTTAAATAGCACAAAATCGTGAAATTAATCATTCTTATCACTACTAACCCTCTCTGCCCTTGCCTTCCTGCTAAACCAGACATGTCAAACACAAGGCCCGGGGGCCAGATCCGGCCCGCGAAGTGGTTTCATGTGGCCCATGAAGCCATCCTGGAAATAGTGAGGAAACAGCCCCTGCTGCCTTGGCCCTCACCCAGAGACCCTCCTTCTGCCAGAGACCCTCAGATCTGTCCCACTCCTGCCCAGGCCCCCATAGGCACCCTTGATGCCAATGATGTAGAGCTGGCCATGGCCACCCAGCCCCCTGAGGGCAACCGCAATGCTGATGCGGCCCTCAATGAAATTGAGTTTGACACCCCTGTGCTAAACTATGCCTTCCCTTTCTAAGGTTTATAGACTGAGTTGTGTGCTCCTTATCTTGACAATGATTACATTTAGTTATTTATAAGATTTACATGTCCACCCATATAATTACATGGCCTTGCTTTCCTGTTGATGGTTTTTGTTCTTCTAACTTGATAACTAGCATGAAAAATAAACTTCCTTCAAAATTTCTTATGTTTAATCCGTGGATCAAAGAACCACCTCATCTCACAGTGATATAATTCTTTCCAAATGAAATTCCAGGTTTCAGTCTAGATGGGAAGACCTGGGGCCAGATGGTGCTCTTTAACAGGATGATGAGATGCAGCACAAGAGCCAAATATATTATTTGATCGAGCAGTTCTTAGCAGCTCAGTTTATTCGTAGATGTCAGAAGCAATTTGGCAGACTGATGGATCTTAAGTAAACATAAGAGAGACCCTATGATCTGAAGCTGCAGAGCTGATAAAAGGCCAAATTGAAAGTGACTGAGGCAGAGGTGTTTGTTCAAGCACAGAGATTCCTCCCCTCCACCCACATAACCTTTACATCAGGTAAGAAGTTATGTCCCTGACTCTTTTAGGAGATATGAGCTTTTTTGTTTCTGTACTGATGATTCCCAATAGGGTTTTTTTCCCCTGTAAGTGGCATTCAGCTAAAGGAATAAACACCTTGGGGACAGATGGCAAATATTTAAATTGTTGAATTTTTTAAAAACAGTTTGCACCCACCTGTGACTTCTGTTCTAAAAATAGATTCTTCCCTTACTTGTTCTACTGCATTCAATAAATAATAGCAAAGCTCTCAAACAATGTTCAGTGATTGCTTTTTTAATTAATAACACGGTAGATTTTTTTTTAAAAGGCAAAAGCTAAAGTTCCTTTAAAAAAGCAGAATCAGTATTAAAAGTCATTCAAATATACACTATAAAAAGGTAAAGGTTCCCCCGCACATGCATGCTAGTTGTTTCCAACTCTAGGGGCCGGTGCTCATCTCTGTTTCAAAGCCGAAGAGCCAGCGCTTGTCCGAGGACTTCTCCGTGGTCATGTGGCTGGCATGACTAGACGCCAAAGGCGCATGGAACACTGTTACCTTCCCACTGTAGTGCACAAACACATATACTATTCAGGAGGTGCAGTGGCTCAGTGGTTAAAAAAGCTGGAAAGCCCACAGCCTGGGGTTTGAGACCTGAGTGCTGCACAAAGGGGTGAGTTCCCATTACTTGCTCCAGCTCCTGCCCACCTAGCAGTTTGAAAGCATGCAAATGTGAGTAGATAAATAGGTACCACTTCAGTGGGAAGGTAATAGCATTCCATGCACCTTGGTGTATAGTCATGCTGGCCACATGACTACAGAAAAGTTTTCAAACAATGCTGGCCCCCTTGGCTAAGAAACAGAAATGAGCACCGCCCTCTAGAGTTGGAAACAACTGAACAAGGGGTTAAAAATAAAAATAGCAGAAACAAGAAAAGCCACAGGACCTGATGATATCCCAGCAGAAATTTTAAAATTGCTGGAAGACAATGGGAAGAATTTTTTTACTGCAGCTCTTCAATTGAATATATGAAACAGGAAAGATACCAAACGATTGGCTAAAATCAACCTTTGTGACAATCCCCCCAAAAATAAATGCAAAGAAATGTACCGAATACAGAACAATAAGCTTAATGAGTCATGCCCTGAAAATATTCCTGAGAATAATTCACACAAGAATATACAACAAAATTGAGGAGCGTCTAAGTAACACACAATTTGAGTTCAGAACAATCTTGGCACATGAGATGCACTATTCAGCATTCAAGTTCTTGTACAGCGTTGTAGAGATGTCAGTCACAGTGTTTACATGTGCTTCATTGATTTTGAAAAAGCATTTGATAAAATAAGACACAGCAAACTATTAGAAATCCTGAAACAAGGGGGACTAGATGACAAAGACATCCAAATCATAAAGAATCTATATTGGTTTCAGGTAGCAAATGTGAGACTAGGCCAAAAATACTCAGCTGATACAGAAATACTAAGAGGGTTCAGACAGGGATGTATTCTGTCTCCACTGTTGTTCAATATCTACTCTGAGTCAATCTTCAACGAGGCACTGGAGAACATCGATGCTGGCATCAAAGTAAACGGTGTTTGGATCAACAATTTAAGATATGCTGATGATACAGTTCTGCTTGCCAGTAAGCATAAAGACCTTCAGCTCCTCATCAACAAAGTCACAGAAATATCTGAAAAATATGGCTTGAAGCTTAACACCTCAAAAACCAAGATCATGGTTGTCAGCAGACAACCTGTTAATTTACCACCAATAAATTCGGAAGGAATACCATTAGAAAAAGTTGAAAGGATCACGCACCTCGGTTCTAATTTACATTAAAGCTGGGACATGACCACTGAAGTAAAGACAAGGATAGAGAAAGCTGGAACAGCATTCTTCAAAATGAAAAAGGTCTTCTGCAGTCACAATATAAGGTTGAAAATCAGGCTTGTCATACATTACATTTTTTTCTATCATGCTCTATGGAGTAGACAGTTGGTCTCTGACAGAAGGCCACGTGAAGAGACTAGAAGCATTTTAAATGTGTATTTATAGGCGGCTGTTACCTATAAGCTGGGTTGACAAGATCAGAAATGAGGAGGTGATAAGCCTCCTGGAAAAGCCAAAGGAAATCATCAAAACAATTAAAAAACGAAACTTAGAATATTTTTGACATGTGATGTGACACTCAGGAAAATACGGTATACTCCATTTAATCCTCCAGGGAAAGATAGAAGGCAAACGAGTTCCAGGCAGAAGAAGAACATCTTGGCTTCAAAATCTAAGGGACTGGTTTGGACAAAACTCAGATAAAAACATGATCACCAACATCTGAGAAGAAGAAGAAGAAGAAGAAGAAGAAGAAGAAGAAGAAGAAGAAGAAGAAGAAGAAGAAGAAGAAGAAGAAGAAGAAGAAGAAGAAGAAGAAGAAGAAGAAGAAGAAGAAGAAGAAGAAGAAGAAAAAAAAAATAACTTTATCTCTACAGAAATAGAGCACAACAATGATGAAACCTGTAAACTTGAATGTACCGTATTTGGTTCAATATAAAAGGGGGAAAAAATGACATTGCCATAGGTGTATACTATAGGCCGCCCAACCAAACAGAGGAAATAGATGAACTTTTTGCTAGTCAGTTAACTAAGGTATGTAGGAAGCGCATCACAATAGTAATGGGGGACTTTAATTACCCTGATATCAACTGGGAGACAAATTCTGCACCAAGTGGAAAATCTAACAGATTCCTGACAAACCTAGAAGACAACTTTCTCTCCCAAAAAGTAGAGAAGGGAACTAGGGGATTATCCATATTGGATTTAATTCTCACTAACAGAGATGAAATAATAGAAAGTGTCAAAGCCACAGTAACCTTGGGAGGAAGTGATCATGCAATATTGGAATTCAACATTCTGGAAGCACAAGCAATAGAATACAGCCAAACTAGAGTCTTGGACTTTAAAAGAGCTAATTTCAATAAACTTAGAGAGACCTTGGGAAGAATTCCATGGATGAGAATCCTAAAGGGGAAAACAACTCAAGAAGCTTGGGAAATTTTGAAAAGTGAGATAATAAAAGACCAGTCTAGCACAATACCAACAAAGAAGAAAAATAACACCTTTCAAAGGAAACCAGCATGGCTGCATAAAGAACTCTCTGATAAACTGAAAGATAAAAGGGACAAGTATAGGAAGTGGCTGCAGCCAAAGATGGAGAAGCTCTATACAGTCAGTAAAAACAAGACCAGGAGCTGACTGTGGCTCAGACCATGAGCTTCTTGTTGCAAAGTTTAGGCTTAAATTAAAGAAAGTAGGGAAAAGCGCTAGGCCAGTCAGGTATGAATTAAATCATATCCCTGTTGAATATACAGTAGAGGTGACAAATAGATTTAAGGAATTAGATCTGATAGACAGAGTGCCTGAAGAACTATGGACAGAGGTTCGCAACATTGTACAACAGGTAGCAACCAAAACCATCCCAAAGAAAAAGAAATGCAAGAAAGCAAAATGGCTGTCTGAGGAAGCTTTGCAAATAGCTGAGGAAAGGAGGGAAGCGAAAGGCAAGGGAGAAAAAGAAAGATATTCCCAATTAAATGCAGAATTCCAAAGAATAGCTAGAAGAGATAAGAATGCCTTCTTAAATGAACAATGCAAAGAAATAGAAGAAAACAATAGAATAGGGAGGACCAGAGATCTTTTCAAGAAAATTGGAGAGATGAAAGGAACGTTTCATGCAAAAATGGGCATGATAAAGGACCAAAATGGCAGGGACCTAACAGAGGCAGAAGAGATTAAGAAGAGGTGGCAAAATTACACAGAAGAACTATACAAGAATGAGCTTAACGTCCCTGATAATCACAATGAGGTGGTCACTGACCTCGAGCCAGACATCCTAGAATGTGAAGTAAAGTGGGCCTTAGAAAAGCTGAGCAACAACAAAGCTAGTGGAGGTGACAGTATTCCAGCTGAGCTATTCAAAATCTTAAAAGACGATGCAGTAAAAGTGCTACACTCAATTTGCCAGCAAATTTGGAAAACTCAACAGTGGCCACAGGATTGGAAAAGATCAGTTTACATTCCAATTCCAAAGAAAGGCAGTGCCAAAGAATGTTCAAACTATCGCACCATTGCACTCATTTCTCATGCTAGTAAAGTTATGCTTAAAATTCTACAAGCTAGACTCCAGCAGTATGTGGATCGAGAACTACCAGAAGTACAGGCAGGATTTCGAAGAGGCAGAGGAACTAGAGATCAAATTGCTAACATACGCTGGATCATGGAGAAAGCTAGAGAGTTCCAGAAAAACATCTACTTCTGCTTCATTGACTATGCTAAAGCCTTTGATTGTGTGGATCATAACAAACTGTGGCAAGTCCTTAAAGAGATGGGCATACCAGACCATCTTATTTGTCTCTTGAGAAATCTATATGCGGGCCAAGAAGCAACAGTGAGAACTGGACACGGAACCACTGATTGGTTCAAAATTGGGAAAGGAGTCCGGCAAGGCTGTATACTGTCGCCTTGCCTATTTAACTTATATGCAGAGCACATCGTGAGAAAGGCAGGGCTAGATGAATCAAAAGTTGGAATTAAGATTGCCGGAAGAAACATCAACAACCTAAGATATGCAGATGATACCACTCTAATGGCAGAAAGTGAAGAAGAACTAAAGAGCCTCTTGTTGCGGGTGAAGAAGGAGAGTGCAAAACTTGGGTTGAAACTAAACATTAAGAAAACCAAGATCATGGCATCTGGCCCTCTCAATTCCTGGCAAATAGATGGGGAAGAAATGGAGGTAGTGACAGATTTTATTTTCCTGGGCTCCAAGATCACCGCAGATGGGGACTGTAGCCAAGAAATTAAAAGACGCTTGCTCCTTGGGAGGAGAGCCATGGCAAATCTAGACAGCACACTAAAAAGCAGAGACATCACCCTGTCAACAAAAGTGCGTATAGTCAAGGCTATGGTCTTCCCAGTTGCAATGTATGGTAGTGAAAGCTGGACCATAAGAAAGGCTGAGCGCCAAAGAATTGAAGCCTTTGAACTATGGTGCTGGAGAAGACTCCTGCGAGTCCCTTGGACTGCAAGGCGATCAAACCGGTCAGTCCTAGAGGAGATCAACCCTGACTGCTCTTTAGAAGGCCAGATCCTTAAGCTAAAACTCAAATACTTTGGCCACCTAATGAGAAGGAAGGACTCACTGGAGAAAAGCCTAATGCTGGGAAAGATTGAGGGCAAGAGAAGAAGGGGACGACAGAGGATGAGGTGGCTGGATGGAGTCACTGAAGCAGTAGGCGTGAGCCTAGATGGACTCCAGAAGATGGTAGAGGACAGGAAGGCCTGGAGGAACATTGTCCATAGGGTCGCGGTGGGTCGGACACGACTTCGCAACTAACAACAACAACATAGGAAGTGGAAAGAGGGGCACATAACTAAGGCAGAATATCAGCAAATAGCCCGTGCCTGCAAAGATGAAGTGAAGGAAGCTAAGGCTCAAAATGAACTAAGGCTTGCGACCAAAGTCAAAAATAACAAAAAAAGCTTCTTTCAACATATAAGAAACAAGAAAAAAGTTAAGGAAATGATTGGTCCATTAGTGGGGGAAAGTGGCAAGAAGGTGACAAGCAACAGGGAGAAAGCAGAACTATTTAACTCGTTTTTTGCATCTGTCTTTACACAAAGGGAAAAAACAGTCCAACCTACCAAAACCAGTGCCATAAAAAACAGAATAGAAACGCAAGTTAAGATAGGCAAGAAAATGGTAAGTGAGCACCTGTCCAGCCTAGACGAGTTCAAATCACCAGGACCAGATGGATTACACCCCAAGGTTCTCAAGGAACTGGCAGACGTGATCTCAGAACCACTGAACTATATTTTTCAAAGATCCTGGAGCACTGGGGAACTACCAGAGGACTGGAAGAGAGCTGATGTAGTTCCCATCTTCAAAAAAGGGAAAAAAAACAGATCCAGGAAACTACAGACCTATCAGCCTGACCTCAATACCTGGGAAGATTCTGGAAAAGATAATCAAACAACAAATCAGCGAACACCTTGATGAGAACAAAGTTATCACTAAAAGCCAACATGGGTTTGTCAAAAACAGATCATGCCAGACAAACCTTATTGCATTCTTTGACCAAGTGACAAAACTAGTGGACCAGAGGAATGCTGTAGATTTAATTTACTTGGTTTTCAGTAAGGCATTTGATAAAGTAGATCACAACCTACTACTTGATAAGATAGAAAAATGTGGGTTAGATAGCATCACCACCAGATGGATTCGTAGCTGGCTGACAGGCCATACTCAGCGTGTGGTCCTCAATGGAACTGCATCTACATGGAAGGAAGTGTGCCCCAGGGCTCTGTTCTGGGCCCAGTGCTCTTCAACATCTTCATCAACGATTTGGATGAGGGGATAGATGGGGAACTCATCAAATTTGCAGATGACACCAAGCTGGCAGGAATAGCCAATACTCCAGAAGATAGGCTTAAGATACAGGAGGATCTGGACAGACTCGAACACTGGGCACTATCTAACAAAATGAAATTCAATTGTGAAAAAAGTAAGGTTCTGCATTTAGGCAGGAAAAATCAAATGCACAGGTATAGTATAGGTGGTACCTTGCTCGATAGTAGTAACTGTGAGAGGAATCTCGGAGTCCTAGTGGACAATCACTTCAATATGAGCCAGCAGTGTGCTGCAGCTGCCAAAAAAGCCAACACAGTGCTAGGCTGCATTAACAGAGGAATAGAATCAAGATCACGTGAAGTACTAATACCACTTTACAATGCCTTGGTAAGGCCACACCTGGAATACTGCATCCAGTTTTGGTCACCACGATGTAAAAAAGATGTCGAGACTCTAGAAAGAGTACAGAGAAGAGCAACAAAGATGATTGGGGGACTGGAGGCTAAAACATATAGGGAACGGTTGCTGGATAATATGGGTATGTGTAGTTTAATGAAGAGAAGGGTGAGGGGTGACATGATAGCAGTGTTCCAATATCTCAGGGGCCACCACAAAGAAGAGGGAGCCAAGCTATTCTCCAAGGCACCTGAAAGCAGGACAAGAAGCAATGGATGGAAACTAGTCAAGGAGAGAAGCAACCTAGAACTAAGGAGAAACTTCCTGACAGTTAGAACAACTAACCAGTGGAACAACCTGCCTCCAGAAGTGGTGAATGCTCCAACACTGGAAGTTTTTAAGAAGAGACTGGACAGCCATTTGTCTGAAATGGTATAGGGTTTCTTGCCTTAGCAGGGGGTTGGACTAGATGACCTCCAAGGTCCCTTCCAACTTATTATTCTTATTCTTATTCTTATTATTATTATAAAGAAGAAGAAGAAGAAGAAGAAGAAGAAGAAGAAGAAGAAGAAGAAGAAGAAGAAGAAGAAGAAGAAGAAGAAGAAGAAGAAGGAGGAGGAGGAGGAGGAGGAGGAGGAGGAGGAGGAGGAGGAGGAGGAGGAGGAGGAGGAGGAGGAGGAGGAGGAGGAGGAGGAGGAGGAGGAGGAGAAGATTTACCTTTATCTACTATTTTATCTTGGTCCAGATTTTTTTATGTGTGAAATAAAGCTCTCTGAAGGAATTCATCCTGTGCACAGAAGTTAGATTAAACTGAGTTGGCGAGGTTCTGCCAGGTTTTGCCCTACCTAGTGCATTTGATGATGACAGCTTTTGATGTGAGCCTGTTCAACTAAGCACACTTAGAAATTCACCCACAGTTGAAAACTTTAATAAGAATGAATACACCTGCAAAATTAAGGGCCTTCAGAAGTCCCAGGCATTCAGGGATGTTAAAAGTTGCTTTACCTACATTCATTTAGCCCTCATGTTTGGCTAAAACCCAGGAGAGATCAGGTAACAATTGCTTTTAATCTTTCCATAAAGCTTCATTTATCTCAGACAAGTTAACCTACAGGATAGTAGTAAAGATAAAAGGAATGGTATGCACAGCTCCACTGTGATCTCTTTAAATGAAGGTGAAGTACATGGAATCAATAAAGGCTTAAAAACCATAGGCATTTTTCCATGTCACATTATTCAAATATATTCCTTTTTCTATGAGTGTATTAGGACAAATGGAGATAAGTGATTTCTTTACACATGCATACACATAAATTAAATTGCTCTGAAGAAGAAACACATGCTACAATTTGAGCAAATCCCATAACAAATTACACTCAGTGAAAATACCTAACCAAAACAATTACCACCGTGAAGACGAACAGATGATCACTTAGCATTCCAAAATACTTGAAGAATATCCTACTTTTCAGAAATAATCTCCATCATTGATGTGCACAAGTTTTTCCCCCAGAATATTCACTGATGGAATATCTATTTTTTCAGGACTTCACTAACCAATTATCTTGATGCAGACAGTGAAGTAATGCAGTGATTTGAGGGGAAAAAACCAGGGGGTCCAATCTTCACGACCTTTAGAACTTAATTCCAAACAGAAACCACGAGATAACCAATCATATAAGGAGGTAGGGAATAAAGAGAAAGAAGAAAGAAAAAAAGAAAAACACAATGAAGTAGAGAGTGATGGGAAGGATGGAAATCCCAGTTACAAAGTAGGAGATATAAGAAACATACCAAAGATCAATAAAGGACTCAAATGCCTATACACTAATGCTCAAAGCTTAGGGAACAAACAGGGTGAACTCCAAATATTAGTACATGACGATAAATATGATATAGTTGCCATTACAAAATTTGGTGGGATGACACTCATGACTGGAATGCACTGATGGAAGATACAAACTATTCAAAAGAAACAGACCTAACAAAAGAGGAGGAAGTTACTTCCCATCTTCATCACAGGCATAAACAATTTAGTAATGTTAGAAGAAAGTCAAAAGTAGGCCAGGTCATCCAAAGAACACACTTGCTTGGAAGGTAAAGTTTATTTGAGAGCATAATGTGAAGTACAGCAAGTGAAAATTACAACAAAGTACAGTGATTACTTTTATACCTTTTCCTTTGTTCCTCCCAGAAATAGCCCACTAGGAATTATTGGAAACTATAACTAGCTGGATGGCCAAAAGAGGGTGTTGGGTGGTTAGGCATCCTACTGACTTTATGGATTTTTTCCCACTCTTTTACCATATAGTTTTACCATATAGGCTTCTTGGTTAATTAACTTTCTGGCTGAAGATGGCAGTCATATGGAGGAAAGAATCTTCCGTTTATCCTGAAAGAAATGTTTATCTGAATGAGCTACCACCTTCAGCCAGTGCCCACTTTTATTAAGTTTGTTACCTTTTGATTTAGTATACCGTATATACTTGAGTATAAGCCGAATTTTTCAGCCCACTTTTTGGGCTGAAAAAATCCACTTCGGCTTATACTCCAGTGAACAAAAAAAAGAACTTACCGAGGACTTGCGCGCGGCCGAGGCTTCGGTGCTTCCGGGATCGCGCGCACCTCTCCCAAGCTGCCGCCGTCCAGAGACCTGCTGAAGTTTGGGGAGGTTTGGGGAAGTGCGCGCGCACCTCCCCAAACCTCCCCAAACGTCGGCAGGTCTCCGGACCTCCGCGCCCTGCCTGCCTGCCTGCTTCTTTCCGCTGCCTGGCTGCCCAACGATGTAACCCGCTTCATGATAGAGTGCGACGCCTGCAAGGACTGGTTTCATGGCAGGTAACACAAAGCGGTCATTCTCGCCTTTCCCTCCCCCCCTCGCCCGCCCGCTCGCTTTTTTTTTCCTCTCAAGCATCACTGGATCCTCCGCCGGCATGCAGGCAAATCCTGCTAAAGGGCTTTTCCCCCCCACTGGATCCGCGCTCCGCAAGCCTCTGCTGCCGGCGGAGGGTGGATCCGCGCTCCGCAAGCCTCTGCCGGCGGCAGGGTGCGGATCCAGCCGGCGGCAGAGGCTTGCGGAGCGCGGATCAACCCTCCGCCGGCATGCAGGCAAATCCTGCTAAAGGGCTTTCCCCCCCCACTGGATCCGCGCTCCGCAAGCCTCTGCCGGCGGCAGGGCGCGGATCCAGCCGGCGGCAGAGGCTTGTGGAGCACGGATCCACCCTCCGCCGGCATGCAGGCAAATCCTGCTAAAGGGCTTTTCCCCCCCACTGGATCCGCGCTCCGCAAGCCTCTGCCGCCGGCGGAGGGTGGATCCGCGCTCCGCAAGCCTCTGCTGGCGGCAGGGCGTGGATCCAGCCGGCGGCAGAGGCTTGCGGAGCGCGGATCCACCCTCCGCCGGCATGCAGGCAAATCCTGCTAAAGGGCTTTTCCCCCCCACTGGATCCGCGCTCCGCAAGCCTCTGCCGGCGGCAGGGCGCGGATCCAGCTGGCGGCAGAGGCTTGCGGAGCACGGATCCACCCTCCGCCGGCATGCAGGCAAATCCTGCTAAAGGGCTTTTCCCCCCCACTGGATCCGCGCTCCGCAAGCCTCTGCCGGCGGCAGGGCGCGGATCCAGCCGGCGGCAGAGGCTTGTGGAGCACGGATCCACCCTCCGCTGGCATGCAGGCAAATCCTGCTAAAGGGCTTTTCCCCCCCACTGGATCCGCGCTCCGCAAGCCTCTGCCGCCGGCGGAGGGTGGATCCGGGCTCCGCAAGCCTCTGCCGGCGGCAGGGCGCGGATCCAGCTGGCGGCAGAGGCTTGCGGAGCGTGGATCCACCCTCCGCCGGCATGCAGGCAAATCCTGCTAAAGGGCTTTTCCCCCCCACTGGATCCGCGCTCCGCAAGCCTCTGCCGGCGGCAGGGCACGGATCCAGCCGGCGGCAGAGGCTTGTGGAGCACGGATCCACCCTCCGCCGGCATGCAGGCAAATCCTGCTAAAGGGCTTTTCCCCCCCACTGGATCCGCGCTCCGCAAGCCTCTGCCGGCGGCAGGGCGCGGATCCAGCCGGCGGCAGAGGCTTGTGGAGCACGGATCCACCCTCCGCCGGCACGCAGGCAAATCCTGCTAAAGGGCTTTTCCCCCCCACTGGATCCGCGCTCCGCAAGCCTCTGCCGCCGGCGGAGGGTGGATCCGCGCTCCGCAAGCCTCTGCCGGCGGCAGGGCGCGGATCCAGCCGGCGGCAGAGGCTTGCGGAGCACGGATCCACCCTCCGCCGGCATGCAGGCAAATCCTGCTAAAGGGCTTTTCCCCCCCACTGGATCCGCGCTCCGCAAGCCTCTGCCACCGGCTGGATCCGCGCTCCGCAAGCCTCTGCCGCCGGCGGAGGCTGGAACCGCCGGCAGCAGAGGCTTGCGGCAGAGGCTTGTGGAGCACGGATCCAGCCTCCGCCGGCGGCAGAGGCTTGTGGAGCACGGATCCACCCTCCGCCGGCATGCAGGCAAATCCTGCTAAAGGGCTTTTCCCCCCCACTGGATCCGCGCTCCGCAAGCCTCTGCCGGCGGCAGGGCGCGGATCCAGCCGGCGGCAGAGGCTTGTGGAGCACGGATCCACCCTCCGCTGGCATGCAGGCAAATCCTGCTAAAGGGCTTTTCCCCCCCACTGGATCCGCGCTCCGCAAGCCTCTGCCGGCGGCAGGGCGCGGATCCAGCCGGCGGCAGAGGCTTGTGGAGCACGGATCCAGCCTCCGCCGGCATGCAGGCAAATCCTGCTAAAGGGCTTTCCCCCCCCACTGGATCCGCGCTCCACAAGCCTCTGCCGCTGGCTGGATCCGCGCTCCGCAAGCCTCTGCCGCCGGCGGAGGCTGGAACCGCCGGCGGCAGAGGCTTGCGGCAGAGGCTTGTGGAGCACGGATCCAGCCTCCGCCGGCGGCAGAGGCTTGTGGAGCACGGATCCAGCCTCCGCCGGCGGCAGAGGCTTGCGGAGCGCGGATCCAGCCGCCGGCGACAGAGGCTCGATCCGCCGTTCTGCAAGCCTCCGCCGCCGGTTAATACCCTGTATTCAGCTCTGGGAAGTGGGGGGAAGGGGGAGAGAGGGGGAGTTTGGGAGGAGGGGGAGGGGGAGCTCCACGGTGCAAAAATAAAGCCCTGCCACTCTTCGCGTTGCTTGCCCGACTGGCTGTCACGGGACCGCACGGATCGCCTCGCTCCCACCGGCAGCTGATTCCTTCGAGTTTGGTCTCGAGCGATTTTGCATTTTCTCCAGTGCTGAAAGCCACTCGGCGGATCCCAGCCTCGGCTTATACTTGAGTCAAGAACTTTTCCCAGTTTTGGGGGGTAAAATTAGGGGTCTCGGCTTATACTCGAGTCGGCTTATACTCAAGTATATACGGTAATTTTTCACCTTTTGCCTTAGAAATAGCTGTGGGGAGGGCACATGAGGAACAAAAGAAGATTGAATGGAGAGAGAAGGTTTTGATTTCCTTCCCACGATAACTTATCATCCTCTCTTAAAATATAACAAGCAATCTCTTTTTCCCATATCACATCTATTCTCTATAAACAATGTTATTTCAAACTTATCTAGACCCCTATCTGTAATTTTCCAAAATCAATCATTTAATCACCCTTTAAAAAAAAGAGGTACTGTAGTTAAAACTTCTTTCACTAAGTATTGAAGGAAAGTCATCTGGTGCCATAAAAACCATTGATTCAAAGTAGTTAAGCAATTTCTGTAAGTGATTAGAAAAGAAATTGTTGTTGTTGTTAGTTGCAAAGTTGTGTCTGACCCATCACAACCCCATGGACAATGTTCCTCCAGGCCTTCCTGTCCTCTACCATCTTCTGGAGTCCATTTAAGCTCACGCCTACTGCTTCAGTGACTCCATTCAGCCATCTCATTCTCTGTCGTCCCCTTCTTCTATTGCCCTCAACCTTTCCCAGCATTAGGCTCTTCTCCAGTGAGTCCTTCCTTCTCATTAGGTGGCCAAAGTATTTGAGTTTTAACTTCAGGATCTGGCCTTCTAAAGAGCAGTCAGGGTTGATCTCCTCTAGGACTGACCGGTTTGATCGCTTTGCAGTCCAAGGGACTCGCAGGAGTCTTCTCCAGCACCATAGTTCAAAGGCCTCAATTCTTTGACGCTTAGCCTTTCTTATGGTCCAGCTTTCAGTCATACATTGCAACTGGGAAGACCATAGCCTTGACCATACTTACTTTTGTTGGCAGGGTGATATCTCTGCTTTTTAGTGTGTTGTCTAGATTTGACATGTCTTTCCTCCCCAGGAGCAAGCGTCTTTTAATTTCTTGGCTGCAGTCCCTTTCTGCAGTGATCTTGGAGCCCAGGAAAATAAAACCTGTCATTACCTCTATTTCTTCCCCATTTATTTGTCAGGAATTGAGTATGTGAACTTTATGTCCATTCAACCGCATTGACCACAGTTTAAATAAGGTTCCCTCATCTCTCAGGGTTCTAAACCTGCTGGAGATGACTACCTTGTGACTTTCTCATGAAAAGCAGCTCTCTGGAGCACTTGTGAGTGATCTCAAGAGCTTTTCTTGTCTGGGGAGGAATTATCAAAAAGCCTGCTCTCCAGCTCTTCATTCCGCGATGGTCTTCAGTTCTGCCTTTGAGACCCATCTTCAGTTCACAATATCTTCCTCCCAAAGTCCACAACTGTTGTATAGGTAGACTAGCAGGGGAGTGGTTTCCCACCGGCGGGAAATCCACGAGCCTGGGTTGGGTGGTGTTTCCTGTGGCGGGAGATTCCCGGCCGGGGGTTGGCGAGCGTCCAGCGGCTGCCGGACATATATTGAGCCACCCGGATGGGGATCCCCAGTTGATTCCACGTGTACCAATAAATCACTGCTGCAATACCTTGCTGCGTGCGTGTTGTCGATCCGAACACAACAGTGGCGACGAAGGTGGGATCGTTCGGCAGAACAGCGAAGGAACAAGCGGAAGCCAGCAACGCGCGAAGCGGGAAATTCAAACCGCCGTCAACCAAAGCAGCCGATCGCAGGGAACAGAAGCAGAATGGCACAAGTCGGATCTCTGAAGGAATTCGACCCGAATTACCCCGAAGACTGGGAGGAGTACGTCGGCCAGGTCGAGGGATTCATGCTCGTAAACGGTATAACAGACGACCGGAAAAAAGCAGCGGCGCTCCTCACCATCAGCGGCACACCGGTTTACCGGGTTGCCATAGGACTGTGCCAACCGTTGCCGGTGGCTAGCGTATCGTACGCAGATTTACTGGCGAAGCTAAGGGTTCACTTCACCCCAAAGAGATCAGAGCTATACTGGAGGCGGATCTTTGAAAAAAGGAACCAGAAGTCCGGCGAGTCGATAACACAGTTCGTGGCCGCCGTAAGGGAAGCGGCCCTGCGCTGCAAGTACGATAACTTAGAGGTCCGGATCCACGACCGGGTGGTTTTGGGCTTGCGAGATGAACAGCTTCAGAACAGAATAATCGCATAGCCCACCGGAGATTTACAAGAGGTGTTGGACGAACTCCTCACCTACAAATCAACAGGGAGACGCGACCCCCCCCAAAATAGCAATGGCGCGGCAGCTGAAATCAATATGGAAAGCCATGTGGACGGTGGGGAGGTGGACTACACGTGGGAAGCCAACATCGACGAGATCGCCCGAAGGTTCGGGAAGATGCCGGCAAGGACCAACCGCCCGGACAGCACAGATCGAGCAAAAAGGCAACAACAACAACTACCAACACAAAGGTTCCAGAGAGACAACTCAACCCGACCGCGAGACCCCGACGCCAGGTGCGGCAGCTGCGGCGGCAGCCACCCCCGATCTACCTGCCGGTTCCGCAACGCTAAATGCAGGAACTGCGGAAAGACGGGGCACATTCAAGCAATCTGCCGAGGGAGACCGCGCGACAACCAACTACACGATATCGACGAGTGGGCCTTAGGTAAGGTAACCCCCCGACCGAGTGGCAGAGAGGACCCCAGGCCCAAGGCACGACCCTCCAACTGTGGGTTTGGAATCGCTGCAGCTCCAGGCATCTTCCAAGAAGTGATGGAGAGGACCTTAAAGGGCATACCCGGAGTATGCCCTTACTTCGATGATGTCTTGGTGGCTGGAAAAACTGAGGAAATCTTGGCAGACAGGCTGGAAAAGGTACTGAAAAAATTCAGGGAGGCAGGACTTAAGCTAAAAAGGGAAAAATGTTGCATTGGAGTTAAATCCACTGAATTTTTAGGATACAGGATAGATGCTCAGGGCATACATCCCACGGAGGGAAAAATAAAGGCCATTAAATTAGCACCTGAACCTAAAAATAAGGCAGAACTCCAAGCATTCTTAGGCCTTATAAATTTTTATCACTCATTCCTGCCACATAAAGCTGCCATAGCCGAGCCCTTACACAGACTGTTAGATAAAAAGACCCCGTGGCACTGGCAGGAAAAACATAAACAAAGTTTCCAAACGTTGAAGGACATATTGTCCAGCAGATCTATGGTCACACATTTTATAGAGGGCAAACCAATTTACCTCGCCTGTGACGCATCACCTTATGGGGTGGGTGCAGTGATTAGCCACATGGATGACCAGGGGGTCCAGAGGCCAATCGCATATTATTCTAGAACCCTAACCAAAGCTGAAAGGAATTATGCGCAGATTGACAGGGAAGCACTAGCCATCGTGGCTGGTGTCAAAAAGTTTCATGACTACCTGTATGGCAGGAACTTCACAATATTTACTGACCATAAACCCCTTTTAGGCCTATTCACCACAGACAGACAGACACCCCAGATCATGTCTCCTAGAATGCTCAGATGGTCTATTTTCCTAGCTGCATACACATTCACCATTAAGCACAGACCGGGAAAGGAGATGGGTCACGCAGATGCTCTTAGCAGACTGCCCCTAATAGATACTGGACCAGACCCAGCTCCAGCGGGTCTCATCTTATCACTGCAAGAACTTCCAGAATGCCCATTGACAGCTCGGGACATTGCCAAAGCCACCAGCAGGGACCCTATACTCAGCAGGATAGCAACATGGGTCCAAGGGGGATGGCCTATGGAGAACCCAGACACCAAATTCACACCATACTACAGGAGGAAGGATGAAATGTCGTCACATCAGGGGTGCCTACTGTGGGGGAACAGGGTAGTCATACCAGAGGTGCAAAGGAACACAATCATAACAGAACTGCATGAGGGACACCCAGGGGTGGTGCGAATGAAGGCATTAGCCAGAAGTCATCTGTGGTGGCCGGGACTGGACAAGGCAATTGAGGACAGAGTAGCTCAGTGTTACCAGTGCCAGAAGTCTAGGCCAGAACTGACACACAATCCAGTACACAGGTGGGAGGTGGCTCGCAACCCGTGGTCACGCATACACATAGATTTCGCGGGGCCATTCCAGGAACAGACCTTGGTGGTAGTGGACAGTTACTCCCGGTGGTTGGAGGTCGTGCCTGTAAAGACCACGACAGCCGCTAAAACAATACAGGTCTTGCGGGGACTCTTTGCCACCCATGGGTTACCTGACGTACTGGTCTCTGACAATGGCCCGCAATTCACATCTGCTGAATTTCAGGATTTCCTCAAGGCCAACTGGATTAGGCATGTGACGTCGGCCCCCTTCCACCCCTCCTCCAACGGATTGGCGGAGAGGAACGTCAGGACTACCAAGGACGCATTGAAAAGGATCATCCAAGGTGATTGGCACCAGAGACTGGCCCAGTTCTTGCTGGCCCAACACACAACACCTTGCACTGCAATGGGGAAGAGTCCAGCTGAAATGAGGTGGGGCAGAAGACTGACAACCAAACTAGACAGGCTCCACCCAGACCGGCTGCCCGTGGAAGCTGAACAGGACAGTACAACCAGGTCCTTGAACATCGGGGATTTAGTGTGGGCCAGGAACTATGGACCAGGGGAAAAGTGGACACAAGGGGTAGTCATAGACAAAACGGGGCCACTATCATACATCATAGAGGGGGAAGGGGAACGGCAGATCAGGAGGCACATTGATCAGTTGAGGAAAAGATCTCCGGAGTTCACTCAGGGGGTGCCCAGCAGGGACCCCATAACACAAGACAACAACAATAGTCTTGACTGGCGGGTAGTTACACCATCGGGCAGGGGAACTGAAACACACCCTAGGCGAGCGGAACCACCACCTCAGGGGAACACGGCTGCACAGCCAGCAGCCCTCATAATAACACAACAACCCGTAGACCCGACACCTGCTGCGACACCCCAACAGGCAACAAGGCCCAACGGGGAAACCAACAACAGAGCGGACATTCCAGGGGGGAGATACCCTGTTAGGGATCACAAGCCACCCACTTACTTAAAAGATTACGTTAGATAATATAACTCTATCTGGGGGGGAAGGGGTGTTGTATAGGTAGACTAGCAGGGGAGTGGTTTCCCACCGGCGGGAAATCCACGAGCCTGGGTTGGGTGGTGTTTCCTGTGGCGGGAGATTCCCGGCCAGGGGTTGGCTAGCGTCCAGCGGCTGCCGTATATTGAGCCACCCGGACGGGGATCCCCAGTTGACTCCACGTGTACCAATAAATCACTGCTGCAATACCTCGCTGTGTGCGTGTCGTCGATCCGAACACAACAACAACTTTTGTTCCTATTTCGATGAATTCCAGAAAGGAAACCATATTGTTAATTTGTCTCTCAAAATTTCCAGAAGATTAACCCACAGAGGTCTTTTGGAACTTCAAAGGTTAATTAATTAATTAAGACACAACTCAACATTCAGGTGTCTTCAGGGTGTTTGGATTTCAACCTCTGTCATGATCAGAGAATAGCTGTGACAAAAGATTGTGGAATTTTATAGTCTAAAACATGGCAATAACAGACTGCCCCCTCTAAAACAGGTGTACAATAATCCATTTAGTAAAATCCTTAGGCTAGATCCTTCAAAATCTTACAGTGGTGTATTTCTTGGTTTTATGATGTCATAAAACTGTTACACTTTTCCTCAAAGTATTCTGTCAAAAGAAAGGATCTCAGAAGAATCACATGGAACAATTTTCTATGAGTATTCCATTGCAAAACAATAGGTGGATAATGGGCACTTCTTACATAGTCACAGATTTCACCTATCCCCAGACTGTCAGCAGCTTTTTTACATTGCCTGATGAGAGATTTCCCACTGCTTTCCTTGCAATGTGCAGTGCTCTTCATGATATGATATGACAGGACTTCCTCCAACTGATAATGGGGTGGATGGGTACAAAACTCAGTACTCAACCAAACAACCCCCCCTACTTAATTTCATCATCACCTCCCAATGTTGCTTTTCAAAGCAAAGGAAAAACTTACACACAAACTGATTGTTCCATATCAAATGCATGTGGAATAGTCCAAAATGTGATGGGTGCTTGAAGATGCCCTGGAGAACTGAAGGAGAATGGGGCAAAAACTCTCACCAAACTGCCCATATTGCATCTTCAGCTGCAAAACTATCTCTGCAGGATTTCCTCTTGTGTCACAGAGGAGTTTGGCAGTGAATCAGAGCCAGTCAGAAGAACAATCAATTCTAATCCATGACAGGAGAGGGAAATGGCCCATATGGTGATACGCCCTAAATATATAGAAGAGCATACATTCATCAAGGCTACAGATTAATGCTTCCTCCAGTGGCTGGATTAAACGTCACTTTAAACTAAAGGTAAAGGTAAAGGTTCCCCCGCACATGCATGCTAGTCGTTTCCAACTCTAGGGGCCAGTGCTCATCTCCGTGGTCATGTGGCCGGCATGACTAGACGTCAAAGGCGCACGGAACGCTGTTACTTTCCCACCGTAGTGTTCCCTATTTTTCTACTTGCATTTTTATGTGCTTTCGAACTGCTAGGTTGGCAGAAGCTGGGACAAGTAACAGGTGCTCACTCTGTTACGCAGCACTCGGGATTCGACCCGCCAAACTGCTGACCTTCTGATCGACAAGCTCAGCATCCTAACCCACTTTAAACTAGAAGGAAACAAATTTATAAAGCTATTAAAAAGGAGAACTGGTTTCATAAGACACTGGGAAGGTTTCTATGGCAGATCTTTGCCCTGGGAGAAATGAATAGTTAGCTTTAGTCAAACCATTGCTTCCTACACTCAGCTACTAATATTTTAATACGGGATTAATAAATCCCAAAGTACCAACCTCATGATTAGTTTCTACAGTATAAGGAACTTAAACTAACGTATTTGTCATGCAAACAACTTCAATTGTGATTGATGATATCTGGGAAAAGTCATTTGCAGGAGAGAAATCTAAATAGTTAGTCAAATGACCAATGTTATAGGTGACATAATTTATGTACAGGTACACATTTAGAGACTGCCTTATGCAGTGACAATGCTATTATGACAATGACAAAAACGTAACTTTATGATCAATCCTCACATTTATGACCGTTGCAAATTTGTAAACCAAAAAAAAAAAAAAGCTAAAAATGTTCATAAGCACAGTTGCAGTTTCGCTTAGTGATTACCTTGCTAATTGAAATTTCGTCATAAGTGAACAAAGACTACTTGTATGACATAAACATTCTTGTGACAGTCTATTCTTCAAATGTCAAGTTATTTTGCTCAATTTTTGAAGAAATGGTTAGATTGGATAAGTTCGTATTTCCAGTATCAATAAATCTAATGAAATTTCATCTGCATGGGCCAGATTCAATGGGAACATTTTACAAGCCACATTAAATCTACCTGCTGTGAAAGAAGAAGCATTTAAAAAACAAACAAACCTCTCTCTGTACCATCAGCAAGGCTGGATAGATTATAAATTCAGACCTTTAATATCCAAAGATTAAAACTATGGTGGCAGAAGAGATGAATGCACCAGTTTCTGCTTTTTCTTAGATTCAGATTGAAAAACAAAAGTTTTCTGGTTTCTGAAAAAAAATGTAAAAATGTGGCCAGTTCTTACGGAAAGCTGATCTGAGCAAATTTCCATCCCTTATAATCCTTCATTCCACCTCCATAATCCAAAAGCTTTTTTTTCTGTCTTGAAAAGGAAATATAAATGCTGATTGTCGTATTTTTCCAGTCCCTACTAAATACTTCAGTTCATGATTTATTCGTTTGTTTACTTCATATATATATACTGTACATTTACCATACTTTTAAGCATTTAATCCAGGAGAAAGGTAAATATGGAGACTGTTGGGTTTAGGACTCTTTTAAAAGTTGCTCTCCTTTCCCACTTTGGAAGAATGCTCAAACCCGTATCTTTCCAGGCCACTTGTTCCGCCTTCGCCATTGGGAGCTGGGCAGGAGCAAGATACAGTATGAGCAATGCTCAAAATTTGCACTTTTCCTTGGTGGATCTTTACAATTTTATTGGCCAAGACATTTTTTATAAACCAGTCAAGATGTCCAGACTCAAGTACAATTCCAGTCAGTCTGGGACATAGAGTAATCCTATTCATCGGGATGCAGTTTAACTCTTTTTAATAACCATCAGCTGTTTTCTATTTGTGGGTGATTCATTAAAATGGACCTTGGAAAAGATTACTTATACTTAGTTGAAAAGAATCTCTGAGCAAACTCTGCCTGAGCAAATATGTAAAATGTATGTGTATATGGTTCCTTAGGTAACTATTTATTAACTATCTCTGCCAGAAAGATTAGCTGCTGAGTTTTGCATATGATGATTTAATTTGAGCTGTATGGAGAGAGAGAGGGAGAAAGAGAAAGAGAAAGAGAGAGAGAGAGAGAGAGAGAGAGAAAGGGGGGAAGAGAGAGAGGGGGGGAGGGAGAATAAAATTCAATGTAGGGCAAAAAAAAAACCTAAGGAAAAGAAATATTTATTTTTTAAAAGTCAACCCAGCAAACAACCCTGAAGAAATGATGTATGTGACAGAGAAAATATGCTTGGCAATGTCCTCTTGGCTTGGGTTTTTTGTTTTTTTTACTTGCAAATTCTCTCTCGATGGTAGGCAGATGTTAATAATAATCCTTTCCTCCCCATGATGCCGGCAAGGTCATGAATGGAATAATGCAGAACAAATAATTTGAGTGACGCACACCTTTTGCTTCGAGAGACAGTTGGCAGGGCCTGAATTTGCCCATCGATTTTTAAGAGGACCAATTTCCATAGCAACAGCAAGATCTGTGAAATGTTATGAACGCCTTGTGTACATGGTTCTTGCTTAGCTAAAAAAAGCAAGGGAAAAGAGAGGAGGATATGAGCTCTAATCTTCAAATAGTACAACTATAAAAGGAAACCGGTTTGAGAAATTGCATTTTTTTATGTCATGGTAAAAATGTGCCCAAAGCTGGTCAGGGGGAAAATAAATATATTCCTTTCCTGATTCAAATGTTTTCCTACCTGTATATTGCTTTAAGTCCACGGTTCTTGGTTATGTTGATTTTACTTTGCCACACCAAATATCTCTTAAGAAGATTTGTCAATAACAGAAGGAGACAAAACATGAAAATGAAGAATCTAGAACAACAAGCCCATAGAAAAGTAAAAAAATAACCCAAACATGTATAAAGGTACAAATACTTGTATTTTCTCCATTTTTAAAATAACAAAAAAAAAAACTTAGGAGTACTGATAGGAGCAGCAACATTTAGCTGAAATAAGGAAGAAAAGACCAGAAGAAGGCAATTTTCTAAAATAATGCCCTTTCAAATAGAAATAATAGTGTAGAACATTAAATTTAGTACAATAAACCCTTACATGGCCTTCTGTCCATTTCAGAGATGCCTTTAAAAAGTAAAATCAAGCAGACTAATGTAACATAATGGATAGAAAATACACTGGTTTATATATGATGTTAAATTTTAACGAGAATTGTTAGGTACTTAGTGGCTCCTTCCTGAAATTGGGTGTTTTGCAGATATGTAGATTTTAATTCTCAGCAGTGGCCGTGCTGGCTAAGAGGACTGGGAGTTACAATTCATACAATTGTAGGGTGGGAAAGGTAGGCTTAGTGTGATACAGGAACCATCCATTATGGTTTAATGTTTTGCATGCGGCTCACCATTCCTTGTTTATAAAATCCAGTATTTTATTAATGCTTGGAAAGAAAGGCATGCTGAGGGAGAGCAAGCAATGTAAATACATCCAGGGAGCAGAAAGTTAGTGGGAATGTGAACTCTGCTCTCCTTATTTCTAGTTCAACACTCCAGTCCCAGGTCCAGCATTTACACAGAAAACCCTAATTTAATGGCTACCATACCAAGAGGGCCCTCAGCAATATAGTAGAATATTAGATCTCCTCTATTTCATGCAGTGCTATCCCAACCCCACAAAGTATCACTGAAATCAACCCCCACAATCAACAGCTAATATTTTCTTTTTCTGGATGCCCTAAATTGGCTTCTGGAATAATTGCATGATGTCATCTGTTTTGTTTTCTTCCTTATAACTCTCTTTTTCCTTGAACACATTCTTCTTGTTCCCACAAATGGGTATCTGATGGTGGGGGGGTATCAAAATAGTCAAGATGGCAATTGCGACTCCATCCTTTGACTCATATGTCAAACATAGGAAGTTTGAATTTCCTACCACCTTGACTTTTTGACACTCCCTCACATTTTCCTGAGGGACGCGGTGGCTCAGTGGGTTAGGACACTGAGCTTGTTGATCAAAAGGTCGGCAGTTTGGCGGGTTGAATCCTGAGTGCCGCGTAGCAGAGTGAGCACCTGTTACTTGTCCCAGCTTCTGCCAACCTAGCAGTTCGAAAGCACGTAAAAATGCAAGTAGAAAAATAGGGACCACTACGGTGGGAAGGTAACAGCGTTCCGTGCGCCTTTGGCGTATAGTCATGCCAGCCACATGACCACGGAGACGTCCTTGGACAAGCGCTGACTCTTCAGCTTTGAAACGGAGATGAGCACCGGCCCCTAGAGTTGGAAACGACTAGCACGCATTTGAGGGGGAACCTTACACATTTTCCTACTTCTGCTTCTTTTAACTGCTTCTCCAAATGACCCAACTATATTATAGAGCAGTGTTTCTCAACCTTGGCAATGTGAAGATGCATGGACTTCAACTCCCAGAAATCCTCAGCCAACAAGCAGGAGGAATTCTGGGAGTTGAAGTTCACTGCTATAGAGATGCAGTATTGTTGTTTGTGTCTGCTTCTAATTCTTCCTCCTTCCTGCATGTTGGTTTTAACAGTATAAATCTTTCAGTTTGGATATTCTCCTTAAATGTATCTTTCTCAATGCTCTGTAAAGTGGGATCCATGCTAATGATGAAAAAAAAGAATAACAGTGAACTAATAGCAACCTAAAAGTGTAAAATATCAAAATACCAAATTGGGAGAAAATGTTCCCTCAGGGCACCAGATGTTTTTATTGTAGTTCTCTGTTGTTGTTTTGTGAGCCACCTAGGAATGTGGTTCGTAATGTGGGCATAAATATAAGCATTTTAAACATAAATACATACATTTATTCCCTCCTTCCACTTTTGCCACAAAAAAGTTACTCTGCTCCCATATCCAATTTGGCAATTTAAAGTTTCATTTCTTCCATCTTCAATTCAAAGTCCTATAAGAATAATAATGCATGTGATTCAATATTCCAAAATAGCCTAATACATTTTTCTGCCTTTATCCTGTTCAAGTTTTATAAAGACTCTTCCCAAAGAAAATCAATTTTTCATGGAGAAAGCTTAGCATTTATCTCCCCTCACAGACGTAACATTTCACTCAGGTCCTTCAACTCTCCCAACCCACTTTTTGGAAATGTGTCAAATCCATAAAATGGTATGCCAAAATGTATGACTTACTGCTGAATCTTATGCGTATGCCAGGTGGCATTGTCAATGAATACACTGAAAGATGAATGAAAAGTGAGCATTTAGTGTATAATAAAAATCCTTTTATTGCCGCAATAAAGAAGTCTAAGTTTTTTCACCTACCTTTTAAGACAGTAATAAAAATGACTGAGCTTGACCCTGAGAACAAAAAACAAAACAAAACAAAAACGTTGACTAAATTGTCTGCTCTTCTGGAAAATGAAGAAATCAGGGGATGCAGTGGAAATACTGCAACCAAAAAAAAACATTCCACAATAAGATGGAGCAATCTGCATTTTACTCCAAGAGTTTCTAAGTTTCTGATGACAAATAATCTTTCCTAGATCTCAGAGGCCAATTAATAAAAAGGAAACAAATGTGTTAAAGATAAAGGTTTTTCCTGTCCAGTCATGTCCAACTCTAGGGGGTGGTGCTCGGCTCCGTTTCTTAGCGGAGAGAGCCAGTGTTGTTTGAAGACATTTCCATGATCATGTGGCCAGCATGGCTATACACCATGGAACACAGGTTACCTTCCCACCAAAGTGGTACCTATTTATCTACTCACATTTGCATGCTTTCGAACTGCTAGGTGGGCAGGAGCTGGGGCGAGTAATTGGAACTCACCCCGTCGCATGGTACTTGGGCCTCAAACCTGGACTGTCAGCTTTCCAGCTGATAAGTTCCCACGGAGCCAGCAGTGGTGATAAGTGAGTCTCCTTGAAAGTGAGTCTTTTTGAAAAATTCGTCTCTTCCATTCAAGTTGGTCTCCTTTCTCTTGCTGTTTTCCAAAATCATCTTGTCAATTAGGAGTTGATCTTTTAGCCCTCTCCTGTTTGGATGGTTTTCTTTCTGCTCAAATGGAAAGACCTTTTTTTCCAAATACATGCTGTTGCACTGCATCAGCTACCACACCACTTAGCAATTTTAAAGATATAATAATAATAAAGTTGGAAGGGATCTTGAAGGTCATCTAGTCCAACACCCTGCTCAGGCAGGAAACCCTATACCATTTCGGACAAATGGCTGTCCAGTCTCTTCTTAAAAATTTCCAGTGTTGGAGCATTCACCGCTTCTGGAGGCAGGTTGTTGATTTATAGATCCCTTTCACTGGATCTTTCATAATCAAGTAGGTTTTTCCAGATGTTAATCAATCTTCAATTTCACCTCTTTGCAGTATGTTGTTAAACCACTTAGCAATGGTGGGGCCAGACCAGCTAGATGTTTCAGCCAAATAAATCATGCAATTCATCCTCACCTGGTATGACAAATTCTTCAGCTCCTTTTTTCCACTTTTCCACCTTCTTAATCCAAGCTGCATTCTTGTATTTCTCTAGGTGGTCGTCCCATAGCTGTGCCCAGAACTGCACAGTTTCTTCTTTGTCAGATGGAATGCCATTTGAAATGGATTCTCCAAAATATTGCAATGAAGTTAGGGATGACTGAAGAGAAAAAAAAGAAAAGGACACAAGGAAACCAGATGGGATGGAATAGTGTAATCAGCAATCCACCTGGCTGAATACTTCCAAAGTTCCAGGAAAATTTGAACTGGGAGAAAAGACTGGAAGGATTGGCAGCCTTGTTATTTTCCCCAATTCTTTGCTATGCAGAATTGTGCTGACAGCTGCCAGGGCCAGAGAAAGGAGGAGAAGGAGCAAAAGCAGTTGGGTGGGAACCTATGTAGGATCTATGAAGACTGAGGACAGGGAGTAGAGAACAGGAGGCAAGGTGGATTCCTGCATCCATTGAGATGAGAGTGAAGGCTGAGAAACAGGAAGGCCATGTGCCAAACGGAAAAAAAGGAACTGCTATCCTACTGGTTTTGTTCAAATCAGATAACAGAAGGAAGAAGCTTCAGAGAAAGTTTCAACGGTAAAACTGAAGTCTAACTAATTCTCCTTAAGAAATCTACTCTGGGTGTTGAAGCTCAGAAGGAGAGGTAGGATAAACTAGGAGTCCTTTCCAATGGGGAAACCAATCACTCACAACTGAAAACCATTCTCATCCACAAATGCTCTCTGTAGTTTCTGACAGAGAGCAAAGTAATTCTATGAATTCCTTTTGGCTGCAAAAGATATATAGGTGGCTCTTGACTTATGACCGGTCGCTTAGTGAGCAAAGTTAGAACTAGCCCTGCTCTGGGTCTAGTTATAACCCAGATTCAAAGTTCCGATGGTTGCCCAACCGTGCCCCCGCAATCATGTGACTGAATTTCAGGTACTTGACAAACATTCAGTAACCACATCTGCAGTTGTTTGCAGCATCCTGCTGTCATGTAACTATGTTTTATGGTGGTTGTGCCAAAACCTGGCACTTACTCCAGTTTTCAGCAAAACCACACCCATAGTAAACCATTGCTTCGCTTAACAACCATGCACTTTGCTTAACGACTGTGGATTTGCGTAATGACTGCCACAAAAAATGTTGTAAGATGAAATTGGTCACACAGGAGACAATCCGTTTTATGACTGTCACACACAACTTATGATCATGGTGGGAGGCTTCGTTATAGTTGTAACTTGAGCAATTCCTTGTGACCAAGAGAAGTTGGTATTTATTTGGATACTTGATAGGGTAGCAATAAAGGTTTTGGAAAAGATATTAAGATGTTGTAGTGCATCCATACTTAAAAAGATCAGAACTGTGCAGGCAATGGTTATATCCACTGTCATTAAAATTGGGCTTAGAAGAAGCAGGATAGAAAAAGTAGTGGGTGTTTTGAACTTTACCCTTGGAGAAAACTCCACAAAATAGTAATCTCTGAAGGCAAGAGGATCTGTTATGGTCTCCTCCATCTCTTCCTATTTCTTACCCAGCTTTTAATGATGCAAGCGAGCGGTTTATATCTCTAAATCATGTATGTACTACGTCAACCTCTCTGTGAGTCAGAACTGAAAAGTTCGGTATTAAATTCAGTTCAATATGAACAATATGAAATCTTCTGGCTTCATAGTTGGAACACTTTGCCATTTATTGAATGAGTAGCTCCTTGAAAATCCTGCAGAGGGCAATGATGCATATTCTGAGCACAACACAAGGCTGAAAATCGTCAGCATTACTCTCCATCTTAATCTGATTAATTTGTAGCTTGTCTTATAAGTAAGACAGATTTCCCAGAGCATTCCTTTTAAAATTAATAACAGACTTTGTGGCATGTGCCTCTATGATTTCATCACCCCCCAAAAAAATCCCAAAGTGGAAATCAGGAACTTACCTTGGCAAGTTCACACAGAAACAAAAACAAAAATGGGAGGGGCGGAGCCAACTGTCAGAGCGGGCGGCTGTGTGAACGGAGCTCTCTCCACGCACAACCTCTCACCCAGTGTTCGCGGGGGCTTTTCGGAGCTTCAGGAGGTCCTGTAGGGACATCCGAAGTTGCAGGCAGCCCGGAGAACCTTCATGAGCGGCGGTTCGTGTTGAAGATCCGGAGAAAGTCTGATGCGAGCGAACCGGGGAGAAGGAGGCCAGTAATGGCCGACATGAAGATCTGACAGAGGGACGGAGCTAGCACGTAAGCAGCGGGACAACGGTAGAGCGGAGCTGACGGAGAGTGTATCCGAATATTAAATAGGAAGCGCTTGTGAAAGAGGTACTGGTTCGAAGTGGGAGCCTCACGGAGAGGGAATAAGCGGCGATAGAAGTCTTGAGGGAGGCGTTTGGCAAAAACAGCAAGGGAAAGAAAGCCGAAGACTATATGACTGTATTCTAGCTGGAGAAAAGCTACAACAGGTCAAAGTCTGAGCTTTGGAGCCTTAGAGACTGAACTCTGGATTGTCGGGCGTGGAAAGCGATCAGCTTGGTCTAGTCTGGTCTATCCTGGTAAATTTTGAATTTGTGAACTTTTGAAACTTTTGAAATTCTACTCTACTTGTCACGGGCGGCCATTTGATATAGCAATTTAGTAACTGGAGGTTTGTTTAGTGGGACACCTACTGGTCTTTGACAGCAGAGGAAGACGGAAAAGGTGCCAATTTCTGCGCCGGAAACGGGGGGGGGGGAAAGAAGAAGAACGTGACTTTGATTATATTCATACTATAGAATTCTATTATATAAATTGCTTAGTTGGTAATAAGTATCTGGTGGTAACTGTTTTATATATCTTTTGTCATAGAGTTAAAAGGTTTATATAAGACTCAGGGTATTATACATTGATAAAACGCTGTTATAATTGGGGAAACATGACAAGTATCTCGGGAGCAACTAAGCCTAGCGCTGGCAAAAAGGCGGCAGCACAGGGACAGGGGATGGCCTCAAGTCCCTCCAATCAGAAATCTATAGAGGATATGCTGCAAAGGGAAAGATCTAACTCGAATTCCTTTAAAGATTTACATGCCCTTTTGCAAAACCTACACGAGGCAATGGCCAAAAACCACGAGGAGATGAAGAGAGAAATAGGCCAAATAAGAAACGACACTGGTGAATTAAAGGGGAAAATCCAAGCGATAGATGATAAATTTGAAGGGATTCAACAGCAATTAGTCAAAAATGAACAAAGACTTCAAGATATGGAAGCTAGAATGGAAAAAGAGGAAAAGAGAGTAGATGATTTAAATGAAACACTCCTTCAGGCTAATAAGGAATTAGAAACAACAGTCATTTTTCTGGAAGCAGAAAAGGCTGCTCATTATCTACGCTTCCAGAACGTTCAAGAAAAAAGAGGGGAAGATCTGTTGGTCATGATGGCAGAACTGATGGCAAAGGCACTCGGTGTAGGGAAGGAGGAAATGCTGGCGGAAATTGATGAAACATACAGGGTCCAAACTAATTATGCGAGAAGGCACAACCTCCCAAAAGAAGTACATGTAAGGTTAGTTAAAAAATCAATTCGGGATGAGCTTCTGCATAGATCTAGAGAGGAACCATTAGAATTTCGGGGCCAACCAATCACCATCCTTAAACAGATACCTAAAAGGATGAGGGATCTGAGACGCGGCTATCAATTCTTAACATCCAAACTAATAAGAGAAAATGTAAACTTTAGATGGCTAACTCCAGAGGGTATTCTAGTTACGTGGCAGGATAGAAGGCATAGACTGGACACGATAGAGAAGGCAGAAGATTTTTACAAACGCCACTTCCATAGCCAAGAGGAAGTAGATTTAGAAGATCAAGATGGAAGGGAGGTAAGAGAAAGAGATACAATACGTGTGGCAATGGATGGGAAGATCTTAGCTACAGAGGATAGAAGGAACAAATCCGGTGAGTTAACAGAGAAACATGGAACTAGAGACAAGGAAGAGAGAGAGCCCCGAATCACGAGATCCACAAAAACCAGAAATAAGTAAGATGAAGGGAGGTGAGTGTAGTATTATGTCTGTGAATATTAATGGATTGAATTCGCCAGTGAAAAGGCGGAAATTTTTTAATAGGCTTATTCACCAACAATTGGATATCGTGGCAATACAAGAAGTCCATATAAAGGAACAACAAAAATATTTGTTAGTACAACCAAGAATAGGGAACCTATTCGTTTCCTTAGACCGACACAAGAAAAAGAGAGGAGTGGCACTATATGTAAACCCAAAATTGACTGCAAAACAAATTTATAACGATAAAGAGGGTAGAATACTGATAGTCGAGGTTATAATAAATCACAGGAAGGTCATGATGGTAGAGATATATGCCCCAAACCATAACCAAGAACAATTTTTCAAAACACTTCACAATAAGATATGTAGCATTGATTATGAGGAGATTTGTTTAATAGGAGATTTTAATGCTATCCTAGATATAAATTTGGATTATATGGGAAAGACGCTTAGGAAAAAGAAGAGAAGAACTCTACCGAGATCTTTTCTTAACTTGGCTGAGGAACTAAATATCCAAGATGTCTGGAGGGAAAGAAATCGTAAGGCTAGACAATATACATATTACTCCAACCGACATAACTCATGGTCTAGAATAGACATGGTATGGATGACGAAAGAAATTAGTTCAGAAATAGACGAGGTACATATAGCGACAGGTACTTGGGCAGATCACAATCCTATTAAACTTATCTGGAAAGGTTCCAAAAAAATACCCAGATGGACGCTTCAAAGAGCAATTTTAAAAGAAGACGAATTCAAATCTAAGATGGAGAGAGAACTAAGTTTTTTCTTTAAGGAAAATAAAGCTATAGACACCTCAGTACAAAACAATTGGGATACAGCTAAGGCAATGATGAGAGGGGTAGCGAGGGCATATATGGTATATAAAAATAAGGGGAAAAGACAACAACGGGAAAGATTAGAAGAGGAATATAAGAGCTTAGAAGTTACACTCCAACAAGATCCACAAAAAGAGAATATCAAGCAATCTATGGATCTGATTAAACACAAACTTAACATTCTAGACAAAGAGAAATTAGCACAACAATTGAGAAACACGAAACAAAATTTTTTTGAAAATGCAAATAAACCGGGCCGGTGGCTCGCATATAAATTGGGAAAACAAAAGGGGAAAAACTGGATTCACGAACTACGAGATGAGGAAGGGAGAATATTCCACCAGGAGGAAAAAAAAAAATTATAGCCCAGGAATTTTACGAACGTTTATACAAAGAAGATAGTCAGGCAAGTGTGGAGAAAATGGAGGAATATTTTCAAAGAGCCAAACTACCTAAGGTCACAGAAGATACCAGAAATATGTTAAACGAGGAAATTCGACTATCTGAGGTGATAAAAGCTATTAATGCACAAAAGAATAATAAAGCATCGGGACCCGACGGTCTTCCATCAGAAATTTATAAAGAATTACAAAATATCCTAGCTCAACCCCTAGTGGAGGTATTTAACGCAGTATTAGAAGGCGCAAGGACGCCTAAATCTTGGCTAGAGGCAAACATAACCCTTATTCCGAAAGATAACACAGACCATACATTAATCCAAAATTACAGACCCATATCACTTCTTAACTCGGACTACAAGATATTTACATCAATTATAGCGGAACGATTGAAACGATTTCTGAATGATTTCATACACGCAGATCAAAATGGTTTTCTCGCTAAGAGACACACTAAGCACAACATTAGAATAATATTAGATACATTGGAGTACTATGAATTACATAGCGAACAACAGATGGCATTACTTTTCTTAGACGCCCAAAAGGCATTTGACAATGTTAAATGGTCTTTTTTGTGCCAACAGCTTAGCTTTATGAATATGGGTGAAAAATTTATAAATATAATTAGGGCAATTTATGACAATCAGGAAGCAAAAATAATTATTAATGGGGAAGCATCTAGCAAGTTTCAAATTCAAAAGGGAACACGGCAAGGCTGCCCCTTATCACCATTGCTGTTTATATTGACTCTTGAAGTATTAACGAGAACTATAAGAAACGACCCAAAGATAAAAGGATTAACCATTAAAAAGGAAACCTTTAAATTGCAAGCTTTCGCGGACGATCTGGTTTTTATTATGGAGGATCCATGTCAGACGGGACCAAAGCTATTGGAAGAATTATCTAAATATGGTGAGGTTGCCGGACTGCGAATAAATAGAAATAAGACCAAGATGATTGTTAAAAATATGACCAATAAACAAAAAGGTAATCTGGCCGAAATCATGGATATAGAAATAGTCAAGAAAATAAAATATCTAGGGATTAACATTACGGCTAGATGCACTTCACTCAAAAAGGATAATTATGATAATGTAGTGAACCAAATAAAAGGTGATCTGGAAAGATGGGGAAACCTAAAACTCTCATTATTGGGAAGAATCGCTGTCATTAAGATGAATATTCTGCCTAAAATCCTGTTTCTGTTTCAGAATATCCCAATTCAACTCGACTCTAAATTTTTTCGAAATTTGGATAAATTATCACTAAATTTTATTTGGCAGGGGAAAAAACCAAGAATTAAATTGAAATATTTACAAGACACGAAGGAAAATGGGGGTTTTGGATTGCCAGACTGGGAATTATATTACCACGCCGCGGCCCTGAGCTGGATTAGAGAATGGGTAATCTTGAGAAATAGAAGACTATTAACTTTAGAGGGTCACGATTTGCAATATGGCTGGCATGCTTTCCTATGGACGGAGAAACAAGGTCTTTTCTCGCATTTTCAAAGACACCGGATCAGGCAAGCGCTACTTAATACTTGGAAAAAAATTAGATCTCACAATTACACCAAAATACCGGTCTGGCTATCCACCCTTGAAGCGATAGTTTACCCAAATCTGTTTGATTTGGGTAACATAATCTCATACAAGGATATTCTGAATGAGGAGGGGGAATTGAAACTTAGGAATGAACTAGAATTACAAGGTATAAAACTCGATTGGTGGGCCTACTTACAAATCCAATCGAGATTTAGGAAGGATAAAAATGAATGGGGGATATATACCTCTGAAACAGCATTGGACAAAATATTATTGGGACCGGACTCTAAACAAATAAGGAATTTTTATAAATTACTTTTGGGATATAAGCTGTTTGAAGAGCAAGTGAAAGACCCCATGTTGACCTGGGCTAACAATTTAGGACATAACATCGACCTAGATACTTGGCAAACAATTTGGGATAGGAATAAAAGGATAACACTGGCCTCATCGTATAAAGAAAATTTATTTAAAATGTTTTACCGATGGCATCTTCCCCCAGCCCGCTTAGCAAAAATGTACACAACAGCATCTCCCAAATGTTGGAAGTGTTCTGAAGAGATAGGCACATACTTCCACACGTGGTGGTCTTGCAGTAAAACACAAAAATTTTGGAGAATGATTTGGATTTGGCTGAAAGAAATATTGAAACAAGATCTGGAGTTTAGTCCAGAACTTTTCTTGTTGGGAATCACGAAAGAGAAATATCCTAAAGATGTGCTATACTTAACGATCCATATTATCACAGCAGCTAGAATATCATTTGCGCAAAAATGGAAAAAGAATGAGATCCCAGGACAAAAAGAGGTTATTAGGAAAATTTGGGATTGCGCTGAAATGGACAAATTAACTTTGGAATTAAAGAATAAAGATCAATCAGACTATTATAGAATTTGGAACAAATTGTATCTTTGGATGGATAAAAAGAAAGGTCTCTATTAGGTTTTACAGACTAGCTCACTGTTTTAAATATTGTGGTATTTCACCGATTTGTAATCTAAGTGTATTTAAGTGTATTTTTGATGTACATATATACATGTATATATATATATTTAAACATTGTAGACAAAAAGGTTTGTCAGCTCGCTGGTACTGTGTCCAATGTTTTTAAATAATAAATTTAATAAAAAATTTAAAAAAAAAAAAAAGAAACAAAAACAAAAATGGAACTATTACTGAGGATTGAGGACATTGTAAATACTAGATTTGATGGTACGATTGTAGAGCACCAAAAATTACTTTGGTCAGCTCATAGAGAAAAAAATGATCAGAGGAGGAGAATTAGAATATATCGAAAATATTAAGTCACCTGATCGGTATGAAGACCAGTCTGATAGACAGAACACACACTTCAGCTTATTATTAATCTTCTTGGCCCTGGCTCTTATATGAGCATCAGCGTATTCCACTGGATAAAAGAATCAAAGACTATTTCATGAAATGTCTCAACCAAAAATGTCTGTGTGTTTGTGTGCGTGTACCTTCGAATCAGTATTGCTCTCTGGGGGCTGCCTGGATTACTTCCTGCAGTTTTCTTGGCAAGATTTCAGAAGTTTTCCATTGTCTTCTTCCTAGGGTTAAGAGAGAGCGACTGGCATACAGTTACTCAGCTGGCTTCATTTCTAAGTTGGAACCAGGATTCATAGTCTCCCAGTTTCTGGTCTAGTCTTAATTACTACACCAAACTGGATCTCAACTGAAAATATGCCTTGGGAATACTATTCATTTATACTATTATTTGCAAGGCAGTTACCTTCAAACCAACATTTTCCGTTCCAGCACAGATAATTTGCTGTACTATAAAGTGTTTCATAAACTCAGGAGATTTGTTCTTTATTTCAAAAGGAAACATCAAGCAAATTGGATCTTTTCTTAATTATTTGTCTTCTTATTGTGTTATTTGAAATTAAGGGAAGACTGAAGTTTTGTTTCTCCTGCTTAGCTTTATTTAAAAGAGAGAAAAATACTTTTACATGTTTTTTTTATTATTGTTGTTTTTATAACACTCAGTACCCGTGGAATCTTAGAATCATGGAGTTGAAATGGAAGTCTTTTAGTCCGACCTCCTGCCTACAACAGGAATACTCAGACCATCTCAAACAAATGACTGACTAACCTTTGCATCGCAACTTCTAGTGATGTAGCTAGAGCGCAAATAGCTAGCACAATTGGATGGTGTTAAGCACAACTCCAGAAGGCAGGCTGTTCCACTGCTTAATAGTCAGAAAATTCCCTCTTCTTTTGAGTTTCCATCCTTCTCTGTAGTGCTTTCCATCCATTGGTTCTTGTCCTAGCCTCAGGCACTCTGAAGAGTAAACCACATCCTCTTCCCTGCAACAGCCTTTCAAGTCCTAGAAGATTCCCATCCTGTCTCCCATAAGCCCTCCAGTAATGTACAGCAGCAACCAAAAAAGCTAATACAATCCTGGGCTGCATAAACAGAGGCATAGAATCAAGATCATGTGAAGTACTAGTACTGTTTTACAAAGCCCTAGTAAGACCACACCTGGAGTATTGCAGCCAATTTTAGTCACCATATCACAAAAAAGATGTTGAGAGTTTGGAAACAATTCAGAGAAGAGCAACTAAGATGATTAAAGGCTGTGGGACTTGGGATTGGCTAGTCTAAAGAAAAGAAGAAATAGGGGAGACATGATAGCAGTGTTCCAAGATCTGAGGGGCTGCCACAAGGCAGAGGGGGCCAGGTTGTTCACCAGAACACCAGAGGGAAGGATGAGAAACAATTGTTGGAAACTGATCAAGGAGAGAAGCAAGGACAGTGAGGACAGTGAGGACAATCAACAGCTTGCCTCCAGAAATTATGGTGACTCCATCACTGGAAATTTTTAAGAAGAGACTAGACAATCACCTGTCTGAGATGGTATAGGTTTTCCTGCTTGAGCAGGGGCCTGGACTAGAAGACCTCCAAGGTCCCTTCCTGCTCTATTCTATTCTATTCTATTCTATTCTATTCTATTCTATTCTATTCTATTCTATTCTATTCTATTCTATTCTATTCTATTCTATTCTATTCTAAGGTAAAGGTTCCCCTGCACATGCGTGCTAGTCGTTTCCGACTCTAGGGGCCGGTGCTCATCTCCGTTTCAAAGCCGAAGAGCCAGCACTTGTCCGAGGACGTCTCCGTGGTCATGTGGCCGGCATGACTAGACGCCAAAGGCGCATGGAACGCTGTTACCTTCTCACCGTAGTGGTCCCTATTCTTCTACTTGCATTTTTTATGTGCTTTCGAACTACTAGGTTGGCAGAAGCTGGCACGGGTAACAGGCGCTCACTCTGTTACGCGGCACTCGGGATTCAACCCGCCAAACTGCCAACCTTCTGATCGACAAGCTCAGTGTCCTAACCCACTGAGCCATCGCGTCCCTATATTCTATTCTATAGACTTCTTTCAATGTTTCATTGTGTGTTTTAGTCTCTAAGCCCTTTGCCATCTTCGTTGATTTGCTGACCACCCTTTTTCAATTCCTCAATATCTTTTTTGTATTGTGCTAACCAAAACTAGATGCAGGGGGTGGTCTGACTGATGTAGTCTAAAGTCAAATTATTTTTCCCTGTGAAATCAATGTTATAACTCTGTTGGTGAGTCCAAGATTCATTGGGGTTTTTTTGGCAGTTTGAAAGGAAGCTGTGAACATTGTCCAGTGTGTTTGTTGTTTGGGACGAAGTCTGAAATTGCATGAAATTTTGACAGAAGTCAGATCCAAAAGCTTTTATTCATTAAATCCAAAATCCGTAAACCTATATTTATTAAATTAAGAGATTACAGGAATGTCTTCATCCTTTGTAATAAAACATTACAGCTAGTCCTCATCGTATGACTGCAACTGAACCCAAAATTTCCATTACTAAGCAAGACAGTTGTTCTGCCCCATTTTGTGATTTTTCTTGTCACAGTTGTGAAGAGAATCATTTCGGTTGTTAAGTTAGTAACACGGTTGTTAAGTGAATTTGGCTTCCCCATTGCCTTTGCTTGTCAGAAAATGATCACATGACCCAGGGACACTGTAACTGTCGTAAGTAGATGCCAGTTGCCAAGACCCGAATTTTGATCATGTGATCATGGGGATGCTGCAATGGTCATAAGTTTGAAAAATGCTAAAAAATTTTTTAGTGCCGTTGTAACTTCAAAAGGCCACTAAATGAATGATGTAAGTTTAGGACTACTTGTAACAAAGCAGCAGTTTTTCTTTTCAAGCCCTTTCCCAATTTCTGCCTCCTGTCATCCTCCTGCCATAGGCTTGCTGATATTTTTCTTTTCATTAAGAATCACTCAACATTAGATTGGTTCAACATCAGCGTATATGACATTGCAAGAAATAAAAAAAGTATAGGCATGTTTATATCACTTTGTATTCTCACTGCATTTCATTTTTTTTTAATCCCATTTTATATCCCGCCCTTCTCCGAAGACTCAGGGCGGCTTACAATCTAATAAGCACAAATCAAATGTGCTTAGCAATAGCCTTCATTCTATGTATATGCCTGCTTATTAGGGTTTTCGGGGGGGGCAAGCGGCATTTTTACAAAGTCAGCTTATTGCCCCCAACAATCTGGGTCCTCATTTTACCTACCTCGGAAGGATGGAAGGCTGAGTCAACCTTGAGCTGGTGGGACTCGAACCTGCACTAATTGCAGGCAGCTGGTGTTACTTAAGGAGGCATTAGCCCACTGCTCCACCAAGGCTCCATTTGACATGTCATTGGCCAGTCATACAGTTTGCAGCAAACTTTTTTTAGTTGAGCAAGAAATACAGGTTGTCCTCAACTTACAATCACAATTAAGACCAGAACCTCTATCACTAAGCAAGTTGGTCATTAAGTGAGTTATGCCTGATTTTACAAACCCTTCATATCCACATTTTGTCCAAATTTTGATCACATGATCACAGAGATGCTGCAACAATTGTAAGTGCAAGGACTAATTGTTAGTCATGGTTTTCAGTGCCACAGTAACTTCAAATGGTCACTTAATGAATGCTTATAAGTCAAGGACTACCTACATGCAAAATATCAAAACAGTTAAAGTTGCAGCATCTGGTTCCAATCCTGCCAAATGTGTTTCAATCTCAAAACAGGAAGTTCTGCTCCTTAAACAGAGGTTAGGACAGCCTGCTTTGAGGACGGGGATATTTTGCTCAACAGATCAATTTTTGATTATCAACAACCCAGTTCACCTCCTACAATATCTAAATGAGCCTAAACAGTTTTAGAATTATCAGAAGGGCAAATTACATAACATTTCTATTTGCATTTTAGGAAATTAGTGTTGCAAGCATCCATTCATTAGTCTGACAATGGCAGTGAAGGGTTCTGTAACTGGAATAAAAAGAAATTGTTTAGCCTAACTATTGCTATCTCGCTTTTGTAATTTGCATCAGGGACAAATTTCATGCAAGCGTGGGAAACATGTAGATGGATGGGATGTACTGAAGGAGGGAATAAGAGAGTGTACAGGAATGATTGATATCTTCCTTATGATGTAATGGCTCTGTTGTCTGATTTTCATTGGCTAACAAAGTTTATAAAGCAATGCTACTAACTTTCTAAGGGGTGGCACTTCTGAACGCAACTCTGCAGTGTTCAGATTGTGTTCCCACCCAGGACTTATTTCGATCAAAAATGAAGTGCTGTTTCCTCAAAAAACCTCTGTTTGAGTTGCCCGATTAGACTTTCAATGGTATCTCAAATTTAAGTAAGGGCCAGTGACCTTACAGCAGGGAAAAGTCTAAAATGCTGTTATGATAACTTAAAGATAATGAGACATCTACAATTGACAGAAGAGGAGAAACCACAAATATTTGTGGGCTGACCTATTGTAAAACAGAGGACTGCAATTTTTAGCCTGGCAAAGGTGCAACTTTTGCTTTATTTTACCTCCAATTGCAAAGGTCTTATAGTAGAGTCTAAATGATGCAGGGATGTCTGGTTTAGGCAGGGTTTAAATGTCCAGATCTAGATTTTTATGGTTGGTGGGAAGGTGTGTCAGTATCTTACCTCTGAGAGTACATTGGGCTGCTTGACTTGGTCAGTGACATTTAATTTAATAAGTAAACAAACAAATAAGGTTGCTAAAGATCAGCCGTTTTACCACCACCTGGCATGATGTGGGAGCCACGAAAATAAGTTTGGGCACTAAAATATCTAGTAGTAGGAGCATTATGCCTGAAAATTTGGAATTTCAGCCAAATGTATGTATCTTTGGACTTTAAACATAGACAACTATTCCCAGTTCATTCTGGCACTATAAATCATATTATAGAATGTTCCAAGAGACATTTCTTAAATGTATGTATTTGTTCCATACGCAGGGAACTTCTCCAAGCAGAAGGTGGCTCTGTTTAATCTGGATTGCATCAGAGCAGGGAATGACTGAAGAAGAAGAGAAATGTTGTTATGGAGAAAAATATGAAAAGAGTTCCTGAATAAAAGATGGAACATAAATCAAAGAAACAAATATTTCATTACAGCTTTGTCAGGTTAAGAAAAATGTAGTGTTCTTCCCATTTCCATATTCAAATAGCATATGAGTCTCCTCTCTGAGCACAAGGAATTGGTTCTTCTCCAAATGTGGTGAAGGACATTTGGTTAGAGCAGTGTTTCTCAACCTCAACAACTTAACGATGTGTGGACATCTACTCAAAAAATTCCCTAACAAACTCTGGCTGGGGAATTCTGGGAATAGATGTCCACATATCTTAAAGTTGCTGAGGTTAAGAAACAAAGAGAGTGCCGGACAGATTAGAGGCCTCTGTTCTCCTCTGCTATGGTTGCTTCTCTCCATATTTCACATCTGCTGCCTGAAGTAAGAACCATCAAAATATAAATTCCCAAGATGAAGCCCGCATCAGTGTGAAATGACCTCTGCCACATCCAGAATGGGGTGATCCAAGAATTGCAGTGGCTTCCAAAATGGTGCCTGCTTCTCGGACGGCACTATGCGGCATTTATATAGGAAGGCCACACAGCCGATTTGCTGGTTCACCTTTTCTGAGGCAATCTTCAGGAAAGGTAAGTAAAGAGAGATATGACAGAGGCAGAAGTAAGCCCAAGGATGTGGGACTCAGTGGGGCAGGAAGGAAAAAGTATGGTGAGGACCAGGCCAGGTATTAGATAGGCCAAAGGGGCCCAGTGGAGTAGATGGGGGGGGATGATAAGCAGGAGGGGACAGCTGCAGTGTCCCTGCAGTCGGCCATAAGTGAGACATGCATTGCCAAGTGCCCAAATTTTGTTCACGTGACTGTAGAGATGCTGCAGCAGCCATAATTTTGGGTACAAGTTTTAAAACGACTAGCACGCCAGGGCGGGGGAACCTTTACCTTTTACCTTTAAATCCCTTCATTCATCATTATAATTTCAAAAGGTCGCTGAACAAATGGTTGTAAGTAGAGAACTACCTGTACACTACAATGTGTCTGGATGGTTGATCAATATAGCATTATTGGAAATAAAAACAGAAAGTTGATGGAAGCTGCCTGCATAAATTATAGTAGAGGTGCTTTCTAGCCAACAAGAGGACCAAGCTGGAGAACTGATGACATTCTGGCATTTAGGAGTTCTTCTTGCCACCACTTTCTTCATCTGGATTGAGGGAAGAGGCTAAGTCTTCTGTACCATCCTGCTCCCCCCCCCCAATTGTGATGGGAATAATTTATGGAAGTTTTAACCTTCCCCATCAATGACCTTAATGAAGATTGCTGCTATGTGGTTTTGTAGAGAAATTTTAGAAGAAACTCTCCTCTCCACTATTGTGATTTACTGTTTCCTTGACCTGAGATTTTCGCCCCTTACTATTTGTTAAATTGTTGCTTCAGTTTGCATGTCTAGCAACAACAAGATGCAGAATCTGGGGAGTTAAACTTCATTGTGCTGAAATTACTTTGCAATTTCTCAGAAGCCTCCTCCTTTTGTTCCTTCTCCTTTTTTATAATATTTATGAATTTCTTTCGGTTGTATTTCTGAGCTTGCATTATCATTGGAAAAGGCAGGATGCTAAACACATTGTTTTGTTCCCTGTTGCACATCAGTCACATCTTGAAAAAATGGACAATGAGCCATAATGACAGTCTCAAACTTCCTAAATCCATGACTACCTTACATTATAAATGATTTTTTACAACCCCTCTCCTACATAAATTAATAAAGCTAAAAGTTAGCATGTAAACTGAAATGAGAGTCACAATGTATGCTAATATCCAGAATCACCTCAGAGCCTCTTTCATCAATCAGCAGCCTATAGCCCGGCATAGCAGTTGTGTCAGAAGCACCAAAGTGCTTCCGGGTTGAAAGGATTATCCAGTGACATCTCCGTTGCCTGGGGAGACACCGAATAGTGGAGCTCCTTTAATATCCCCGACAGGAGCTGAAGCAAAGGACAGGAGCTCAACCTTACCCCACATTTGGGTCTCAAACACAGGCTTGCTAACCTCCAACCTAATGTATTAATCACACAAGCCACCACGCTCTTTAGCAGCCTATAATAACATACATAATAACACTAACAACAAGAAAGAATTGAGCCCTATGAAAAGTCATTAAAGCTCATCCCTATAAGGAATTCTTTACTCTTCCTGAGCAACTTATTATTAAAAAGGTTTTGGCTTACTACAAGTGTTGGCTAAATACAGTAAAAAGCAGAAAACAGAATTGCAAGAAAAGAATGGCATTGCAACACTTTAAGGAATAGACCACAGCCCACCAATTTCTTCACAACTGGCAGATGTCACAGGTCTTTGAAGCCAATATGAAATAATGAATACATTCATTATTTCTCAATTTCCTCTCACAGACTTTGTGAATGAAAGCTAGTCATGGTCATTAAAAAAAACAATTAAAAACCACATCTCCAAATGGAATAAATTTAGTAAGTCACAGAAATATTTTCATCTTCATCCTTCTTTCCACATTCTTGCATGCTGCTTCCTGTTCTTATCTTTATCTCATGCTCTTGCATTCTACTTCCTTTTTTTACAATGTTATTTTATCTGTATGTTTAAAAATGCATCTACCTATTTTTCAAAGTCTCAAGGCCATGGGCTTTTTGGAATCCATTTAAAACAAAATGACAAAAACATTTCACCATATTTCATAGGTCAGAACTTTGACAAAAGTCGAAGGGGAAAAAAATTCAACACTGATTAATTTATGCCCTATTTTTTTCCAGCAACCCAATACTTAAAACTCTACCTTCCACTACAAAAATCAGAGAATTTAGCTGAGCTGAAAACTAGTGTCTGGCTTAAAGTCATCTTGAACTTGAGTTGAACTCTATTAGTAGCAAATGTTGCTATTAAACTAATAGTTGAATTCTATTAGTAGCAAAAGAAAATACAGGTAGTCCTTGACTTACAACCACAACTAAGACCAAAATTTCTGTTGCTAAATGAGACAGTTAAGTGAGTTTTGCCCCATTTGACAACCTTTCTTGACACAGTTGTTAAGTGAATCACTGCAGCTGGTAGGTTAGTAACACGGTTGTTAAATACATCTGGCTTCCCCCTTGACTTTGCTTGCCAGGTCGCAAAAGGGGATCACATGACCCTGAGATACTGCAACAGTCATAAATATGAGTCAATTGCCAAGCATCTGAATTTTGAACTCATGACCATGGGAATGCTGCAATGGTCATAAGTGCGAGAAACCGTCTTAAGTCACTTTTTTCAGTGCCTGTGTAACTTCAAACGGTCACTAAAGCACCTGTTGTAAGTCAAGGACTACCTTTATTTGTGATTGGGTTTGCATATCAAGTTAATCTGCGCCCAGTTTTATGATTTAGCATGTCAGGGGAACCCTTCTTATCGAGATGCCTTTAAGAAAGAATGATTAAATAAACCATGGTTAATCACCAGGCATAGATCCAATCTATTTGTAACCTTGCTGTCTTGCTCTGGCCAATTCAGCAGGAGGGCTGCTCCTAAGCAGGGGTGAAGAATCAATGGTTACATAGAGATGGTTGAATTGAGCCTCAGGATCTCTCACCTTAGGATATCATAGGGCAGGAGGTAATTATTAAGGGGTGTTTTCCAGAAATTTGGGATTATAGTTCCCACAATTCTTTGCTAGTGGCCAAGATGGCTGAAGCTGATTGTGCTGAAACCTGTGCTATCTGGATAGTCCCATGTTGCTTAGTAAAATATTCAACGAAACCAAGTAAGATGGATTCACAAGGTAAAATGAGGGGAAGAAATCCAAAAACTTTCCAAGTAACTATGATAAATTGGAGATGCAATTAGATAGTGCATTTAGGAAGAACCCAAATGTTTAAGTAATCTGATTATTTTCTTGGATTATTCTGGTGTTCATTAAGAAATAGGAAAAAATGAACCTAACAAAAAAGATCCCACTACCAGGAGATAACACTATTATTGCTAATTTTATAATGACAGAAAAGTTTTTCTCTACATGAAACCAGCTGATCTTAATTTAGATTTCTTCCACTTCTGCAGATATGCTTAATGTGCCTCTAAAGTCACAGGGAGAGAAAGCCCAAGTGGTTATGTTGGCATTGAGAATAAGAAAGGGGATTACCTGAGTCAAATCTAGGACTCTAGACAAAATTGTACAGTAGTCACCAGGTTTATTTATGAATCATTTTACATGAATTGTACATATTAGTCACCTTAGGTCAGGGGTGTCAAACTTAATTTCATTGAGGGCCGCATCAGCATTCCAGTTACCCTTGAGGGGCTGGGTGGGTGTGTCCAGGGTGGGCGTGGCCTACTGGTTGGGCGTGGCTGGAGTGTGTGTGACCTACTGGGTGGGCATGGCCAGCTCTACATTGTTCACGTCAATGGTGCTTATGGGGGCCTGGGCAGGAGTGGGACAAATCTGAGGGTCTCTGGCAGAAGGAGATGGGACTGGGGCAAGTGCCAAGGCATGGTCCACTGGAGGAGCCTCACTGTTCCTCTCAGGCCATGCGGGGGGGGGGGGAGGCTGGAAGGTGATGCGGAGGTCAAATGCCCAGCCTAGCCCTCAAGCAACCACACCACTAAGCCCACCCCCACTTCCCCAAGGGGGTGCCCAGCTGCTGTGCTTGCTCTCCTTAGCCAGGTTGCTCATGATGGGTATGAGGGCAACATCAAGAGGGAGGCCCACTTCCTCTCCATGTGAGGAGACCTGGCTTTGTTTCCAAAGCTTCCTTAGCAATAGGATGGGAGACCACCCAGATTAGGCCAGGAGGAGGGGGCAAGGGGATGGTGAAAAGACAGCAGGGAAGGACTAAGGCAGGACTTCCCTCAGACCTTCCTTCCTTCCTTCCTTCCTTCCTTCCTTCCTTCCTTCCTTCCTTCCTTCCTTCCTTCCTTCCTAAGAACAGAGTGATGGGAAAATATTTGAGATGAGGGAGGGAGAAAAACAGGCAAGAAACACAGCTGGGGAAGTGTCATCCTTCATGAGGAATGAAGAAATGTACCATCGCCTGGAAGTGGCCAGCACATGGCCCTCTCCTCACAGCGCCGAGGCTGAGCCAGATGGCACAAATCTGAAGAAAATCACAACGCTGCCCAGCCCCTAGCCTGTCCGAAGTAGGCAGGGCCATGTGCTGGCCACTTCCAGGCAATGGTGCATTTCTTCATTCCTCACAAAGGGTGATACCTCCCCAAGCGTGTGCCCAGGGGGCGGGGGCGATGCGGCAGGGGCCGGTCCCTCACTGTTTCCAGATGGCCTTGCGGAGCTAAGACTGAATGTATTTCAGCATAGATGACCACCACAAAATTGTACATTGGCTCCTGGCCAGCCTGGGCCAGAGCCAAGGCAGCGGGGGCCATTCCCTCACTGTTTCTGGGCCACATGAAACCACTTCGCGGGCCGGATCTGGCTCCCGGGCCTTGTGTTTGACATGTCTGCCTTAGGTGAATGTGGTGGCCTGTGCAACCACCAATTTTAGAGTTCCAGTGGCACAATTTGAAGAGTAGGAATCATCTATCAGATTGTACACTGCATAGCATTGAGATAGATCAAATATCATCTTGTCAAAACTGTATCTGCCTGTGCAGTTTCAAATAATTTTATCCTTCTTCCTTCTTGCATTCCTTAAGGCAATAAAAATAGCTTTATTTTATCTTTCCTTTGGCTCAGCTGAATGACCATATGTAATGTCCATGGAGATTCGCAGTCATCCAGGTCATGGTTATCTCAAAGGTGCTTTTTTAAAAGGCAGTTGGACTGGTGTTTTTTTTCCCCTTCCGAGAGAAGAAGACATTTCGCTTCTCATCCAAGAAGCTTCATCAGTTCTGGCTGGATGGTGGGGTAGGGTGCGGGCAGTGGTGGAATTCAAATATGTGAACAACTGGTTCTCTGTGTGGATGCTGCTTCCGGAAGTCCATTCTGGGCCTGGGCAACAAAAAATTTAGCTACCGGTTCTGCCGAAGTGATGCAAACTGGCTGAATCCCACCATTGGGTGGGGGAAATGGAGCGATTAGTTCTGATTCGTTCACACACACACACACACAGACACACACACACACCAGTCAACCAGAACCAATGAAGCTTCTTGAATGAGAAGCGAAAAGTCTTCTTTTCTCTCAAGGGAGAAAACATACTCCAGTTGCTTTTTGAAAAAGATCCTTTGAGAAAAGCACGTGTAATGGTAAATGGGAATGACCTTGGGAGATCAAGTGAAGAGATGCTTCCTCTGGTCAGATAAGAGAGATGGCCAGATAAGAGATAACATAGCCCCTCAGCTTCATAGTGGGCATAATAAATGGTCAGGAGGGACTCTCGCTTAGTTATCAGGCTGTAAAGGGGACAGCAGGAAGTTGTTTTTTTCAGACTTGCAAGATTCTACAAATGTAGCTTTGCAATAAAGTAGAATTAGCTTATCTGATCATGTTTCCTGTCTGGTCTACCTGGTAAGGCTGATACCATGCACACTCAGGTGGAGCATTTCTGATTAGTTTATTGCTGTTTTATGTTTGTTCTTGCTTTGCTGCACACAAAACGAAATCATTGTTTGAAGCAGGTTGAAAATCAATGATTCATAATAATTTACATATACACACACAGTCTCTTTTGCAGAAGGATAGCTGTCAAAGAGGCCTTTTAATAAAATTGTCTCATCATATTGTTCATAAAGGGGACATTGTTCATAAAGGTTTGTGGCCAATGATTGGTCATTTTCTTCATCTGCTTCCCTGTAAAAAAAGAAAGAAAAGTTAGTACAGGTTGAAGCGGATTTTAGAAGGACAACAAAAAAAGACCAATAATGGAAAAGAGTTCTAAAGGCTACCTACGTGCATGTTAGAAATCATTAACACTTATGTATGTATATTAAGAAAGGGACGCGGTGGCTCAGTGGGTTAGGACACTGAGCTTGTCGATCAGAAGGTCGGCAGTTTGGCGGGTCAAATCCCGAGTGCCGCGTAACAGAGTGAGCGCCTGTTACTCGTCCCAGCTTCTGCCAACCTAGCAGCTCGAAAGCATGTAAAAATGCAAGTAGAAAAATAGGGAACACTACGGTGGGAAGGTAACAGCGTTCTGTGCGCCTTTGGCGTCCAGTCATGCCGGCCACATGACCACGGAGACGTCCTCGGACAATCGCTGGCTCTTCGGCTTTGAAACGGAGATGAGCACCGGCCCCTAGAGTCGGAAACGACTAGCACGCATGTGCGGGGGAACCTTTACCTTTACCTATGTATATTAATGAAGATATTTCAGGAAGCCACATCAGAATAGTTGGACAGCTCAACTTTAGAAGAAAAAGCAGGCATTGAATTTAGGTGAAAAAGAAAGAAAATATCACTCCAAATTTGAAACTGCAAAAAGTGTTGAAGCAGAAATCATTGTTAAAATATACTTTATATTGAATTTGAAAGTGATTATTAAATGGAGAATGGAGAATTGGGGGGGGGGAAGAGAGAGAGAGAGAGGCAGTTGTGTTAAAGGGTTGTTTTTCTTTAATTAATTTTATTCCAGTCCACTATTTTTCAACGTTAGCAACTTTTAGGTTGGGTAGACAACAATACTCTGAATTCCCTAGCCAGCAAGCTAATTCTTATATTCAAGATTCCCCTGTATTGTGACACAACACATGGTTATTTTCTGTTCTTCACAGAGACCAGGTATGTCTATAGGTTAGTGTTTAATTATTAGCTCATAGAAATTAAAACAAGGCATGTTTTTCTTTCTATAGTGCTTTTTTTCCTACTCAGATAGAACACATTTTTTTCCTAGTCTACACATAAAACTTATAGGACAAAAATGTGCCCTTGTTTGTTGTCTTTTTTGATCAAATAATTGCATCACATTTACACAGGTGTGTAAACCAAAGAATAAATAGATTACAGTTTGGGATTTTAATTTGGGATTTGTGAGCGAAATTGTTTCCCATCAAAATACAAAGCAATACTTTTTCCCTCCACCATATCTTTAGTCAAAAGGTGACTTGAAAAAGCTTCTATGCAATCCAAACTGAATAAAAATACGAATTAGAAAAAAAAGAACAGTGGCAGGTTTATTTTGAGAGAGACAACAGATTCTGCTGATTTCTTGCTGCTTTCTTAAATACTGACCAGCATAGGGGGGAAAAAACTTGTTTCTAATGCTGCTGTTTTGTTTAACATGCATGCTTCATGTTTTGTACTTTATGTCTGACAGGGAAGATAAAAATATATTTATTTAGTTACATATTTGATATTTTAATAGAGAACAAATATTAATAAAGGCTAGGGACAGCTTATCAAAGCTTTTTTCACCTTGTTTGAACAGGATCTGTGCATATGTTGATTATTGAAGACAAAACTCAGTTAAGACTGATACATGATACCTAATGTGAAAATAAGACGTTGTGCTCCGACAGCTACGATTGTTATAAGAATTGACATATTTTGAAGCCAATCAGGAAGAAAGAAATTTCAATTTATATACATCTGGGTTGCACAGGGCATTGAAGAGCAACTCTACCAAATGAAACCCACTTTGTTTCTATCTGTAACAATGATTTCTGTGCATAAATCATCCAGATGCAGCCATTCCTAGCCTTAGCTAAAAGTCAACAATTAACTTCAGGCTTATTTTATTTATTTTACAAATTTACATAGCCGTCTACCTCACAAAACAAGTGACTATGGTCTAATGTTTTTCTCTAGTATCACTGGCTGTATTGCAGACTTGCAACAGGTTGCCTTGGAATTCTTCTTGGAAGCTTGGAATATCAGGCTATTCCGATAAACAGGACTTCCAGGTTATCTATTTCTTCCTGTAACGCAAACTGCCTGGATGATCAGATTCTACCATAAGAAAATGCCAAGAATTCTGGCATTAACTGGGTCATTTATTTGCTCAGATTAGCTCTTCCCCACACTCCAGGTAATCCTCTCCTAGCAGTGCTTAACAGATCTCCATTCTTGAGTTTTCCATCTTTCATCTCTTGATTGGCACTACCTCGTCTACACAGGGTGGAAATGAGCCAGAGGACTACTCTCTGGGGCAAAACAGAGGGGGGGGTTTGCTCAGAAATGATATAACGTTTTCTAAGATTATATGGAGCACGAGTAAGTACAACTCCAGTAGAGGTAGTCCTGGACCTACAACAGGTCAAAGTTACAACAGCACTGAAAAAGTGACTTATGACTGTTTTTCACACTTACGGCTGTTGCGGCATCCCCATGGTCACGTGATCAAAGTTCAGATGCTCGGCAACCAATTCATGCAGCTCCCCAGGATCACGGGATCCCCTTTGGCGACCTTCTGACAAGCAAAGTCAATGGGGAAGCCAGATTCACTTAACAACCAAATCTCAAACTTAACAACTGCAGTGATTCACTTAGCAACTGCGGTGAGAAAGGTCATAAAATGGGGCAAAACTCACTTAAGCAATGTCTCACTTAGCAACATAAATTCTGGGCTCAATTGCAGTCGTAAGTCGAGGACTACCTGTCGATCGCTCAAATCTACCACCAAACAATAAACTTTGTAGCTCTTATACCTAAGAAATTTCTTTTTTTTAACCAATAGGTGGACCCAAAGCACAAAAGAGGTAAAAGAAATTAAGATTAAGAGAGGAATTAATTAGACTGAACCCGAAGTATCGAGGAGAGGCATCCTCCCTTTTTCTCTCATTTATTCAGCTTAGCTCTTTTTCAACAATTCAAATAGTACTGTAGGAGCAGATGACGTGAGATGCTTTCATTTAGTGGAGCTGAACTACTTATTTGTGGAATTACTGTCGACTACATGGTTCAGAGTTATCCGTGGTTTTGTTTCTTTCAGGCCCTCTGAAATCTTTTTCCTTTCCTTTCCCCCCTTTTACTCTGTAAAGCGTATTAACTGCCTTTCTTCTCTTTCCCCACTCCAAGTTCTCCTAGCTTTCTATCCCCCGTTCCTTATAAGGAAGCCCCCTTCAGTTACTCTAGTAAAATGCAAAGAATCTTCACGACATTGCTTGCAGAAAAAAAATATAGGAAGAAGGTGAGGGCTATCATTTACAGTATGACGGAAGAAGGAAGCCCAGGTGGGAGAAGAAAGGCCGTCATTTCAAGAATAAATTGAGGAAGGAATAAATGAAGGGAGGAAGCCTCCATCAAAAGGTACAGATAGCTCTCCATTACCAACAGTTCATTTTTTGACTGTTCAAAGTTACAACAGCACTAAAAAAAAGTGACTTATGTCACTTGGAGTTCTTCTAGTCCAATCCCTCCCCAAGCAGGAAACCACGGTAGCATTCCCATGGTCGCACAATCAAAATTCAAATGCTTGACAATTGACTCATATTTATGACGGTTGCAGTGTCCCAGGATCATGTGATTACCTTTTTTGACCTTCTGACAAGCGAAGGGGAATGGGGAGGCCAGATTCACTTAACAACCGTGTGACTAACTTAACAAGTGCAGTGATTCACTTAACAACTGCGCAAGTCGCAGAAGGGGCCAAACTCATTCAACAACTGCCTCACTTAGCAACAGAAATTTTGGGCTCAATTGTGGTTGTAAGTAGAGGATTACCTGTATGCCTAAAAATTACTGTCTTTAAATAAATGGGGGGGGGATCAGAATTCCGTAAAGATGTTGCAAAAAGCCTGAAAAAAAAGGAAAGGGGATGTGAAGGACAGGAATGAAAAGTTAGGCAAATGAACTGAAGCAAGACTAAGCAACGATGGACAGAGTAAGAATGAAAAAGGGGAAGATGGTTGAGGAAACTACTTGAGTGCAAAAGAGAGCAATGACACCCACAGAATCGTTCAAAAAGAATCTGGACAAAAGTGAGATATGGCAGCAGATCTAAAGGGTTACAAATAGGGTAGCTTGATTGCAAGAGTTAACTCACAACTCCTCCCTCAGCTAGGTCGCTTTTCTGGAAAAGGCAATTAAAAAAACCCCATAACTTTCTGCTTGAGTTTGCACTTGAATTATGTTCTGTAGTAGACAGATCTCCATGGAGGTGAAGGCAGAGTTATCAATTTTTTTTCAGCTTTTCACTTTCACTTTTTTCAGCAAATCACTTCATTCTGAGGTTTCCTCTTTTGAACTCAAAATAGCTTGACTTCATACATTACACCAAAATAATATCACACAAATCTCAGAATTGTTGCTCTCTAGCTAGTTCTTTAACCATGTTCTGTGTTTGGCAGCTGAGTCTTATTTTCAGCTCAGCCACAGTTCAGCAGGATTTGCTCTAGACCCAGTTTCGAAACATGTATCTTCAATGGAGGTTTTTTTTCCCTTTTGTAGCTCCAAAGGCCAAATATCGTATCCATTAAGAATGTGGATAAAGAATAGGTGCTGGCTGTTGTGTCGACATATTGGTTAATTGAAGATTACACTAGAGTAGGGGTGTCAAACTGTTGGCCCGCGGACCAGATGCGTCTTGGCGAAACCATGCCCACCCTTTTGCCGGCCATGGAAAAAAAGTCATGATACATCGCGACATGTCATGTGACATTGCGAGTTTGACACCCTGCACTAGAGGATATATTCATGACCTCATTGGGTATTGAGATTCATGTCAATTAAGACAGTTGTGAGTCAGCCTCAAACTATTTCCAAAGGCATGAGGAGCAAGAACAGTGGAAGTGCCTGAAGCAAATGAGAGGGTTCTTTGATTTTGGCTTAGCATGTGCAGGAACATGCTAAGCCATGTGGTTTATAAACCATTGTTTATGGTTTAGCTGTTGTATTTCTCCCTTGGGAATTCTGCAGAGGAGTTTGTTCCTCTCAAGTTTCCTAGTTCATCCATTGTACTTGATTGCTCAGTAAACATTCTGAATATTCCCTTCTCCCAATAATATTGTATACTTAGTATTAAACTAGAGCGGGGGTCTTCAAACTTGGCCCTTTTATGACTTGTGGTCTTCAAATCCCAGAATTCCTCAGCCAGGCATGCTGGCTGAGGAATTCTGGGAGTTGAAGACCACAAATCATAAAAGGGCCAAGTTTGAAGACCCCTGGACTACCGAGATGCCAAATAGATTAGCCTTGTACTTTAGGTTCTAGGAAAAATGTTGCCAGTCATAAATTCTATGGCTATAAAGTTATATTAGTTTTGCCACGGATGACTCTTAGTTCTATAATACAGAAGACATGGGTGAGAAAAGTAAGCTGTGTAGAGGGAATTTAAATACATTCTATTTTTTAAAGAAAAAAAGATATAAAAGGAGAATTGAAGTCTTGAAATTGAATATTTAGTTAAAAAGCAATATAACAAATTCAGGTAGTTCTTTCCACCTGAAATAATTATAGATTTTTTTTACATTTAACTTTTTAAAAAAACAGTAAACCACCCATGGAGGAAATGAACCTGTAATAATTATAAAAATAATAATCTAGCCAGATGAACTCGTCTATGCTTTGTGCACCATGGAAATCTGTATTTAAATGAATCAGCATTTTGGGTTTCAGAATTCCTAGAAAAGTATTATCTGAGAGTAAATGACAGAGTCTACAAATTGAATGTTTATTTGATTACATTAATGAAGTGAGCTCGTAAATATAACTTTCCTCTGGTCCCCTGCAAAGAAACCCTCTTCATCTAAATAATGTTACAATAAACATTACTTTTTATAAACACATCTTAAGTTCTCTCTGTATTTAGAAAAAGGACACTAAACAACAAAGTACTTTAAAATATCTTGGACTTTGCAATAAAACGTTTATTTCATTTCAACCTTTATGAGAGAATTTGGATGCTGAAAAGAGAAAGGAAGAAAGAAAAAGTCTTTTCATTGTAAAATAAATATAATTAATGAAAGAGCAAAGTCCCCTAAAAGTTTAGCATTTCGCTTTGGCCATGGGAAAAAGTTAAGTGCGCCCATAACTTTTCCATTTACTTAATGGGATTTAAAGGTGTTACTTCTGGCTAGAATGTATCTGTAGCTAAACACAAGGTAAACAAATTGCTTAAAGATCTCCCCTCAGAGTATCTATCCAAAAGCTCAAACTCCCTAGGAATGTTTCAGAAGCTGTTGATTTAAGAGTTTTTTGTGAATTAACAGTGCTGTTTATAAAGGACACGAATTCCATGCTGTTTCAACCATGCACTTTTAGGCCCTTCCCAGATGTTTTGAAAACAAACCTGGTTTTTCCTTTAAGCGTTATTTGGATTGGCATCCTCTGTTGGCACAGCTCATATGGCTTTTAGAAGCTGCCGTGCAGAAATTAAATAAGTTCTGCTTTCCAAACTGCTTTTTCCCCCAGCCCAGGAAAAGCTTCTTTCACTTAATTCTTGCGTGGCAAGTTACCTTGAAAAGCACTGGATAAACAACCATTTTTGACGTTTCCTTTTTTTAAGAAAATAATTTTAAACACTGCATGAGTATTAGGTAGATAATACTGCAGGATCAGTCGAAGGGAAGAAATGCTTTATTTTGAAAAACAGCATTTTGTTTTTTAAGAAATAGGAGGGGAAGTATTTTCTCGTTCATAAACAGCCTTGGTGGAGCAGTGGGCTAATGCCTCCTTAAGTAACACCAGCTGCCTGCAATTAGTGCAGGTTCGAGTCCCACCAGGCTAAAGGTTGACTCAGCCTTCCATCCTTCCGAGGTAGGTAAAATGAGGACCCAGATTGTTGGGGGCAACAAGCTGACTTTGTAAAAATGCCGCTGGGGGGGGCCGAAAACCCTAATAAGCAGGCATATACATAGAATGAAGGCTATTGCTATGCACATTGATTTGTGATTTAGATTGTAAGCCGCCCTGAGTCTTCGAAGAAGGGTGGGATATAAATGGGATTAAAATATATATATATCTACTCAGAACTCTCACTCACTGAGTTCAATAGGAGTTACCACTAAACAGGCATGCATAGGGATTCTCAGTAGAGGATAATGGTGGATTTCTAGATAGCACTACTGCAACTTTCACCATGTGTCATCTTTGGCATACTGCCCCACCCCAGCCCACTCTGGAAATCAGGGCTACATTTCACTGACCTTGGAAGGATGGAAGGCTGAGTCAACCTCAAGCCCCCTGAGGATCAAACTCCAGGCTGCGGGCAGAGTTAGCCTGCAATACTGCATTCTACCCACTACACCACTAGGCTCCTATATATACAGCTCTATAGGGCTAGAGACCAATATGATTTTGAGCACCACCTTGTCCTTTACCTATAGGAACTGAAAAGATTGAGAAGATCAGGCAACCCAGAAAAGCTGGCAAATCCAAATCAGTCCTTTGCAGTAATTCATCTTTGTAACTGTGAATTATTCCCCTCTCTTGGTTATGTGGGTGGATGAAGGGGTGCAAAAATAGAGGAAGCAATTCCTAAAGTGGCACCCTCCAAATATGGTGGCATTTCAGATCCAAAAGGGGTTGTATTCCCAAGCCACCTGAATGGCAAGAGATTGGGGAAGGTTGAGCTGAGACCAGCAACAAAAGAAAACCAGGTGAAAATAGTTTGCTAAAAATTAGGATTAGCCAGATGTGTATATTGTCCGTTCGTTAGTTAGTTGTCCTGAATGATGAAACAGACTGTTGATGAATGATGAAACAGATTGGATTGCTTGATGGCAGTCTATGGGATAAAGATATTATTTATCAAAAGACAAAGGAGCAGTATTTAGTAAACAAATAATAGAAAAACCTACATTTCCTTGCAGCAGTGGAAAACAAAGGTCCAGTTAAATGAGAAATGAGGCGGCAGGAATGCCATTCTTTGTCTCTTAATAAAAATGCTTTTCCAACCAGAGTAGTGGCAACTGGGGTAGGGAAAATGATAGGCAAGTAACAGAGAAAAAATGTGCCCTGTCAGTTGTTTCAACCTGGATTTGCTCCTTGACAGCTTCTATTTACAAAAACAAAGGGAAAGAATTCACACAACAGTAAGACTGAAAACACAGATTTTAAAACTTGCACCAGTCCAGGAATACAAGGACAGGCTAAGCCATCAAGGAGCTTTGGACCAGGAGAATATTTTACTGAGAAATGTTCTTGGTAAAACCCAGACATCAAATCTTACCACCACCTTGAATATGCATTTGGATCATCTTGGGCTCATGTTTAGATGTTGAAAAACTCCATTTTCTTTCACAGTTTTATAGAATATGCTGTGTAATTAAAAGCCCTTTTGGGAAGCTAATTTGCCCAATCGAGGAGGTTCTCTATCACTTGTAATCCTCAGGTCTAGCCTGCTAGTCACAGATTATCTTGTGGCCAAATCTACTTTCCTTACTACCATAATAGCAGTTAAAAACTCCCATCCAGTTATGCCATTATGTCAATGGGATTATCCTGAAATTTTGAGGGGTACAGTACTTGGATTCAAGTCCCTAAGCTTAATAGTCAATTTACTGGATGCTAAGCAATCTCCAGGGAATGTATTTCACAGCCTGGAGTGAGTTTCTCCTGCAGATCATCAGGTACAGACCTGAACACACCAATCTTTAACCATGCTCCCCCCCCACTCCAAAACTAGCAACTAGCACAAGCCATTGCATCCAGTTATACAGTATAAAGGATGAATTTCGAATTACTGCTTCATTTTACATCAAATGGGCAAGTTCCATCTCAGGGACACACAGAGGCACAGACAAACTGTATGCCATCTCTCAAATTTTGGCTCCTGGGATCTGCACCCTCGCCCTAGTTGCACTTCTCCAGATAGTCCTCGGTGACAAAATCATCCACAATAGCCTTCCATTCTATTGCTGGGGGATAGTCAGTTTCTGTAATGGTTAAGGCCTCAGGCTAGAAACCAGGAGATCCTGAGTTCTAGTCCGACCTTTGGCGCAAAACCAGCTGGGTGACCTTGAACTAGTCATTTTCTCTCAGCCCTAGGAAGCGGGCAACGCAAGCAAGCCACTTCCCAAACCTTGCCAAGAAAATTGCAGGGACCCATCCAGCCAGTCAACGCTGACGCGAACACACCGCACATTTCCCCCTAAAACTCCACACACTCCTATTTTGATCAGTTGACTTCGAGTTGACTCTCTCTCGAGTCAACTGCTCCGCGGGCACCTTAAAGCTCTACTTTCCCACGGGTCAGACTAAAACGGTAAGAGCACCGTCCTAGTTTTTCCTTCTTAGCAACCCAACAACCTTCCTACGGGAGGTCAGTTCCCGAAAGGTTCGGAGCTGCAGACCAAATAAAACTCCCGTCGATAAGGCGGCACGAAAAAAAGGACATCTAAGGGCAGCAGCGTCACTGCGCCTTCACTGAGCTTTAGGGAGCATGCGTCAGGGCCACGCACATGCTCCTTGCTCCAGCGTCCTGGTTAGCGTGTGTGCGGCTGGACCAGGAAGGGTAAAAAAAAAAAAAGGGGGGGAGGGGTGGGGGGTGGGAAATGAATGCCTCGCGGGCGGAGTGGAGTGGGGTGGGGGGGGGGAGAGAGAGAGTTGAGCTTGGACCAGCGGTGGCGCGCGCGCGCGCACGCGCGCGAGGATGCGTTCGCTGCGGGCCCGCTGGATGCCATTGGCTCCTCGGCTGGTGCGTCAAGCTTTGCCTCCCGGGAGCCGAAGTCCCTTCCGCGGGACAAACTTGCCAGCCGCCTTCCCGGGCCGCTCTTCCCTAGGGGGCTCCGAGCGGCGGCCGCCCCGGGGCCGTGCGAGACGAGAGGGCGGGCGGGCAGCGACAAGGCTGTGCCCCAGTTTGTGTCCAATCAGAGAATGAATTGTGTGCACCGAGCAGGGCAGCAAATGCGTAAACAACAAGCTCTGGGAAAGTCCTCCTCCCCCCCTCCCCCCCCACTGCACCGCTCCCTCCACTCCGCGGCGCGAGCCTTCCTCCTCGCAGACTCTCGACGTCCTCCTCCTCCTCCTCCCTCCCTCGCTCGCTCGCTCCTTCCCCCTCCCCGGCGGAACTCCTGTCAGCTGAACGGCAGCTTCCAGCGCACCTCTCGCTCCCCGGCACCATCCAGGACTCGGGCGCTGCGTCTGCGGGCTCCGCTCTCGGGGCGTTCCGGGGGGAAGGTAAGGGCCGTCTGCCCCGGCTCTTCTCCCGCGCTCCCTTTCAACTCTCTTCCGACAACCCCGGAGGAAAGTTGAGGGAAGGGGAGGGGAGGAGGGGAGGGGTGAGGAACGAAGGCGTCGGGCGAAGGGCCGGCGGCTGAGGCGAAGGGGGGAACGGCTTCCCCTGTCAGAACAAGTTGAGGGAAGCGGCGTCTCTGCTCCGGCCGCTTCGCGCCTGGAAGCAGCCCGGGGAGCCGCGGACACTCGCCCGCCGCGGTTCCCAAGGACCGGCAAAGAGAGTTTTAACTTCTTTCTTGTTTGCCTCAAAAAAACCCCGCTTCTTCTCCCCTCCTCCCCCCGCCCCAAACCCCGCTTAATTCGGAGCCGCTCCCAAGCGCGCGCGGGCTGAGAGAAGCGGCTCGGCCAGGCTGACATTTCCCAACGGTCTCTGTGTGTGTGTGTGTGTGTGTGTGTGTGTGTGGTGGCGGCTGGGGGGAAAACCCGAAGAGACCCTTTGGCTTGAACCTCGGCAAAGGGGAACCGAGGGCGGCCAAGCAAAGCCCACCCCGGCCGCGAGGGCGAGGGCGGCCTGAGGCTGCTGCGTCGCTTCTTCCATTCCGGATTTTTCTAGCCCAACCGGCGTCTCTCGGGGTTTTTTTTTCCACCCCCCCCCCCAAAAGAGCGAAGGGTGGCTGGTCCGGAGGAGCATCTGCTCCTCTCGGTGCCCGAAGGCGGCTCTGCTTGCTGGCTGGCTTCCTCTTTTGATTTGCTTGGGAGCCCGTATTATGTAAGGTGTCACAGGAGGAGGAACGGTGCAAGTTGTGACTGGGGCGAAGAGAGAGCCGGATACACCTCTCCCCCCCTCTCCCTCTCCCTCTCCCTCTCTCTCTCTCTCTCTCTCTCGGGTGCGATGTTTCTGGCCCTGCTCAAGCCGGAGGAAAGCTTCTTGCACACGCGCAGTCAAAATCTCAAAAGTGAAACTGAAGAACCGATCGTGCACCTGACCAGGCAGGTGCCTGAGTCCAAAGGGACGTGGGTTTTTTTTTTTTTTTAAAAAAGAGTTTTTCGGGATGGAAACGTCACCTATTGACTGAGGTGTGTTACCCTATCTTGTCGGGCACGTGTTGGGTTTTCTCCCGGGGTGGGGTGGGGGTTGCTTTCGTCATGGGAGGAAAAGAGGGGTAATCGATATTTGGAGCCGTGGGTGGAGTTGAAAGAACTCGGGGGCGTATCGAATCCCGCCGATTCTGGGTAAAAAGGATTTGTGGATTAGAAACCTACCACGTGTGTTTTGCTTGTTAATTTGGCCTGAAAAAGGATGACTGAATGGATGAATCATCAGTTCCCTGGAATAGTGACTCACTTCTGCTACACGCGCGCCCGCGAGCGTGCATGCTTTAGATTAAGGGTGGTGCTTTTGCGATCTCGGATCGAAGTAGACAGGGATGGTGTAGTGCAGTAGGAGAAACAAAAATTAAAAAGGGGGGTGGTGGTCTACTTTTCGGTGTCCATTCCAACAAATTTCATTTGGAGCCGAACTGAACTTTTGGGCTTTTGTATTTATTATTATTATTTAGTCTTGGCATGTTAAATTATCTTAAATATATGACTAAATGAGGAGTAATGTCAAGATGACATTCGTCTAGTTTGCAATTAGTAGAAGCTTTGAATTTTATTCAAGAACATGGGGGGTGGGGGTTGTGCCTTAGGGAAAAGGAGAGAGATATGAAATGATGAAATGTAAATTTATTTCTCTAACATATTACTTACTCCCTTTGGTTTCCTTTACAGAAGTTAACTTTGCTATGAAGAATTTTAAGACATTTTGGCATTTCAGCTTGTTGAAATTATGTAATATACATTTAATTTAAATACAAAGCAATGGCTAGCAGTGCCCCTTCATTAAGTTCTGTTGTCTTGCTTTTTTAGAAGAGTTTCTAAATAAAAAAAAAATTAGTATGGAGATGCCACCATACTAAGCATAGTAGTATGGACCACAGCAGAACATGATAAAATAGCCAGTTTTTATGGTAGATTATTGGGGGTTTGAAACATTTATTGTCCGAGGATATGCAATCATTTAATGTTGTATTAAAACAGGTTTCTTGATTTGCATAACTGCAGTGTACTTCCATCCAAGTAAAACAAACAGAATCATTTCTTCATTTATTGTTTTGTTCAGAGCCTTAATGTTGAAATCATTGGCAATAAACCAGTGTGGTTTAATGGACAGAAGTTTGAACTAAGCCCATCAGCTGTGTTGATGGACTCATCTCAATTAAATTTAAGTTACAATTACAATCCTAAACCTAGTGCTATTGGAGTAAATCACCCTGAATTCAGTGAAATTTAGCTGCACAGCCATTTCCATATTATTGATTTATAGTATCTCATAGTATTATCTAGTTATTGCTGCAGGAATCTAAAGCCTGCCTTCATTTATAATATATCACCACAGCATTGGCCCACTATAGAACAATATAAATCATTGGTGTGGAAATAGCCTAAATAAACATACACTGAATCACATGTTAAGCCCCACTGAGATTTCTGAGGAAAGTTAGTCAGAAATAGCTAACTCAGCACTAATTTTAGTAGAGTACTAAATTTAATTTGCATTAGATTGCTGCTCTGAGTATCTACTAGGAAATATGAGCTACACAACTTAGTGGGGTTTATTTTTTGCATAGTGGTGTAGGTCTGCTGTGACGTAGTTCAAATTCTGATAAACATTTGATGGCCAAGCCACAATTAATACTATAGGGCTGAGAACTACAAAATATGCATGAACATTTATATAGTTACAGCAACATTTTGAGTGGGGATTTTTGGGTACATTCCTTTTAAATTATGATAGAATGTTTCCCACTTCAAAATAGCAGAAAACAGTGCAATTGGTTTTCAGCAAAGATCCGGGAGCTGCAGGATGGCTAAAAAGATGAACAATATGTATATGTATCCAGCATGTCTTTCCCTTTCATTGAACAAAGTAAGAAAGAGTAAGGAGTAGTGGGCAAAATAAGCTGAAAGCAAAAGATCAGTAGAAATTTAACTTGAATTTAATTTCTACCGGTACAATTTATTAAACTTTACCATGACTTTCTAACCTTACAAATTATCCTTGCTTCAACAGTATTCATATATTGTATCATATGTTGCCTTTTCTCTTTAAATTTCTTGCCTATCTTTATGAGGAGACCTGAAAACTTCATCCTTGTACAAGCTGGTTAAAGTATCAGCTCTGTCTAATAGATTCAGATCTTGCTCAGATCCTATAAGAACATCTGAGATACAATATTTAATGGGTTTTGTGATTTAGAAAGCATTTATGCAACATAAATACTGATTTTTTTGTAATTACAACAATGTCTTTTTTATCCATGCTTATCCTCACTAGAGACTAAAGTGTGGGTAGATGTTTATAGACTCAGTGTTACTGTGACTTTGAACTACACTAGCTAATTTGCATATTCGTAGCTTTCTTAGCTTCTGATCAGGATGTTACTTTCTGTCATTTGCAGAGGAAGTTGTAGCCCAGAAGTTCACAGAAATATAAGTAGCAGTAGTTGGTTCTAATAGGCTTAGCTACAAATTCATCATGTGAAAATATGTTACTAAATATGAAAAACTTTGAAGACTTCCATCTGAGTTACATATTGGGGGGGTTGGTCTTTTTAATTAAATATATGTATTATTGCAATTTATATTCCATTAATTCTCAAAAGCTCTAAATGGCTTATAAACAATACAAATAATACAAAATAAAATAGCTAGATAAAAATTCACCAACCAATAATATTAAATCTTCCTATCCATTAAGACAGCAAGGAAAATAGTCATGATAACAGTTTGCCTACTGGAAGAAGAGAACATAGTATATTTATCAATCCTCAGAAGCTTTCCTGAATACCAGCAATTGGTGGGATTTTTCATTATCCTATGAGAGTGAGAATGCCTAGAGGGTTACCCTTATGGGAAAAAAGAAACAGGAATATTATTCAAAGTATTTGGTTATACGAACCAGAAAAGCATTAATCAAGAACTTTCTGTTCTTAGATCATCAAAATTTCAATCCTGATGTTATGTTTTATATTTCATGCAATTTTAAATTATTGTATGCCATAATAATTTAGTGCTTATGAAAGAAAAATAGAATAGATCACCATCATTTTAGCCACTGTCTATCCACTGCAGGATGAAGGCCTCTTCTGTATGTTTCCAACCTCTATGATCCTGAGCTTTCTTTTGCCAATTGGACCCACAATACTTGCTGATGTCTTTCGTAGAGACTTTTTGTCAAGTGGGGTCCATTCTATGACTGCCTTGATCCACCTGCCATCAGTTCTTCTTGCTACATGACCAGCCCATTTCCATTTCAATTTTTTTACTCTCTTGATATCCTATACTTTTGTTTGTTCTCTAATCCATGTGCAGGTCTTTCTATCTTGTCTAGTGATGCCAAGCATGTATCTTTCCATGGCTCTTTGCACCACTCATAGCTTTTGTATCGAAGTTAGTGTCCATGTTTCACTGGCATATGTTAGAGAAGGTAACACACACTGACCAAAAACATTTCAGGCATACGGAGAGGTTGTTCTTGAAAATTGTGCTTAGCTTGCTGATTACCTGCCAATCACTTTTAACACGCCATTCAATTTCCATTATTTTATCACTTTCCATTGAGATCCATCGGCCAAGGTATACTGTGTGTAGTGGTTTACTACATCTTGTTTTTCTCCAAACATAACTTTTTTTCTTTCTTTACTGAATTTGTTAAACATAACCTGGCTCTTTTTCAGGTTTATTTATAAGCCAAATGGTTCTCCTGCTCTATGCAGGTCTTTGTAGCTCTTCTGGGTCTTGTGAGAACATCGTAAGTCTCTCTCTCTCTCTCTCTCTCTCTCTCTCTCTCTCTCTCTCTCTCTCTCTCTCTCTCTCTGTGTGTGTGTGTGTGTGTATTTATATATGTATGTATTGTGTGTATATATCACAATATATATCTATTGCAAAGAATTCACTGCTCACTCCAGGAGTTCAATTCTGAACGGCTCAAGCACTCTATTCTTCTGATGTTGGTAAAATGAGGACCCAAATTGTTGGGGGCAATATGCTAACATTGTAAACCACTTAGAGAGGGTAAAGTACATAATGTAAAGCACTATGAAGCGGTATATAACAGTTGCAAGCTAAATCCCACTGCAAGATGGGTGGTAAGTTTAACAGACAAATAAACAATGATAGTGGTGGCACTATGCTATTTTTTCATTAGTTTTCAAACTGCTATAGATACAAATCCATGCATAAAAGTTGAAGTGTTTTATCTAGAATACTCTTCATTTATAAATGGTTTGCATATGAAAAACTTGGTCAAATCATTATTATTCTTTTGAAAGCACAACTTCATGATATTTCTTTATCAGGTGTTACTTTTAACACAATCATGTCTCTGGTTGCTAAATGAGGCAGTAAGTGAGGTCTACCTTAAAAGAGACTATGTGAATCAACCAAAATATCTTACAAAGATGTTAAAATTTCTCAAAAAGAGCTCAGAAAAGCTCTTTTTTTAACTTTTCCCAAAACTAATGTGAGAGACAGAAAAACCTCCTGTGGAAGGCTATTTCAGACGGCCAGCACCATTACAGAAAAACAGTGCTTCTGGGCTTTTGCCCACCCAAATCCTCAATAATTATACTTGGCCAATGTTTCTCGTGGCAGGAAGCGATGGAGCCAATTCTAGTGGAAAAATATCCTGCAGATAATTTAGTACCAAGTCATAAAAGGCTTTATATATGAATTCAAGTCTCTGAAAAACTATCTTGTGTGTTACTGCAGTTATGCATACGGTAGTTAGAACTTCTAACAAAAGGATTGTCTAAGTAAAATGTGGTAAGGATAGACAAATTTCATATGCCATATGATAAAAGTACTAGTCATGTAATAAACCCTATTTATTTACAATAGATTAGCATTGCTGATAATTCCAGAGAATTCCATAGGTATTAGTTTAGCAGATTAGCATGTATACCACCTAAAATGTGCATGCTGACGTGAATTTTGTAAATAAAATGTTGCAGAACAGCATTATTGATATTGATATCTTTTGCTGTGCTGGTCACAGCAAATATGTTAACTTTTATAATATCAATTTGCATACATATATGCAGTCTTTGGTATTATAAAGACCTTCTCATTGATAATACCCATATCAAATATACCTGTCTTCATAATCTAGTTCTAATGTAAGTGAACCAGATACAACATATAACAACTTGCACAAGACTATAATTGCAATATGCATGTGAAAGGACAATCAATTGTGTCATGTCAGTGCTCTGAATTGTGCCAGTATTTAGAATACAGATAATCGCGTCCGCAGATAATCGCCCGGCCGCCCTGTTTAGGGTGACTCGCTCCCTCCTTAATCAGGAGGTGAGGGAGGATCCCTTGCAGGGTCGTGCCGAGGAGTTTGGTCAACATCTGTCGGATAAAATCGCTCGTATTCGGACCGGTTTGGACTCCAGCTGGACAGAGTCGGACGATCAGGACACGGGCGGTCTTGTCAATGTTATCTGGGAGGAGTTTGATTCTGTGACCCCTGATGAAGTGGACAGGATTATGGGGAGGTTGAGCTCCACCACATGTTTATTGGATCCGTGCCCTTCCTGGCTGGTTTATGCAGCCAGGGAGAGGACACGAGGCTGGTTCCAGGCGGTGATATCTGCTTCTTTGAGTGAGGGTAATTTCCCCACCGTCTTGAAGGAGGCGGTGGTGAGACCTCCTCAAGAAGCCTGCCTTGGACCCAGCTGTCTTGAACAACTTTCGTCCAGTCTCCAACCTTCGCTTTCTTGCGAAGGTTGTTGAGAGTGTGGTGGCGCATCAGCTCCCTCTGGTCCTGGATGAAGCGGATTATCTGGACCCGTACCAATCGGGTTTCAGGCCCGGGTACAGCACGGAGACGGCATTGGTCGCTCTGGTGAATGATCTCTGGAGGGCCCGGGATAGGGGATATTCCTCTGTCCTGGTCCTATTAGACCTCTCGGCGGCTTTCGATACCATCGACCATGGTATCCTGCTGCGGCGTCTCAGGGGATTGGGAGTGGGAGGCACAGTTCTTCGGTGGTTCTCCTCCTATCTCCTGGGACATTCGCAGTCGGTGTTGGCAGGGGGGCAGAGATCGGCCCCTAGGTCTCTCGTTTGTGGAGTTCCTCAGGGTTCGGTTCTCTCGCCTCTCCTGTTCAACATCTACATGAAACCGCTGGGTGAGATCATTCGTGGTTTTGGAGTTGGGTATCATCAATATGCTGATGATACCCAACTTTTCATTTCGACCCCAAACCACCCCAGTGATGCCCTCGCTGTGATGTCCCGTTGCCTGGAGGCGGTTCGGGTCTGGATGGGGAGGAACAGACTTCAACTCAACCCTGACAAGACTGAGTGGCTGTACATTCCGGCATCCCGGGACATTCAAAACGTTCCATCACTTTCTATGGGGGGTGAGTCTTTACCCCCCGTAGATAGGGCTCGCAACTTGGGAGTCCTCCTGGATGCACGGCTTACCTTAGAAGATCATGTAGTAGCCGTGACCAGGGGGGCTTTCGCACAGGTTCGCCTGGTGCGGCAGTTGCAGCCCTATCTAGACCGGGATGCCCTGTGTACGGTCACTCATGCGCTCGTGACCTCTCGTCTTGACTATTGCAATGCTCTCTACATGGGGCTTCCCTTGAAGACCACTCGGAGGCTCCAACTGGTACAGAATGCGGCCGCGAGAGTTGTCTTGGGAGTTTCCCGGTACTCCCATGTTACACCTTTGCTCCGCGAGCTGCATTGGTTACCAGTTGTCTTCCGGGTGAGGTTCAAGGTCTTAGTGATGGTTTTTAAGTCCTTACATGGCATGGGTCCGGAATACCTCGGGGACCACCTGCTGCCGGCGTCGACTCCCCTCCGCCCCGTGCGTTCCCACAGAGAGGGCCTCCTCAGGGTGCCTCCAGTCAGAGAATGTCGGCTGGTGGCCCCCAGGGGGAGGGCCTTCTCTGTGGGCGCTCCGGCTTTGTGGAACCAGCTGCTGGTTGAGCTCCGGATGGCACCGGATCTCCGCTCCTTCCGGCGCGGGTTAAAGACCCATTTATTTGAACAAGCTGGCCTGGCCTGATGGGGAATCACTTAGGGTTTTAATATTTATATATATATTTTATTGTTTTTATTGTGGGCAATAATTTAATTCTTTTTTAACTTTTGTACTTTTGTAGTTTTAAGATATGCCCTGTTCACCGCCCTGAGTCCTTCGGGAGAAGGGCGGTATAAAAATTTAATAAATAATAATAATAATAATAATATGCATCTGAATGTGGATTTATTTACAGGTAGTCCTCAGGACCACAATTCAGCCCAAAATTTCTGATGCTAAGTGAAACAGTTCTTAAGTGAATTTTGCCCCATTTTACAATCTTTCTTGCCACAGTTGTTAAGTTAGTAACACAGTTGTTAAGTACGGTAAGTTTGGCTTTCCTATTCACTTTGTTCGTCAGAAGGGTCACAAAAGGAGATCACATGACCCTGGAACACCAACTGTCATAAATATGAGTCAGTTGCCAAGCGTTTGAATTTTGATCACATGATCCTGGGCATGCTGCATTGGTTTCCTGCTTGAGCACAGGGTTGGACTAGAAGATCTCCCAAGGTCCCTTCCAACTCTGTTATTCTGTTAAAAACCTCGTTAACTTCAAATGGTTATTAAATGAACTTATAAAAGTCAAGGACTATCTGCATTCATTCATTCATACATTTATATAGGCATTCATCTTATATTAAACTCTGGGTGGCTCCCAATCAACAATATCCAATTTATATTGTAGTTCTTAACCTGAAATAAGGAATTGTTCAAAAGCTTGCTTTCCTATAAGTTTCTTAAACTGGGTTATAGTAATTTCATCAGTAAATAATTTTCAGAAGTAGATGAAGGAAATTTCCACCTATGAACATGCAGATGTTATGATTCTTCACCTATCTATTTTAAAAATGTAAAGGCAGATCTTTTTTAAGAGTGGCATTGTTTTAATTTTTTATTAAAATTTATCACAAAAGTTAGTCAAAAGTGGCAAGGAAAAAGATATAAGAAGAAATGTAATTAATCATTCCAAATAATCCACATCCAGCCTTTTATTCTCACAATGATCATCCAGATCCTACAGAAATCCTATAAGCAGATCACAAATGTAGCGTCTTCTGTAACTGACATCATGAGGCCTGTTGCCTCCAATATTATTATCCACTAATAACCTTAACCTCCATGAATTTACTTTAACCTCTCTTAAGCAATTTAAATTTGTGGTTTGATTTATTCTGATAGTACCAAAAATAAATTATGCCGTGTGAAGATTTTTTTAAAATTTGAATTTCTACAATTTCAACTCAGTGGATGACCCAAGATTCTTATTTTTCTGTATGATACTTCTTTATACATATATGTACTGTGCATATCTTAATCATACAACACTTATTGTCTTTTTTTCTTCAAAGTTAAAGCTTCCCAATTATTGTAGCCTTTATATGAGTCCTTCGGGAATGGGGCGGTATATAAATTCAACAAATAAATAAATAAATAAATAAATAAATAAATAAATAAATAAATAAATAAATAAATAAATATCAGAGTCGCTGAAGCTGTATGATCACTTTGAATGATTTTTTTCTGCCTTTTTTTTTAGCTCTTCAATGTTTTTAAGATATAATGATCAGAACTGTTAACAGTTTTAAAAGTACAGCTATAATCACTCCATAAAGTGTATTTTCTTGTCTCTAAGATATTATTCCACTGTGTCTTTACATCGTTGGATACATCATACTACAAAATAAAAGAATATAGTTATTTCAGTGTTCTTCAGAGCATACTGGATTATATAGGAGAAAATACAAGTCTTAAATATATGAGTGTGTTTAAAATGCATGGGGTATGACAGCTTTTATAAAATTTCTGTGCTGAACCAAAACAAGTTTGAATTATAAATGGGTCCCATTTTAGGAGAAGCAAAAAAGTTGGAAATCAGTGTGCTAGTCCTGTTGACTTACATATTTGTATACCATTGTCACTTTTGCTGTAATAAACATGTCATTCCAAATTTCCCCCTGCCCCTGCAGTCACCCCAAAAGTTGACTGAAGTATGTCATTTTTCAAGAAAAGAGTGTGTCTCTTTTCCATTACAACTGCTGGTCATTAATATATATGAACTGATTTCTTAAATTGAGAAGTACTTGCTATTTCTGTATCACATTTCTCTTAAAACATTTTACCATTACCTTGCAAAGGATTAGTTTCAATTCCTGCTGTACTCTATAACTGTACAGAAAAAAAGATCACAAAAGAGCTGCACATATAATAAACTAAAGAACATTTTCTAGATACCATCATAAGACAAACCAAAGAATGAAATGGAAATGGAAAAGATACAGTAGAGAATGGAATCAGTCAGGATTAGGCAGAGCTAACGATTCTAGTAACTCCAGGTTGCTGACCAGCAACTGCTTCCATCCAGGTTCCTTGAGTTTTACTCCAGCAGATTAACCCTATACCAGGTCTCAAAAAGGGACGCGGTGGCTCAGTGGGTTGGGACGCTGAGCTTGTCGATCGGAAGGTCGGCAGTTTGGCAGGTCAAATCCCGAGTGCCGCGTAACAGTGAGCGCCTGTTACTCGTCCCAGCTTCTGCCAACCTAACAGTTCGAAAGCACGTAAAAATGCAAGTAGAAAAATAGGGACCACTACGGTGGGAAGGTAACAGCGTTCCGTGCGCCTTTGGCGTCTAGTCATGCCGGCCACGTGACCACGGAGACGTCCTCGGACAAGCGCTGGCTCTTTGGCTTTGAAACAGAGATGAGCACTGGCCCCTAGAGTCGGCAACGACTAGCATGCATGTGTGGGGGAACCTTTACCTTTACCTTAGGTCTCAAATGGTACCATTTAAAAATGTATTTAAAATAGAACTATACATAGCAATGTCATTTATTAGTGAAAAACATTTTAAAAATAAGAGAAGCTATCTCTTTTTTATACTTAAGGGGATGGTAATGAAAACATTTTGTGGGGAGAGGTTTCTTGTTAACTATTGCTGGATTTGTGGCAAGAAAATATTCAAGATTTAATAAAAAAAACAAATACAGCTTGTGTTTGTTCTAGGATCTGGATGGATAGAAATTCAATATTTTATTGTGAAAGTGGTCTGCAATCTTGAGATCCAGAGTGCAACTAACATCTTAATTAAAATTGCATCTAGATTGTAAAAAGTTCTAAAGATATCTATAACATGAAACTTTTCATTATTTCAGTCAGGAAAATAGCTTTGATTCTTTTGTCATTATATCTATTTTAATTGCCATACTTAGTTTAATTAATGAGTTTTTGGATTGGCATAGATTTTCAGTGCAATTAATAAAAATGTACAGGAATCTCCAGGACTAGGACAATAAGTTACTGTTTCTTCCTTGTAGAGAGGAGATGAGAAAAGGAAGGTCAGATTTACTGCAAAACATTTTATTGTCTTTAATGTTCCCAGAATCAGAATTAATCTGAAGTGATACCCATAGATTTGCTAATTCCATGTTAATTTTTACATCAGATAATAAAATTGTATCACCAGTGAAGGTCAAAAGAAATCACTCGGCAAAAGGCAAATTCCACAATCAGGGCTAAATTGAAATAAAAATAACATATTGTAGACTGGCCAGGGTGTGTATGTGGAAGGTGTATAATTAGTAAGTATGAAGAAAATACTATAAATGTTTAGCAAAAAATACAATGAATAGTAGTGTCTGGTTTCTGCCTTAAGTGTGCATTCTAGTTACTCTGTAAATAAAATACAATGCACGGGTTTCTGTCTTTGCAATTTTTATTGATTTTCATGGTTTTTTTCTGGGGGAAAAATAGGTTAAATAGGTTTTCTTTGATTAAAGATGCATACACTGTGCTATTTGTGCTAACTACAAGCAGCTTCAAATACCTGAGACAGGAAGGCTGAGAACTATTAGTCATTAATGGACAAAAGTACAGTACTGTGGATTCCACCCATTTTCTTTATTTTGAAACAAGGGAGGCATCATTGTTTGAAGCACATCTTGAACCTTTTTATACTGTGTGAAATGAAACCTGGTACATTTTCACATGTTTGAGCAAGCAGAACTTTCCCAAGCTGCCTTTTGCTTTAGGTATGAGATGCAACCTACGTTGTCAATTGTATGCCAAAACCATGCCTAGTAATTCAGGAATAATAATTCATACCAGGAACAGTTCACAGAAGGAGTTCAGATTCCATTTTGAATCTGTACACGTGTGATTACAGAATTAAGTATGTTTTTGAAAAGTGAGCTGCGTTAGAAAATAAAACTATGTGGGGGGGGGGAATTACAACTACTATACCAGGGGTCAGCAACCTGAAGCAGTGAAAGAGCCACTCGGAACCGGTTCCCTCACAAAAGGAAAAACTGGGAGCTGCAAAAAATGTGTGCGCATGTGCGTACATGCGCGCATGTGCGGAACAGGGTTTGACTGAAGAGTGGAGCCAAGGCGAGATATGCACCTACCCTGCATATTTGAATTGATTGAACTTTTTAGTCCCACTTTTTTTTGGGGGGGGGGAACTGCACATGGCAGAGGACTGGGAGCCGCAGGAGATGGCTGAAAGAGACGCATGCGGCTCCGGAGCCGCAGGTTGCAGACCTGTGTACTATACAGTAACAGTTTGAACTGGATTTGTTCAAAGCATGCTTGCAGTAATACTCTGCAGGATGTATCAATCATACTGGGATGATGAAGTTAAGATGATCTAGTACCGGGGTGGGGAACCTTGGCTGTTTTATGACTTGTGGACTTCAACTCCCAGAATTCCTGAGCCAGCCATGCCAGCCACCCCTGATCTAGTATAAGTTCAGTGGGTTTCCTGTGTAATGCAACTGGTATTAGGTTATTCTAAGCAGATCAAGAGAACCAGTTTGGTGGTTAAGGCATCATTCTGGAAACTGGAAGACAGTGAGTTCTAGTCCTGCCTGAAGCACAAAACCCAATGGATGGCTTTGGGCCAATCACTTTCTCTCAGCCCTAAAAAGGAGGCAAAGGTAAATCACTTATGAAAAACCTTACCAAGAAAACCGGAGGGACTTTTCCAGGAAGTCTCTGGGAATTCGGTTTGAACGGAAGGGGAGAAAAACACACTATACCTAATCAGAATAATAGTTGGTTATATATGGATGAGTTCAACATTTATTCAAGAGATTCTAATAAAGTAGTGGCCAAAGTTGTGGAAACCTTTTGGGAAAAGTGTAAAGTAGAAATGCCACCTTTGGTTAAGTTTCCACCAATTTTCTTCTAACTTCTTTACAACTGTAGCCTTTTCAGTTAATAATACTATTTTACATTGCTTTCTGGGTGACCAGTCAACTCTTTGCACCATTACTTTAATTATATTACGTTTTACAAGCTCACTAAATGGAAACAAAAAACCAACCAACTTGATAGTGATCACATAACACACTGACAAACGTCCTCCTCTCAGCTTCAATACATGACATCAATAACTGAATCCTACTGTGATCTGATTGGCTCATTGCCTAAACAAGATGACACCTGATTGGCTCTCTAAACGCTCGTGCTCATTGGCTACAATCAGAAGAAGGAAAGCTACCTGATATCAACCTAAGCAAGTTGTGCTTCCTTTTTCTGGTTATTTGGCTATAACTTTTCATAGAATACAGTACAGATAATTGAACAGGCTATGTTGCATTACAATCTTGATTAAATTATCTTTCCATTGATATATAATTTTATGGTACAAAAAAAGTGGTGTTATTAGCCATCAAACCTCAAAAATACACTTTTCCGAAAAGGTTTCCACAATTTTGGCCACTACTGTATTTAAAGCACCAGAGATGTGCTCATAATGATGGGATATGAGTGTGCACTTAGTACATTTAAACAACTTTACCAAAGACTTGGAAGACTAGCAAGATAAGTCTGCTTTTCCTAAGAACATTTTCTTTGAGCAGTCAAACTCCTTTTTTCAAAGCAGTGAGATACCTACATGATATAACTGTCCCCAGACTCTGAAGGGCACTAATTTTAGCACGCTGCAGTGCACTTCTCACACCAATTTTAGAGGGCTAGTATAAAAAAATTCTATATGAGTTGAGCCTACGCTCCTATGGACAAGGAGCTATTGAAACTACAGCTCACGTCCTACTGTGCTGTGACTTCTATAACGACTCTGATAAAACACCCAGGAAACACTGATATTTTTTTATACATACAATTGCTATTATCAGAGCATTATAACTAGTGTCTTTGAATGTAGCTAAATTTTGTTATACTGTTTACAAAATTAGGCAGATTTTGATTGCTCACAAATAATCCACCACTAATTGTAACTTTTATTATTATTGTTGCTGTTATTTGTAATGCTGGTCTGTGACCATAATAAAAAAAATTATTAAGCACTTTTAAAAGTGTAGGATACTGTTTCTAAATCCATGAACTGCTATTTGCAGCTATCTGAAATACCCTATTATATTTGGAAACAATGTTGCTTTAGTGGAAATGTATTTATTTTACATTTTGCAGCTGAGCTATTCAAAATCTTAAAAGACAATGCAGTAAAAGTGCTACACTCAATTTGCCAGCAAACTTGAAAAACTCAACAGTGGCCACAGGATTGGAAAAGATCAGTTTACATTCCAATTCCAAAGAAAGGCAGTGCCAAAGAATGTTCAAACTATCGCACCATTGCACTCATTTCTCATGCTAGTAAAGTTATGCTTAAAATCCTACAAGCTAGACTCCAGCAGTATGTGGATCGAGAACTACCAGAAGTACAGGCAGGTTTTCAAAGAGGCAGAGGAACTAGAGATCAAATTGCCAACATACGCTGGATCATGGAGAAAGCTAGAGAGTTCCAGAAAAACATCTACTTCTGCTTCATTGACTATGCTAAAGCCTTTGATTGTGTGGATCATAACAAACTGTGGCAAGTCCTTAAAGAGATGGGAGTACCAGACCATCTTATTTGTCTCTTGAGAAACCTATATGCAGGCCAAGAAACAACAGTGAGAACTGGACACGGAACCACTGATTGGATCAAAATTGGGAAAGGAGTCCGGCAAGGCTGTATACTGTCGCCCTGCCTATTTAACTTATATGCAGAGTACATCATGAGAAAGGCAGGGCTAGATGAATGAAAAATTGGAATTAAGATTTTTTTTAATTCCATTTATATCCCGCCCTTCTCCGAAGACTCAGGGCGGCTTACAAGCTTAGCAGTAGCCTTCATTCTATGTATATGCCTGCTTATTAGGGCTTTCACACACCCCCTAAGCGGCATTATTACAAAGTCAGCTTAATTGCCCCCAACAATCTGGGTCCTCATTTTACCTACTTTGGAAGGATGGAAGGCTGAGTCAACCTTGAGCCTGGTGGGATGCGAACCTGCACTAATTGCAGGCAGCTGGTGTTACTTAAGGAGGCATTAGCCCACTGCTCCACCAAGGCCGAAAGAAATATCAACAACCTAAGATATGCAGATGATACCACTCTAATGGCAGAAAGTGAAGAAGAACTAAAGAGCCTCTTGTTGCGGGTGAAGAAGCAGAGTGCAAAAGTTGGGTTGAAACTAAACATTAAGAAAACCAAGATCATGGCATCCGGCCCTCTCAATTCCTGGCAAATAGATGGGGAAGAAATGGAGGTAGTGACAGATTTTATTTTCCTGGGCTCCAAGATCACTGCAGATGGGGACTGTAGTCAAGAAATTAAAAGACGCTTGCTCCTCGGGAGGAAAGCCATGGCAAATCTAGACAGCACACTAAAAAGCAGAGACATCACCCTGTCAACAAAAGTGCGTATAGTCAAGGCTATGGTCTTCCCAGTTGCAATGTATGGCAGTGAAAGTTGGACCATAAGAAAGGCTGAGCGCAAAAGAATTGAGGCCTTTGAACTCTGGTGCTGGAGAAGACTCCTGCGAGTCCCTTGGACTGCAAGGCGATCAAACCGGTCAGTCCTAGAGGAGATCAACCCTGACTGCTCTTTAGAAGGCCAGATCCTGAAGCTAAAACTCAAATACTTTGGCCACCTAATGAGGAGGAAGGACTCACTGGAGAAGAGCCTAATGCTGGGAAAGATTGAGGGCAATAGAAGAAGGGGACGACAGAGAATGAGGTGGCTGGATGGAGTCACTGAAGCAGTAGGCGTGAGCTTAAATGGACTCCAGAAGATGGTAGAGGACAGGAAAGCCTGGAGGAACATTGTCCATAGGGTCGTGATGGGTCGGACACGACTTCGCAACTAACAACAACAAAACCGTTGCCAGCTTTAGGCTGGTAGAACAGTAATGTGCAGTAGTAGTAGTGGTGGTAGTAGTAATAATATTATAGAAATAGTTGTGTTTCTCTCTCTTTTCTCTTTTCCCTTGAATCCAATGGGCTGAATATATTTAGCCATTAAAACATTATATAGACCTCCTGGTCACAGAGAAAGACATTCTTACTAGTGGAAGATTTATCAAAGTTGGGGGCTGGCATTGAACTTGTTTAGTTTTACACCAAATGAAAAGTATAATCATAAGCCAAAATTTAGAACAGTGGGCATCTTAAAGTGTGATTAGTAGATTCAGGGGGCAAAAATCTGGATAACCACTAGATGACAGCAAGGAGAGGCAGAAAACTAGCTCCTTTCTGCATCCCAACTTGATAGTTCTAAACTTGGTTCTTTAGCCTCTACTTGATCCTCAAAAAAAATGTTGAGGATCAAGTAGATCCTTTTAATGTTTTACTAGCCAAAGTAATATTCTGCTTTATTTTTACTTTCCATTTTTGTTTCTCTACAAAAACAGATTTCACTTGTATTTTCAGACCATAAAACCCAGTTGCTGCCACCATTGTAAATGTAGTAAAGTAGCTGCTTGTGTAAAATTTGCTTTTTATCTGTTTAGTTGTAATATATTCTGTGAAAAAAGAAAAGACCACAACAGTATTTCATTTATCTCAAACACACAGGGAAATGACTCAGCAATTTAGTTGAAAATACTGTAAAGCTTAAAAGTTGATGCTCAAACATAAGGAAGTCACCCAACTTTCAAAATTACCTTGAAACTGATATCACGTATGGAAAATCCTACACGTTGATCATTAGAAATACGTTTGAAATGTGAAATGTTGCTTCTTACACTTTGTGAGCTGCCCTTTAGCATCTCATTTTCTTTCAGGCAGTTGTATGATCATATGGTTATGAAATGTAGTAATCAAATCAAATATCCTCTAGTCTAGATCAGTGTTTCTCAAGATCTGTGACTTTAAGATGTGTACCCTTCAACTTCTAGAAGGCTGGCTGGGGAATTCTGGGAGTTCTGGGTGTTAAGGTCCAGGCTATCTTAAAGTTATTGAGCTTGAGAAATACTGTTGTAGATTTTTGGTATTTCAAGTCACATCATCTCAGCACAGAAAATAGGAATTATAAGGGATGTAGTAACTAGGCTATGATATAGGAAGTGGCTTTGTTCTGTTCAACTGTTTAGACACCTGCACTGCTAACCTTACAGTGGGCTTATTTCAGACCTCTGTATAAGTCTGGGGGGAAAAAAGATAAGGTAAAGGTAAAGGTTCCCCCGCACATCGTGCTAGTCGTTTCCAACTCTAGGGGCCGGTGCTCATCTCCGTTTCAAAGCCGAAGAGCCAGCGCTTGTCCGAGGATGTCTCTGTGGTCATGTGACCGACATGACTAGACGCCAAAGGCACACGGAACGCTGTTACATTCCCACGTAGTGGTCCCTGTTTTTCTACTTGCATTTTTACGTGCTTTCGAACTGCTAGGTTGGCAGAAGTTGGGACGAGTAACAGGCGCTCACTCTGTTACGCGGCACTCAGGATTCAACCCGCCAAACTGCCGACCTTCTGATCGACAAGCTCAGCGTCCTAACCCACAGCCCTATTTAATCACAGGAAGAAAAAAAATTTCCAAAGTTAATCTGTATGTCTCTAGTCATTAGGTGGATTATACACTAATAAAAAGTTTACCCTATACACTTATTTGTTGACCTGAATTCTATAAAGAAAGAAAGTCAGTATTCAAAAGTAATAAATATATGAAGAAAAATAACTTTTCAGTTATATATAGTTATGTTTACACTAGATTATGGAACTAACTATCTGAATATATTTTGTTTTTTAACTGAAAGGAAATGTTTAGAAATCCTTATTAGGACAGTACAGAGTATTTAAAAAAAGGTCCTTTGCAATCCACCCGAGCATAAACAAAGCACCTTTCTTGGAATCATTAAAGCAGCCGTGTCTTTTGCCAGGCTCACACAGCTACTTCCGAAACTGCTTCCTCTGGTTTCTGAATGTTATGAAGCATTTCTTTCAGATATTTGTGTCAAAAGCATTACTACAAAATGACAATTTCCAGCCCAGAATTGAAAAACCTAAGAAAGTACTCCTCCAAAAGTCTGGTTTTTATGCTACACAGCAACAGCTTGTGCAAAATACTCCAACAGATGTTTTAATTTTTATTGCCAGAAAAAATAACATTAGAAATAAAACTATGGAAATATAAACAATAGATAATTTTGTTGAATGACTGCACCTATGATTCCTACCGAACAAAATATTCTACGGAGATTCTCAGTCATCCAGGTCATGGTTGTCCCAAAGGTGCTTTTTCAAGACGCAACTGGACTTCAAAGACTAACAAGAAAGTCCAGTTGCCTCTTGAAAAAGCACCTTTGCGACTACTGAACAAAATGTTTTTCATGTTACAGTTGTGTTAAAACCAGATATTTTGATCAGAAATGGCATAATTTCATCTTTGATTTGTCTGTTGTGAGCTGCTAGTAATTCAGCTCCCATTCTTCAGATCCTGCTATATTTATCATTGTCACCCAATCTTAATGAGAGCATGATGAAAATAAAATTAATCTTACGAGAAGTTTCAGTATTCCTGGTGGCACTTTCTATGTATCTAAAATCCTACTTACGTTTTGATGTGCATTTTTGTTGACCTCTACCAACTCCTTGCCAGATCAACTTTTCAAGAACGTTGCGTTTAATTGACCCATCGTTCCCAATTAGGTGGTCTTCCCATACATTAGAGCAACTCGCATCAGTGGATGGGAACAGGCCTTGTCTGCTGAGGCTTGGTTTAGGTGGGCTGCCTCTCTACCAAAGAAGAGGGTGGGAGGGTGCATGTCCTTTTTTCCCCCTGCTGAGGCTGGTGATAACCGCCAGGTAGCAGCCAGGGAGCAGTAGTCACATTCCTGGTTCAGAGTCTTGGGCCATAAGTGATTGTGGAAGATGCAAGCTCCCCCAGATGAAGGGCCACCTATGGATGGCTCAAGAAGGGAACGTACAACTTCCCCGTCCAGGTTCCCTTGCAAACTCCTCCCTTTTTGCTGCTGTGGTTTTCAGCAGTGTGGGGTAGGAAAGAGGTAAGCAAGACTGCAATGTGGGCTTGCCTCTACATTCTTTTTTCTGTTCCTCCTCCACCTTTCCCTACAAACTCTTGCAGGCAGTGGTCTTCCTGTTTTAATGAGCAGGAAAAGGGAGGGGGGAAGCATAACTAATTCCTCCCTGGTATGTGTCTCCCATTTCCTGGAATTTATTTGTTTCCTTGGTTTGTTTGTTTCAGGGCTGAAAGATGTCTAACTCTAAAAAGAAAATGGGGTTCAGCATTGTCACCTCTTGAGAATCCAGATCCTGCTCCAATGCTGGGAGAAGCCCAGCTGCAGCCAGCAGCACCTCAGCTCCTGTGATCCCAAATCTTTTGCCTTCCAAATCCACGGTCTCAAGTCTGATCACTTTATTCTGCCTGCTAGTACCACAAATGGCTACACAGAGAAAGCACTTTGTGAAAGATTTCAACCCGCATATCACCTGCTGCATCTGTAAAGGGTATTTGATCAAGCCAACTACCGTCACCGAGTGCCTCCATACTTGTAAGTAGGGATTTGTGAGGCATCCTTTTTTCCCCTGCTGCAATTAGTGTTCATTAATCAATCAATCAATGCTTTGGCACTTGTGAGATTAAGGCTGGTGATTTAGAAGCCATCAATGATTAATATTTACTAGAATGTATTTCAGTATACATTGTCACTTACAAGATGTGTTCGAATTATTAATTAATAGTAAGAAGTTGGAAACCGCGAAGGAAGTTTTAATACTAGGATCAAAGTTTTATTTATATTTTTATCCTACATTTATTTATTTTGTTGTTTATTATAGTTTTATCCCTATCTTTATTACTATATAAGTAACTCAAAGTGAGCATACATAATGCTCCTTCCTCTTTTTGTTTTCCCCACACAACAGTGCTGTGAGGTGGATTGGGCTGAGAAGGACTGGTTGGCCCAAAGTCACCCAGCTGGCTGTCATACTCGGTTTTTAGCCTGGTACTTTAACCAGTAGACCAAACATATGACAGCAAGAAACATCTGCCTAGACCAGGGTGTCAAACTGCCGGTCTGTGAGCCAGATGCATCATGGCGCACACCCCATTGCCGGCAATGGAAAAAAAGTCGAGTTATGTTGTGACACATCACGTGATAGTAGATCCAGATGTTCTAGGAATCAGTACTTTCAGCAGAAAGTGAAGTGTGGGAGACATACTATAAATGAAAAGGGTACATTTGTAAGTGTTTAGAAAAATATCTCTCCCTCACCGTATGTTAACAACAGCCACTGTAACACATACAGGTGTTCAGGGTATCTCCTCCTCCAAGGTTATTGGCTGAAAGCATGAGGTACAATATTTAACTCTATAAAAAATAGACGTAATAATCACATAAACTGTACAGTGCTAAATCAGGCATAATTCTTTGTAGCTTTCATAACTTGATTTGACAATCTTCGATATCTTAAAACTTCATTGCAAGAATGGTCTTGAATCTTCAAGCTCAAGCATTTGGGTTTTCAAATAACATGTGGAAAATCAGGATATATTTCTAGTAGATCTTGGGCTATTAGTTTTCCTTAAAAAATCAGTAATTTGCGGTTAGTATTTACATATTTTCCTAAAACACATCTTATCTGATTTTGCAGTCTGCAAGAGTTGTATTGTGCAACACTTTGAAGACAGCAATGATTGTCCCAGATGTGGCAATCAAGTACATGAGACCAATCCATTAGAAATGTTACGGTAAGAGGTTATTTAATAAATTATTTTAAAGGAAAACAGTTTAGCAACAATGTTATGAAATAAGAAACAAATGTATATAGTGCTGGAATTCCAAATTTCCAACATTTTAGATAATTGAGAATAATAAAATAGTTCTTTGTCACCTTAACTAAATGTTAGTCATGGAATCTTGTTAAAATCAATTATTATTAAAATTTGCCACACATTTTAAATTAGTTTCAAATATAACAAAAGGATCTGTCTTGTTTCAATCAAACTCAGTTTCAGTTTTACAGATCACAAATCATTAATTTCCCAGGTTTAAATATTGCCAACCAATTTTCAATTATACTGGAGAAATTCCTTTCTTTACACCATCTAAATACTTTTGCACATCTGCTTTGCAACTATAGTAAGATACTGTTCCATGATATGATATGCACTCAACTTTTTTACCTTCTCTTCTTGCTCAACTCCGAAGCTACTTTGACATGATTTATTTTAGAAAAAACTCTTCCCCTGGTACAAATCCCACCTCTCTAGTTTTTGGATGGCTTATTTTTTTTATGAACTTAAACATTACTGGGTATCAGCACATATAATAAATGGCTTTCCCTTTCTTCCCATCAACCATCCAAATGTCATGAGCAGCAGGAAAGCAAACATCTTCACTAACAGTCTACTGCAGAGGTCCCCAATCTTTTGTGCACCAGGGACCAGTTCCATGGAGAAAGGTTTTTCCACGGACTGGAGAGTGCGTGGTTTTGTGTGCTGCCTGCATCTCACGGATGGGGCTTTGCTTGTTTGTGAGGACCAGTTGTTTGTGTGGACCGGCGGGGGGGGGGGGTTGGGGACCTCTGGTCTACTGAACAACTAACTAACATGGATCACACTGCAGGGTTCCCCAGAAATATGGTACACTGACAGGGAACTACAGCACCTGGAACAGACTTATGTTCTTTTTTTAGGCAAATAAAATTGAGTGGTAGGAAGCATCATGGACAACAAATATGAAGGTTCTGAACAATATGCTCATTATGGAAGAGAATGAAGTTTCTAGGAAGAGAGTAGATAATGATGAGGAATGATGGGAAACTACAGTAACATGGTAATAGCCGCTGCTCTGTGTTTTACCTTGGTTGAAGGGGTTAAAGAAAAAAGAAGTGATGTTTGTTTTTAGAAAAACAATGACTTTTAATCTCCCAAAATAGCAAATACAATGCAAGGAAACATTAAGTATAAAACCAGTTGGCAAAACAATAATGCATTAAACTTTTACTGTACACTTTGTGCCCCATTGCTGCTAGCTGAATAAGTGCAGGGGCCAGAAGGAGGCAGGAAAAGACTGGCATATAGCCCTCCCATCTTCCCTTACATCACATAACCTACAGATTTCTGGGAAGTGTAGTCAGAAGGAGCGGTGGAGCTGAAGTGGTCACAACTTTCCCAAATTTCATTCCCACAAGAGTCATGGGTTACAGCACTCTGTAAGTTAATCCATTTGAATTATCTTGGTTCAATAATTGTTGTCCTATACCTTCCAATTTCACTCGATTGAAGGTTAGACAAGGGAGCTCCAGTAGTGTGTGTGTGTGTGTGTGTGTGTGTGTATGTGTGTATGTATGTATGTATAATTGTAGCTAATTTTTAATTAGACTAAGAGTTGTATCTTTTGAGATCTTTTGGATTTCCAAAAATACGAATGAATGTTTTCTTGTTGAAGAAGTATGCTAGTCTAAGATACAAGGAATTGTGTGTGTGTGTGTGTCTGTGTCTGTGTGTGCATGTGTATAATTTTATTCAGAAAATCTAAGTATTAAAAATGGAAAAGTACATATAAAATTAAATAGGTTTTGCAATTACATACTACCTCAAAGCATCACTGCAACTGACCTTTTCCTTTGTTTGTATATTCATGTCCTACTGTTACTATTTTCATTCTGCCTGGGAAAAAATAATAACTTATGCATGGCTATCTATGCAAAATAGCCATGGAGTCAGCTATATGAATGTCTTCTCAAAATCTCTAAAGTATCTTGTTATTTTAAATCTCTGTTATCTTATTATTTTTCTAGTCCAAGGTGATGGCGGTAGCAGCAACAAAGAAAGAAGTGTTAGAGTATAAACTGATGGCTTGAATCAGGGATTAATTCATTAAGAACTTGTTTATGAATTCATTTATAAGCTTGTTCTGAACACAGCTGACATGTATGTTGTATCCTATTTTTACATTATGACCCCCATTTGTTCTTCAGTAATTTTAAGAATATACTCTTTGCATTAATTTGAATAGTTGTGATCAAAAATTACAATATACATACACCAAGATGTCTGCTCATCCCACTTCTAAGCATATTTATAAATAGCTAATATCATTACCCAATTATGGATACACTTTAGTGTCACTATAATAAATGGGCAATTCAAACAATTTAATGGGCTTCAGATTCTGACAATATCTTGAAGCAAGTCTATTGGTTCTAACCTAGTAAGATAGTAAGACAGATATGTTTCTGGATGGGGTCATTATGCATGTGTATATGAGTTGGTAGACTACTTCTCTTCAGAAGAACATTTGAGTTCTTTCCAAATCTACTTTTTAGCCAAAAGAATATCTCCCAGATCAATTTCATAATCCTCAAAAGAGCAAGGATTAACTCAGAATTCATTTAAAGTTGTTGCCATTCAGAATTACAGAGCAAACAATAGAGCCCCATTAGTTTTATGGAATCAAAAGTCAAATTACACATATTGCTATCTTTGGGAGTACATCTCTTCCCTACAGAACAGTCATGGAGTTTGTTATCACTTTCAGAACATTTGCTCAAAAAGAAATTGAAAATATATTCAGAATAGCTCTGTTATTTCCCTTTGAATTTCTCTAATGTATGCCTGTAATGTCTATTAATATATGCATATATACATATTAAGCATTTTGAGTCGTTGATTTTTTTTTTCTTTTCAAGGCTGGATAATACTCTAGAAGAAATTATATTTAAGCTGGTTCCAGGACTTCGAGAGAGTATGTTTTTGCTCCTCTTAACAAGATTATTCATTTTTGTAATCCTGTTGCATTATTAATTTGAGTTACAAATTTGTTTTTTGTTACTAAAAACTAGAAGAATTGCACCGTGAAGCTGAATTCTGGAAGAAAAACAAACCTATAGAAAATGGAGAAGGTATTTACATTTATTTCACAATGTAACATTTTAACTTCCAACTTATTAAAATTTCAGAAACTGCAGTCTTATTTTTCACTTGCATTTGTTAATAAATGGAGACATGTACATCTTAACTGAAGGAACAAGCCATCCACCATCAGTGCCTTTACTTTATATGACTTAAACTTTAAATAATTAGATGTCATAAACTGCATTACTGATTTCAAGTACTTCTTCAGAACATTTTCTGCCTCACCTAAGTTTGAAAAGCAGAAGTAACACCTCCCAGTTCCCTCTCAGAGAAGTTTCTTGTAGAAGTTGCACAGCAAGAGCAAACAGAATGGAACTCTCTTGGCACTGCTTCAGTAAGATACATGACATTGGTTTCAAGAAAACTTGGCCTAGATTGCAATCTTAGCTTGTTACTTTCTACATAGCTATCTATGTACTTTGTTTGGTTTCAGAAGAAAATGCAAATTCTGAAAATCCTAAAGATGGTGAAAATGGAGTTGAAAACCAAGACGATAAAGACTATCACAGGAGCGACCCACAGATTGCTATTTGCCTGGATTGTTTACGTAACAATGGGCAGTCTGGTGATAATGTAGTAAAAGTGAGTTTTGAACTCTTTATACAGTATTAATTAGTTGAATGATGCAGAGTAAATAGGTATGATATAAACAAGGTTTGTTACTTAAATGCTGATTTTCTATAATTAAAGGAAATCTGAACTAATTTCTTAAAAAAATTTTCTGCAGTTCCCCTATCTGGGTCTTCATTCCACTGTCTAAGTGAGCTAATTTTAAAGTTCTAAATATAAAATAAAAGTTAAGAAACTCTGATTCTCTGTCCCTGTAGATGGTGCTTTTGAAAGTTATAGTACAATAATATTTGTGGGACCTCAAATTCTGCACATATGGATTAAAAGAAAAATATCTTTTGTTAACAGAGGAAGTATCAACATCTTGCCCCCAACTGGTTTTTCTTTGTTACTTAAGAGATTAATGGGATGTATATTTTGTCATCCCTTTCATGGTTCGCAACATTGTACAAGAAGTAGCAACTAAAACCATCCCAAAGAAAAAGAAATGCAAGAAAGCAAAATGGCTGTCTGAGGAAGCTTTGCAAATAGCTGAGGAAAGGAGGGAAGTGAAAGGCAAGGGAGAAAAAGAAAGTTGCACCCAACTGAATGCAGAATTCCAGAGAATAGCTAGAAGAGATAAGAACGCCTTCTTAAATGAACAGTGCAAAGAAATAGAAGAAAACAATAGAATAGGGAGGACCAGAGATCTCTTCAAGAAAATTGGAGAGATGAAGGGAACGTTTCATGCAAAAATGGGCATGATAAAGAACCAAAATGGCAGGGACCTAACAGAGGCAGAAGAGATTAAGAACAGGTGGCAAAATTACACAGAAGAACTATACAACAATGAGCTTAACGTCCCTGATAACCACGATGAGATGGTCACTGACCTCGAGCCAGACATCCTAGAATGTGAAGTGAAATGGGCCTTAGAAAAGCTGAGCAACAACAAAGCTAGTGGAGGTGACAGTATTCCAGTTGAGCTATTCAAAATCTTAAAAGACAATGCAGTAAAAGTGCTACACTCAATTTGCCAGCAAATTTGGAAAACTCAGCAGTGGCCACAGGATTGGAAAAGATCAGTTTACATTCCAATTCCAAAGAAAGGCACTGCCATAGAATGTTCAAACTATCGCACCATTGCACTCGTTTCACGTGCTAGTAAAGTTATGCTTAAAATCCTACAAGCTAGACTTCAGCAGTATGTGGATCGAGAACTACCAGAAGTACAGGCAGGATTTCAAAGAGGCAGAGGAACTAGAGATCAAATTGCCAACATACGCTGGATCATGGAGAAAGCTAGGGAGTTCCAGAAAAACATCTACTTCTGCTTTATTGACTATTCTAAAGCATTTGATTGTGTGGATCACAACAAACTGTGGCAAGTCCTTAAAGAGATGGGCATACCAGACCATCTTATTTGTCTCTTGAGAAATCTATATGCGGGCCAAGAAGCAACAGTGAGAACTGGACACGGAACCACTGATTGGTTCAAAATTGGGAAAGGAGTCCAGCAAGGCTGTATACTGTCGCCCTGCCTGTTTAACTTATATGCAGAACACATCATGAGAAAGGCAGGGCTAGATGAATCAAAAGTTGGAATTAAGATTGCCGGGAGAAATATCAACAACCTAAGATATGCAGATGATACCACTCTAATGGCAGAAAGTGAAGAGGAACTAAAGAGCCTCTTGTTGCGAGTGAAGAAGGAGAGTGCAAAAGTTGAGTTGAAACTAAACATTAAGAAAACCAAAATCATGGCATCCGGCCCTCTCAATTCCTGGCAAATAGATGGGGAAGAAATGGAGGTAGTGACAGATTTTATTTTCCTGGGCTCCAAGATCACTGCAGATGGGGACTGCAGCCAAGAAATTAAAAGATGCTTGCTCCTGGGGAGGAAAGCCATGGCAAATCTAGACAGCACAGTAAAAAGCAGAGACATCACCCTGTCAACAAAAGTGTGTATAGTCAAGGCTATGGTCTTCCCAGTTGCAATGTATGGCAGTGAAGGTTGGACCATAAGAAAGGCTGAGCGCCAAAGAATTGAGGCCTTTGAACTATGGTGCTGGAGAAGACTCCTGCAAGTCCCTTGTACTGCAAGGCGATCAAACCGGTCAGTCCTAGAGGAGATCAACCCTGACTGCTCTTTAGAAGGCCAGATCCTGAAGTTGAAACTCAAATACTTTGGCCACCTAATGAGAAGGAAGGACTCACTGGAGAAGAGCCTAATGCTGGGAAAGATTGAGGGCAAGAGAAGAAGGGGACGACAGAGAATGAGATGGCTGGATGGAGTCACTGAAGCAGTAGGCGTGAACCTAAATGGACTCCAGAAGATGGTAGAGGACAGGAAGGCCTGGAGGAACGTTGTCCATGGAGTTGCGATGGGTCGGACACAACTTCGCAACTAACAACAACAACAATATTTTGTCATATCACAAATATCAAATAGTTTTCTTTAGAAATTAAATAATGTATCAAAGAAGTCATTTCATTTAGTGAATTTAATCTGTATAAAATCATTCTTGCATGTCATATATTGTAGCATTGGCTAGAATTCAAGCCAGTTTAGTCTAATGATTAAGGCACCAGGCTAGAAGATGGGAGACCCTGAGTTCTAGTCCCGCTTTAGTCATGAAAACTGGCTGGGTAGTAGTCCAGTCATCCTCTTTCAGCCCAACCCACCTCACAGGTTTGTTGTGAGGAAAATAAGTGGAGGAAGGTGTTGGATATTTCAGTCTTGAGATGTTTGTACAAAATAATTGAGACAAGGTACGTATAAGTAAATAAAATTGGTAGGTTATCTGATTACGTAGGTAGCATTTGGAGTGTAAGCAATTCAGATTTTAATATCTAAGTTTTCAGTTTTTGTCTCTCTTTTTTTAGGGGTTGATGAAGAAATTCATACGGTGTTCTACACGAGTAACTGTAGGAACTATCAAGAAATTTCTGAGTTTAAAATTAAAGCTTCCAAGTTCTTATGAGGTATGATGTTCTATCACCCAAAGTAGTAGATGCTGTCCTTTGACTAAGTGAATTTAAACTATCACAACTTTAGCTACCTAAACCATTTTTCCTTGCATTGCCAATATGGAATGTCATATAGTGCATTAATAATCTTTTTCCTTAGTGAAGTGTTCATTAGACCTATTCCAATGTAAATTAGCATTCAATTGCACTTTAAATGTCATAATCCAATTTAAAGTCTCTATTTTATTGAAGGTGGTCAATCACCAAGAAAGAAAAAGAGTAGACTATTAGAAGAACATTTTATAAATGGCTTCCATCTGAAAACTTTTCATCTGAAAAATTGTTTGTAGTATTACAATCCAAACAGAATACAAAATCATGTAACTCTGAAATTGGATGTAGATTTGTTTTAAAACAAATGTGTATAGCAATTTTCTTATGTTGTATATATATCAGTATTTATGACTGTATTATTTGGATCACAATTTACTTTAGTATATGCTTTGTGTGCTAATGGCCTTAGATACTGTCCTTGAAAAGAAAAAGTTTAAAAAAATAATTTTGCAGGTGATATTAAAGGCCATGCTTGAACCCCTGGATATTTATTGCCACAGTGCTGAATTGGATGGCTAAAATAGTATAACATCAGTTTTTTTAAATTTTCTTATGCCAAATAAAACTTTAGTTTTTCTCCTTCTCTCATATTGAAGATATACTGCATATAAAACAGCATAAGATAATTTCCTAATTTGCATATTCATGTTGCCATAAAAAATACAACTATGTAACTTCTATCCTTTTAAAAACATCCAATGATTTAGAATAAAGACCAAATGAATCCCAAAATAAATATTTGGGGGGTGGGAGGTGGGGAGACAGGTAAGTGTATTTAACAGCTGTAATGGATGTTCTGTGTTCTAAACACTTTAGATGGGAGATACAGTTTGTGTTTGGGAATAATAATTAAAATCAACATAAATAGCTAAAAAGTCATTTTGTTTGCATTCTTGTTCATTAAGTAACTATCTTGCATAAGAGTAATCATGCTATGGTAGGTTTCTAATCTCTTTTCTCTTACATATTAATGATTCTCTTCTAGGAAAGATGAAAATAACTGAAATGTTTTTAAAATACTTCAAGTAACTGTTTTCTTTTAAAGCTGGATGTACTATGCAATGGGGAAATCATGGGGAAGGATCATACTATGGAATTTATCTACATGACAAGATGGAGACTACGAGGCGAAAATGTAAATGAAATAAGTTTTTATTGCTTTTACTTTATATATATATATATTTATATTAATTATAGGGCTTTTAGCTATATATTATTTTAATTATATTCCTTTTAAAGCTTATTTAATGTGTGTGTATGAGAGAGAGAGAGAAGCCCCACCATCATGGGTGTTCTATTCTATGGCTTCCTCAAACATGGGTCCTCTACCAGAGGCCTGGGAGTTTGAGGGTTCTACTTTATACAGTATCTTCACTGTTTCTAGCACCACAGTCTTCTGGACAAAGCTCTGATGCTACTGGGCTCTGCTGGAGCCACTCTCCCAGCTTAGAAATCACAGCCTGAATGCTTCTTCCATGACTGGGACCAATTTGGCCTTTACTTTTCCAGACCCTCTCCAGTTCCTCCTTTTGGCCCTGGTATTTACCTAGTTTCTAACATACCTTCTTCCTGATGTTGCTGTCATTTGGCACATCTAAAAACAGGGCTTCCTGCCCTTTTTAAAGTATTTGCACTTAACAAAGTATGTCTTGTAACAAGTGATGAGCTCCTTCTTCTGTTGGTCCTTCCTGTGATGTAGGAGTGTGGCCTGGGATTTAAAGGAGATAAACTGCTATTTAATCATCTTGAGATAAGGGTTAGGCCAACCTATTTCAACTTATCTCCATCTTCAGTACTGCTATTTAAATGGGCCTTTCTAAGCCATATCGGCATGTGGAACTAATGATTGTTTATAGGCAAAATAAATCTTTACCAGTTTGTGAGTCCACTGCTAGAATTCATTGGAAGAATGCCAAAAAGACAATTGGTAGAAAGGTGTGCAAAAAAACAAATAAAATAGTATAGCAGATATACTGGAGTCATTAATGCCCTGATTCAACAGCATCTAGATTTATTCAGTGAATTATCCAGGAAAATTATTCAGGAAAAAGGGAAATCTAACAGGAATATCAGCAATAACCAGAAATAGACCCCCCAAAAGCACAGTTTGGCCAGATTTTTTGCTTTTCAAGACTTTGCCGAGTAACTGTTCTTCCTGTTATCAGTGGCCAACAGTTCAGATAAATAGACAAAGTGGAATCAGTAATTGCCAGATTTTTCCTAGGGTGGTGAGAATTAATCTTTTTGTCAAACAACTTAAGTCTATTTTCATAAAGGGAAATAGGCTGATACATAAGTAAAATTAGGTAGAAAATGGCGCAACTATTCCACCAAGGCTAGAATTTATTGTGCCTCTGTTATTTGAATTCAGGGAAATCTTGACTTTAAACAGGTGGGTAAAGTATATCAGTGTTTTTCAACCACTGTTCCGCGGCACACTAGTGTGCCGCGAGATGTTGCCTGGTGTGCCGTGGGAAAAATTGAAAAGTAATTATAAAATACTTTCTTTGTGTTTATTTGATTCCTATTCAAGAGAATTACTTTATATATAGTCAATATAGGCACAGAGTTAAATTTTTTAACATTTTCTAATGGTGGAGTGCCTCGTGATTTTTTTCATGAAACAAGTGTGCCTTTGCCCAAAAAAGGTTGAAAAACACTGAAGTATATAATATTCTTAGAAATTTTAATATAAATATAAAAGGACTTTGAGGAAGGGCACTGACCTTAGTGACATCTTCAATTAAAGGTCAGAGAACCACTCTGACTGAGACTCAGGAGAGTTGATAGAATAGGCAATGCCAGTCTAGCTGGCCAGTAGTTTAACTTTGTTAGTAGAGACAGGGCACATCTCTACTAAATAACATTTTTTTCCCCAAAAAACTAGTTATTTAGATAGCATCAAAGTGCATGAAATTCACAAATGTACAGTTTCAAAAATATGAATTGGAGATAGCACATCAGCATGTACTATGAAGAAACTCATTTTGGAAAATGATCCAGAAAAATTGGAAAATAAATAAATAACAAGAATCCAATTAACTTTGGGGTACAAAAAGCAACTTCTCAGATTTCTGAAAATGTCATCTTAAAACAGTATTATAGTTATAGATACAGATGTCAAAACAATTGTGACTGGGAAAATAAAATACTCAGATCTAAAAAAAATTATTGTCTGGTCTAGTGTTTCATGAGAGCAGTTCTGTTGTATGGATATATGTAGGACTGTTCCATATTTCTTTATCTGCTAACTTATTTTCTCTTTTAGTTAAACCTATAGTTTAACACTCTTCAATACATTGGTATGCTTAATAAATATTGACATTTTATCCATTTTTTGAATATTTAATGAATCTAAGAAAGTTGAACTCTACAAAATTAATAATTCCCGTTATCTAACATGGAATAGGAGTAGTCTTTGGAACTCCCAATGTTATTACTGACAGCCTTTTAAAAAATACATCTCTCTAAAAGTTGCATAATTCTGCATTTTAATAATTGTTATAAATTGGCTAGAAATAGATGATTACCATTTTTATGAGACTTATTCTTTTACTGAATTCACAATTAGTGTAATTAATGTTAATTAAATTTGTTGCCATAGTTTTTTGCCTGCAAAATTCTTGGCAATACAGAGATTTGAATTTTTTGCAGATCTTATTGCCAACCTTTTTCAGTCTCCCTTTGCCTCACCACTGCTCTTATTTTTTATTATGTTGTGCTTTTTAATGACACATTGCTGCCTTTAAGCATTCATAAATGTCAGGGATACTTTAATTCAAATGGGGTGGGGGGGAATCCCAATATCCACCTTCCCATCCACTTCCAATTATATCTAAGATAATTGTTTTCTAGAGCATCCATGGGGTTGTTTTGTAGCCAATACTGGGAGAACAAGAAAGCAGCATTAAAAAAATTCTGGCAGCCATATAGCTCATTTCTTACGGGTCAGAAAATTACATTCTTGAATATGAAACTATTTTGAAATGACTGATGATCAATGTTCAGTTGTGGATGCCTCTTATCTGATCAGAAAATCATCTCCTTTGCAGTTTCGGTGTCAGAACTGCTCCTCATCACAAGTCTGCTCACAGGATGGCTCTTTTTATCAGGTAAGAGGCACTCCCGACTGTACACATTGTAGTCATTAAGGCAATATTCTTTGAAATCCAGTTTAGGTGGGAGCTGAATGGGTCTTTCATTTTCTGCTAGATTAAGTTCTTTAGACTAAATTTGATTGTAAAGATTGAAGCCTTGGGTTTTTGTCTGAATGTTTACCTAGATTTTAAAAAAAAATTGCACGGGGCAAGCTATATTCATTAATTTATATCTTGTGTGGCATGCTATAGGGCAGGCTCTTCATGGGCTCCCAAATTATAAAAAAAAACAATTCTCTAAATCAGTTTGAAATAAAGATAAATATGTCGTAATATTACAATGATTTAGATCAGATTTCCTATGCTGTTGATTAATCGTAGCACTTATAGTAAGATATGATAGGATACCATGTGCATGAATATTAACCCATGATTAATTGCAAGTTGACAGACTTATTTTTTGTAAACTAATCAGACTTAATGCCTTCTTTGAAGCTTTGCTGACTTTAGCAATATTCTATGTAACTCCATTTATATTATCATGACATAATAATGTAGCAATAGGATAATCTCTGAAATTATTTTGTGTCTACAAGCATGGGACATTAAGATTAATGAATAGTGCTATAAATATTTTGCGAAATGAATATAACAGAAAATTGGTAACCATTATGGCTACACTATCTTAGTTGAATGATTGGGTGTTATGAATATTGGGTTTCATAATTAGGGGCTTCAAGGGATAGGAAGTTGAGGATTTTAAAGCTATTTTTATGAAATATTAGAAATATATTGCAGAAATATTATCTTTTATATAGTGACCATACTTTCAAAGAAGGAGAGTTAGTCCAGAATGCCATAGAATATTAACCTTTGTCATAATGGACTTCTAATCTGAAGCATTCATTGTATGTTTCAATTTTACTCTGCTCCCCAATTTTATATAACCAGGTATATATAGTAAGTCACTCTGCTAGGGGAGAAATTGAAAAAGCATTATGATCTCTTTATGGTGAGACCGTAAAATGCAATGTTATATCCAATATTAGAATAAATTTGCTTGTGCGAGGTCTATTACACATTGTCATCTGAGCTAGTCCTTTGCAGTTAGGTGCAGAAAGTACAACCATAATTTATGTAAATGGACAGTAGCCTTGGGGAAAATGCATATCACTGCTTTGACATGTCCCTGTATTTTCAGATTACAGTTGCAAGAAAAAGTATGTGAACCCTTTGGGATTACGTGGAGTTTTGCATGAATTGGCCATAAAATGCGCTCTAAACGTCATGTAAGTCACAACAATAGAAAAACACAGTCTGCTTAAAATAATACTACACAAACATTAGCTGTTGTCATGTTTTAATTGAACATAAGATGGAAACATTCACAGTGCAGGGTGGAAAAAGTATGTGAACCCCTAGCCTAATGACTTCTCCAACAGCTAATTGGAGCCAGGAGTGAACCAACCTTGACTCCAACCAGTGTGATGATATTGGATGTGTTGCTGACAGCTGTCCTGCCCTTTAAAAACACACACCTGTTTTGGGTTTACTGGTCTCATGAAGCACTGTCTGATGTGAACCATGCCTCGCAGAAAAGAGCTCTCAGAAGACCTACGATCAAGAATTGTTGACTTGCATGAAGCTGGAAAGGGTTAACAAAAGTATCTCCAAAAGCCTTGATGTTCATGTGTCCACGGTAAGACAGACTGTCTACAAATGGAGAAAGTTTAGCACTATTGCTACTCTCCCTAGGCATGGTCGTCCTGTAAAAATGACTGCAAGAGCACAGCGCATAATGCTTAATGAGGTAAAGAAGAATCCTAGAGTGTCAGCTAAAGACCTACAGAAATCTCTGGCACATGCTAACATTTTTGTTGACACATCTACAATAAGGAAAACATTAAACAAGAATGGAGTACATGGGAGGACACCACAGAGGAAGCCATTGCTGTCCAAAAAAAATATTGCAGCACGTTTGAAGTTTGCAAAAGAGCACCTGGATGTTCCACAGCACTACTGGCAAAATATACTGTGGACAGATGAAACCAAAATTGAGTTGTTTGGGAAAAACACACAACACTATGTGTGGAGAAAAAAAGGCACAGCACACCAACATCAAAACCTCATCCCCACTGTAAAACATGGTGGAGGGAGCATCATGGTTTGGGGCTGCTTTGCTGCCTCAGGGCCTGGACGGATTGTTGTCATTGATGGGAAAATGAATTCCAGAGTTTATCAGGACATTTTGCAGGAAAACGTACGACCATCTGTCCGCCAACTGAAGCTCCGCAGAGGATGGGTGATGCAACAGGACAATGACCCAAAGCATACAAGTAATTCAACAAAACAATGGCTTCAACAGAACAGAATACGCCTTCTGGAGTGGCCCAGTCAGAGTCCTGACCTCAACCCGATTGAAATGCTGTGGCATGACCTTAAGAGAGCGATTCACACCAGACATCCCAAGAATATTGCTACACTGAAACAGTTTTGTGAAGAGGAGTGGTCCAAAATTACTCCAGATCGTTGTGCAGGTCTGATCTGCAACTACAGGAAACGTTTGGTTGAGGTTATTGCTGCCAAAGGAGGGTCAACCAGTTATTAAGTCCAAAGGTTCACATACTTTTTCCACCCTGCACTGTGAATGTTTCCATCTTATGTTCAATTAAAACATGACAACAGCTAATGTTTGTGTAGTATTATTTTAAGCAGACTGTGTTTTTCTATTGTTGTGACTTACATGACGTTTAGAGCGCATTTTATGGCCAATTCATGCAAAGCTCCACGTAATCCCAAAGGGTTCACATACTTTTTCTTGCAACTGTATATCCCTAAAGAGTGGAGATTGTCATAACAATATGCAAATATTGTTACAGAACATTTCTCATTTCTCATCCCTTAACATTGTCAACAGTGGCTGGATATGATGAGAATTGGACTTTAACAAATATTGGAATGAAAAAGATCACGTCCTAGTACATGGTTAACAAACACTGTTCAGGAATTAATTTTCTAAGGGAGTGTTTCTCAACCTTGGCCGCTTGAAGATGTGTGGACTTCAACTCCCAGAATTCCACAGTCAGTATGCTGGCTGTGGAATTCTGGGAGTTGAAATCCACACATCTTCAAGCCGCCAAGGTAGAAAAACACTGTAATCTAAGCTATTTTTAAATTTCCTTTGCTTTCTGGGATGTGGCCTATTTGCAGCTGTGACATAGGCATCTGCAAGGGAAGGTAAAACAATGAAATGTCACACGGCTACATACTTTACATGTTGGTGTCTGATGCTGAGATGAAAGACTGGGATTTATATCATGATGGTTCCTGTTATTATCTTTGTATCATCACAGTTTATATCAGGTGATTATGAATTATGGACTGCTTTGGAATTTTAAAGAGAGCATCCTTAAATGATGATTAAGCCCAATCAGAACAGCTGGTGAAAATTGCTTGTTTTGTTTTGTTTTTATGCAATGGAGTACAAAGCTAACCTCAGTGCTCAGCATAGTGTTACTGTGAGGACCATCACAACTATTAGCAGCAGTCCTGGAAACCACTTCTTGGCTACCTTGTATATATTCTTTTAATTTTAAAAATTGCTAGTTTCTTGGTATTTAATGATGGTACTCTGTGTATCCAGAGAGAGAATTAAAATTATTTCAATACTGAAAATAACCGGTTTGGGGACAACTCCCCCCCACACACACCCCATTCCTTATAAAGTGTGATTGCTTTCTTTAGCCTCTCAAGCAATCCTTTTGTAGATAATGAGGAATAGCTTAGGAAGAAAAGTGCTAGTGAATTCAGATTGTTGAGAACATGGCCAATTTATTTTTCATTTTGAGAATGTTTATTGGTTTATTGATGAGTCAGGTGGACATGAGAGTTTAACTTATACCACCTTTACCCTTGTATTATTTTGTTCCTTTTAACGTTGATGTGGAAGGACTTACTAACTAAATTCTGTTAAATAAACAAGCAGTGTAATGACTTACGGTAATGATTCATGTTCACCTGCTATTATTGTCTCTGTTCTGTTTTCATTGTGGTTTTAGTCTTATCCCATGGTACTCCAGTATCGACCCAGAATTGACTTCAGTTAAACCAAAGGGCCAGATTCCACTGAGATTAAACCTGCACTATGTTGTTTACCCATCGACAGATTGCACAATGAATGGATGTGCCTGGATTGGGGTGGGAGGGGGGAAACCACTCGAATTTCAACCTGCAAATATGGACTTCTCTTCAGTTGATCAATTACTTTGTCCCTACTGTTAGAGTAAACCAAGTGCCATTCTGCAACTGAAACATTCATGATATATTTGTGGCATCAAAGACTGTAAATTATAGCCAAATCATTAAATGTATAGTCAAGAATCAGAATCTCTTGAATACTTGCTTTGCCTGATACAAAACTTCCATAACATCAATTACAATTAGAAAAAGTAGCTGTCTTCTATTTCTCTTGTGGTATTATTGTTTTTTCACATGTACTGTTTTACTGAAGAAAAAGTTGTTTAAAAGTACTGTATAAAAGGTTAAAACTATACCTTTAAATATTTGTATATAATACATGTTTCAGAAAAGTGGTTATTTTACCACTACTTTTTCTTGTTCAGCTTCTCATAGAATCTGATGTAGTTCACTCATTGATATGCAGTGATCATTTAGCAGTATCTGAACAGTTAGAATTTGTATCAAAGGAGTTGAAAATATCCAGACTGAATTGAACTTGACTGGTATAATATCATATGATCTCCTTTCAATAATACACAAGAATTTTATTTAAAGTTTTGATTTGGAGTAATAAGCACATTGGTACATGTGCAGCAGGTAAAATAAGAGTTTTTAAAATAAGAGATATTTTAAATTTTATTATAATTCAACTAAAAAGAAAAACACAAACTGTTGTGAAAACTTTATTCTCAAAGTGTGGGTTATATTTTTAATTGTTGTTGCCTTCCCTTTGAAATTTGGTAATGACACTAGAAAGTTGTGGGTTGAAATTGTGGTCTTAAATGTGTTGGATTACAGCCACTGGAATGGCACATGCTTCTGTATACTTTGAACATATTCAGTAATATGCATCAGTACGCTTATAAAATGAGCCAGTTTAATTGCATCACAGGCACAGTCTAGGGTTACCAGGAATCTTACTGTGGTTATAAAATGGGTTGTGAAGTGTGAAACTCAAGTAAATTTAAATGGTTACAAAGCTATGTGACCAAAACTACTGGCTGTTCAGGGTGTTTGGGGTTTTTTCATAACAGTAGTGTTCAAAAATGTTAATGGTTGCCTTAGGTATTACATGTGACTTCTTTCTTGTTCAATAATGTTGTGTTATGGATATTGCTACAGAAATCACAATGTATTGTATACTGTTTTTTCTTGTCTTCCATTACCTTTTTGCAGTTAAAAACCAAGATAACAGTCAAGTTTAGTGATTTGTACAATTTTTAATAAACATCATTCTTTATATAGTAAATTACATACCATAAGTCAAGTAATTCAGTCTAGAAAACTATTGAGTTTTGGAAACTAAGCTCGAATACTGTATGCCTTCCTTGTAATACAGGGGTCTTGTAAGTAAAAGCATATAAAGTAGATCATTATTTCTAGAGGAAAAATGTGCTATTTGCACCAGGTCAAATCCCAGACTAATAGACTCGGTTCTAAGGTTCTAGTCCAGAATAATCAGCTATAGATTAAAATACTGTGCAATGCTTGTTATGCTTGGGGCCAGCACTTTCTGACAAATATAGAGAATTCTCAGTTAAATATTAAATCATCTGTTAAATGTTCTCAGCTCATTGAAAAAGTATCATTTGTACATGTTTCTTTTGTTAGATGCAATAGGTTGGATCCAAATAATAGTTTTAGCTAGGGTTTTTTTTCTTTTTTGAATAGTTAAATGCACCCCATGGCATACTAAAAAAATAATTTTGCCATTCCCTTCCATTTTCAAAACAGCTGATACATTGCTTTTGAAGCTACTTTTAAATATACAAAACTTTGGGCCCTTAGAACTCATTGTGTGTATCTTAGTCAGAATTTTGTGTATTCTGATTGGGTTTACACATTGTGCTTTGTTATCATAAAGTTTGTTTGGTTTTGGCTTAGCTGATGCTATGAACCCATATGGTTTGTAAACTATGATTGATGGCTTAGATGACATATTAATTCAGCTAGTCAATCATGCTATAACACTGAAAAAGTCAGATATAGTTGGGGACCTGATTACATAAAGTTGTTCATAAAGTTCTTTCAGTCTTCAGTTTAACATGTATATAATGACAACAGATTTCTTAATGCATCCAGTGTCTTAAGAGTGGCTTTGAATATTCCCTTCAAGCAAGGGGGTAAAAGATATGAGCGATTTGTGGGTTTCATTCCATAATTCTGGATAACCCCCAAAACTGCAATTCCCATATTTCTGGGATAAATGACTATGAACCTAGAAGTATGTATGTCTCCCCATGGAGAGGATACATAGGACATTACTTTTTCTTTTATCCCAAACCCTAGGAAATCGATGCATAGTTCTAATTTTCAGGGCTTTTGGCCTGCTCCTAAGACATCTATCAATACAGATAGGTCCTACATAATGCCTTTATTACTTTTTCAAGTATTTTTGCAATTAATTGAAAAATCTTCCACAACTGCTAAGCAAACATAGCTAACTCATTAGCAGTGAGACTTATCTGTCCCTATATACCAGGAGTCTTCAAACTTGGCCCTTTTATGTCTTGTGGACTTCAACTCCCAGAATTCCTCAGCCAGCGTGCCTGGCTAAGGAATTCTGGGAGTTGAAGTCCACAAGTCATAAAAGGGCCAAGTTTGAAGACCCCTGCTATATACTAAATAGGGAGCATCTAGTCTTTTTCTCATGTCAGTACTCTGTCAGGCTCAGCATTGTTAAAATTAAACATCCATGCAACTGTATAAGCATTCTTGATTTTACAATTAAGTATGTGCACAATTTTTATTTCAGGTTTCCTCTGCGGAGTGAGTAATTATTGCTTTATCTTGTCTCATTACAAGAAATGTAATATTCCATAGGTTAATTCCAACTGATCTGTGTTGCATTTTCAATCTCCTATTTCTTATTATATTGCAGAAGAGCATTTTGTCCAAATGCTCCAGAATATTTTCCACTGTACCTAGCAGGGATTTTGCCTTTTGCAATACATAAAGGATCATATGAAAACAAATGTTTGGGCTCTGAGTAAAAAGACTTTCAACAACAATTCAATGAATTTCCAGATTTCAGAACCAGTTTATTTCATTTTTGTCATATGATTTAACCGTGATTAGTAAGATTTTTTTCCAAATGAGTTGGGAAAAAAGAGTGTAAAAGTCCAAGATGTGACTTCTCAGCTGTGAAAGTAAAAGCCTTAAAATATTTCTTGCACATCTAGCCTCCTTGTGGCCTGCAAATTTGCATTTCTGATACAGGTGCATTGTACCTCTACATTGTAGATGCTTTTTGTCAAAATTCACAACATATTAATATAGTGTTAAAGAATCTGAGCATTTCCTTGTAAAACATGAAGAGAAGCTTTTATTTAGCCACTGAACCAAAAATTCTATACGCTTTTACTCTACAATAATTTTCCACAAAGCGGCACAAAGGAAATGGAATTATCCATTAAAAGCAATAAAACAAAATTTAGTTGGGGACTAGGTTCCCTTTTCATCAGTATCCTGTTCACTTTAGATGCTTGTGTACGTGACACATGTGCTCAGGCTTATTTCAAAATATGTCCTATTCTCTGAACAAGAGGAAACTCCAGGAGGGGCTGGACGGGGTTCCCACGGCTTGTGCGCCATGACATGATCATGTGGTGACTTTACGTACTTGCATCATATGCCATGTGGCCATTGACACAAGTTGTATGATCACATCATTTGTCCAGTGAGGTTTAGGTGTAACTCATAATGTACACTGCTGCTAGGAAGTACTGTAGTTCAGGGAGGGGCTAAATCTTTTTAGGTAGAAAAGTCTCAAAATAATTGGCATCTTCAGCTAAAAAACAAGTTCTATGTAGAAGTATAGATAATTCCTTGCAGTATGTGGAGATAGTACTGAGTTGATAGAAAGCACTACTGTAAAACATTTTAATATACTGTACTTTGAAGGAGAATGTGCTTGCTATACTGAAGCAAATGTCTTTATTTAAATGTTACAATTGAGATTGTCTGCACAAACACAAAGGTAAAGCTTATTTTTTTTTTTGCTTTTGTTAATGGTATTTTAGCTAGCTAGCTGTAATACACTTTCCAGTTACCTTCATGACAAGCGATCAGCCATTTTTAATGGAAGCTCATCTCAAGTTCTTACATGATTCAATTATTTTAAATAAATTATGGAAATATATAGACTATTAAAATATTCAGTTCTCCAAGAGAGAAAGCTGATGCTTGCCATTATTTACATGGAAAGTACTATGAAAGCTGTGCAGGAAGAATAAGATTCTGAATATTTTTGAGTTACTAAAACAAAGTAGATTGAATATGCAGTGGGATCTACTGATTTTCTATATGTGATAAGCAGATTATAATAATATAAAAGAAAAAAATGAAAAATGTCTAACATTCTTTTAAAAAATGACCAAAGTCACTTGCTTCAAAAATATTTTTCCTTCCTTTTTTCTTTCTTGTTCTTTTTCTTTCTTTCTCTCTTATTCTCTCTCTTTCTCTATTTCTTTCTCTCTTTTTTTTCTTTTGCATTTTTACTTCCTGAATTGTTGTTTTGAAATTTGATTTTCCTTAGAATTGATCTTGCTGGTCTTTTTTTAAGGCCTAACTTTACAGAAATAACTTATATTTTTATTAAAATATTTATATGAATTGAAAGTAAATACTCTGTTCGAATCTTCCTAAGAGGTAAAGCATGCTAGTTGTAAATTCTGGAGTTATAACCCATATTATCATGAAAACACCAGATTGGAGAAGGTTGGTTATTAGTCACCTCTGCTTCTCAGTGATGTTTTCTAGCTGGGGGAGAATGGGGGAATGCAGAGAAGCAATTTTCAAAGTAGTCCTGAGTAACAGAGCCCTCTTCTCCCCCCCCCCCCCGCTCAGGAAACAGGAAGTGGACATTTCAGATTTCTATTTTTTATTGCTGTTGGCTGTAATTTATTTAGCCACTGAACCAAAAATCCAATACGCTCTTACTCGATAAAGCACAAAACTGAACAGATTGTTACCCTTTTAAAATAATTATGGTTTCACAATTACCTATTTAACATAAATGATAAAATATTAGCATTTGCTTGGTAAATACTATATTTTACCTTAAAACTGATATCAGTAGCACCTGTCCTACAGATTTACAGGTAAGGCAATGTTGGGTACTAATTTTTCCCCAAAGTATTTCTTAATTTAATGGAAAACCTTCAAGAACTCTGTTTTTTAATATTTTCTTCTAAAAATATCTAATAGATTCTTTGCTGGAATTGAGAATCATAATATTTCCATAGGCCTTCTCGGTTTTTAACAATCAGCCATTTAAAATGAAGATATGATGCAATTCTTTTAAAAAACATATTCCAGATAACTACTGGAAAATAAAATTGGAAATAAAACATGCATAACTTCGTGGAGCTAAAAAGCATACCTAAGATGTCTTTATAAGTTCCAAAAATGACAAAAAGTATAACACGTGTAGTTATTCTCTTGTACTTCTTCCTGATGATTCTCACTTGCAATCTGTACACCTTAATGCACAATATTTCATTGTTATCTCTCTTTTTTAAGTTGGAAATATTTTACAGAGTTTTTTGTCAAAATTAGTAATACCTTAAGAAATCTTTTTGTGGTTGTAAACGATTATGAATATTCAAATTGAAGTGAAAAGGGGTCATTATTAATGACTTGGTCTCTTCTACTTGTTAAAATATATGTATTTTTGTAAAAGAAATGCACTTGTAAATATTCTATCAACCTGTTTTGTTTTGGAAAAAAATGTTGCTGCTTAGGGAATTACCTAGAAATGGTATTGCTTTGTATTCATGACAAATTCATTCTGTTCATGTCTAAATAGTTACAGCTGAGCTAGATGCATTTTATATATGGACTTAACCCGAATATGTCTTGAGCATGCCACAAGAGTTTCTCATTAAATTCACCTGAAGGCAGAATATACATTGGTGCCGTGTTTTCATCTTCTGCATTAGTTTGCTGGTGTCTTATAATTTCTATTTTTGTCATTGTGACATAACAAGTTCGTTATGAGAGCTGCAATCCAGAATAATTGCAGCAAAGGATTACCGGTATTTTCAGTGTGCAGATTCTTAAAGAGCTGTCAAGATTTTGAAATGAAAAACACTAGCAGTGCCAGCACAGAAGAAGGACTTAGAATAACACAGTAAAAAGAGAAAATCAGGGAGATTGATCACCAAAATGTTATCACCAGTGCCCTGAATCCTATCGCCAATAGACAAGCCCTCTCTTGTGGGGTACTTGCACAATTGTAACACTAAGCAAATATAATGGGCCTTTACTAGAGCCCGATTTAATACCTTCCTATCAGCTCTACCGGAGGGAGGTTTCCATGGGATTCCTTATTCACAGAGACTTTGCCCTTGTAGATCCAGGCGGGCAGAAACTGTCACCCATCTCCTCTTACAGTGCTTTCTTTCCATGATGCCCCAAGATATGCTTTGATTACCTCAGCCACCTCCAAATACGAACACCATACAGATAATTTTTATGTTTATTATTTTTTTAAGAGAAGCTTACTCTACACTCACGTATCAGGTGACCAGTTCATTTTCACCAAGTTACACAACTGTGCAAAAATTTTAATTTGGTATGCTGTTTTATTGTCCTATTTTTTTTCCTTCTCCAGTAACAATTATTGTATTAAACCATTTCTCTTTTTACCATACTCTTTTCTTGTAAAAGCTGGTCAGATATCGTAATAAAGCTGTTTGATTTGACGTGATTGAGCAGAAGACAAGAAAAGGTAACTCATACTTATGAATGGGCAATCCATTGCTCAGCCATTCATAAGTCTGCTATTATGGATCATTGCACAGTCAACCAGATATTCAGACTCAATTTGCCATTCAAGTTCTTCCCAAGGACCTGCTATTAATTATATGCATTATATAATGATCATAAACATGCTGTCCTTCAAACTGCACTGATTGCCAATATCAAGAATATCTATAGCATAAGCTGCTTGATAGAAACCCCAGCACGTACAACCTGTATGCTGCAACATGCTTCTAGCTCAGGGGTCTTCAAACTTGGCCCTTTTATGACTTGTGGACTTCAGCTCCCAGAATTCCTCAGCCAGGCACGCTGTCTGAGAAATGCTGGGAGTTGAAGTCCACTAGTCATAAAAGGGCCAAGTTTGAAGACCCCTGATCTAGCTCATTGGATAAAACTTATAAAAAATAAGCCAGGCAAATTGTAAAAGTAATTTGCTGTTTAGCATCATACTGCCATTTTTTGAAAGCAAATATATGTGTTGTGCCACTAATCTGCAACGTATGATAAACATTTTTCTGGTCCTTTTGCTTTCTGTATAGTTTGTGCTATAAAAATTATATCATGTGAAAAAATACTGATTTGTATTTTTGCTTTAGAAGAATGTATATGTTGGGAATAGCTATACTAAGATATCTTCATATGAACCATAGAAACTCAAAACGTTCAGTCTCAGAATTATAATTTCTCATGCAACACCAATTATAATTTAATTCAACTTCATTTAATCTTTGCCCATTTTTATTTTTTCTGATGTTGAATATTTAGGTCTGAATACAAAAAGCCACATGGGCTTTTCAGAACTTCCCACTACGGAGCTCTGGAGGCTATACCTCTACTGAGGGTTAGAAACATGGCAAACAAGGAAACACAAATGCAAGAACTACCAAGCCAGGAAGTTATGTGTGAATATTTGATAAGTCTTCCTATCCTATTTAATATATGATGCATTTAATAAGTTGGTGATTTTTCCAGAGATGGAATTCTGTTATTTTAGAAATACATATGTTGAGGCTTAAATCTAAAAACAGAAAGGAGAAACAGAACAAGTTAAAGAATTGGCAAATGAGCCATTAGACAAAACACACTTTGATTTATTGATGCAAAAAGATGGATTTGTAAACATGATTATATGATTTAGCCAGTGAAGCTAATAGAAGTGACTATAGTTTATAGCCACTGAACTTAGTGTAGAATTCATTAAAAATGATTAGTACCTAAAAGTGACATTTATTGTTAATTAAGCTCAACACCTGGTGATGTTATTGACATTTCAAGGCAGCTTTTAAGGCTAAAATATAAAATACTGCAATTCACTGTAGCAGTGTACAGTTTAAGTACATGATTATATGAAGAACATTCAAACATTTATTGCTCTGATTCACAGATTACTATTTTGTTATCTGATTTACATCCTTCATCCAGGAGCTCAAAATAGAGCTCAGGGTATTTTCCTGTTTTTCAAACAATAACCCTGTGAGTTATGAAGAGCTGGGAGAGAGTGACATAAAGTCACCCAAGGATCTTCTGTGACCAAGGCTGGAGTAGAAGTTTGCTCTTTCCTTCTTAGTCTAACACCACACTGTTTCTCCAGCATTTTTTTAGTGAGCATTAATGGTTTCCCAAATCATGCCACAAAATCAGTTGTACAGTTTTGTTTTCTGCATTTTCATAAACCTTCTCCTTGATTTGTCCCGTTAGTTGATTGATCTTGGCTGTAAAATCTACCAAATAAGGTATGAAGAAACTAAATCCTTTTAGGCAAAAGGCTCCATCTGCTGGCCAGTTTATTAATGCTTAACTCATTCTTCAGTTCTATTGTCAAGCAATAACATTCGAAGTTAGGAGAATTGTGTTTTAATATATTGTGCAAGGGGCGGAGATTTCAGATTCCAGCTTTCTTCGAGCAAGCATTTGCCGGTGTATTAGGCTAATAAAGGACTTTTAAGGTAAACAGTGCCTCAGAGTCACTTGAAAAGCCCATACATCGGAAACTTGACGTCTATCTTGATGTAATTTCTAAGGAAAGTTTTGTCTTCAATATTTTTTGAGACTGTACCATGGAGAAACTACTGCAGCCCACAGAGGTGTTCTGTTTTCTGCAGGGATAGTTTCTGACAACATCTGTCTTTTGATTCTTGAGCTCAGCTTCAGCATTTTAATTTATTCTGAAAGCAAGGCTTGTACAGTACCTGAAATTTACATGCACATATGGACATGCACAGGATTCAGGATTTAAACCTTCCCATTTTATGATGTATCCATTTACACAGATGATAGGCTTTCACCTTGTCCATCCATGCTACTTAGGATTCTGGATGTAAGCTTACCCTCCTGTCAGCATGCTAGGACTACTGGAGAAGGATTTTGAGTGCATATTTACCCACAAGCCAATAGGATCACAACTACTATGTGGGAAAGCTTTTGATTGAAGATTTACATTCCAGCATGTTCACAGCCATATCAACTCAAGTTTACTACATGTCATTAACTATCACATCCAGGGAAATCCACCAACATTTTTACACCATTCCAGGGGGACTGAGGGAAGAATGCTGTCAACTTTGAAAGGTAAGGATAAATCTGAAGAATTCCACATTCATTTAAATACGGTTTGAGTGCCAAAGATTGAAAATCTATGCTCTGATATGAACCCTATACATTTTTAATAAAGTTATGCAGAATATATATATACGTCTACAAGTCTAGTTTATGCAATAATTCTGTGTTCCACAACATTTTCACATTTCCTTTATTACTTCTAACATTAATTCAAGACAGCTAGAAAAATGGCAATAAATTTAAGTCACCCAATTGTTAAGTCTGGCAAACAACACAGTGCCCTTCTTTTCCATGTGAAATGGAGCTTGCCTGTTTCTACTTGGCTTCCAGTTATAATTCAACATTGGGCAAAATGTATGAGAATCATAAGTTGTTCTCCCGCATATCTCTATCTTTCTTAAACTCTTATGTCTGTTTGATACTTTGTAAGCTTCAATTGGGCAAAATACTGCATCTTCATCATAAAGAAAACTTTATCAATAGAAATAGCTCAAATAGCTCAAATTTACAAAAGTTAAACGAAAAGTTCAAACGACTTAAACCAAAAAGGTTAAACAAGAGTTAAACAATAACAGACCAGGACTCTCGCAGAAGCTCTTCAAACGGTTGCCTTCAGCAACCAGCACCTCCCACACATTCCCCTTTTAACAGCAGTCCCAAGGCGTGGCTTCTCATTGCCTTCTCCCGAGTTGCCTCATTGCTTTCGTCTGCTCAGTTCTGCTAGATTGCCTCCTGCTCCTAGCGTCCCTGAACAGAGCCAGCTGTGGATCGTCTTCTTCCAATCCTTCATGCTCACACAGCTGGGTCTGAGGAAGAACAAGATGGGAGGAGCCAGGCTGAGAGTTCTGCGGTGCATCAGAACCTTCCTCTGACACCAAAGGCTCTCCAAACCCCTCCTCCTCCTCTCTTCAGAATTGTCCGACTCAGCTGCCGAAACCACAGTATTGTGTAGTGGGTCCGACACGAGGAAGAGACGCCAGCCGGAGTACGTGTTCAGCTCTTTATTGGAAGGGGGGTAGCGTACTGAGGGATGAGGGTTACCTGGCCTCCTTAAAAACCTGGCCAGGTAAGCGGACAGCCAATGGGGTTGGCCCTAGGTTTCCCGCCGAAACTGGGTTTCCCGCCAAAACAGTTCAGGCCAACGCCCCCTGGTGGCTGTTGCTATGCAGCTGCCTGCATACATAACACCCCTCCCCCCTTAGAGAAGAACCGCATAACAATAACAACTTGCAACTAGCTACATAACTATATACACCGTGTGTCAACAAAAAAACAATGCAACTGCGTGGTGGTCACTTGCACACATAGTCCGCCAGGTAGGCAGGTGTCCTGTGGGGCCGGGTGGACCATCTGGGTGTGGCTTGGCCCTGGGATTGGACAGCTGGTTCTTGCGGCCTCTGTGCTGGGTTGAGCAGAGCTGGGTTCAGGAGGCCCTCCTCCTCTGGTTCCTGTTCTGTGTTGTTACTGTTTGGGCTGACCTCTCCTGGGGTGTGGCTTCCCTGTTGGGCTCAGGGACCCTTCCTCTGAGCTGGTCGATGTGTCGCCTTATGTGTCTGTCCCCCTCCACCCCCACGATGTAAGAGAGGGGTCCTGTTTTGTCAACCACTGTCCCCGGAACCCATGGATGCCCAGCCCTGTGGTTCCTTGCCCAGACCAGGTCCCCCACATTAAGGACCCTGTGTGCTGGTGATGAATGTGATGGTGATGATGATGATGATGATGATGGTCTAACCGTCTCAGCTGCTACTCGGTCCGGGTGTAAGCGGTCCAGCTTGGTGATGAGACGCTGTCCCCATCGAAGTTCTGCTGGGCTCTTCCCTGTAGCAACGCATGGTGTGGTGTGTTGGGCGAGTAGGAATTTTGCCAGTCTGTGATGCCAGTCCCCGCTAATGATGCGCCGGAGTGCGTCTTTGGTCGTCCTTACCATCCGTTCAGCCTGCCCGTTGGTCGATGGATGGAAGGGCGCGGAGGTGGCGTGCCTAATCCAGTTCGCCTTCAAGAACGCCTGGAAATCATTAGCGGTAAACTGAGGCCCGTTATCAGACACAATTACATCAGGGAGGCCGTGTGTGGCAAAGAGAGCTCTGAGCACCTGGATTGTCCTCCCCGAGGTCATGTTGGGAACAGGGACTACTTCCAACCACTTGGAGTGGCTGTCCACTACTACTAAGAACAGTTGGCCCTGAAATGGCCCAGCATAGTCAATGTGGATGCGGGACCAGGGTGTGTGTGTGGCCTCCCACCTGTGCACGGATGCGTGTGGCATCTCAGGCCTGGATCTCTGGCACGTGTAACAGGCCTTGACCCGTTCCTCAATGTCCTTGTCCAGCCCTGGCCACCAGAGGTAGCTTCTGGCCAGAGCCTTCATCCTAACCACCCCCGGGTGTCCCTCGTGTAAGCAGTCCAATACCCTGCCCCGTACTGCAGTGGGAATGATGACCCTGCTTCCCCAGAGGAGGCAGCCCCTGTGCGTGGAGATCTCGTTGCGCCTGGTGAAATAGGCCTGGAACTCAGGTCCCGGGGACTTGTCCTGCCATGAGTGTATCCTGCTCATGATGTTGTCTGTGGCTGTGTGGCTGGCAATGTCCTTGGCGTGAACTGGGCACTCTGGTAGCTCCTGCAGTGCTAGGATCTGTGTTGCTGGGGCCGGGTCTGGATCAGGGGTGTCTATGAGTAGCCTACTTAGACCGTCTGCGTGGCCCATCTCCTTCCCTGGCTTGTGCACCAACTTGCAATTGTAGGCTGCAAGGAAGATGGACCACCGGAGCATTCTGTGGGACAGAATTTGGGGAGTCTGCCTGTCCGTTTTGAACAGGCCCAGGAGTGGTTTGTGGTCCGTGTAGACAGTGAACTCCCTGCCATACAGATAATTGTGGAATTTTTTGATTCCCGCCACGATTGCCAGGGCTTCTCTGTCGATTTGGGCGTAGTTTCTTTCTGCTCCAGACAGCGTCCTGGAATAGTAGGCTATGGGAATTTGCGCCCCATTGGGCTCCAGGTGACTGAGTACTGCGCCCACACCGTAAGGGGATGCATTGCATGCGATGCAAATGGGCTTGGACTCGATGAAATGGGTTACTGTGGACTTATCCAACAGTAGTGCTTTCAAGGCCCTGAAGCTTTGGTCGTGGGCAGCAGTCCAGACCCATGCTGCCTGCTTGTCTAGTAGCCTGTGGAGTGGCTCTGCAATGGCTGCCTTGTGTGGGAGGAATGCATGGTAGAAATTCAACAGGCCCAGGAATGCCTGTAGCTCTGCCTTGTTCTTGGATGTGGGTGCTAGTTTGATGGCCCTCACCTTGGACTCTGTGAGGTGGATTCCCCTGGCATCTACTCTGAACCCCAAGAACTCTGTGGAGGGAACACCTATGCTGCATTTCTCCCTCTTGAGTTTGAGGCCAGCTGTGCGCAGCCTGGACAGTACCTCCCTGAGCCTACCTGCCAGTTCTTCTGCTGATGCTCCTGCAATCAGGATGTCATCAAAATAGGGGCAGACTCCTGAGATGCCCTTGAGTGTCTTCTCCATAACTTCCTGGAAAATGCCAGGAGCAACGCTGACCCCAAACTGCAGCCTGTTCACCCGGAACGCTCCCCTGTGTGTTACTATGGTTTGAATGTCAGCTGTTGCCATAGTAACCGTGAGTTGCTGGTACGCCTGCGCAAGATCGAGCCTTGCAAAGATGGCGCCGCCTTGGAGGGAAGCAAGAATGTGGCTGACCGTGGGGACCGGGTAAGCGTGCAGGTTCAGGGCGCAGTTCACCGAGCACTTGTAGTCGGCGCAGATCCTTATTTCCCCGTTGGATTTGAGGGGGGTGACGATGGGGGTTTCCCACTCCCCCCCATCTATGGGCTCTAAGATTCCCTGGGCCACCAGCTTATCTAATTCACGCTCTATTTTTTGTTTGAGCGCGAAGGGGACTCGCCACGGCCAGACCCTAACGGGGGGAACGTTTGAGTTAAGCTTGAACGATATGGGGGGCCCTGTGTACCTGCCCAGCATCCCGTCGAAGACGTCTGCGAACTCCTTGCAGACGGCCTCGACGGAGTCCCCCTGGATCCGGTGGATCCCGGAGACTGTGATTCCCAGGGCCTCGAACCAGTCTAGACCGACCAGGCTGGCTCTCCGGCCCTCTACCACTACAACCTCCAGGTGCTCTTCGCGACCCTTAAACCCCACCGAGACGGTAGCCTCCCCTTTTACCTTGACTGGTGAATTCTGAAAATCGGTCAGGGTTAAATTTGTAGGCCGTAATTTAATCCGCTGCTTGCTCTGGCTATTAATATATTTAAGGGTCTCGTCTGAAATGATCGAGACCGCTGATCCGGAGTCAAGCTCCATGCTGCAAGGAACGCCTTGCAAGCGGATTGTTAGTCTAATTTTGGGTTTGAGCAGCCGGCGGCTACCCGTGTGGTTAATGGCCAGCTGGCTCTCAACATAGCCGATTTGCGTTTTGGTCGGGGCCCCAGTACCTTCGAACGGCGATTCCTCCGGTTGCAGCTCGTGGATCTCCTCTCGGGGATGGCGGCTATGACAGACCACGGCTATGTGGCCTGTTTTCTTGCAGGCCCGACACGTGGCTGACCGGAACTTGCAGAGGCTGCGCACGTGGTTCCCACCACACCCTGCACACTTCTGAGGGTTGGCGGCGTTGCTGGGGGGCCTGGGCTTGTCTGGGCATCTGGCTCGCTGGTCGGGGGTTGACTTCCACTGGAGGAGGTCGATGCTCTGGTCGTCCTCGGCTGTAGCGATTTGCCGGTGGATGCTGGCCGCCTGGCTGCCGGTCCGGGTTTCCTGGACTGCTTGGACGGCCCCGCAGGCCGCTTCGTGGGCCAGGATGGCGTCCTCGGCTTTCTGGAGCGAAACCTCCTCTCTCTCAAACAGGCACTCTTGCAGCCGCCTGTCTCGTAGGCCGCAAATCAGCCGGTCCCGTAGTCGCTCCTCCAAGTTCGAAAACCTGCAGGCAACGGCAGCTTCTCGTAGGACGACGAGGAATTCGGCACCGGACTCGTCGGGGCGCTGGTCCCTCTTTTCGAACTGTGACCATGCGGCCACTTTGGAGCGCCAGGGCTTGAAGTGGGCGTTGAGCCTGGCCACGAGGTCCCGGTACACGATGGTATTGATGGCCTCCTGGGCGAACAGGTTCGTGGCGATCTCCAGGAGCGCTGGCCCACCGATGCAGAGCAGGGCGGCCGCCTTCGCGCCGTCCTCCGAGATCTGATTGAACCGCATGTACAGTTCGGCATGAGCCAGGTAACGGGCCCATGTCTCGGGGTGGCAGGTGTCGAATTCGCGGGGTTGTCCGGCTCTCGCCATCGCGGTGCTGGTGCGGTCTCGGTCGCGGATGTGATGACCGGCGTGGTCCGGTCGGCTGGCAGTCATGGGGGGGGAAGAAGGAAGGAAAATGCCTTTCCCTTCAGCTCGCGGAGCGCTCCCCCAGTGACTTCAGCTCCTTGTCGGCAGCAATCCCACTTTCGTCGCCACTATTGTGTAGTGGGTCCGACGCGAGGAAGAGACGCCAGCCGGAATACGTGTTCAGCTCTTTATTGGAAGGGGGGTAGTGTACTGAGGGATGAGGGTTACCTGGCCTCCTTAAATACCTGGCCAGGTAAATGGACAGCCAATGGGGTTGGCCCTAGGTTTCCTGCCGAAACTGGGTTTCCCGCCAAAACCGTTCAGGCCAACGCCCCCTGGTGGCTGTTGCTATGCAGGTGCCTGCATACATAACACACAGGTTGACACTGAATCACAACAAAGGGAGGGAGGAAGATTCATAACATTTCACTGCCAGCTTCTCACAAGGATACTCAATGGGGAAGCCGAAACGGCCTCAGAAGCTGCTCCTGCTTCCATTGATATTTTTTTTTGCTCACCTATGGTCATTCTGCTTCTCTGTTTAGGTAAGGAAACATGTCTTAAAATAATGGTGCAGTGGGTTGTCTAGTTTCTTTTAAAGCTTGCTAGTCACTCTTCCCCCACAGCGCTAACTTTACCCATTGTTATTACATGTTTTAACTGAGGGAATAAGAGCCCTCTTGTATAAATAATTCTAAAAAGCTAAAGAGGAACATTTTTGTATATAGGGCTATTTCCTTTTATTTTAACAAGACTGGTACCAACCTTTTCTATGAATTATGATTGCAGAAATCCTTTCCAAATGACATCACTGAAAGATTGCCATTACAATGAGTCATTCATAAAACAGCATGCCAGGACATGTATGAGTCAGAATGAAATTATGAAATCACATTTTTCCATAAAAAGGAACATTCCATGCCAGAACCAAAAGTATACAGCTATTGCTCAGACCAATTTTATCATTTATTCATAACAGAAAAGAGAAAATAAAAGACTGCATAAAAAGTTTGTGCTTTTTTTAAAAAAAGAATATTTGGGAAAAATAGTAAAAACAATTACATCTTATGGGAGCTCTCTCATCAACTGTTATCATCATCTCTTAACTGGACATGCAAGAAATAAATCTCAGATCTTCAGTTTGGAAATACAAGGTTTGCTCTGTGGCATATAGTCAAGTCATCAGGTACCCTGATGTTTTTGGGCTATAACTTCCATTGTCCTATACGTGCTGAGGCCCATGCTGGCTAGGGAATTCTGGGAGCTGAAATCCACAAGTCTTGAAGTTCCTGTTGACCCAGAATTAGGGGACAGCATAGGAAGTATGAATTGTGAATATGTGCAGATGGCCCTGCTGTCTTTGGGCACTTGCAGAGTCATGGATGCAGGATCATGAAAGGACAGCAAGGAAAACACCCAATGTCCTAATCCACCCGGGAACATAAGGTGTCTTTAGGGAAACACCCAAAAGAGAACATGTTTAGCTACTTCTGCTGTCTCCCTTATCTACAGTGTGGCAGCCTTTCTGGGTGAAGTCTTTATCTTATGTGTGTCAGTTTTGTTGGGTGGATTGCTTGTGTAATCAAAAAGTATAAAAATTGGGATTTTCTGTCATTCAGGGCTTCTTTTAGAGGGGCCCATCTTTGTTCAGCTGAATAAAAGCTTAAAGGCAACTTCTAGTTTCCTGTATTTCTTTATCAAGCAACACCTCAGATCCTGCACAACATTGCCAAGTTGGACAGCCCTACTCTCCAAATTCCACAAGGAATTTTATAACAAATTGACGCTTGGCTTCAGCATTCTCAGATTGCCAGATTATCCATCAAGTAGAGGTAGCTTCTTGTTGCTTGTTGCTTCTTCTAAATTAACTAGTATATGAAGAAATACAGATTTGTATTCAACAGGATGATTTCCAGAAAAGTGCATGGAATTGTTGCCTTCAGAAAAGTCCCACTCATTCCATGGCAGGATCCACTTGTCATATTAATCCATAATGCAATTCATTTGGATTTGGCTTGTGATGTGAGAACAAAATCACTGTAATTTATTTTATAAGTCCTGGTTAAAGTAATTGATGGCTTAGCTAAATCATGAATCCTACCATTGTGGCTTCTGAACCATGGTTATGTCTTATGATTATTTATGAACTAAGGAAGCCATGATTAAAACACAGCTTATTGGAAAGCATAAGCCTGGCTAATGTTTCTTTTAAAAACATTGAAAAGATAGTTGAAAAGGCATAAATAAATATTGGGAAGATGAATCAATGATGATGATGATGTGCCACACTTACTCTCAAACAAGGAAAAATAGTGAAAACTGAAGGAATAAAGATGCCCCACGAAAATAACATTAAGAGTCTGGATGAGGAAGATTACTACAAATACTTGGGTATCCTTCAAGCTGACAACATCAAGCACACTGAAGTCAAGAAAAGATTAGAGGTGAATACATCAAAAGAGTGAAGTCCAAACTCTTAAAGTCCAAACTCAATGGAGGAAATACCATGAAGGCAATCAACACCTGGGCAATTCCAGTCATTAGATACACAGAATAGTGGACTGGACTCAAGCAGAACTAAAAGCAATGGATAGGAAGACCAGAAAAATAATGACAATGAATCATGCCCTTCATCCACACAGTGACATTGACAGAACCTATCTACCAAGGCAAATAGGTGAACGTGGAATGTTGCAAGTACTCAGATGGTTGAAGAAGAAAAAATGGCTTTGGAAGAATATCTGAAGGACAATGATGAAGATGCACTGAAATTAGTATCTCAGGAAGGCTTACTGACTACTGGAGAGACTAAACTGGCCTACAAGAAAGACCAAATGAATAGAATAGAGGCATGGGAAGACAAAGCACTACATGGCCAGTACATCAACAAAATAGCAGGGAAAGCAGATAATAACAAGACCTGGCAATGTCTAAGAGCAGGAAAGTTGAAGAAAGAGACCAAGGGACTAATTCTGGCTGCACAAGACCAAGCCTTAAGGACAAATGCATGCAAAGTCAAAATTGGGAAGACAGCAACAGACAGTAAGTGCCGCCTATGCAAATAAGCTGAAGAAACAGTGGACCACCTGGTAAGCTGCTGCAAGAAGATTGCACAGACTGACTACAAGCGGCGGCATGACAAAGTAGCAACAATGGTGCATTGGAAGATCTGCAAGAAATATCATTTGCCTCTAAGCAAGAACTGGTGGGATCATAAAATAGAGAAAATCATAGAAAATGATAAAGTTAAACTGCTCTGGGACTTCAGAATTCAAACAGACAAGCACCTGCAACACAACACCCCAGACTTAACAATTGTCAATAAGAAAGACAAAAAAGTCTGGATAGTGGATGTGGCAGTGCCTGGAGACAGCAGAATAGACAAGAAAGAACTGGAGAAGATAACAAAATACAAAGACCTACGAATAGAAATAGAAAGAATGTGGCAAAGGCAAGCAAGGGTAGTACCAATAGTAATAGGTGCCTTGGGTGCAATCCCAAAACAACTGGAGCACCACTTGAACACCATTGGCATTGACAAATTCACCATTAGTCAATTGCAAAAGGCAGCCTAACTAGGAACTGCTTCCATCCTGCAACCATATCTGAAATATCATCAAACATCCACATCTGCCTATCCCAGGTCCATGGTAAGGACTCAATAGATAGACAAAAATGCCAAATCCAGTCTGAACATCTGGCTGTGCGATTAATAATAATAATAATAATAATAATAATAATAATAATAATAATAATAATAATAATAATAATAATAATAAAGTTGGAAGGGATCTTGGAGGTCATATAGTCCAACCCCCTGCTCAGGCAGGAAACCTTATACCATTTCAGACAAATGGCTGTCCAGTCTCTTCTTAAAAACTTTCAGTGTTGGAGCATTCACCACTTCTGGAGGCAGGTTGTTCCACTGGTTAATTGTTCTAACTGTCAGGAAGTTTCTCCTTAGTTCTAGGTTGCTTCTCTCTTTGGTTAGTTTCCATCCATTGCTGCTTGTCCTGCCTTCAGGTGCTCTGGAGAATAACTTGACTCCCTCTTCTTTGGGGCAGCCCCTGAGATATTGGAACACTGCTATCATGTCCCCACTCTTCCTTCTCTTCATTAAACTAGACAGACCCAATTCCAGCAACCATTCCTTATATGTTTTAGCCTCCAGTCCCCTAATCATCGTTGTTAGTGCCTGAGCTGAAGTTGTAAATTTTAAAGAGCAGAAGTCCATCATATCTTAACTACTGCTCCAGGACAGTCTTAACACAGAGGGAGCATTGTTGAGGTATTTCACACATAAATTCCAAAGAGCAGCAGTATATTAATAGAATAGCAGATTTATTAAGTGGAAAAAAATTGCTGAAATTCCATTTGTCAGTCTCCACACTTCAGTCCAACGCCCATAATCACAGAATAGTGGAGAACATATGGAGAGACATATGCACATGGCTGGGGAAAAACTGGAGCTGTAAATCTTCGGGCTTCTGTTCTGCTACTGATACATGAAATAATGTCCATCATTGCTCTCTGTTGAGAAATGGGTGTCAGGACTGTTTGGCAGAGATAAGAAAACAGTACAAAATTGTTTGCAATTATCTACTTAATGATGCAAAGTGATTAATGATTGAAAAGCCATTTGAAATGATCTGTATTGATAACCAACACATAAGTTACTATAGTCCAATTAGAGTAGGAGCAAAAGCCCATCGTTCATAACAACTCTGAAAATGCGTGGTACTTGCTACAATGGGTTTATTAGGTGGCAGTTAAGCCCTAAACAATGGATAGATTTACATATGGAGAAAAACAAGTAATTACAGCTTCTTGTGATAAAGTGATGTTATCTAGTAGTAAGGAATCTTTTAAATAAGGGGGCAGTAGAATTAATAAGATGCATCCTTCTGATTCAACATCATTTCAATTAAAGGAAAATGGATTGTCTGAATTGTTAACAGAATCATGGAAAAACAGGGAACCTTTCTCCTACAGGATCAGGGCACAAGACAGAAGAAATGAATGAGTAATAAGGAATGAAGAAAGTTCTAAATTTTTCCCCTTGGTATATGTGCTTAAAGAGCTTGGGTGTTCTGTCACTTAACCCATGTTACTAATATGTTCCTATTGGAAGCACCTGCCAAGGCACTTCCAGTTGAAAGGATTAGCCAGTGATATCACCGTTGCCCAGGGGACACCTGAGGAAGCTCATTTCATGCCCCTGTTATTTTCCTACTGAAGTGGTACTTATTTATCTACTTGCATTTGCATGCTTTTGAACTGCTGGGTTGGCAGGAGCTGGTACAAATTGACGGGAGCCCATTCCATCACGTCGCTCGTCCTCTCAAGTTTCAAATTGCTTAATCCCCGGTCCATGGACTGGTACCAGGCCACAGTATGCCAGCAACTGGTCTGCACAAACAAGCCAAGCCCCATCCATGGGATGCAGGCAGCACACAAAATATGCACTCTCCAGCCTGTGGAAAATCTTCTTTCCACGGAACCAGTCTCTGGTGCCCAAAAGGTTAGGGACCTCTGGCTTAAGCTGTTGACCTCTCAATAGTCGTCTGACTCAGTGTTCTAACCACATGAGCTACCGCCACCCCACCCCATGTTCAACAGCGATGATTTCAATGACTCAGCCTTCTTTTCCCCAGACAGTTTCATCCAATTTCAAGAACCGGAGACGGAGGAAATGCTAAAATGTGATGCTGTACTGTAGTTGTTAAGACTACTCAAGCTACAAAACCTGGTTTCCTAGCTATGCCATGTCAAATATTGTGTTCAAATAGCACACTAAGCTTTCTTAGTTTTAATCTTGCTTAGTTTTTGAGGTAGAGGTTTTTCAATTGTGTGAACTGAGCCTTATAATTCACTATAAAGTGTAAATTCAGGAAAAAAGAGGTCCATTTAATAGTCTGTGGTTCGATTAAACAGGGATAAGTTAATTGTGTGGATATACCTTGGCTCAGTGGGTTAGGACGCTGAGCTTGTCGATCGGAAGGTCGGCAGTTTGGCAGGTCGAATCCCGAGTGCCGCGTAGCAGAGTGAGCGCCTGTTACTCGTCCCAGCTTCTGCCCACCTAGCAGTTCGAAAGCACGTAAAAATGCAAGTAGAAAAATAGGGACCACTACGGTGGGAAGGTAACAGCGTTCCGTGCGCCTTTGGCGTCTAGTCATGCCGGCCACATGACCACGGAGACGTCCTCGGACAAGCGCTGGCTCTTCGGCTTTGAAACGGAGATGAGCACCGGCCCCTAGAGTCGGAAACGACTAGCACACATGTGCGGGGGAACCTTTACCTTTACCTTTACCTTACCTTGCAAAAAAAGAAACAAAAGGATGCCTGTCATAATCCATTCATGTTAACTCAATTCTTTCCTACTTTCCTATTTCATTTTCTCTGTTCAGGCACAAACACAGCTTCTCATTTTGGAGGATTATTCTATCTGCTGTCACATGATCAATAACTTTACAGTCACAGCAATATCTCTGTATGCATTGCTTGATTAAACTATGACACCTTCCCATTGCTAATTATCATTTGGGTATAGGACAGGTTAACTGGGATTTGTGTGTAATAATAGTAATTATTCCATTCTAAATGGGGAAAAAATCAAGTTTCCCTTGAGTCAAGCCAACTCTTTTTCTTTGCAACAATACAAAAATAGTTTGTCATTATCTTTTGCAAATTTTTTATGATTTCCTAATATAACCTACACCCCTCCTGTTTCCTAAAGGTCCTGATCCAAGCCCTAACAATAGACTGTATAATGTTTCTGATTTCATTGCACAAATGTGCTTCAGAGCTGATGGGGCACAAAACCTAGGATTCATCTGCAATTCTTTAGAGCAGGGGTCCCCAACCCCTGGTCCATGGACCAGTACCGGGCAGCAGCATGCCAGCAACTGGTCCACACAAACAAGCAAAGCCCCATCTGTGGGATGCAGGCAGCACACAAAATCATGCACCCTCTGGTCTGTGGAAAAACCTCTCTCCATGGAACTGGTCCCTTGTGCCCAAAAGGTTGGGGACCTTTACTTTAGAGCAGCCACTTACAGAATTGCACATAGATGTTTCCATGTGTATCTCAAAACACCTGGAATCAAATCTGAACATTGTACAGTACCCTTAAACACATTTTGTCAGCAAAAAGTCTCCGATTTGCACCTATTTTTTTGTTAATCTTAAAGAGGGTAAATACAACTTCATAGTTGCCTCTAGTTTCAGCCTCCTGATACATGACATTTGCCCGCATTCAGTAAAATGGTCTATTACAAGATGGGTTTGTAAGAAATAAAGCATTGGTTTTGTTGCTGCTATCAGTTCCCCCAATTTTAGTTACTTTGAGAGGATAAATTTGCTGTATAATCTGAAATGACAGTCAAATGGCAATTGAAATGACTTTGGCTGTTATTTTGAAATGCTTTTTTGTGATTTTTTTTCTCTTTTTGGCTAGGTTTGATGTAGCAACCTAAGACATCCAAACGAATCATGCAAATGCTTTAAAAATTCTGTGTTATGACATTAAAGTATTAAAACAGGAACAAAATTTGTAATGCAAATAACCTATTTGGAATTAATGAATCTGCACGATACTGGCATCAAGCAACTTCCTAGAGCAGCTTTCCACAAACACATGTCCTACAGTCATTTGAAACTAATTCCCATAAATTCCAATCAGCAATCCCATAAGGTGGGGGAGTTTATAAAACACACACACACACACACACACACACACACACACACACACACACACACTTTTCTCCAAAAGCTCAAAGCAGCTTATGCAAAGAGATATTTTCCCAATAATACTGTAAAGTACAGAGGCCGAGAGGGACTGGCCAAAATCAGCCATTAATTTTTCATTTGAACCACTCCACAAAACTACATTTTCTTATTTAAAATTCAATACACTGGAAAAGTTTTACTTTCAGAAAGGCTTTTCTAAATAATAATAAAAATCTCTTTTCTTCCATTTTAATTCCAGATATCATTCAGAGAGCTACTGTGATGGCTTTGATCTGATGAAGCTTTCTGCAACCCCATATCCCTCAAATACCACTATCTAAATTAATGATTTTCTAGTATTTATTAATTAAATTTATATGCCACTCATCTCAGAATTCAAAGGGAATTCTGGTGGCTTATAACACAATGAAAGCAAGAATATAAAAACATAAGAAGAATTATGTCAAGTGTTAATACCACTTTACAATGTCTTGGTAAGGCCACACTTGGAATACTGCATCCAGTTTTGTTTACCACGATGTAGAAAAGATGTTTAGACTCTAGAAAGAGTATAGAGAACAGCAACAAAGATGATTAGGTGACTGGAGGCTAAAACATATAAGGAACAGTTGCTGGAATTGGGTATGTCTAGTCTAATGAAGGACCAGGGGTGACATGATAGCAGTATTCCAATATCTCAGGGGCTGTGTTGTGGCCCCGACCCCCGAGCCTGTCCTACCCGAGGAAGAGGACTGAGGATGATGGGGAGGAACTGGCAAGGCCTCCCTCTCCAGGACCGTCCCCTCTGGCAAGGCTTCTGTCTCCATCTGAAGGCCGACAGGAGCAGCCTGTAATTAGCCAGGCTGGGAACAAGCCCGAGCAGCTGCAGCAGATGGGGGGTGATGAAGATGAATCATGGCTGGATCCCCAAGAACGACGCAGAGCCAAGCGTTTACAGCAGCGTAAGAAGAGTAGGAGGGCCAAGGATTAGCTGAGTCACTGAGCCACACCCCACAAGGTACAAAAGGGGGTGTGGCTGCTCTCAGGACTTTGTGACGAACAATAATTCAAACAACCTCTGGTCACGTCTTCAGAACTCTGTTGGATTTTCTACCTGTGTGAAACCCTGGTCTGGCTTCTTAACAACGTTTCTGTATTTCTGGACTGTTTGTTTGGACATTATCTCATTTCAGCTGATGCTTGAGGTAACGAGTTTATTTTGGCAGACTGCTTGTATTTTGCTGCCAAGGCTTTATCGGATGGCAAATTACTTCAGCCAGAGCAATTAACCCTTGCTAGTCATGCCTGCTTTTCTGTCTGTTTGTACCTTGGGGGGGAACAGAACAGGCTGCCCCAAAGAAGAGGGAGTCAAGCTATTCTCCAAAGCACCTGAAGGCAGGACAAGAAGCAATGGATGGAAACTAATCAAGGAGAGAAGCAACCTAGAACTAAGGAGAAACTTCCTGACAGTTAGAACAATTAACCAGTGGAACAACCTGCCTCCAGAAGTGGTGAATGCTCCAACACTGGAAGTTTTTAAGAAGAGACTGGACAGCCATTTGTCTGAAATGGTATAAGGTTTTCTGCCTGAGCAGGGGGTTGGACTAGATGACCTCCAATGTGTCAAGCCCCAGGCTCGACAATCAGCTGGGTGGGGGGGAAGCTGTTCGTCTCGCTGCCGCCTGACCTGCTGGCCACGTGATGCTCCGCCACCCAGCTGAGAGGCCGATCTGCCACCGTCTGCCACCTGGGAGCTCCGCTGAGCAGCTGGGATGCTGGGATGATGGCCAAGTAGCCAGCAGGTTGTGGGAGGTCCTGGCGGCCACCAGAGGTGCAGAGGCAATGGCTGCGCTCACTAGGGGTTGCTGACCACTGGAATGCCGGAACCTGCACTCCAGGGCCGCTGAACAACTGGTGAGCCTGATGGCTGCTCCCAGTACCTCCGTAGGCAGGCTGGAGCTGAGGTCCCTGGAGGCAGACTGGAGCTGGACCTCCCTCCCCTTTGAAACTGGCTGTACTCCCAAGGTCAATAATGGAACTCACCAGGCGGTGGATGACGGCAGGATGGAACGTTGCTCAGACATCAGGGGACAGCCAAAGGCTGTATCTAGGAAGTGGGGAGGGATTTATACCCAACCACCAGGATGCTGGCCTGTTGGGAAGATGAAGGGTGGAGCTGGGTAGAGCTGGGTGGAGCTGCAAGGGCAGAATATTTAGAGCACTGGGAGCAAACCACTCCCAGTGCTAACTTTGGTTTTTCAGCTTCTGTTAAAAATTTTGTTCCTGTTTCCTGGTTTCCTGTGTACTTCTTTCCTGTGTTTGGTGTGGGGAGAGACCAGGACCATTACGGACATAACAGTTAAAGTTAGCGCTCATCTCTGCCTCGTTACCCTTACCAGTTCTCTTTTGAGGTATGACTGAGGGAATGCAAGAGGCCACACCAGTGGTTGCGGAAAGCAGCCTGGCTGAGATTGCTGAGCGTGTGGTTCCTGCTGAAGGAGGAGAGGCCCAGCCAGTGGTAAGGCCTAAAATCCAGGATGTACAACCAGCAGCCCTGGTAAGTGACGGCCAGGGAGCAGGTGCGCCTGGGCAATCCAGTGAATGGTGGCATAGCTCGGCACTCACCAACCCAGGTGCCGGCCAGACCCACACACTGGCCCCTCCAAGACCCCTGATGGAGTGGAGAGAGAGGCAAGTCACCGACGACCAAGGGGATTGGCGTTATTCCACCTTCCCTTCAAAAATATTATTATTATTAATTATTATTATTATTATTAATAATAATAATAATAATAATAATAATAATAATAATAATAATAATAATAATAATAATAATAATAATAATAATAATAAAACAGGGATTAAACCAGAAACCAAGTACACAGGTGGTACAGAAGTGAGATCTTCTTTCTTAATCTAGGCATATCGGAAGCAGATAACATCTTGAATGGAAAAGTCAAAGATTCAAAACAAAAGGAATATATCAGGAGAGTCCGCAAAATACTAAAATCAAAGCTGAATGCTGGAAATATAATTAAAGCCATTAATACATGGGCAGTCCCAGTGATACGCTACCCAGCTGGAATTATTAACTGGATTTGGCTGAATTGAAACACCTAGACCGGAAAACGCGTAAACTTTTGAATATGCACCATGCTCTATATCCACAAAGTGACATCAACAGGTTGTACCTGCCAAGAAGAATAGAGAGCAGAGGGCTACTGCAAATCCACCAAACTGTAGAAGAAGAAAGACAAAGTTTGAATGACTATGTAAATCAAAGTACAGAAAAATTGCTGCAGGCTGTGAAAACAGAGAGCATTATAAAAATAATAGAAACAAAGGCAGAATATAAGGAAAAACGGCTGGATGACAGATTAAATAGATGGAAAACCAAAGCTTTGCATGGACAGCATTTGAAAAACATTGAAGGAAAATGTGATAACTTGACATGAGCATGGCTTAAGATGGGAACCATCAAGAAAGAAACAGAAGGATTAATACTGACTGCTCAAGAACAAGCACTACAAACTAATGCCATGAAAGCGAAGATACAAAAATCTACTGACAATCCAAATTGTCAACTTTGCAACGACAAAGTTTAAACTGTTTCATATTTAATATGTGAGTGCAGCAAAATTGCACAAACTGATTACAAAGGTAGACATGACCGAGTTGCTAAACTAATCCACTGGGCATTGTGTAAAAAATACGACTTGCCTGTGTCCAAAAAGTCATGTGAACATAGGGTGGAAAAAGTTGTCGAGAATGAGAGGGTGAAGATTTTGTGGGACTTCCAAATACAGACAGATCGCCATTTGGAACACAACACACCAGATATCGCAGCCATAGAGAACCGAAGTGTACAGTTGAATGATATCGCTGTACCAGGAGATGTCAGAGTCGAAGAAAAAGAACTGGAAAAAATTACTAATTACCACGACCTGGACATCAAAACTGTGTGATTATGGATGAAACATGTAACAGTGATACCCATTGTCATTGGGGCACTGGGAATTATGTCCAAAAACTTTGCAAACTAGATCAAGAAATTGCAGCTTCCTGCAATAACTCTAGCAAAGCTACAAAAAACTGTGCTACTCGGAACATCTTACATTTTAAGGAGATACCAGGTTGATACCTAGGATGCTGGCAGCAACCCATGTCAACCATTAGTTCCAGTCAATTTGAGTGTTCAGTTGACTGAGTTTCATGTTTTATGAATAAAAGTTTTATTAACAGCGATTAAAACAGAAACCAAGTACACAAGTGGTACAGAAGTGAGATCTTTCTCAGTCCACCAGCCACCTCCAATGTAAAACACTCCCATCAGGGTCCCAAGCCAATGAGAAGAGCCCAGTGAGGCCCTTCCAGAAAGCCAAGAAGCTGGGGGCAGATTTCATGGGCTCATATTCCAAAAAGTAGGGAAACAGTACAACGTTTTTTTTCTATCCAAACTCATAGAGACCAGTAACAATGGATACCTGCCTGGCTTAAACATAATTTCATCTGTACAGGAATTTCGATTTCAGGTTTGGGGTTAGAAATATTGTTTTGTTATAATTTCCAGCAACCAAGGAAGGAAGTGTTGTAATCTCTCGTCAGCCAGTGGATTCGGCAACAGAGTCTGAAGACTCAGATGAGGAGGAGAGGCCTGGAGTGACATTGGAGTCAGAGGAAGGCTCCGAGGAGCACCAAGACTCACAGTCAGACGAGGAGCTCAGCCCCTCTACTCATGCTTGGGCAGAGACACAGCAGTTGGGTGACGATGAGGAACAGCTGGGGCCAATCCGGATGGGATGCGCACAGAGGAGAGGCAAACAAGGAAAAGGAAAGTAGTGGGGCAGCTCCAGAGGCAAAAGAAAAGTCATTAAGAAGCCACACCCTGGCTGGACTATAAAAGGGGGAGGTGTGGGAGGTGCTGGTTGCCAAAGGCAACTGTTCATGGTGCAGCTTTGTGTTTTGTTGATTGGGTTGTTTGCCTCCAAAGTCTTGGACATTGAGCCAGGTGTGTAAAAATAAAAAGGAGTTTGTTTTTCTTGTGGGTCCTGCCTGGTTCCATGAAGAGGGGTTTTTCCTCCCAAGTAAGGCAGTTGAGCAAGTACTTGCGTAGGCTGGGACAGAACAGGAAGAAAGGCAAGGAGGTCTACAAGATGACAGGACGATTACTATTAAATAATACATGTGTAGGATGAAAAGCTCTACATCGTATCTATGAAACCTTGAGAAAACCTAAAGACAAGACACAAATATTGAACTCAAATCTCAGAAAACGTGATTACATCAAATATTATGTAATGAAAAATACATTAAAAACATCTACTGAGAAACAGCCTGAACGGTTGAAATAGTTAATGCCACCTATTCAAATCTGGAATGTTTTAATAACTACCCTTGTGAAATGAATAGTTAAGGACAAACCTATTATTCCAGTGACAAAGGATTTATTGAAAGGATCTCTTTCTATAATGAATACATTTTACTTTTAAAAAAATCTATTGTATAGCAGAAATGTTGAACATAAACCTAATAAACAGCATTCATTTGATAAAAAATACAATGCTTGTCAAATTCAATATCACTTTTCTTTATACTGATGTATACTAGGTATTGAAAAGTTCCAGTTCAAACCACTGAGATACCTCCTACACAGATTATCACCAGCTTAGCTACAAAGACTCTTAGTTGTAATCAGCTGAGCACAGGAATCTTAGATCCACTTACCTAGTTACTCAACCTTAACTTTATTGTTTGGGTTTTTTCCACTTGTATTTTCCAGTTTATTCTGATTTAAGAGCACTTTTTTTCTCTCCTACATTCTTTGCAGTCTGTACTCTATCACTGATATTTTGAAATAAATACTATCACCATCCCAAAGAATGTTCCATGTGCCTTCAATTTTTGTTCCTCTTTCAACCACAGCCATCAGCTGCTATCTGGAAACAATGAAGCGGGCTCAGCACCATGTCAAATTTTCAACAATATCTATATGATCATTGTTTTTATTATTTATTCACGTTATATGCCATCCAGCTTGCCTGGAGGTGACTCCAGCCGGCTTATAACTATTAAAACAATCAATACAATCCTTTTTTTTAAAAAAAGAAGACATTTAATCTTCCAGACAGCCTAACTAAATATAGGATTCTCCTCTTCCCTCGTTTTTTTGGAACGTCAGCAGATAAATTATTTTAAAAAGCCCATCGGAAGTCAAGCAAGATCACTCTGTTGAATTGACTGTTCTAATTTGCATTACTTCCCTAGTTCAAAAGATTTGAACACTCTTTCTTAAAAATCACACAAGATTTTACATTCTGGCTCACACACATGTCTTCATGAAGTGTCAACAGTGATTTAATGGCATCCCAGACATACTTCTGCCCAGGCAAATGAGCAGAAGACTCAATATTGCATGGTCTAACTAAACCATCAGAATATTGTGAAGAAGTGATGAGTAGTGAACAGATACTTTTCCCCTCTAAATCAGGGCTTTTCAATCTTTTCACAGATTGTACCACTTTTAGGACATGACAATATTTGAGTACCACCAGTGCTTAGCAAGGTGTCAAAAACTTGATGACTAAAAAAAGGGGGGGGATTTCAGGTTTAACTGATTAGATTCATTTGCTGTTATAGAAATGGCTAGTTTATAATATTATGGAAAAGTAAAAACTTGAGGTTCAATGTTAATGCTTCCTTCTACTGCAACAGAGGAACTCTGTTCTTTCCCCCCCTTTTTCCTCCCCACTGTGTCCTACTATTTGCTTTTGTATTTTTGTATTTTATTCTATAATCTAATAAACTATTAAAAACTGTAGAAAAAAAGAAAAAAGTACCAGTTTTAATTTTTTGGTGGTTGTTCCTTTGCTGAATCACTTTCCCTTTGCACTGACAAATGCATGATGAATTTGCCCATGTTTATTAATATGCACCACTACCAGGTAGTTAAGAGTCTAAATTTCGAACCAAAACATACACTACAGATATGTCAAAGCAGACGAAAAGAGAAAGCACAAATCCCACAAGGAGGAAACAAGATAAGGACACTGTAACTTATATTTATTTATTTATTATTGGGACTTATTATAGTGCTCCCCTTCATGGATTACTGCCTTGTCATGGCGAAGGGGCTTGCGTAATTCAATGAAGCTATGAGCTATGCCGTGCAGGGCCACCCAAGACGGACAGGTCAATAGCAGGGAGTTCTGACAAAACCTGATCCACTGGAGAAGGAAATGGCAACCCACTCCAGTATCTTTGCCATGAAAACCCCATGGACAGTACAAAAAGGAAAAAAAGATATGACGCTGGAAGATGAGCCCCTCAGGTCAGAAGGCGTCCAATATGCTACTGGGGAAGAGCAGAGGGCTAGTATTAGTAGTGCCAGAAAGAATGAAGTGACTGGGCCAAAGCCAAAAGGACGCTCAGCTGTGGATGTGTCTGGTGTTGAAAGGAAAGTCCGATGCTGTAAAGATTTTTTTCTCCATAGGAACCTGGAATGTAAAATCCATGAATCAAGGCAAGCTGGACGTGGTCAAAATCAAATAAATAAATAAATAAATAAATAAATAAATAAATAAATAAATAAATAAATAAATAAATAAATAAATAAATAAATAAATAAATAAGAGATGACAAGACTGAACATCGACATCTTAGGAATCAGCGAACTCAAATGAACAGGAATGGGTGAATTTAATTCAGATGACCATCAGGTATACTACTGCGGGCAAGAATCCCTCAGAAGAAATGGAGTAGGCTTCATAGTCAATAAAAGTAGGAAAAGCAATACTGGGATACAATCCCCAAAATGACAGAATGATCTCAGTTCAAATCCAAGGCAAACCATTCAGTATCACAGTAATCCAAGTCTATGCCCCAACTACTGGTGCTGAAGAGGATGAAATTGACCGGTTCTATGAAGCCCTAAAGCACCTTATAGAACTAACACCAAAAAATGATGTCTATCATCATGGGGGATTAGAATGCTAAAGTAGGAAGCCAAACGATAACTGGAATAATAGGCAAGTTTAGCCTTGGAGTACAAAATGAAGCAGGGCACAGACTGATAGAATTTTGTCAAGAGACTACGATGGTCATAGCAAACACTCTTTTCCAACAACCCAAGAGACGGCTCTACACATGGACATCACCAGACGGTCAACACAGAAATCAGATTGACTATGTGCTCTGCAGCCAAAGATGGAGAAGCTCCATACAGTCAGTAAAAACAAGACCAGGAGCTGACTGTGGCTCAGACCATGAGCTTCTTGTTGCAAAATTTAGGCTTAAACTGAAGAAAGTAGGGAAAAGCACTAGGCCACTCAGGTATAAACTAAATCATATCCCTGACAAATATACAGTAGAGGTGACAAATAGATTTAAGGAATTAGATCTGATAGACAGAGCGCCTGAAGAACTATGGACGGAGGTTTGCAACATTGTAAAAGAGGTGGCAACTAAAACCATCCCAAAGAAAAAGGAATGCAAGAAAGCAAAATGGCTGTCTGAGGAAGCTTTGCAAATAGCTGAGGACAGGAGAGAAGTGAAAGGCAAGGGAGAAAAAGATACACCCAATTGAATGCAGAATTCCAGAGAATAGCTAGAAGAGATAAGAATACCTTCTTAAATGAACAGTGCAAAGAAATAGAAGAAAACAATAGAATAGGGAGGACTAGAGATCTTTTCCAGAAAATTGGAGTGATGAAGGGAACGTTAAATGCAAAAATGGGCATGATAAAGGACCAAAATGGCAGGGACCTAACAGAGGCAAAAGAGATTAAGAAGAGGTGGCAAAATAACACAGAAAAACTATACAAGAATGAGCTTAACGTCCCTTATAACCATGATGAGGTGGTCACTGACCTTGAGCCAGACATCCTAGAATGTGAAGTAAATGGGCCTTAGGAAAGCTGAGCAACAACAAAGCTAGTGGAGGTGACAGTATTCCAGCTGAGCTATTCAAAATCTTAAAAGACAATGCAGTAAAAGTGCTACAATCAATTTGCCAGCAAATTTGGAAAACTCAACAGTGGCCACAGGATTGGAAAAGATCAGTTTACATTCCAATTCCAAAGAAAGGCAGTGCCAAAGAATGTTCAAACTATCGCACCATTGCACTCATTTCACATGCTAGTAAAGTTATGCTTAAAATCCTACAAGCTAGACTCCAGCAGTATGTGGATCGAGAACTACCAGAAGTACAGGCAGGATTTTGAAGAGGCAGAGGAACTAGAGATCAAATTGCCAACACATGCTGGATCATGGAGAAAGCTAGGGAGTTCCAGAAAAACATCTACTTCTGCTTCATTGACTATGCGAAAGCATTTGATTGTGTGGATCACAACAAACTGTGGCAAGTTCTTAAAGAGATGGGAGTACCAGACCATCTTATTTGTCTCCTGAGAAACCTATATGCGGGTCAAGAAGCAACAGTGAGAACTGGACACGGAACCACTGATTGGATCAAAATTGGGAAAGGAGTCCGGCAAGGCTGTATACTGTCGCCCTGCCTGTTTAACTTATATGCAGAGCACATGATGAGAAAGGCAGGGTTAGATGAATCAAAAGTTGGAATTAAGATTGCCGGGAGAAATATCAACAACCTAAGATATGCAGATGATACCACTCTAATGGCAGAAAGTGAAGAGGAACTAAAGAGCCTCTTGTAGAGAGTGAAGAAGGAGAGTGCAAAAGCTGGGTTGAAACTAAACATTATGAAAACCAAAATCATGGCATCCGGCCTTCTCAATTCCTGGCAAATAGATGGGGAAGAAATGGAGGTAGTGACAGATTTTATTTTCCTGGGGTCCAAGATCACTGCAGACAGGGACTGCAGCCAAGAAATTAAAAGATGCTTGCTCCTGGGGAGGAAAGCCATGGCAAATCTAGACAGCACACTAAAAAGCAGAGACATCACCCTGCCAACAAAAGTGCGTATAGTCAAGGCTATTGTCTTCCCAGTTGCAATGTATGGCTGTGAAAGTTGGACTGAGTGCCAAAGAATTGAAGCCTTTGAACTATGGTGCTGGAGAAGACTCCTGCGAGTCCCTTGGACTGCAAGGCGGTCAAATCGGTCAGTCCTAGAGGAGATCAACCCTGACTGCTCTTTAGAAAGTCAGATCCTGAAGTTGAAAGTTGAAGGAAGGAGTCACTGGAGAAAAGCCTAATGCTGGGAAAGGTTGAGGGCAAGAGAAGAAAGCGACGACAGAGAATGAGGTGGTTGGATGGAGTCACTGAAGCAGTAGGCATGAGCCTAAATGGGCTCCAGAAGATGGTAGAGGACAGGAAGGCCTGGAGGAACGTTGTCCATGGGGTCGCGATGGGTTAGACATGACTTCGCAACTAACAGCAACAACAACAAACCTATAGTGTTAACATACAGTGACTTAAACTGGCTTTCTACAGTGTAGACCTTGAATTCAATATCACCAGCAAGAATGTTGTCTGGATCACTGGATACAGTGCATCCACAGATGCCACTTTGTTGGAGAGCTATAGTTTGAGCTATACATTTGTCTGCACATGACTGCCTGCCTCCCTGCATGTATCTCTTATATAATTACAGTATCTCTGCATGTATCTCTGCATCTATCTCTGCAGTATCTCTGCATGTATCTCTTATATAATTACAGGTAGTCCTCACAATTTTTCATTTAGAGACCATTTGAAGTTACAATAGCATTGAAAAAAGTGACTTATGACTGGTCCTCACCCTTATGACTGTTGCAAATCCCCACAGTCATGTGGGGATGATCATCTGACTGGGGAATTCTGGGAGTTGAAATCCATGCATCTTAAAGTTAGCAAGTTTAAAAAACACTGCTTTGCAGCAACCAAAATCTGAAGTTTTATCTCAGTTATTCCTGGCAACATATTGATGGATGCCTAGATATCATCATCACTTTTTAAATGATCCATCTTAGGGGGAATCAAAAGGTCCATCAGACCCCTTAGCTGGTACGATTCCTTACCCCAATTCTTTGTTCTGGAAGAAACACCTGAAGAAAAGGATGGCCAAGGACTCAGGCTGAATAATTCTCCAAAGATTTTCATGATTTATAGCAGATGGAAAGTTAATCCTATTCCTCTAGTACACTAATGCAGTTCTTGTGGTGATCCACCTTACTTCATACGGAAGTTATTCAGACTATGTAATTGATAGAGCTCTGCCTTATTAGGATAAGACACACTTATCCAGCTCTGGTTTTCCAGATTTCAGTCAGATTGGGAGTCTCACATTCCCAATTTTTTTTTTACTGCTTTGTGAAGCTGGAAGATATACGCCTAAAAACAACAGCATCAAATGGATTTAGCTCATTGTTACCAGAAATGTCATGGACCAGTGCTTCATGGTGATGGTGAGGGATTTTTGTATTGCTCTGATGCACAACATGACGACTTGAGCCATCTGTCTGTATCTGGCTAAATGTATTCTGTAGCCTTCTACAACATCTAACTGCTGATTAGTTCTTCATTCCTCTTCCCCAGGTGGAAATGGATCAAGGTTTTTTTAAAACCTGATGTTGGAGACCAAATCAAGGAAGCACTGGAATCATTCAAGTAAATACCAGAGGAAACTGTTAATAAATGTTGGCAGATAATCAGCTCTGCACCACTAAAGGACACACACAAAATGGTTTGTAGTAGCTTAAGCCAATTAAATTTATTCCGGCAGGCAGAGTGGTATCATGATGTAATGTTAGACTAGGACAGGAGACCCAAGTTCAAGTCCAATTTAGCCTTGGAAACCATGAGACATTCACTATTAGTTTAACCTACCTAGAGAATCTGTTGTTGGGATAAAATGGAGATCCTTATGGAAACTATCTCGAGTTCCAAGAGAAAATGTTAAATATACTGACCTTCCACTGGAGCTTAAAGACCTGGCTCTGCCTGTTAGCTTGGAATTCCAAAGGAGGGTCTACACCAGGGGTCTTCAAACTTGGCCCTTTTATGACCTGTGGACTTCAACTCCCCGAATTCCTCAGAAAGCTTGCCTGGCTGAGGAAGTTTGGGAGTTGAAGTCCACAAGTCAGAAAAGGGCCAAGTTTGAAGACCCCCTGGTCTACACATTGGGGGTGATTGATAGATTAATAATAGATCCCACCTCCCTCCCTGCTCATCCTACTCTTTTCCTCCCTATCTTTTAGCTAGGGCTGTGCATTGTATTTTGTATTTTTGTAGTGTTTATATAGTTTTATCTTTTTAATATTGTAAGCTGCCCAGAGTTACCTTGTGGTAAGATAGGCAACCAATAAATAACAAATATGGTCTACAGTGCACCATGAATTATATGCAGCGTTTTCCCACTGAGTCTGAGCATTTAAACATACATACTATCCATTTACACATGTACAGTATAAAGTGATAGTATGTATGTTTCTCACCCTTCTAAGCAAGCTGAAGATCTCCCTCTAGGCCAGGGGTCTTCAAACTTGGCCCTTTCATGACTTGTGGACTTCAGCTCCCAGAATTCCTCAGCCAGGCACACTGGCTGAGGAATTCTGGGAGCTGAAGTCCACAAGTCATAAAAGTGCCACGTTTAAAGACCCTTGCTCTAAGGCCTAGGAATCATAAGTTCCTCACTGCAGATAGTCTTGAGAGTTTGGCCTGATAATAACTAAAAATCATTTGATGATACATAGATTTCTGATGAAACTCTGGAAGCACAGCTGATTCATTCTTTTGGAGCACTGCTCAAGAGTGAGCAAGGTGAAATACTGAAAAAATTAAGGAATTTATAACTGATCCCACTAACAACATGTATGGCAGTATAATCAGGGCTTTTTTTCTCATAGAACGCTCAGAACGGAGTTCCGGCACCTTTTTTGGATGGAACCTTGTAGGGTAGGCAAGGCGGGTTGTATGACATGTGTGAGTTCCGGCACCTTTTTCTTTTACAAAAACAGCACTGCGTATAATCATTGACTGAATTAGAGATAATATCCCCGCAAATGGGCTGCAAGAAGCAATCTCCAGAAATGCTTCTAGATAACAATATGTGCAACAATAATAATAACTGCAACAACTATAATAAAAGAAAGGGACATAAAAACACTCAGAGTATGGTTTCTAAAGTTTGTTTGTAAATACTATAAATCAGTTGGAGGACAAAGAAGGGAGAAGACACTAACCAAATAAATATACTATTTCAGTAGTGATTTTTTCTTTTTTCTTTTAGCCTTTGCAAATAACAATGCAGTGGAGATCTTGGTTCAAAGGTTTAGATATATTTCCTATTATATGTCCTATTATATATATTTTCTATTATACTGCATATTATAAATTCCTATTATCAGTGTACTTTGGCCAATCTTTTATTAATGTTATACTGAGTATTAATTGAATAATTTTAGTAATTTTCTTTGTGCAGTTATTGATATCTCCTGGAATTATATCTTTGTTTTAAATGAATACTAAAATAATAAAAGAAGGGAGACAATTTAGGGGTTTTTCCCCCCTATGATTCTTTGATGCTGGGCTTCCATACCATGGCAAGTTTAGATATTTACTTCATCCCCTTCTGTTTCATTCTGTGTTTTGGAAGAAGGTGAGGTTCTACAGAGAGTTAACAACAGGTGAACTGTGATCATGTTACAGACAGAGCATTGATCAGCAATAGGCAAGAACAGCAGCAAGACTGAAACATTTCTCCATTGAATGGCAGCAGGTATTTAGAGCAGACTTATCAAGAAAGCAAGAGATGGATCTCATATTCAGACAAGAATAGAATAGAACAACAGCATTGGAAGGAACCTTGAAGGTCTTGTAGTCCAACCTCCTGCTCAGGCAGGAAACCCTATATACCATTTCAGACAAATGGTTGTCCAATCTCTTTTTAAAAATTCATCACTGAACAGTGCTGAAACTGAATGCTGATGCTGGCAGCAGCTCCTAAACCTGATCGTCTAACTTCCATGCTGCTTCCAGAAATATGTGGAGGGCTGCATCCTCTTGCAAAGCAAAAAAAATTGTTCCCTTGGGTAAAGGAATGTAAAATTAACTTTGGGGAAGGAAGGGGTCAATGATTGTGAGGGATTTCTGGAAGAGATTACCCAGTCCTGAGAAAAAGAATCTCACTCAACATAACTCTGGCTTGATGTTATTTAGTATACGTAAGATGGGGCAAGAAGTCTTTCAAGATTCTTTATTTTACCTTATTACGATCAAGAGCATCCATTCCATACCTGTTTCTTGACATAGCCTGCCACAAAGAGCTGATACCTTGGGAATGCTCACCAAAGCAGGAATGACATGGAAAACAAATATCCAGCAAAAGGTAGGAGTGAATAGCCATGGAATGAGTTGTTGGCTATGGGATTAGGAAGTTCCCTACGCGCTGTACAAATGTTGCATGCCACCACCCCACCCCTAACAGTAAAAAAAAAGGTAAAGGTAAATGCGTGCTAGTCATTTCCAACTCTAGGGGCCGGTGCTCATCTCCATTTCAAAGCCGAAGAGCCAGCGCTTGTCCGAGGACGTCTCCGTCCCAGCTTCTGCCAACCTAGCAGTTTGAAAGCACGTAAAAATGCAAGTAGAAAAATAGGGACCACTACGGTGGGAAGGTAACAGCGTTCCGTGCGCCCCTAACAGTACAATGATAGAAAAGTCAGGCCTGGTAAAACATATCAGATCAACAAACTTCTCTTTGAAAAACTAACCATCCACTTACATTTTAAATACACCAACCTTTCAAGAAAATAATCGACTTCTTTTTAAAAGAAATTGTTTAAATTGGTATTCCAGGACATAAAGAGGAGGTGGCAGTCACACAGTTCACAAGGTACAGTATTAGCAGAGTTACTTAATCCTTTGCCTCAAATATCAGTTGGTTATTGTCCCCGTCCCCAGTTCTCACCAGTGCCTGAGTACCATTCTCAGGTGCTGCTTTCCCGCGAGGTCAGTATTTCCATTAAAACAACAACAAGAACAAGCTGTGCATCCCAAATACCTGCTTTTTGTTAGATCCAAGACAAAATGCAACTGCAACTGGTTTCGATGGCCAAGAAGAGCTGAACAGACCCCTGTCACTGACCATGTCATCCCCACCCTAATCGTTGAATTGAGGTAGATTGTTCTGCTGATATAAATCTTGCCCAACGAACAGAGAAAATTCTACTTCAGCAGCAAGCAGAACAATAAAGCCAATTTCCGGCTGTCTTCATGAGTGAAGATGAGTCAGACGAGGACCTGTTCTTAAAAATGAGTGAGCCTTGTGCTATAGCAGAGAGATTGGAGCATTAAGGCCATAGTGTGATTTTATAAACTTTGTTCCTATTCAAGCCACAGCAAACAAAATTTAACCTATTCATCCACTGTAATTCAACTGTTTCATAGTTAAATCTGCTTCTGTAGCTCCTTTGTTCAAGAACAGCTATCTTAAAGTCAGGGACAGAGGCCCTTGCTGGATCTTAAGTTATCCGTATATACAATACTTTGTGTACCTTGGTAGCAATAATTTCATCCCTTAACAAAGAGGGTTACTAGATGAAGATGCTGCCCACGTTTTGCAACATGAGGAGCCCCCTTAAACAATGTTAGACTTGTTCTAAATCTCAGTATATCCTCATTGTTTCCATGAATGGAAAACTTCTGTTTTCAAAGCTGTTGCTCTCCCTGAAACTGACTAGCCATGAAAAATTGAAACTGGAAACAGCCTGGACAGACAGTTGGTCTATTGTTGATTAACTAGGTCAGTTTCACCCCCAGATCATTTCATTTGGACTATGTATGGCAGGAAGGAAGAAAAGAAACAGAGCTGTCAACAGTCAAAACAGCCCAGGTCAATCTTGGGTGGATTTTACGGTAGAATCAACTGGTTGAGAGTTCGTCATCTAGAAGTACCCAGTGTCTTGCATTTTCTAGATTTGTACCAGGCAGCCCCAATTTAATGTTGGCTGAACTTCCTTTTCATTCATGCCTCCATGTCAGTAGAATCTTCTGTGCGTCACTGTACACATACAGAAATTGTCCCAGCACCTCTTACAGCTCATTTTGCAGTTAACAATTTTCAAATATTTTCATAGCCCTACAGTTTATCCTTCTAGGGTGCAAAAATGATGTTTTAGGACAGGGGTCACCAACCCCCAGTCTGTGGACTGGCCCTGGCCCACAGCACGCCAGCAAGCGGGCTGCGCAAACAAGCAAAGCCCCATTCAGAGCACGCAAAACCACACTCCCTCCGGTCTGTGGAAGAACCTTTCTCCACAGAACCCGTCCCTGGTGCCCAAAAGGTTGGGGGCCATTGTTTGAGGATGTTTTTTTTTAAAAAAAAACAAGGTAAAAGAAGTCCTAACCCAAATTCCTACTGTTTTCTGACAGTGTAAACTTTGAATTTTGCACTGTTGCTGAACAAGTTGTGAATTACATTCTTGCCATTAGGATCTGCCTCTTCCAGCAATACACTTGTGTAAGAGCCTGTTCCTGGTGGGCCAAGACTCTATAAGCTCTGGGGTGGGTGTTTTGGGGTGGGTGGGTGGGAGAGAAACATGAATTTCTGCTCAGTTTTTAAAGAGACAAAGTGGGCAGATGCAAACACTATTCTGGCACAGTCAAAATTCTTACCTACTGATTTCACTGATAAAAGGACACACTCAGACATATACCGTATGGGCAGTAAATTTGATCTTGCCATTATCATAATTATTGCCAGATCAACAGTTTAGAACCTTGTTTGCTTCATAGCATGCGGCAAGCAACATCTCTGGTGATATATAGAAGCAATCTTAGATTAACAAGTGCAGTCAGAAGAGACAATGAAATCAGGGAACCTTTCTCGCCACCCTCTCTGCTTTCCCAGCCTCCTTTCCCTTCCCCTAGCCATGCACTTCCATTCTGAAAGAAGAGACCAAAACAGATTTTTATTTAGCTACGCTATTTATTTAGTACAGATATATCTCATGTTTCACCCAAAAGCAAAAGAGAGAGAACATGCTCTTTCCCCTCTCATTTTAGTTTCTCTCAGCAATTATGTTTATTAGGTGTAATTATGTTATGGGGTTGCTGAACATCTCAGCCACTTTTTGGTTCAGTATAGAATTAACAGAAAGTTAAAGTTAAATATTTCCTATTATTTCAAAGTTATGCGGGCGTAAACTTATTGAGACCTGATTTTCCACTAAAGGAGCAGTTATATATTGATATGTTGGATCGAAATCAATAAGAAACCATACCATTCAAAGTGCCAATCGACAACAGAACCAATCAGCTGCTTGAAATCCAAATATAGCTCCAAACAACTGACCACCTTGGCACACAAGACGCTTATGAGCTAAATAGGACGAAAATCCTGCTGATCATATTAACTAGTTTGGTAATGAAACATTCAGGAATTATATTAAAACAAGCTTGGAGAACAAATCACAGCCCAAACCTAAAACCCAAGCTACAAATATTTCCTATTATTTCAAAATTAACAGAAAGTCTCCATTGTTCCAGTTCAAAGTTGTAACCAAGACACAAAAATTGGCTCCATCTAAGGACACTTCCAAATAATGTGTATTCTGCTCTAAACCTTACACAATCTCACTCATGGTGCCCCATAGATATCCAGAAGTGCAAAAAGTGGCACCATGGACAGCGACTATGGGAAGGCATAGCAAAGCCACTGCTCAGATCCATTGGTGTGAAGGAACGTAGACCTGACCTTGAGAATGGGAGAGAATGAACAAGGGGGAACTTTGGGAAAACATTAGTCCTGGAAAAGAGGAAAGCATGACAAAAACCCCCAAAATAAACATGTCATGATGTTATTTGGCATAAAATGGAGGAGGAAAAACCCTTTTAGATTCTATTGATCTACCTTCTTAAACAATAAAGAGCAGTCCTGGAATCCTTGCCATGCTGACAACTGGAAAGGACGGGGGGGGGGACAGTCACAAAGCCCCATGGCCAGTGGTGGGATTCAGCCAGTTTGTACCAGTTTAGCAGAACCGGTCACTAATTTTTTGTTGCCCAGGCCCAGAATGGACTTCCGGAAGTGGCATCCACACAGAGAACTGATTCACATATTTCATAGATTCACGTATTTGAATCTCACCACTGACCATGGCTATCTGTGCTGCACTTGCTCTGAAGGTGCAGCTGAGCCATAAGTTAATGTTTTCAGCTGCAGAAAATCTCCTTAGGAACCACATTACCCTGGGGAGATGTCAACATTGATCCTTGTTCAAGACATACTGCATGTGCGTAAGGGAACTTTGTGTCACTTGTATGCGATTACAAAGGCCTTGAACGTTTATGCTGAAAAAAACTAGTCTGAAAACCATCTTTGCAGCCAATGATCCTCCTCCCATCATTACCATCAACATTTCCCTAATTAAAAAAATGGGGCGACCCACGTTTATGATACATTTACTGATGTGCCCATTTGTTTCCTCTCTAAAGGCAAGTATCTCAGAAAGTATCTCACACATCAATCCAAAAGAAAATGAAATGTGTTCTATTTTAGGGTTCACAATCTCCAAGACCATCATACAGGGAGAGAAGGGAGACGGTTCTGCCAGACAAATGATTAATGATGATCAGCGATTCTGGCATTTCCAGCCAAGTGATTCTTGTTTGAATGGTCAATTGCAGCACCTGTTCCTTTGGCCAATGGATGGAGATGGGGATGGGCAATTAGGAGCTGACTGATTTATCTTGCAGGAAAGACTGAAGCAAGCTGCCTGCAATTGGAGCCTTGGTGGAGGAGTGGTTAAAATGCAATATTGCAGGCAAACTTTGCCCACAGCCTGGAGTTTGATCCTGACAGGACTCAAGTTTGACTCAGCCTTTCATCCTTCCGAGATCAGAATGTCTTTCTCGAAATTACTCTATTTGCTTAATTGTGGTTTCCATTTATGCTGCAATACCAAAGCTACAGCCTGGTGTATTATATGTAGCTTCTTTACAGAAATTGAGCCTCTGTTAATAGGAGAAATTTTACTACTGTGAATGTGCCTATTGCGGGGAACTAACATCCATACCAAATGTTGCTGAATTACAGCGTTTCTCACCATCAGCAATGCTGGCTGGGGAGTTGTGAAATAGTGGCTCAGCAACTGCTGGAGAATCGTCACACTCATCTGTGTGTTTCTTTATAAGGACAACAAACTGCAAACAACAAACATTTGTAATTTGGAGTATCTAGTCAGATCCAATCTTTGGAACTGATCGTCACTGTATAATGAAACTGGTGGTGCAGAGTCAAATTATGACTTTGTTGCAGACCAGTTTATCTAAAAAGAACTTAGATCTTCAGGGAATAGCACCAGCTTGCAAATAGGACTTACATTCATTTCTCCACATTTTTCTTTTTAGCACACACCCATTTCTGGGAAGTGCTGGACTAATCTTGAACTAATAATAGCTCATCCTTTCTTTAGGAGCCTGGTCTTTTGCAACAATACATGATTTTTTCCCCTGAATTTCCTTTAAGTAGAATTAAAAAGTGAACCACAAAACTCCCACCAAATTTGGAGATGTGTTACTCCTGCAGGAACTAGTTGCAATTCTGGGGTTTGTTTTCTATACAGCATGTTTATGGCTTTTTCTTTGTAAAGTTTTATTTCCAGAAGAAAATTTCTCCTGTGCTAAGCATGTTTACCACACTGCAAAGATGTTACACCCATCATTTCCTCTAACAATGGCAAAAGAGAAAGCAATATTTTGTATGCTTAGCATATCTGCGTCCCTGCTGTAATCATTTCTATCTATTCTTTTTTCCCCCCTATTGAACTATTCAATAAGAAAGAGCTGTATCAACTGCTCATGGAGCTCATCAATATATGCAAGAGTGGTCAGCATTTTTGGCATCCAGAAGCTGCATAATACCATTTATTTTGGTACCTGAAGACTACCGTGATTGAGAAGTAGTGTATTGAGAAGCAGAATTTTGGACTACTTTGAATACAATAAAAATATATTAAATAAAAATAAAAAACATACAAATAAGAAAAGTGAAAAACAAACAAGAAAATAGAGTTTAGTGTAGCGGTAAAGGTGCTGACTTAGAAACCAGGAGAACGTGAGTTCTAGTTCTGCCTCAGGCATGAAAGCCAGATTGGTCAGTCACTCTCTCTTAGCCCAACCCACCTCACAGGGTCGTTGTTGCAGGAAAATAGGTGCAGGAAGGAGTAATATGCAATATGTACTTTCCACTTTAATCCTTTCTAATCCCCAAATTCATAAACCATCAGCTTCTTCAAACAAGTCCATATAAGGCTCCCAGTCTTTTAAAAAATGTCTTCATTTTTTTCTTGATCAAACTGGTCAGCTTGGCCATTTCCACGAGCTCTGTCAATTTTATAATCCAAACTTTATGGTAGACAGTTCATTATTTTTCCATCTTTGTGCATAGTTTCCACCACCGCCACCACCACCAGGGAGCGACTACTTTCAGCTTCCTAGCTATGCTAAGCCTACATAGGACTTAATAACCCATTTTATTTCAGTTGACCAAGGTGAGTGTATCACTATTGCATAATTTCCAAAGGCCTCCGGAACTCCCCAGAAGTGCTTGGAGATACTTAATTCAGTCTCTGGGCTGTAGGTGACTTATCTAAAAATAGTTAACATTGCAAAAAGCCTAATTCTGCCACCAAGTTCTCTTCCTCTCCTTCTTCCTTTCCTCTTGAAGGACATTTAAAAAAGAAAATCATGTTCCTGTTTACACAAACTCATGAGGTCCTAGCTATTGACCTTTATCCCTAGCTTGCCAAACATGATTGCATACTGGCTGGAAAACACCTCCTAAGATACACTTTCATCAACTTTGGTCATGTCCAAAAATGTACTCATGACCAGCCAACTTGTCTCATTTCCAGTCTGATGCATGCAGCATTGGTGGATGCATAAAACTAGATGCATGGTGCATAAAACTTCCTGTGCAACCCATGCTGTCTTGACCTCTATGGCATGTAAAGTTATACATCCCATATGATCAAATAGCCCATATATAGTGTAGGAAAGTAATATCTTTAAAAGTAACCTAATACAGCCCTTTCTGATCTGGTGTTCATGAAGTCTCCTCTGCACCAGTCCTTGCTGTTCCTCTGTTGTTTGTAACCAACACTTAATATTCAGAAGTATACTATTTTAGCTCTCTGCCCTGATGACATTCAGGAAACTATTAAAGACCTGGCTATTTTCCCAGACTTTGGGACAGGATGGAGGCTGAACCCCTGCTGGATGAGTTTTCTTTGGTTATGAAATGGTTTGAAGATCCGTCGATGAATTTCTGCAACATGCTTTGTATCATTTACTTTCAATCTGTCTAGAGTTGTTGGGAGTTGGAAAATCTATAAACTGTACCAATAAATACATAAATGGCCAGTAAAACACATGAAATCTCTGGTCCTTAAAAAAAACACCAAACTAAATGTCCCATAAATTAGGCTTTAAGCTGTGAAAGTTGGCAGGCAAGCGGTTGATCATTCTCAGCCAGCACTCCTAGCATAAGAGGTGCTGCCATCCACTGGATTTGGGATTCTTACTGGTGTGAGAAATCCACAAGCCAGAACTGTTAAACTGGGACAGCTACATGTTAAGGTTCTGAATAAAAGCGGGGAAGTTCTGCTCAGGTTCTGCCCACTTGCCAGCTAATCAGTTGGCCCACAACAAATGAGCCACTGCTTACTTGTTGCCATTAAGACTCTTCTTCAGGGCTGTTAAATGGTGGCTACAACCATGCTTTCTGTCCACAGGGAGGTGTACAAAAAAGTCAAGATGGCAGCCATAATCCTGCAATCCATCACATGGACATGGCTGTGGTCATCTTTTGACTTTTTTGAACCCCACTCCCAACAGACACCCCTGCTCCTCACTGAGCAAAGATCCAGTTGCAGGAGGACACCAGTCATCACTCTATAGTGGGGCCTGCCTTCCAGCGACCCAGGTCCTTTTTCTTCTCAGCTCCACAAGGGAGGACAGTGAATCAGCTTCTTTGTGTGGATGAAAAACAGTGATGCAAGGACGAGGAATAAATGAAAATATGTCCATGTACATACATGGTCATACAAACACATGTAACCAGTTCTGAATCATCAGCCAAGGTTGCCCTCTAGTCCAAAAGCTTCTAGTAATACATTAGGTCACTATTGCTTATATAACACTATTGCCTTGGTCTGGGTGACTTGCAAATATCAGTGTGGTTTTGCCTTTCATTGACTTTATATGGTTCAAGCCCCACTTTCATAATGGAGGGAAGCTACTAAAGTCTGACTTGGTGGATTATCTCACCGGGCTTTTGTCAAAGCCATTTTTTTTCAACCTCTTCCCCCTGACCAACATGAAAGAATTCAAATTGAATTCTGACAGACTTGATGTCTCAGAGAGAATGGTCTGGTGAGTTTGAGGCTTGAGATTTTTATTCCACTTTTTTTTAAATTTACAACTTAAAGATAGTGACCATACCTAATGGTCGTCCTCTTTTTCTCTTTTCCTCACAACCACCACCCTGGCTCTACCAAAGTAGTAGCCTCTTGTAAGGGACAATCCAGCTCTTCTGCCTTTTTCATGTCTGTTTGGTGTAGGCTCTGGTGAGAAGTCTGGTTTCTTGCAGCCAGGATGTTGGCTGTTTCCTGCAAAGACTGAGCTCCGCAAGAGCTAAACTCACTTCCTTTTGCAGCCCCTTTTCCAACAAAAGTTGGTTTTCTTTTCAGAGTGTTTATCTCCTCGAGTTTAAGCCAATTCCCTTTGTATCTGCCACGTTCTGTTAGATATCCCATCTTATTTTGGAAGTCCTACCACTCCCAACATTGTCACATGTTCTTTTAAGTATACTGTTTGGTGGGCTCAAAACATGAGCCAACCACAACTCTAACCCTAGATAGCACACACCCACACACAAGGGTTCACAGGCTATTACACACTGCTTACTCCCGTTCCATCCTTCCCCACTTCTGCATCTTACTTACAGCTACTCCAACTATTACTTCTTATGAATACTGCTAGAGAAATTTCTCTTTCTGCCTGCTACACCCACAGACCTCCTTCCCTCTTCTCCCTCCCACACAGCAGCACCACCCTACCCAGCTGTCTCTCGGAACAACTTTTATAGTCAGCGTTGCTGCGCTGGCTGGAGAAAGGGCTTAAAGAGACAGGATGAAGGCACCACAGGTGCTGGCCATTTTCTGGACAGCCTGTTCCCTCACAATTATTTCCTCCCTGCGTTGCTTCCCCAGAAACCTGTTCCTGAAGGCGAAAAAGGTTAACTATTTGCTCTACTTGAAAAATAGGGAATTCTGAATAGCTCCATGGAGAATAAAAGAGAAGGGTTAGCTTGGTGGGCCTGTCACTATTGCCAAGTCATTATGCTTGCCACATGTCTGTGAATTGGTAGAAAACTACACCAGCGTGAAATCTGCCCCTCACTGCCAGACACCTGATTTCCCTCTATGATAATGGTGGCAAAGCCTCACATGTTTCAGTAGCTGATGCAGCTTTTAACACAAACAAGGGAGCAAATATTTGTTGAGACTCATGTGGGTAAGGGCAATGTAAGCCTGTTTAATTCAAGGACTGGGGATGAGATGAAGGAAATATCATACGATCAGAAAGTAACATTGGTTTATGCCATATTTTGATGTGACACAGCCTTGTCCCCTAGCTGTGTTAGAATATGTTGTTGAAAAAATGGTTTGTTTAACAGAGTATTATTAATACACAGTGGAAGTTGTACTGGGACTTTTAGGCAAACAGTAATGCACTAACACGAGTTTTATAACTTATTTTTACTCAGACAACAAAAAGAAACACAGTAAGAAATAGTCCAAGTATCAATCCAGTATCATGCACATAAAAGTCAGTCCATAAAAAACATAGTATCAAAATACAAAAGCTGCTTACCAATATCAAAAACAATATACACTGTAGCAAGCAGTTGATTCTTGAGAGAATAAATATCAAGTTAGCAAACAAGAGAACAAGAGGTATCCAAACACTAACATCAAACACATATACAAGAGCAACTACGTGTAACATCTAACTCTCTTTTATGTGGAATAATTACAGCCACACCCTTAGGCCGTTTAACTCCTTAAAGGTGCTTTTACTCCATTATATAATATTGTCACCCAAATCAAGTTTAATCTCTAACAAGCTGTAATCTAATATGAAAAAGAATCTAGAGCTGACTTGAATCTAGAACTGTACTTCAAGAGACTATCCCGCTGTGATTATGGAATCATCCTTGGAAACACAAATAGTTATGACTTTTTCAGACTTTTCTTATGAGAAAAAAAGGGGGGGCTTGACCCCAGGTGTGTAAGGCTGATATTTAGGGTGGCAGCAATTTACATCCACACAATTAAGGACTTGTTTACTTTGGTCGTAAAGAAGACATGGTCAGAGGCAGACAAAAGAAGAAATCCATTGCATTGTGGCACTAAGCGGATCAAATATGCAGACAGCTTCTCTCTTTCCTTCTTCCAAGTAGAGTTCCCTGTTCCTGACCCATAAGTCACATCCACATGTGTTATGAGTTATAAAAAGAAAGGAGGGAAAGAGGGAATGAAGGAATATTTACTGGCTTAGACTTTCAGAATTGCACTGAAAATATTATGAATATAATGAATGTTATAGACCAGGGGTAGGCAACCTTGGCTCTTTTATGACTCGTAGACTTCAACTCTCAGCTGGCTCAGGAATTCTGGGAGTTAAAGTCCACAAGTCATAAAAGAGCCGAGGTTGCCTACCCCTGTTATAGACTATGTCTCTATACAAAGGAAAATCCTAGTTCTTTTAGAACAGTGGTGGTGAACCTATGGCACGTGTGCCACAGGCGGCACGCAGAGCCCTCTCTGTGGGCACACGCACCATTGCCCCAGCCCCGCCTCCCACCATGGCCCCTCCTCTCCAGCAGCCCCCTGGAGGAGAGTTGCCCCTGGGCATGGCCTGCACAGAGCAGCGCAGCCAAAGACATGGCAGATGGGCAGCAGGGAGAAGACTCCACCCTTGTGCCCCGTCGCGTGCAGATGATGCTGCAGGGTGCAGGCAGAGGGCATGGCTGCCATGGCGCTGCAGGGCTGCCTGGGCGATCTGCTGTGGAAGGATGTGGAGGCAGTAGGTGGCCCTGCAGGCGGAAGGGGGGCAGGGGTAGAGCGGGGGGAGGCAGGGCGGTTTTGGGGCACTCGGTGTCTAAAAGGTTCGCCATCACTGTTTTAGAATGTATTTATCTGCAATGTTGGGACACCACTCCAATCAATACGAAGCAAACCCAGCAAAATAGAAATATGAATTGCCAAAGAAGGTAGTCCACAAAGAAATAGTTCAAGCTGAATGCATGTTGAAATAATATGGTTTTAAATCTGGAATGCAAAAAGGGAGGAGGTGAATGTACCTTCCAGGTGAACTTTCCTGCAAGGCATGGAGAACCCATCGCCCCACCCCAGCCACTTCTTCAGGGGAAGATATTCCCAGCATGCTTTTTCTAAATGCTTTGACCCGATGGGCAGATTCAATTCTGACAAGGGGGTGATTATATAATAAGGGTTGCACCATCAAGGGTTTCAAAGATAATAAACTTCAAATTAAGACTGAAAGCCTGAAAGGAGCAGGGCAGTGATCTCAGAATTGGTGTTAATCTGCAAGTGTCTGATGGTCCAGCCAGCAGTCTGGCCCACAATTCTGGACCAGATGTAGCTTCCAAATTTCAAAAGCAGAGCGCCTTATAAAACAGTCGTCATTGCCAAGGCATTGTGGTGCATGCTAGTTGGACTTGGGAAATGCTTCCCTGACTATGATTTCCACTTCCTGCTTGGACAGGTGCAAGAAGACCGCTAAGTCAGTGAACCCTTGGAAGGGGTCATTCAGAGTAAGTGCCAGGATCGATGTTACTAAATTAAAGGTAAAGGTAAAGGTTCCCCCGCACATGCGTGCTAGTCGTTTCCAACTCTAGGGGCCGGTGCTCATCTCCGTTTCAAAGCTGAAGACCCAGCGCTTGTCTGGGGACGTCTCCGTGGTCATGTGGCTGGCATGACTAGATGCCAAAGGCGCATGGAACGCTGTTACCTTCCCACCGTAGTGGTCCCTATTTTTCTACTTGCATTTTTACATGCTTTCGAACTGCTAGGTTGGCAGAAGCCGGGACGAGTAACAGGCGCTCACTCTGTTACGCGGCACTCAGGATTCGACCCGCCAAACTGCCGACCTTCTGATCGACAAGCTCAGTGTTTATCAATGACAGGTAAACTCTGCCTTTGAAAGATTTAATCTGAGCTTTTCTGCTCTTCCAAACCTATATATTACCACCCCAGGCTGTGCCAAAGAAGCTTCCAGACATGGGCTAAGGAATTCCACAACTTCTTTGGCACAGCCTGGGGTGGTAATATATAGGCATCCTATTGACAGCTCATCCAAAACCAATTAATAAGCTCTCCCAGTGGGTTCCATGTTAAAAACACACTGAGGGGAACACAACCCAAAGAAATCCCAGCCTGGAGTAATCAAGAGTTTGATCAGTTTTCCCATCCTTACCCCCCAACACCACCTTTACTATCAACTGGGACTGCTCACTCAGGCATCCAACCAAAGCCAGATACGAATAACTGAATCCACTAACAAATCCACAAAGTCATCCTGTGTCTCTGCAGGTATTTTATCCCCTAAAAAGTGTCTGTTTGTTCGTAAAACAGAGATGGGGAGAAAGCAACAGGATCTTTTAATAAACAGAGTTCCCTCAAAATTATCTGGGCAACACATAAATCTAATCAATCAATCAAGTAAATAAATAATACAAAGCCTGAGTGATGGCAGATCAGTGTAGACATACATACCATCAGCAACATGCTTGTCATGTCACAAGAGATGGCGAAATGATATTGCAAGGGACAGTCTTGTCCAATGTTTATCTGTTGAAAGTTTCAAATCTCATTGAGCTGAAAGTTGATCACCAAGTTGTCAGCACTCAGGCAAACAACTTTGGGGCATATTTAAAAATAACAGTCTGCAGGACATGAAATGCATGTATGATGCCACCTTTTGTGGGAAAGTGGTTTGAAGATGACTCAGATACCCAACTTTGGAAAGTGCCGGGTCTCATGAACTCACACCACAAAAGCTAATAATAAATCCTCAACCTTCACCCTTTCATGGTGGTGGGTGAACATGTAGCTAATGGTTGTTGTTTTTTTTTGGAACAAGGCAAGAGGTATCTCTGAATTTACCATAACACCTTCTGGAAGGGATGAACATAGTGTGGCAGAGCTGTAGCCAGATTAGAAGCAATATTCTGTGTGGTATTTGGGAAATACTGTGAATATTTTCTGTAAAAAGTTGCCCCAACAGCAATAACGAAGAAAAGAAGAAAAATGTTCACCATTATGTTAATTAATTTATAACTTACATTTTAGAACAGAGGTGTCTAACCTTGGCACTTCTGGGAGTAGAAGACCACAAGTCTTAAAACTGAGCACTCCTGCTTTAGAATGAACAGCTTTACATGTGTGTTTTACAGATTTGTAAAATGGTGATGCCATTCTATTATGCTTCAGGATAGAAGGGGAACAATATAAAAACCTCCCTGGAAGACTCTTCTGTACCAGGATTATCAACAAAAACTAGGTAACATCTATTTTTAGACAGGCTGGCAATACAGAAGAGAGGTCATGAATGTTCAACAATAGCAACCCACACCTCCTCCCACAAGCCAATCCCCCAAGGCATCAAGTTGCTGTATGGCAGTCCAGCAGGAGCAATCGTTGCTTGACGGGTCATAGTCCATGATATTCCCAACAGTTCAAGGTTATCTATAATAATATAAATCAGCCAGTTTTAGTCCCATTGGTGTAATGATCATAGCACTGGAGTGAGCCACGAATAGTTAATACACAAAGATCCACAATGTCCCTGCAGCTTAAGCCCAGTGCCCGAAAACCACCACCAGACAGTTTGTATAACAGTCTCCAGTTAGAGATAATAACCAGCAGTTGGTGCATCTGAGTTGAACAGGCCGGCCAGCTCAGGAGATGTTTGGCCCAGTCTGCAGGGTCATATTTCATGATTTTCAAGCCCCAGGACTCCCGCAGTCTATGTCCAGAGACTGTTGAGACATCCAGGACCCACAGTTCTTGAGGTCTCTCCATAACCAAATCTATTTTAATAAAGGAAGGGCCAGATGGTATGATGGGCTCAACCCATCAGCGGACTCTGTCCCATCGCAACAGTTGTTCTAGCTGATGGAGAACACAATTGTGACTAGCACATATTGCATGGTGAGTTGTTTCACAAGCCTGCCAAATGTGGTTGAGAGTTTCACAGACCCAGCAGGCACCTCGGCAGCACCTGTCAACTACCTGACCACTGGTGCCGCGCGCACTCCTGGATTTGGTGCTGAGCAGGCCTCCCCTCAGCTGGATGCCCTGTAGATATAGGTGAGGGAAAACCCACGAGGGATGCAACAGACACCCGGGACTCGCTACATCTACATCAGTGACACTCGACTCTCGTCCGTCGATGGAGTGGACGAGGGCGTTCCTCCACTCAGTCAGGACCTCTGCTTTGGTAGTGACAGCGATAGAGTTCAGCATGCACAGCTTGTTAATCTGGTTTAGCAAAGAGAAAAATGCCTCTTGCTGCTGCACAATCTCACTTTTCCAAGCCAAGTGTTCTGGAGGAGTGGAATAGAAGTAGAGAAGTTGGACACTCCTAATTCCCCATCCTTAACGTGGGGGTGGAAGTATTCCAGAGGAGTGAGTGTCCTTTGGCAGCAAGAGCCAGAGTTGCACTGCAGAGCGGATCAGACAGTATAGCTTCTTTAGACTGCTACGGTGTGGTGTGCGTGATCCAGGACCAGCTCATGTGTGAATTTTGGCACCAAGTAAAACTTAACAGTCTAAGCCATTGGTAGGGCTTAAGAGGTGCCTTGGAAAGTCCTTGTCACATGCAATCCAGAATGTCAGTATGGTTGGGGATGACTTGTCCCTTCTAGCTGAACTGCAGGCCCAGATACCTGGGCCTAATAGGCGAATGGAAGTGCCCACAAAAGAATAAGAAGTTGGTAGAAGGACCATGTATTTTCACTTTCTGCCTTTGGCAATGGTGAGGCCAAAGGACTTATTCACATTCAAAGACCATCTCTGGTGGTATGGATATGGGACTGTGATGAGTATTTCTCCAGCCCCTAGAGAATATGGTGGCAGCAGTGTCTTTCCTTTGGAGAGGCGTTGAATAACGGCATAGCTCACTCTATGGATGTTCTTATTGCTCCAGTGACAAGTGGCAGCCTTGTCTGGGAGATAGCCTCCACTTATAGGGGAACCACTTCTAGGCATGGTCTTGGAGAAGGTTTGCCCACCTTCTCCAAGACAAGGTGTAAAATGGGGGTGCCATTCTATTATGCTTCAGGATGTGAGAGTTTTGTCACAAAACAGGAGGAGAACAATATAAAAACATCCCTGGCAAACTCTTCTGGATTATCAGCAAAAGCTAATTAAGATAGATTGCTGTTAGTCAAGCTAAATGCTCTGATAATAGAAGAATCCTACTCCTTCTAATTCCCAGTAGATGATCCTTAGTCTTTCCACTCAGACTTTCTTCAAGATAATAGGAGGAAAATAGAAGAGAAAAAAGGGTGCTTTGGAACTTTGTTCAAAGCTTAACAAACTTTGAGTCAGTCTTGATACATTAGGGATATCTAATATAAGTACGCCATCTTGAGTCAAGATGGTACAGTGGATACAATGCAGCATTGCAGGCTAACTCTGCCAACTGCCAGCAGTTCGATCCTGACTGGCTCAAGGTTGACTCAAGCTTCCATCCTTCTGAGTTTCGTAAAATGAGGACCCAGATTGTTGGGGGCAATATATTGACTCTGTAAACCACTTAGAGAGGGCTGTGAAGCACTATGAAGCCGGATATTGTAGTCCTGCCTTAGATATAAATACTAGCTGAGTGACTTTGGGCCAGTCACTCTCTCTCAGACCAACCCAACCCACCTCACAGGGTTGTTGTTGCAGGGAAAATAGGAGGAAAAAGGAGTAGTATGTATGTTTACTACTTTGAGTAATAAAATGGGATAAAGATTTAATAAATAAATAGGGACAGAGCGAGGTGATACTATGAATATGCTATAAATCACTATTGGCAAATGGCTAATCATCTGGATTGCAGTTGAAACCAGTTTATTTTATGGAGGGTGGGGAGGGAGAGAGAGAGAGATTTAAGATTAATTTTGTCAAGATTTTTATTTTTTTCCTTACAGTAAGGACAATCTGAAAATAATCTTATGGTATAAAATCAAACTGCATATGATGTATTTCATATGTATCTGGACATCCACATCCGTATAAATGCATATGGATGCATTTCTATGCGTAAGAATGTGCATGCATTTTAATTTATATTTATGTTCTTTGGTATTGAACCTAGCGTGAATGTGCAGTATCTGACAGAACCTATGCCATGTGATTTTACAATGAAATGAATTTTAGAAAAGAATGTAGACGTCATCCGAATAACTCACCTGGGCCTGGTTTCATCCTTTCCAGAGTTCTTCCACTACCTAGGTACAAGAACCACAGGCGTTCAAGTCAAGAAGGTATCTGTAAATGCATTACTGAAGACCCAGTCTTTTTCTGCATGCCTTTCAGATGCCACAATAGCAATATAACAGCACTTAGGCAGGTACCTGGTTTGCATTTCCCAATCAGAGCTTAAAATGTTTCATCGGTGCTTTTACAGAAACATATAAAAGTGAGTGACAGCTCTATTTCCCTAAGCAATTATCTTGATATATCTAGAAATCCTGACAGAATTACAATTCCTCAGTGCATACACCCAAGTGCTTAAACATATGCACCTGTCATTCACACTTTACATATTTGCTATGGAGAAAAATCATTGTACTGGCAGAAGACACAACTGTCCTATAAATCAGGCACCCTGTCCAGGCCAGGAATCGAAACCACCGAACTTAAAAAAAAGCTCCACCATTTTCTACATGTACCACAACACAGGTAAAATAGGGGTAGGGTTTTGATTGTGTGGTTGGAGTCTCCATAGCAATAGCAATAGTAATAAGCAATAGCACTTAGGCTTACATATCACCCCCTAGTGCTTAACTGCACTCTCTGGGCAGTTCACAGCGTCAGCATATTGGCCCCAACAATCTGGATCTTCATTTTACTGACCTTGGAAGGATGGAAGGCTGACTCAACCTTGAGCCCATCAGGACTGAACTGCAGGCTGTGAGCAGAATTAGCCTGCAATACTGCATTCTAACCACTGCACCACCAGCCTTGGTGGAGCAGTGGGCTAATGCCTCCTTAAGTAACACCAGCTGCCTGCAATTAGTGCAGGTTCGCATCCCACCAGGCTCAAGGTTGACTCAGCCTTCCATCCTTCCGAGGTAGGTAAAATGAGGACCCAGATTGTTGGGGGCAATAAGCTGACTTTGTAATAATGCCGCTTGGGGTGTGTGTGTGTGAAAGCCCTAATAAGCAGGCATATACATAGAATGAAGGCTACTGCTAAGCTTGTAAGCCGCCCTGAGTCTTCGGAGAAGGGCGGGATATAAATGTAATTAAAATAAAATAAAATAAATAAAAAAAATCTTGACCTTTCTATTCCCCTGTAGACCCTCTGCTTCTTTTCTAGTCCCGATTCCTTAATACTTTTGTCTGAATGAGATCTTTTTAACTGACCCTTTCTTTGAATGTTTTGCCAACAGGGAAACCGGATTGCCTTAACAACTGTGTTACTAACTTAACAACTGTAGTGATTCACTTAACAACTGTGGCAAAAAAAGATTGTAAAATGGGGCAAATCTGACTTAACAACTATCTTGCAATGAAAACTATGGCCTTAATTGTGGTTGTAAGTTAAGGACTACCTGTATTAAATCAAACAGGTATATTAAGTCTCACTGAAGTATAATACACTATCTTGGTTGGACTGTTCAGCAAAAAGAAAAAATAATATTGGCATGGCAAATGTTGGTATAGTAAAGGAAAGGTCATTATTGAATTATAATAATTTCTTGCAATCTATACTAATATATTCTAGAGATTATCATAGTTTGGCACACTGTAATTTATTGTTGGAATTAACATTTTGTCCAACCACATTATCATCATGTATTATGGCAACTATCATACTTTATTATAAAGTATACAAGTTTGTTCCGGATTTTATCATAGATTATCATAATATATTATAATTTATCATCATCAGATCTGAGAGATGAAGTACACACGCATCCTAAAGTTGCTGAGTTGGAGAAATACTGCCATAAGGCATGGAAAATTATTTGTGGTGAAGAAGCACACTGAACAATTGGGAAGGGTTAAGAGAGCCAGTTTGGTGTAGTAGTTACAAGCACTGGACTAGAAACTTGGAGACTGTGAATTGCAGTCCTGCTTTGGGCATGAAGTCTGGTGGGTGATTTGCCCCCCCCCTCAGAAAACTGCAGGGAGTTATTCAGGACTGAAAAGGTGGATAAGGCAGGATTTTAGGGAGAGTTTAGGAACTTTTTTCTCTATATATTTTCGAGGGTACCTATTGGCTATGCTGCACATAGAAAGAAACATATGGAAAACATGGAACTGCTGTTGAAGCACATCCAATACAACAAATACAACTGGAATATCTATGGAGATCTAAAAGTAGTGACTCTGTTACCTGGAATGCAGCTCATTTATACCAAGCACTGTTGTTACATATGCAAATGGGACAGCAGTGCTGGAGAGTCACATTACATTAAATGTAATTATATTAAAAATGGTCATACGGAAAGAATTTGGCTCCAGGACAGAAAAATGTGGCACATGTGCCACATATTGCTTCCACTTGACATAAAACTCTGACTGATGAAAACTTTCGTGAAAGCAATGAACAATGAAGGTGAAGGTTTTTCATTATTTGAGACAGATGTTTCCAAGAATAAGTGATACCAGGATTAACAAAGACATTTCTGTTGGTCCATAGAGCAGATGCTCTAGGCCAGGGGTGTCAAACTCGCCACGTCATGTGATGTGTCATGATGTATTGTGACTTTTTTTCCCCTTGCTGGAGCTGGGGTGTGTGTGGCTTCCACATGACGCATCCGGCCCGGCAGTTTCACACCCCTACTCTAGGCGAAGGAGTGGCAGAACCTGAAGATGGTGTTAAAAGAAGAATTAGCCTAGAACCTCTACATAGCCACAAATGGACCAAGTCCAACTCCACCACCCCCTTGAATTTTCTTGATCCTTATTTAACTCCTAGCAGGTGCTAACCTTTTGTGGGAAGAATCCAGAGAAAGAAATATTTTGGGAAATATTAAAAAGGCAGAATGGAGAAGATCTTTAAAAGGCAGAAATGTCTCCCTCCCCCCAGCTGGAAAATTCAGCAGAAACCAGCTTTTAGAAATGCAGATGTAATAATCCATTCAGGAAGGTTGGGGCCAGGAAGATAAAAGCTGATGAAATTAGGAAGACAAAGACCCCTAAAATCTACATACCCCACCCAAAATCTATTGCCCTGTACACCGCCCTGAGTCCTTCAGGAGAAGGGCGGTATATAAATCAAATAAATAAATAAATAAATAAATAAATAAATAAATAAATAAATAAATAATAGGATTAACCCACCAATACCAAAAGGGAACACTCAGACTCAGGTCAAAGTGCATGACACAGGAAATACAAAGCCTCAAACAGGAACAGGAAATAACCTCAAGAGCCCCAGAAGATATAAAAACCCACCACTCCCAGCAACATGTGGTCAGCTTTCCCAGAGCCACGCTTCTGTCTGGCTTGGCTCTTCAATAAACTCCATTCTTCTTTCTAAAGCAGTCTCCATTTTGTTTATTCCCAGCTTGGACTGGACCCTGATGAAGAAAAGTAGGCAATTTACGTTCTTTGTTGTTAAAACACTTTTTAACAAACTTAAGCTTTCCTGTTGAAAGAATAAATAATCTAACACTTTGCAGTATAGGCAAACTTTTGCTGAGGCATCAGGGTCTTTGTCTCTGCACAGCTTTGGCCAAATGCCAAGCTTTTATACAAACCCTTCAGCAGCAGCTTTAAATCCACAATTGAGAACTTACGTTATGCTGCCTTACCTTGGTCTCTTCAAAGCACTTTTTCTTATCATAATTTGTATGCAGCACAATCTTGTCATGCAAATTAATGTCAGTTTAAAGTCAGAGTTGCAAAGGACAAAAATTGCCATGTGTAACAAAGCAAACAAATAAGTAATAAAAAAAAGCAAGGGAGCCGTGCTCTAGGGTGAGAACTGAAGCGTGTGGTAACAAACAAAAGGTTTCTTTATTCCCTTGTCTTTAGTTTTTGAAAAGCTTTTGTTAAACCCTATTCGTATGAAAAGAAGGTGACCAACACCAGTTGAGTATATGCCATCTTTTCTATTGTACATTTAAATTTCCATATATTTGCATCTTTTTTTTTCTTCCTTGAAATAATTTTCAACAAGAAATGGCTTACTGTAGGTCAGGGGTAGGCAACCTTGGCTCTTTTATGACTCATGGACTTCAACTCCCAGAATTCCTGAGCCAGCCAGTTGAAGTCCATGAGTCATAAAAGAGCCAAGGTTGCCTACCCCTGGCTTAGGTGGTAGAAGATCTCATTCTGTTACTAGATAAAACAAACAGCATGTGATTCTACATTTATCCCTTCTAGAACAGCAGGAGACTGAAGTACACAAGGGCATTCAAACCTCCTGCTTATTCCATTAATTTAAACTCTCCTTTTCAAAAAATACTAGGGAAGCGGTGGCTCAGTGGGTTAGGATGCTGAGCTTGTCGATCAGAAGGTCGGCAGTTTGGCGGGTCGAATCCTGAGTGCCATGGAGCACAGTGAGCGCCTGTTACTCATCCCAGCTTCTGCCAACCTAGCAATTCGAAAGCATGTAAAAATGCAAGTAGATAAATATAGGGACCACTACGGTGGGAAGGTAACAGCATTTCGTGCGCCTTTGGTGTCTAGTCATGCCGGCCACATGACCACAGAGACGTCCTCGGACAAACGCTGGCTCTTCAGCTTTGAAATGGAGATGAGCACCGGCCCCTAGAGTTGGAAATGACTAGCACGCATGTGCGGGGGAACCTTTACCTCTACCTTTCAAAAATAGACTTCCAAAATTTAGATTAGAGTTTTAGCTAACTCATTATCATAAACAAGAAAAAGGGACAAAGTGCAGTTTTATATTTGTCTACTACACAATAAGCAGATTTCATTCCTACTGTAGGTCATAAGGGTAAAAGAAGAATGGGCAACAGGAAGTCCTTTAGATCAAGGGTGTCAAACTGCCGGCCCACAGGCCGGATGCGTCATGGCGAAACCGCACCCACCCCATTACCAGCAATGGAAAAAAAGTCGCAATACATTGTGACACGTCATATAACTTTGCGAGTTTGACAACCCTGCTCTAGATCTTGAAAGCCAACCGTGGCCAGTCTTAACCAACAATCACTTGTAGATTATGAGGGAGCCAAGCTGACGACTCTGTACCACCGGCCCCGACCTCCAACGGGCTCCAGTCAGCGGAGGTCGGGGCCATCTGTACAGTGGGGGGGGAATCAGGCGGGCACATTTTTCCCTCCACATTCTGATGGATTCGCCTACCTTGGCGCAGATCAGGAAAAAAAACGTGGGCCTTGATTCCCACCTGCTGCTGCGGGATAAGTCATGGGGACTCATTGCCGCTTTGCTTTCCCCTCCATAAAGAACATCGGGAAGAGGAGAGGGAGGAGGAAAAGAAAATGGACATCTACCTGCCGAGGATGTCTCTGTCCCCTTCAGGCTCAGGCTTGCTTCTGGGGGAAGGTTGCTGACAATGAGTCCAAGGGGAGGGCGGGACCTCACTCTGCGCCTGCACTCTTCACCTGCAGGCTGGCGGCAATCAGCATGTTTTCTGGCAGCAAGTGAGCTGGTAAGGAGCGGGGGGAGGCGGAAGGCAACACCACATACCACCAGCCAGGTGCTCGCGTACCACCTGTGGTACGCGTACCACCGGTTGAAAAGCCCTGTTTTAGATCTTATATTATAGGGTCATTCAAGTCAAGAGAGCAGGAACCTGTGCTGTTAGCTCTCAGCAAACATAGTTAGAGGAGCTGAACTGCAATTAAAAGGCATTAATCCTGAATGAATCTAGTTGGGTGTAGTGGTTAAGGCACTAGGCCAGAAACCAGGATCTCATATGTTTAGTCTTCCCTTAAGGACAAAACCAGCTGGGTATCCCTGAGCTAGTCACTCGCTCTCAACCCTAGGAAGAAGGCAATGGCAAACTACTTCTGAAAACTTTTGCCAGGAAAACTGCAGGGACTTGTTCAGATACTTGTCAGTAATCAAAAACTGTCTCAAAGGTGTGCGCACATACACACACACACACACACACACACACACACACACTCCTTACTTGATATATATTCATAGTTTGTGTGTGTGGGGGGGGAATCCAGTTTTTTTTATTTATCTGGAACGTTTATATTGTTGCTTCTTAAATAATTTTGAATGGATAACAGCCAAAACACAAAAAATAAGCAAATATTTCCTTTACAAGTTTAAATCAAAATAAATATTATTATTTTTTTACAGTTTCTAATGTCCACATTTCTGGTCTTTCCAAGGAATCTAACATTATTAAAATAAACATTCTGAATAGCAGTTTTTCCTTGTGAGTTTGCAAGCTACGTATTACAAGCTACAAGTGCTAAAATAATCTACCATTCAGAGAGAATCATCCTGTGATAATGCAGCCTAAAAATATAAAATGATCCATCCTATTCTTTTTGATCAATAGAATTTTGTTTTGCTTTTAATGCAGGCTTTTTGAATAGATGTGATATCTCTTCCTCTTTTGTGACGCCATCTAGTGGCGCTTGAAAAAAAATATTTCCAAAAAAGAAAGCAAAGCAAAGAAAGCAAGAATACCTTTGAAATAATTATCAAATAATTCTTTGAAACGTGACATGTTAATGGCATTGGATGTTCTGTGAAATTGTACTTGACATGCTTTTCAACGCCCCCCCCTTTCGTGCTTAAACAAATCATAGCTTGTATTAATAAAAAAGCTGAATCTTAAACTTCTTTAATCCAGTTGTAGAATTTGTAAGATTTGTTGTTCATATTGACATTTTGCCCATTTCATCAATGTTATTTAATTAAATGCAGGTCCGTAGTTTATAATCATTCCTGATTAAATAAATAGAAACTATTTATAATTCACAAATTAACAGCCATTATGTATTGCAGTAAAAATAGACCTTTATATGGTGATGATGTTAACACATAGTACCTGTGACTCATTTCTAAATATAGAACACTTTTCATTAGGGAAAGGAAGGCAAAGAATTTAAGCCAAGCTTTGGCACCCTTTGCTAGCTATTAAAATTTAAAATCTAAGCTTTCAATGCTTTACTCTTCTCCTACAGCCACTGACTCAAAGGTCTTTCTACACTTCATAGGATAACATTCCTTATTTCAACACACTCTACACAAGGTATTTTTAGCCACACATTTATGCTCTTCAGATAGGAATCAAAAATAGATAATAACTTATTCTGGAAGTATTATGTCTAATTATTCACATCCAATTGCATATATATTATGCTTTTTCAATTTTGACAAATATTAAGGCAGAAATGTTGCTCTTGAAGGTAAAACCATCATGCACAATTCAACAATAATATGCTCAAAATGTATACCGCAATCATTTTCCTTTGGGCACACGACAGTATTTTTCTGGAGAGGCAGGTATCAGCCTATCATTTACCAGATAAACAAAAGGTACCGAAAAGCTCTGTCAAAGTCCAATAGATGCTTTTCTTTTCTTTCTAAATTGATCACCTTGGTGACAACAGAAAGTCATTGTTTTGTTTTAACTGCATTGGGTCTTTTTGTCCTAGTAACTGCCTGGTCTATTTTTCCCTAAAAGGGACTGAGATTAAATGTTATTACTCACCATTTAGCTTTCAGGGGCTTTCTAAAGTACATAGGAAAAGTAGTACAGATCAAAACAACGGAATAACAAAATAACAGAGATGGAAGGGACCTTGGAGATCTTCTAGTCCAACCCTCTGCTCAAGCAGGAAACCCTATACCATTTCAGGTTTGGTTGTCCAATCTCTTCTTAAAAACCTCCAAGGTTGGGGCATCCACAACTTCTGGAGGTAAGCCTAGGTAGTTGAAGACTCACAAGGTCTCAGTTTCCATACTGAGTCATTAATTGCAGTGGTTGCTCAGACCAAGTAAGTCTTCATATTGATTCAGTTGACCATCTGATTGGCTTTATTCATTAAAAAGGAGGAAGACATACAAAAGTCAAAAAGTATGAAGACTTCCAGTTGCATTAACCGAAATCTAGTTTTTAAAGCATGGGATGCAATGGCCCACTTTAATCTTGAAGTGGTCAAAGCACTACTCCAAGTAGTATGTCTGGATTTTGGGTGGCTCCATGCCTGGTTTCCAATAAGCTGGACTAGTTAGGTAATAAACATATCACAAACTAGAAAACCAAATTTTACAAAGAGAGATGTTGGATCTAGTCAGGCTTCATCTTCAGAAGATAAGACTGAAGTCGGAAAGGGCACCACACTATAAACAATCATCACATCAAAGAGTGCACTAGCTTGTTGCCTATTATCCCAGAAAGCAGACGTTGTTGTTGTTAGTCGCAAAGTCGTGTCCGACCATCGCGACCCCATGGACAATGTTCCTCCAGGCCCTCCTGTCCTCTACCATCTTCTGGAGTCCATTTAAGCTCACGCCTACTGCTTCAGTGACTCCATCCAGCCACCAAAGCAGACATAGAACAATATAAATCAGAATAAGACAAATATTGGTTGAATATTAGGATAACCTTCCAAAATAGTCATACCAGACTAGGGGTGGGATAAATTATCTAGGAAAGGAAACAGGTCCTTTTCCAAGTTTAATCAGAGACCAAAGAGACCTCATGAGAAAGCTTCAATGTGTGTGTGTGTGTGTGTGTGTGTGTGTGTGTGCGCGCGCAACAACCTGGTTATTTAATTTTTTTAAAAAGCATCATCTTTGCCCTAAGTAGCAAAATGTTTTGGGCTGACCCTGAGTACAGTTTCCTTATTCTCAGAGACTGGGAACAATGCTTATGTTAAGGTCAAGTAAATTTACAGCAGTGATGCTACTCAAACCAGGGACTTTCTGTTTCTCTGAATCTGAATCTCTGAGCAATTCTGCTATATCAGCTCTCATATATGTTTGAGTATGTGCGTATTTGTAAAATATACATCCTACATTTCGATTATTAAAAAACAAATGCAAACTATGTGATTCCCCTTGCTTGTTAAGACAGCTGGAATACCATTTTCTTATGATTTTCTCAACATATCTTGTTAAGTAATCACAGGCAGCGTATGGCAGGATCATATACATCTGTTTTAAATATACGACTGGTGTTAAGCACTGAGAAACCAGCTGTACATATTCAACAGCCTGGTAAGCTAAAAAACAGAGTGAATGTGGCAAAGTGGTTAAGATGTTAAAGTAGGAATGAGGAGATTGCACAAAAGGGGATACAAATCTAATCAATAAATAAAAATATTGGCCGAGAATTTTTTTTTAAAGTTTAATTCCCTGGACATGTCAACTAGAAAAATGATATCTGTTTGGGAATTAGAGGTTTGCTGATGATTTTTAATATTTCTTTTTATTTTATTTATTATTTTTATGGAAGACAGGCATATTGTTCTGAACCAGCCCTCTTCTCACAACCCCTAATTAAAAGAAGAGTCTGGAAAGCGTCCAAGGCTAAAAGGCTTCTGCCAAGATTTAATTACGCAGTTAACAAAAACACAAGAGCTTGTCTTCTCAAGCGGAAAAGTTGCTTTCAGCAACCAGCCCCTCCCCAAACACTTCTTTTATAGAGAGCTCAGGGCGTGGTCTCCCTGTGCCTCCTCCCGAGGAGTCCCATAGTCTTTCTTTGTTTGTCCCTGCTCGTCTGCCTCCTGCGTCGGGCGTCCTTGAACAGGGCCAGCTGTGGGTCATCATCCTCCGCACTCTCGGGCTCACACAGCTGAGAAGAGGTCCCCGGCTGAGGACTCTGCAAAGCCTCCAAATCATCATCAGCCGGTTCGTTTCCCTCCTCCCCCACATCTGAGTCCTCCGATACATCGGAGCCGGCTGTCGGACCCACAGGCTGGCCCTGAGTCACAACACATATCTCATTTTGTTGAGCTTTATTTTATTACATGTCACAAATACTGCATTTTGTTTTTTACAATACTCTCCACCAGCAACCTAGCAGTTCGAAAGCACGTAAAGAATGCAAGTAGAAAAATAGGGACCACTGCGGTGGGAAGGTAACAGCGTTCTGTGCGCCTTTGGCGTCTAGTCATGCCGGCCACATGACCACGGAGACGTCCTCGGACAAGCGCTGGCTCTTCGGCTTTGAAACGGAGATGAGCACCGGCCCCTAGAGTCGGAAACGACTAGCATGCATGTGCGGGGGAACCTTTACCTTTACCTTTACCACCAGCAAAAAGATTACAATTTGTTGAAGGCTCAGATAATGGTTAGCATTTTTAGCAATAAAGTATTTTTAATTAAAGTATGTATATTGGATTTTTTTAGACGTAATGTTATCGCACACTTAGTAGATTACTATATAGCGTAAACATAACTTTTAGATACATTGGAAAACCCATTCATATGACTTGCTTAATTGTGATATCTACATTTATTGCACTGGTCTGGAAACAATTCCCTGATATCTTTGAGATATGCCTGTATATTAGTGTTTGGTAGGTAGGTCAAGGGAACGATGATTGGAAATTCTGACTTTATCCTATAGTTTCATTCACTAACCTAAACCTATCATTCACCCCCCCCCACTGCCAATAGACAAGCTGCCTCATTTTGATCTTTGCTGCTGTCACAAGAATGAACTTTGATGATGAACTTGAGGATTAGGAACATGCCAAGTTTTGGAAATAACCTCTGCACTTTTGTGATTGGACTATTTGGTGTAAAGGCCATATTTTGCTTCTTCCATATCAATAAACTTCTATGACTCACCAGATGTCACTGAACTGTCAATCTCTCCCCCCTCATCATTGAGGGAGCTAAGACTGCCAAGAATAATTATAACACCCTGAGAGTCGTTCTGCCCATTGTTCTACATCACCCCTCCAAGTACATTGATTTATTTTCTCTATAGGAAGGGATAGCACCTCTACAATTAAATGAGACCAAATAAGATGGTTGCTTTAATCAAGAAAGCCTTAATTACATGGCCAAATGAATTAGTCTGCAGGTACAGTCTGCCTTTCTCTAAAAGCAAACATTGTACATTCTCTTTAATCTCTCCCTAAACCAATGATTCTGTGAGGTGGGATGGTTTGAAAAACAGTGATTAGCCCATTCAATGAACTTCCATGGCTGAGGGCATACTTGAGCCTGAGTATCCCTGATTCTGAACTGACAACTCACTACTTAATAAACTATCTCTAAACCATCATTACCAATACAATTGTAGAAATTAAAATATGGCTCAGGAACAATGATATGTATCTCAGGAAGTGAAAACACCTTTGCAGTTTTAAGACCATGAGTTGATTTTTCCTAAGGAGATTCACCCAATGTCAAGGGTCAAATGACCCTTCTCATTTCAGCTAAAGCCTTTTTTTAGTTTTGTCCTAGCCTCCTAATTAATTTGTTTTACCTAATGTTTACAATTTTCTTCTTCGCTGAACCATATTTTCTACAGGTGGATATTTCACTGAGTGGCTTATCCGAATTGGACGCTCTCTAGAAAACAGTACAGATGGTCCTTGACTTATGACTCATCACTAAGTTAAAAGTCACAATGGACCTCCCCAACGTTACTCACGTCCCCGTTCCGAAGTTCTGCTGGCTGCCCTCCCTGTGCAGCACCATGACCGCATTTCAGGCACTTAGCAACTGGCCCACATTTACAGCCTGCGGTCACATGACAGTATTTTATGATATTTTTGCCCCAAACTGGCATTTTCAGTAAAAGCAGCCCTTTGTGAACAATTGGTTTGGTTAATGACTACCGCATTCATTTTACAACCATCATGTTCGCTTAACTATTGCTGAAAGAAAGGTTGAAAAATTGGGTCCGTCATGTGGCTGACCTGCTTTATGTCTGTCCCAACTTACCACCGTAATGGGCAAGTTCCATTAGCGTCTTAAGTCAAGGATTACCTGTATGATCAATAGTTGCACTAAGATGACAGTAGAAAAGTATTATAGTAAGGGGTTCTTGGTGCTCTCTGAGCTTGCTTGTTTTCCTGAAAACATTTCACTACCCAAACTAGCACTGATGATGTTACCTGGCTTGGTAATGAAACGTCTGCAGGAAAACAAGCAAACTCAGAGGGCATCAAGAACCCGTCATTTCAACACTGAGCTACAAATAATTTCCTTTATTAATATTGTAGTAGTTTGAAGAAAGTTGTTGTAAACAAATAAGCACACTTCTACTCCTGCTGACCTCTCCCTGAGAATTAAGCCTACTTTTATAATATCTGTCCTATCATGAAAAAATATAGTTTTAAATATAGCTTAATCCTGTTGCTTTCTACCCCTACCTTTTGTGCAAAATACTCTGAGATTTTCCGGACAGAAAAGCGATATAGAACTTTTTTTAAAAAAATAAACCATGCAGAGAAGTGATCTGTCTATCTCCAGTCAAAATTAACTGATTGATTCTGTTGAACAAGTTCACTTGATTTAGCAAACTATGATGACAAAGTTAATTTTCTACAGATTGTTTCCAGGGTGAGCAAAAGGACCACGTTCCTTAGTTGTTGAGGCAAATGCCTTGTGTGGGAAAATGTCTCATTAATCTGCTGTTATAGATACTCACCGAGGCTCATAACTCCCACTTTGTTGAACTGATTGCTGGTAAATAGTCAAGCATTTGATAGAAGCTAAGGCTAGGTGGTCTTTTAGTAGCTGGTATTCTATTTTAGGGATTTGGGGTGTGATACATACCAGAATCAGGAAGTAAACTCTACAATGGAAAAAGGGGCAGAGAAACAAACATAAAAAGGGGGGGGTTAATTTCAAGAGAGAATGTTAGGTAGAACAATGTACAAACACCCTTGTAAAACTGCCTACTTAATTGGCTAGCAGAGTAATTGAAAAAAGAGGACCTTTCTAGTTCTCTCCAAGGTAGGGAGAAATTCTCTGACATTTTCCAACAAAACCGTGTTTTTCCTCCTTCATTTTTCACCCTTTTCACCCTTATCTGCAAGAGGTGGTTGTTCTAATAATCTGATTGCTATTCTGCATCCTTCACAATACACTGGGAATGATGTTGTAACATTGTGAAAGGGGATGGGTGAATTCCATCACCCTTTCAACCTAAACAAATATAATCCGTCACCAAGGGTTGAGGTATCATCAATATGCTGATGATATCTTTTTTTTTTTGCCCAAGATGGCGGCGACCATGGACGGCAGTTGGTGAGCTCCACGTTAAGCCATTACAATGGGTGACCAAGGGGCTCACTGGGACCCAGCCGAGGTGCATACTCAGAGGGGGAGTACCAAAACAACAGTCTAGCACCGTTTTGCGGTGTGAAGCCTTGCCTTCCCCCCTCCGCAGCAGCGTCAACGGCTGCTAAGGCCTGGTCTCCCGCTGATCAGCTGGCTCCAGAAACATCCATCAAACTCCGTTACCAGCCTCAATCGACTCCTGCTGCCTTATACATGGGGCCAGATCAACTTCAGTCGAGGTGCATACTCGGAGGGGGGGGAGCAAAAAAAAACAAACAGCAGACCCAACTACGAAACGCCTTTACCAGCCTCAATCGACTCCTGCTGCCTTAAACATGGGGCCAGATCAACTTCAGTCGAGGAGCATACTCGGAGGGGGGGGGAGCAAAAACAGCAGGCTAGCACCGTTTTGCGGTGTGAAGCCTTGCCTCCCCCTCTGGAGCAGAGCAGCGGTGGCAGTAACGGCAACAATGACCGGGTCTACCGCAGATCAGCTGGCACCAGAATCAACTCTGAAACGCCTCCACCAGCCTCAATCCATTCCTGCTGCCTTATACATGGGTCTAGATCAACTTCGGCCGATGTGCATACTCGGAGGGGAAGAGCAAAAACAGCAGGCTAGCACCGTTTTGCGGTGTGAAGCCTTGCCTCCCCCCTCCGGAGCAGAGGAGCGGTGGCGGCAACGGCAGGAATGACCGGGTCTACTGCTGATCAGCTGGCCCCAGAATCAAGTAACAAACGCCGTTCAAGCCTCAATCGATCCCCGCTGCCTTACATACGGACTAGAACAACTTCACCCGACGTACATACTCGGAGGGGGAGAGCAAAAACAACTGACTGGCAAAACAACTGACTGTGTAGCCTTGCCTCCCCCCTCCGGAGCTCGGCGGCAACGGCAACAATGGCAGCAATTGACTGGGTCTAATACCTATTACCTAATCAATACCTAATTTTAATTAATATTGAGTCCCTTATTACTTTAACATCTTACTAACATCTTCCCCATTTGTAAATAATGGCTTACACGGACATGTCTATTAGCTACGAAGTCACTCTTTAATCAATGACTCGTCTCAAGTACTCCATCACTGCCTTATTCGCCCTTAGGGGTTCCCCCTCCTCCTGGATGCGACCCGCCTCACTTACCAATCTACCTCTTGATGAAGGGCCCAATTGTTGGGACCCAGAGAGATGGCTGGGCAGGGATAGGGGCCTCGGTTACAAACCTAATAAGAGGTCCCTGGTTAATTTTCTAGCTAAATTTTTTATGGGGTTAGGGAGAGGGGAGGGTTTAGAGTTTCGGTCAGATACCGGGAGGTGTCCACCAACCGCTACTCAGGCCAGGCCTGAGATTGATCACGCTGAGAGGGAGCTTAGACTAGCTACCCTCGGGGCCCCGAAGCGGAGTTTGGGATTACCTATTCCAACGACGGTAGGGAATGGCAGTAGGTGTCCGAACAGAGGACCGCATCAACATCCGGGAGTGCGTCCCCGCTATCTTCAAGCGGTGATGCACTCCGACCCTCTGGTTTCGGCCCGTGGTACCGGGAGCGAAGATAATCAACCACCTGAGCTCAGGCTTGTATATCTTAATGCCAGATCCATAGTCAATAAAGCTCCTCTCATCCGAGATTTGGTTGAGAGTGAACATGCGGATCTGGCCTGCATTACGGAAACCTGGTTAGGACCTGAGGGTGGTGTCCCTTTGGTAGATCTTTGCCCACCAGGTTTCCGGGTGCTACACAGGCCTCGGGCTCAGGGAAGAGGCGGGGGAGTGGCGGTAGCGGTGAGGGAGAACCTGTATCCGCGAGAGGCCACTGTTGTCCAAATAGCCGGGTGTGAGTCTCTCCTCCTTAGATGTGGCCCTAAGGCTCAGTTGGGCTTGCTGCTAGTGTACCTTTCACCTAGTCGCGTAGCAGCAGCCCTGCCCGAGCTTCTTGTCATCCTCTCGGGACTGGTGGTTGAGTTCCCCAAAATTATGATCTTGGGTGACTTCAACTTACCATCCCTGGGGAGATCATCTGAGTTGGCTCGGGAGTTCATGGCTTCCATGACGGCCATGGACCTGACGCAGATAATCCAGGGCCCAACTCATGTAGGAGGACACATGCTCGATTTGATTTTCCTATCTGGACAGTGGTTAGATGATCTGGGTGGGGGCTCTCCAATTGTTACGCCCCTGTCAAGGACAGATCATCATCTCCTGCGGCTGACCTTCCGCTTTGCCACTCCCCGTCGTGGGGTTACTGAACCAATGAAATGGTACCGCCCTAGGCGGCTTATGGACCCTGGGCAGTTCCAAACAGCGCTTGGCCCCCCACCTCCCTCCTTTGCTCATAGCTCGGCCAGTGCCATGGTGGAAGCCTGGGAAAAGGCAGCCACAGAAGCACTCGACCGAGTTGTACCCATGCGGCCCCTGACCCGTTGCAGATCCCAGTGGGCTCCATGGTTTTCTACGGAGCTCCGGGAGATGAAACGGCAGAGACGGGGCCTAGAGAGCTGTTGGAGATCCAGCTGAACCGAATCCGACCGATTGCGACTAAGGTCCTTTACGAGGTCTTATCTCGCGGCGCTAAGGAGGGCAAGGTCTAATTACTTTGCTGCCCTTATCGCGTCCGCAGATAATCGCCCGACCGCCCTGTTTAGGGTGACCCGCTCCCTCCTTAATCTAGTGGTGAAGGAGGATCCCTTGCAGGGTCGTGCTGAGGAATTTAGCCAACATCTGCTGGACAAAATCGCTCGGATCCGGACCAGTCTGGATTCCAACTGGGCAGAGTCTGACGATGAGAACATGGACAGTCTTGTTGATGTTATCTGGGAAGAGTTCGATCCTGTGACTCTGGACGAGGTAGAAAGGATCATGAGGAAGCTAAGCTCCACTACATCCTTATTGGACCCGTGCCCCTCCTGGCTGGTTTATTCGGCTCGGGATGGGACACGAGGCTGGATCCATGCAGTGGTAACTGCTTCATTGAAAGAGGGCAGTTTCCCCGCAGCCTTGAAAGAAGCGGTGGTGAGACCCCTCCTCAAAAAGCCTTCCCTGGACCCAGCTGTTTTAAACAACTTTCGCCCGGTCTCCAACCTTCGCTTTCTTGCGAAGGTTGTTGAGAGCGTAGTGGCGCATCAGCTTCCTCTGTTCCTAGAAGATACTGATTATCTAGACCCGTACCAATCGGGTTTCAGGCCCGGACACAGCACAGAGACGGCATTGGTCGCTCTGATGAATGATCTCTGGCGGGCTCGGGACAGGGGTCATTCCTCTGTCCTGGTCCTATTAGACCTCTCTGCGGCTTTTGATACCATCGACCATGGTATCTTACTTCAGCGTCTCAGGAGATTGGGAGTGGGAGGCACTGTTCTTCAATGGTTCTCCTCCTACCTTCTGGAACGTTCACAGTGGGTGTTGGCGGGTGACCAGAGATCGACCCCGAGGCCTCTCATTTATGGAGTTCCTCAGGGGTCGGTCCTCTCACCTCTCCTGTTTAACATCTATATGAAGCCGCTAGGTGAGATCATCCGTGGTTTTGGAGTGGGTTATCATCAGTATGCTGATGACACCCAGCTTTTCATCTCGACCCCAAACCACATCAGTGATGCCCTTGACGTGATGTCCCGTTGCCTGGAAGCGGTCCGGGAATGGATGGGGAGGAACAGGCTTCAACTCAACCCGGACAAGACTGAATGGCTGTACATACCGGCATGTCAGGATATTCAGAGTATTCCATCCCTTAATATTGGGGGCGAGTTACTGCCCCCCGTAGATAGGGCTCGCAATCTGGGTGTCCTCCTAGATTCACAGCTCTCCTTAGAAGATCACATAGGAGCTGTGACTAGGGGGGCTTTCACTCAAGTTCGTCTGGTGCGCCAGCTACGACCCTATCTGGACCTGGATGCCTTACGTACAGTCACCCATGCACTTGTGACCTCTCGTCTTGACTACTGCAACGCTCTTTACATGGGGCTGCCCTTGAGAATCACTCGGAAGCTTCAGCTGGTACAGAGTGCAGCTGCACGGACGCTTTTGGGGGCTCCCCGATACTCCCATATTACACCTCTGCTTCGTGAGCTGCACTGGCTTCCAGTTGCCTTCCGGGTGAAATTCAAGGTTCTAGTGATGACATACAAAGCCCTACATGGCATGGGTCCGGAATACCTACGGGAGCACCTACTGCCAGCGTCAACACCCCTCTGTCCTGTGCGCTCCCACAGAGAGGGCCTCCTCAGGGTGCCACCGGTCAGAGAATGCCGGCTGGTGACCCCCAGGGGGAGAGCATTCTCGGTGGGTGCGCCAATCCTCTGGAACCGCTTACCAGCCGAAATCCGGATGGCCCCCGACCTTCGCACCTTTCGGCGAGATTTAAAAACCTATCTATTCCAGCAAGCCGGCCTGGCCTGATAGATTTGGGGTTTTATTTGTAGATCTGGGGTTTTATTTGTTTTATTGTTGGTTTATTGTATACTTACTTTGCTCTGTACACCGCCCTGAGTCCTCCGGGAGAAGGGCGGTATATAAAACGAATAAATAAATAAATAAAATAAATAAATAAATCTGCCTCCAGAAGTGGTGAATGCTCCAACACTGGAAGTTTTTAAGAAGAGACTGGACAGCCATTTGTCTGAAATGGTATAGGGTTTCCTGCCTGAGCAGGGGGTTGGACTAGATGACCTCCAAGGTCCCTTCCAACTTATTATTATAATCAGGTCTACATCTCCACACACAGTGATCCGAGTGAGGCGGTCTCTGCCTCCGCGCAATGGCTGGATGCTGTAGGGATCTGAATGGGAGACAATAGTCTTTGATTGAACCCTGGCTTGGTTGCATGGAGCCTCAGGATCCAAATGTTTGTCATCCTTAGTTGTGGATGGGGTTGCACTACCCATTCAGACCCAATTTGCAACCTAGGGGTTCTCTTGGACTCACGTCTCCTGCTCAAAGACAGTAGGAGAGCATTTGCACAGCTCTGGTTTGTACAACCGCTGTGACCTTTCCTGGATCATGAATTCCCGCACTCAGTTACTCAAGCTCCGCGAACTTCATTGGCTCCCAGTTTGCTTCCAAGTGCAGTTCAAAGTGTCGATTATGACCTTTAAAGCCCTTAATGGCATAGGTCCAGGCTACCTGATGAACCATCTCATCCCACTAGGACAGGTTTGTACCACTCATGTTGGCAGACAGGGCCTACTTTGGATCTCGGCGGTCAAAGAACTCCAACTTGGAAAAGAAAAGCCTTTTCTCCTGCAGCACCTACCCTTTGGACCATCTTACCCACATAGTGGGTGAGCCTTGGTGGAGCAGTGGGCTAATGCCTCCTTAAGTAACACCAGCTGCCTGCAATTAGTGCAGGTTCGCATCCCACCAGGCTCAAGGTTGACTCAGCCTTCCATCCTTCCGCGGTAGGTAAAATGAGGACCCAGATTGTTGGGGGCAATTAAGCTGACTTTGTAATAATGCCGCTTGGGGTGTGTGTGAAAGCCCTAATAAGCAGGCATATACATAGAATGAAGGCTACTGCTAAGCTTGTAAGCCGCCCTGAGTCTTCGGAGAAGAGCGGGATATAAATGGAATAATTAAAAAAAAATAGTTGGACCATAAGAAAGGCTGAGTGCCAAAGAATTGAGGCCTTTGAACTCTGGTGCTGGAGAAGACTCCTGCGAGTCCCTTGGACTGCAAGGTGATCAAACCAGTCAGTCCTAGAGGAGATCAACCCTGACTGCTCTTTAGAAGGCCAGATCCTGAAGCTAAAACTCAAATACTTTGGCCACCTAATGAGAAGGAAGGACTCACTGGAGAAAGGCTCTTTGGGCTCTGCTGGGAAAGATGGAGGGCAAGAGAAGAAGGGGACGACAGAGAATGCGGTGGCTGGATGGAGTCACTGAAGCAGTAGGCGTGAGCTTAAATGGACTCCAGAAGATGGTAGAGGACAGGAAGGCCTGGAGGAACGTTGTCCATGGGGTTGCGATGGGTCAGACATGACTTCGCAACTAACAACAACAACAACCCACTAAAATAAGATCCTACCCTACCCTCCTATCCTTCCGCAAGAGCCGAAAGACATGGCTCTGTCATTTGGCCTGGGGACCAAACAGGGGAATTCCACCTTGCAGGTGGCTGCTGGATTTATTTATTTATTTATTTGATTTGTATACCGCCCTTCTCCCTAAGGACTCAGGGCAGTGAACAGTGACATAAATGTCAAAATGCACAAATACAGAAAATTGAAAATAAATTAAGCCCTACTGCCCAAATGTAGAAGATAAATTAAAACCACAATTAAAATTAAACCCCTCAGACCAGACCGGATTCCTTAAATAGATATGTTTTTAGATCGCGTCGGAAGGAGCAAAGGTCGGGAGCCATCCGGAGCTCAACCGGTAAATGGTTCCATAGGTCAGGCGCGCCCACAGAGAACGCTCTCCCCCTGGGAGCCACCAAGCGGCATTCTCCGAACGGTGGCACCCTTAGGAGGCCCTCTCTGTGGGAGCGTACCGGGCGGAGGGAAGTTGATGCCGGCAGCAGGTGATTCCCAAGGTACTCCGGACCGATGCCATGTAGGGCTTTGAAAACCATTACAAGCACCTTGAATCTCACCCGGAGGATAACTGGGAGCCAATGCAGCTCACGGAGTAGAGGTGTAACATGGGAGTATCGGGAGGCTCCCAATACGACTCTCGCAGCTGCATTCTGTACCAGTTGGAGCCTCCGAGTGGTCCTCAAGGGCAGCCCCATGTATAGAGCATTGCAGTAATCTAAACGAGAGGTCACGAGCGCATGAGTGACTGTACGCAGGGCATCCCGGTCCAGATAGGGCCGTAATTGGCGCACCAGGCGAACCTGGGCAAAGGCTCCCCTAGTCACAGCTATTATGTGGTCTTCCAAAGAAAGCTGTGAGGCTAGGAGGACTCCCAAGTTACGGGCCCTATCTACGGGGGGTAATAACGTACCCCCTATAGAAAGAGATGGAATGTTCTGAATATGCCGAGATGCCGGTACGTAAAGCCACTCAGTCTTGTCAGGGTTGAGTTGAAGCCTGTTCTTCCCCATCCAGACCCGAACTGCTTCCAGGCAACGGGACATCACATCGAGGGCATCACTGAGGTGGTTTGGGGTCGAAATAAAAAGCTGGGTATCATCAGCGTATTGATGATACCCAACTCCAAAACCACGAATGATCTCTCCCAGCGGTTTCATGTAGATGTTGAACAGGAGAGGCGAGAGGACCGACCCCTGAGGAACTCCACAATTCAGAGGTCTCGAGCTCGACCTCTGCCCCCCTGTCAATACCGATTGCGAACGTCCCATGAGATAGGAGAACCACTAAAGAACCGTGCCTCCCACTCCCAATCCTCTGAGACGCTGCAGCAAGATACCATGGTCGATGGTATCGAAAGCCGCTGAGAGATCTAGTAGGACTAGGACAGAGGAACAACCTCTGTCCCGAGCTCTCCAGAGATCATTTACCAGAGCGACCAATGCCGTCTCCGTGCTGTGTCCGGACCTGAAACCCGATTGGTACGGGTCCAGATAGTCAGTTTCTTCCAGAACCGAAGGGAGCTGATGCGCCACCACACTCTCAACAACCTTGGCAAGGAAGCGAAGGTTGGAGACCGGACGAAAGTTGTTGATTGACGGCAGACGCCCCCCCCCCAACTTGCTCTCTGCTCTCCAGCAGTCCATCTTTTTGTTATCATATTGCTATATTCCTGTTCTGCTCTTTTTCATTGTTTATTTTATTGTTCCATTATTTTACTTCTGTTCACACTCTTTTCATTTCTTCCTTCTTATTGTTGTAAGCCACCTAGAGTAGCTCCATGGGGAGATAGGCGGCAAATAAAATTAACAAATAAATAATAAATAAAATGATTTCCTTTTATTCTGTCATTGATTTTGCTGCCTATGGCAAATGTGCAATGTTCTCTAACAATCTCTAGAAGACATAAGTTCCCCACTTGTGGAAATTTCTTATGCGTTACTGAAGTCTACAAATTCATCTACTGATCTTCACATTACATATTACTAATGTGGAGCTGGGCTAGAAGACTCCAAATTAAGTACCACCTTCATTGTTTATATAACCTTTTGCAACATCCATTTTAATTATTTCTGGAAGCAAGCAGGCCAATATCTAACATAACCTCTATTTATTTTAGTAGCTTTATTCAGCTTGAACTTGCAGATCCATTGGCTTAGATTATAGATTTTTCTTGTACTGCATCACAACTAATAGGATGGATTTGTGAGTAGGAAGTTCGGAGGAAATGCTTAGCAGCAATGCTTTGGCAGGATGTTAGCCGCAGAGCAGCCCACTTTAGAGGAACCAGATGCTCTGAGAGTGGGAAGAGAGGAAGGAATTATGGAAATGAGGGATATGAGAAGGCAAGAGAGTCATTGGCAGCACAAAATGAGAGGAAGGAGTGCCACTCTAAGGAAACGTAAAAGAGAAAAACTAAGACAGGGAATGGAAGGTGAGAAAGTGCAGTTAAGTGAAAAGGATCAAAGGAAATAGAGGAGCAAAGAGAAAGAGCAAATATATATCATCATGCATCATATTGTTTACTCTGTATTCCTGAATGAGAACAATTTATGTCAAGTAGTGAGCTAGAGTGGTGGTTCTCAGCCTTTGGTTCACCATGGACCTCATTTTGTGGCCATGGACCATGGCCAAAAACTACCAAGACCTAATTCAAGATTTAAATCATAAAATTTCTTCAAGCCTTCGCAGACAGACCCCTGTGATGACATCGTGGCCTCCCAGGGATCCACAGACCACAGGCTGACAACCACTGAGCTATAGCATTTATGCTTTCTTTGTATAATCAGAGCTGCTGCAGTAAAAAAAAATATCTGCACATATACAATAAGCTGTTGCAGGTTTATTGTGCAGAGAACAGCAACAAAGATAATTAGGGGACTGGAGCCTAAAACATATAAAGAATGGTTGCTGTAATTGGATATGTTGAGTTTAATGAAAAGAAGGACTATAGGTGACATTAATAGCAGGGCTTCAACATTTGAGGGGCTGCCTCAAAGAAGATGGGGGTCAACCTATTCTCCAAAGCACCTGAAAGCAGGACAAGAAGCAACGGATGGAAACTAATCAAGGAGAGAAGCAACCCAGAACTAAGGAGAATTTTCCTGAGAGTTAGAACAATTAATCAGTGGAACAACTTGCCTCCAGAAGTTGTGAATGCTCCCAAACTGGAAGTTTTTAAGAAGAGATTGGATAGCCATTTGTCTGAAATGGTATAGGGCTTCCTGCCTGAGCAGATGGTTGGACTAGGTCCCTTTCAACTTTGTTATTCTGTTTGGAGATAAATACTTTTGCATAGTGACAAAGATTTTATATTCCACTTATAAAATCCAACAAGGATGACATAACAGACAAAAACATTCAATTTAATCTTTCAGTGTTAAATAGTTAAGCATTTCAAAAATTAATGGTATTTAGCATACATGATATATAAGGAGGGTATATGTCTTCTTCAGCTCTAAATGTTTCATATCGTAAGTGTTGCTTATAACCATAGCCACAAGCTATTGAAAAGTTGTTATAAACAGAACTTTTAAACTCACATTGAATAGCAATGACATAACCATTTCACACATAACGACTTGGGAAAAAATGGAAAGCTCTAAAATTGCCTGATTGTGCTTTTAAACTGCAGATTGTAATCTTATATACAATCATGTCAGTGAAAGTGCCACTGAACTCATGTGAAGAGTCAAAGAAGACAGAGAAGTTGCTTGAAAGGAAGAGGAAAAAAATGTAGTTTTTTTAAAAAAAAGTACAGTAGAGGTGTAAAACACAACACAACACAAATGAATGGATATATGGTTCCGAACAGTCCTGTTAAATGCAGCCTCAACCCCCAGGAAAAAAATTGCTTATAAACCTGATCACAGTTTTATGTCACATTTACAAGAACAGCTGTAGCCCTCTAGATGCATTTGTTGAAAAATGCATTTTCTGTCACCCAATGAAGTGAGTGGAGTTTCTGTAGCATACTGTAGTCTATGACTGCCACTTGATGGCATGAAGAAGAATAGAATCCTGTTACCTGAAGTGTTAGTTCTAATCTTTCTTCCCCAAACCATACAAAATTAAATATATCCATCTATGATTCCTTTAAGAAGTTGCAGAATTTTATTAACTCACATTTGTTTTTGTTTTTTAATCATACAAAGTATTTGGATTTAGACATCTTTGCCATGTAAAAAACAAACCAAAGTGATATGTAAAAAAGGTTTGTATCAGTATTTGCATTCTCTGTCTCTGTCTCTCTGTCTCTCTGTCTGTCTGTCTCTCTCTCTCTCTCTCTCTCACACACACACACACACATACACACACACGGTTAGATAACATGTCCTCTTTTCTCAGGAAACATTTAGATCATTAAAGCAATCTAGGAAGATATTGGAATTATCATTGTCATCATCATCAACAACAACATCATGTTATGACTGATGAACACTAGATAATTGAGAAAGTCAGACAATTCCAAAAATAAATAAATATGCTTCACTGATTATAGAAAAGTCTTCAATTGTATTAACCATATCAAGTCATGGAAAGTCTTTAGGAAAGTGGGAATACCAGAACTCCTCCTTGTCCTCATGAAAAACCTATGTATTAGACAGAAAACCACAATCTGGGAGAATATGGTAAAATAGACTCTAAACGCTCTCCGTTATTTACAGTATTCGACTAACAGACTGAATATACATTTAGGGAAGCAAGATTTGAAGATCAGCATTGCTTTAAAATTTTGAGGAAGAAACATTAATATACTGTGCTTTGCTGATAACATTCCTCTGATAGCTAAAAATGCAAATAATCATCTTTGTTGCTCTCCTCTGCACTCTTTCCAGATTTTCAACATCTTTTTTTATGTTGTGGTGACCAAAACTGGATGCTTTATTCCAAATGTGGCCATACTAAGACTTTGTAAATATATGATCCATCAAAACTTCTGGAAGTATTGGCATTGGCACTGATGATCACTGACTTCAAAATAACAGATACAACTTGGTAATCAAAGCCCTGCTTCTTTTTAATGTGTCACATGCATTGCATGCGTGTCAAAGGGAGCATAGCTTCTGTTGTCTGGGCAACATGGTGACTCAGCAGTTAAAACGCTGGGCTTGTTGGCTGGAAAGCCGGCAGCCCAGGTTCGAGACCCAAAAACCACATGCCTGCCTCCTGCCAACCTAGCAGTTTGAAAGGATGCAAATGCAAGTAGATAAATAGGTACCACTTAAGTGGGAAGTTAGCAGCGCTCCGCAACGTCATGCTGGCCACAGGATGGTGGAAATATTTTCAGACCGTGCTGAATGAATGACCTTAAAACAGAGATGAGCACAGCCCCCTATAGTCAGCAATGATTAGTGGAGTAAAATCCACAGGGATTCCTTTGCTTTCTATTGTCTGGTAATAACCACCATTTTGAAGCCAGTGACTATTGCTGCAAATTCCCCTAATTGTGTTTATATGGAACTTAAATGTTCCATAGTAACAGCTGGAAAACAGCTGGAACTGAAACAAGCTTCTTGATCTGTAGTGTATTGTCCTGGCAAGAACAGAAGCAGTGAATACAAGGTCAGACTGAACTCTTGTGTAAACATAGAACAGATGTCTACAGGTTGCAAAGATGACAGCCAAGATCTCAAAACCAAAGATCCTCGGAAAAAGTAGATAGAAAACTCTTACTGTAGCACTTAAACCCTGGGTTGGACAGACATTTGGAATTTGATCTTGTGCTCTTCATTAGGTTTATGTTTTGTACATTATATGAATTATTTCTTTGACTGCAATAAAGCAATTTATCAAAGTCTATGAGGCCTCTGTTGTTACAACATGCAGGAATGAGTTTTTGGAGTCTTATTTATTACCAGATCTGACAAAGTTAATTGAGATAATGGTCTACTATAAGGAATGCTTCTAATCACACACAAACTTTGCAAGAGGACAATATTTTTTTTAAAAAAAATCAGCACTAAAATTCCTATAAAATAAATAATAGAGATTACAGTACTTTTTTGCAAACAGCTGCAAAAAGTTGCCCAAAGGAAAGCAACAGGAGAACATGCAAGAATAAGAATACATTAAAAGCAGTAGTAAACAATGCTGTATATGCTTTACTGGTGTTCACATCCATTGTATCGCTCTCTCACTTAATCAGTTCCAGACGGGCAACAGGGATGGAAATGATTGCCATTTTATTGTCTAGTGTACTAAGACATCATGGCTTGGAAGAATATTATTTAAAAATAAATCAGTTATGCAGCACCAGAATGCTTAAAATAACTGAAACAAAACATTCCATTTTGTCCCCAAGTTAGTACAAAAGTCTGGAACATGGGATGCTTTTGTTCTGAACTCAAAAATATGAAATCTGTAATTTCTAATTTACATCCAAAACTTATTCATGGTTAAATGTCTAACAGTTCATTTCTCTATCTGTGGCAGCTTTTAGTAATCTGGAATGTTCTTTGCCACCCTGACCTGATCTGAGCAGAATGAGAGCAAGTTTTACATATTTCCAACATCGTTAACAGAAGCATTTTTTTTTAAAAAAATCACTAAATGCTTTTTACTGCAATATTTTTTTTACCATTTTACTTATTTTTTATTATTCATTTTTTAATCTTTATAGTGAAAAAAAAATCTAAGTTATTAAAAAAAATAAGTTTACTTCTATTAAGAGCCTTGGTGGAGCAGTGGGCTAATGCCTCCTTAAGTAACACCAGCTGCCTGCAATTAGTGCAGGTTCGCGTCCCACCAGGCTCAAGGTTGACTCAGCCTTCCATCCTTCCGAGGTAGGTAAAATGAGGACCCAGATTGTTGGGGGCAATTAAGCTGACTTTGTAATAATGCCGCTTGGGGTGTGTGTGAAAGCCCTAATAAGCAGGCATATACACAGAATGAAGGCTACTGCTAAGCTTGTAAGCCGCCCTGAGTCTTCGGAGAAGGGCGGGATATAAATGGAATTAAAATAAATAAAATAAATAAATAAACTGCATAGTGCAGCTACTGGATTTGAAGTGACACTGCACTTTTAAACTTGTACTCCCTACGAAAATGAACGTACTTGGTAATTCTTTAAGATGTGCTAAAGTAATTTAAACTGTGCTACAGTAGTTGCCATTTTAAGCATCTTCCGTTTTTGTAAAAAGGTGAACCCTATAAAACCAAATTAAAATATTTATATACTTTCATAAAGATATGTATTCTATATATATGCAAATAATAAAAATACATTCATCATCATCATCATCATCATTCCATGGCCCCATCGAACCATGTTAAATAGGACGGTCAGATCCGGGCGATCTCTAAGTGACCCAAAGCCATGCAGTCATCTAGTGGCCATCCGGATTTTGGCAGCCCTCGTGTATGAAAAGCAAAAGCAGGTCTCTATTAAAACCTAAGGGGAGAGGAGAAAGTAAGGCGAAGAGGAAGGCAGAAGGACAACTGATGACCTTATTGAGGTTTTACCCGCCTAGCTTAAGGAACCGCGCGCATCCCACTCTCCCCGCTAGAACTAGCAACCTGTCGTCCGCCTTCGCTCTAGGTGACGTCAAACAGCGCGATTCAAAAAAAACAAAAAAACCCACCACAACCCTCTGAATTGCGGCAGTTGCGTAACGAGAGCTCCCTCGTCTCACTCTAGCTCGGGAAGCCTCTCCTCCGCGCTTCCCTGGCAAAATACGGAGTTTTCGTAAGCGGGGGCGACTCTTTCTCCCACACACCCGGCCCTTCTCAGTCGGCAATCTTGCCTTCCGATCAACATGGCGGGCTCCGTTTCCGAAGCGCAGTGAAAGGGGAAAGGGTGGGGGAAGCGCGGACGGAGGAGGTCTGCCCCGAGTCGCGGGCGAGGCAAGCGAGAGGAACCGCCGCAGTCTGGCTGTTCCAACTGACGGGTCCTCCCTCCCCGCCGGTGGGGAAGCTATGAGGGGAGGCGGCAGGAGCTCGCCGGGGCTGCTGCTGCTGCTGCCACGTCTCGCCTCTCCCTTCGCTGTTTGGACCAGCGTGGGACTGCTTGGACCCGCGCGCTAAAATCCCCGCCACGGCCGCCTCCGCTCCGCTCCGGGCAGGGAGCGCCTAGTCAGGCCCTCCTCAGTCTGCGGAGGAGCGAGCGAGGCGCTTGAGGGAATCTCCCGCCGGCGCTAGTCCTGAGGCGGTTGGGACGGAGCGCCGTCGCTCTGCTCGGGCGCTTTTGGCGGGACGGGGAAGAAGCGGCACGCGCAGATTGAAGTTCTTTCTCTCTCTCTCTCTCTTTAGCGGGAGGGGGGGGGAAGAGAGAGAGAAGGATAAGATAAGGGAGGGGGCGAAGCGTTAAAACCACCGCTCCACAGTGGCCGCCTCCGGACTAGCGAGGAGGTTGCCTGAGGTAGCGGCGGGCGAGGGAGGCGGAGGCGAGCTGGGCAGAGCGGAGCCGAGCAAGGAGAGGATGGCAGGCAGCCCCACCAGAGCCGGCTGACGGGAAGAGAGAGAGACCGAGAAAGAGAGAGAGAGAGAGAGAAAGGAGGAAGGGAGAGAGCCATGGCGCTGCCCAAGCCGCCGCCTTCCGCCGCAGCTGCTGCTGCCGCCGCCGCCTCGGAACTCCTGCCTGCGGTGGGCGACAAACGCCTCACGCTGGGCTGCGACGTAAAAGAGGAAAGCGCGGATCCCCCTTCGGCGGAGGCGATGAGATCCCAGCCGCCGGAAGAGGGGATGGCAGCTGAGGAGGAGGAGGAGGAAGAAGAAGAAGAAGAGGGGAAACTCGGAGTGGGAGAAGGCGAGGAACTGGCTCCTCACCTGCCTGAATCGAGGTCGGCTTCTGGGGTAAGGATCGACCGCTGCTTGCCTGCTCCAGGAAGGGACCGTTAATAGGAGGCTTCCCTCTTTCGGAGATGCCGCCTTGTCCCAAGGGGACTGCATGCAAAAGATACATTATTTGATGGGGGTGGTGGGGGTGGTTTGCCCTGTTTAAGGGCAGTTGGGGTTTTCCGGATTGAAGCTAAAAGTGTCTTTATTAAACCTTACCATGAATCGAGTAAGGTTGGTGGAGCAGTGGGCTAATGCCTCCTTAAGTAATTAATTACTTTTTAATAATTTTTAATTTTTGTATCTTGTTTTTATTATGTATTGCCCTGTTCACCGCCCTGAGTCCTTCGGGAGAAGGGCGGTATACAAATTAAATTAATAATAATAATAATAATAATAATAATAATAATAATAATAATAATAATAATAAGTAACACCAGCTGCCTGCAATTAGTGCAGGTTCGCATCCCACCAGGCTCAAGGTTGACTCAGCCTTCCATCCTTCCGAGGTAGGTAAAATGAGGACCCAGATTGTTGGGGGCAATAAGCTGACTTTGTAAAAATGCCGCTTGGGGGGGGGGGCGAAAGCCCTAATAAGCAGGCATATACATAGAATGAAGGCTACTGCTAAGCACATTGGTTTGTGCTTAAATTGTAAGCCTTGGACTGAGTCTTGTATAAATGGGATTAAAAAAAAACATACCGTATTCACCCATAAAGTGGCTCTAATGCAGGGAGGGGAATGGGTTATTTGCCGACAAATGGACGGGGCCAAGTTGGGTCTTCTGCTTGGCAGAGAGTTCAGTTCTTAGATTTGGATCTACTGGTCTGGCCTTAGTTTTCTAGTCCCTTCAAGCTGTCATTAGAAACTTAAGTTTCCAATCTAAGCAGAAAAGGCAAAGCAACTCAAGATGGTTTTTGTTTTTGTTTTTTTCGTTTTTTTAAATTTGTGGATTAGGCTAAATTGAGTACCTTTTGTGATATTTATGTGGATTTTTATTATTTTTTTTCTCCCATGAATAAATATCAAGGAAAAGTAATCTTGGAAGGGTTGAAGCAGGAAGTAAGTTGCAGGAACAACTTCAAAAACCTAGTTGCCAAAACTGCTAAACGAGTGTTGGGTATTAAATTTAACGGGCGCCCTGTTTATTTCTTATGCAGAGCACACAGTGATTCCCATCACTTCTCCAGCAAACAAATGTAGTCTGATTCCGCAAGTTTATCTAAATTCATTTATAGTACCAAACTTAGAGGACTGCTATAAAAGAAATGTTTGCATAAATAACTTATAATTTATGTCTTCTTTTTGCAATCTGGTGTCTTCCAGATTTGTGAGTTGAGTACTATCATCTGCCAGTCACCATGGAGAGTATCAGGCTAGTGATAGCTCCCTAATATTATGGTGTTAAGGATCAGTTTATAATATTCACAGTGCTTCCTTCAGAATTAATCTAGCCCATTAACAAATCATTGTCCTTTCTGAGCTTGCTTTTTGTTGTTTTAATGCAGAGGGCAGGAGGTTATGCAAGAGTAAGAAACTATCATATGGAACTACTGTGTGTTGCATCATGTATTAGCCTGATACCAGTAGTATATTTGTTTATGTCCCATGGGAAGATGCCTGCCTGCCATGAAAACAGCAGGGGAATTACTGTTCTTAAAAAAACGTTACATAGGCTGTTATTTTCCACCATAGTCACTTGTTCTGATTTCTAGCCCCCGCTTTCTCAATAAAGTCAGATAAAACAGTTCTAATTAGCTGAAGGTATGCGGAATAACATTACCAAAGTACTGTTACATTTGAAACTATAGAAAGCACTTGTGATTTTTTTCTGAACTACCAGGATAAAAGCAAAGAATATAAATCAGCAAATAATACAAATTTAAAAATACCTGCATTTTAAAAAATAATTTCTCCAAGTCAACCAGTCTCTTGCCCAACTACCTGCTTTCTTACAAAAGTTGCCTAGTTACAGCTACAGCACAAATAGAAAATTGGAGGAATGCATTATTAATTCCTGCCTATTTCCGCTTCCATCTAATTTATTCTGAGAAGAAGTAGGAAGTATTGAAAGTATCAGTGAGGCAACTGTTCAGCAGTACCTCAATATAAGTGTCTGCTGTTCACTGAGGCTTGGATTTAGAAATGCATTTTTCCTGCTTACAGGATTCGCAGTGGTATTTTTGCTTGGAAAGTATCAACAAGCCACTGTCTTATTTTGAAAAGGAATAGAGCTCTGGGGTACTTTGCTTCATCTGCACAACGGCTGCTCTGACACCAAGCATCTGTGCTACCTTTCAAAAGCTATATTTCACCATAGCCAGAAAATGGTTAATAAAATTAAGGACTATAGTAAGAAATATTTGCGAAAAGCAAGCCAGGCAGTTTTCTTATAACTGATGGATGTAGGGACAAGTTGTATTTTGACACTTACCATATCAGGACAAGATAGTTACAAACACATATGCTATACATCTGTATTTAAAATACTTTAATTTAACTGATATAATTAAATTAATCTTATCATATAACTTTAATTTCTCAGCTATATTTTCTCCCTCAGATTAATGTAAATGTTTAATTTTTATGTGATTAGATTTTAAGAGTAACTTTTGCAAAAAGGAATGATGGATTAGAACTGTTTGCTTATGAATTAAACTGATAATCTACAAATCTCTATTAGTTATGATGTAGAACAGTGGTGGCGAACCTATGGCACGGGTGCCAGAGGCGGCACTCAGAGCCCTCCCTGTGGGCACCCGCGCCATACCTCAGAGGTGGCAACTGTCCCTCTTCAACCAGCCGCCCCCCACAGGTGTCCCCACGAGCGACATTGAGGTGACCAAACCCACCTTGGTCACACCCACCCAATCTTCCATGACCTCCACAGCCACACCCACCGAGTGGGCCATGCCCACCTGGCACCCAGCGATAAATAAGTGGGTTTTAGGTTGCAGTTTGGGCACTCGGTCTCTAAAAGGTTCGCCATCACTGATGTAGAAGATCCATTGGACATTAATGACATCCCTGCCACATTTTAATGCACACTGTCTTTATTATGGTATACAAAAGAAGCAGAAAGGGAACAGAAGCCTATGTATTCAATACTATCAGATATATTAGACTTGTTCCTTTAGTACTACCATGTACTAAAGGAACAAGTCTAATATATCCTGTAGTATGGCTTCAAAAACCTAAATTTAGGGCACAAAGAAAGAGAGAAACAGAGAAACAATGAAGGGTCGGTAATGTACAAGGAATATTGCCACAGATGGAAGGAAGAAAGGTACTTGTTACACAAAACCTGTTACTGTTTTTAAAAGACTGCATAAGCATCTCCATAATGGAAAAAATACTCATCCTAAATCCAATGTTAAATGATTAAAAAACCTCTAATAATATGAAATGATCTGAAGTAGAGATCTTTGTTAACAATGTCGTAGTCACTCATATTCAATTCATTGCGCTGAATATTACAGACATAGCATAACGGAAAAAGCCTTCAATCATCAGTAGCTTAATATGGTGCTATATTGCTAAGAACAAGTGTCCTTATAACAGATGGAAGGTGGAAAAGCATTTTGAACATGGCAACAGCTGCATGATGTATTTGCAAACTGTATTTGCCAGTTCTAACTATCACAGAAATAAAAGGGGGGGGAACTGTATATCTTAATGGCTAAATTAGTTCATGTGAGGTTGAATATTTAAAACAACTATCTTCCTTTTTTCTGGATTTGTTTGTGAGCTTCTTTCTACTTTAGGCCTGTCTCCCAGAAAAATACTCAGTTTGCTGTCTGGAAAGGCAGCAGAGGAAGCAAATCACTAGTTATTCTTTCATCAAATACTGAACATCCTCAGATGAACTAATATTTCTAACTAATACTGATCCAATTATGCTGTGTTTAGAAAATTCTTGAATTTAAAAGTGTAGACAAAAGTATAGATTTTCTGATTTCTGTCTTTTTCTTATTTTATATTACTTTTTATTAAGTTTATATTCCTTGTTAAAACTTTTAGTAACGTTAAAATATAATTCATGTTGAGATAATACGGTTGACTTATAACTAATTCATTGACAAAGTTAGATGCACCATTCCAAATTTCAGTATCAAAATCAAATATCAGAAGCTAATATAAACCAATAAACCTAAAATACACGTAAGAAAGAACATTCTTTGAATGTGGTCAATCTAAAATTCTAAGGGCCAGCTTTGAAAAGACATGAAGTCCAGTTCATGTGAGATATTTGTTACACTACATTATCTATTTTTTCCATATTCTTTTGGTAGTCACTATTGATATAGCTGAAACAGATGCAGAATTACATATGTGGTATTTCATTTACAGTTCTTGCTTCAGTATCATGGGATTTGAACAATTTCAGATAGATGCTTATCACCATACAAGCACATTTGATTAGAACACTTTCTAGTTAGTAAACTATAGGCCAGATCTAAGAGACTGGAATGGGAGGTTTATTCTAAATCATTGTTATTCCAGCACTCCTTCAGGGAATTTATTTATTTATTTATTTTTATTCCATTTATATCCCGCCCTTCTCCGAAGACTCAGGGCGGCTTACAAGCTTAGCAGTAGCCTTCATTCTATGTATATGCCTGCTTATTAGGGCTTTCACACACACACCCCAAGCGGCATTATTACAAAGTCAGCTTAATTGCCCCCAACAATCTGGGTCCTCCTTTTACCTACCTCGGAAGGATGGAAGGCTGAGTCAACCTTGAGCCTGGTGGGACTCGAACCTGCACTAATTGCAGGCAGCTGGTGTTACTTAAGGAGGCATTAGTCCACTGCTCCACCAAGGCTCATTTAGAGGTATCCAGTATGAAAAATGGGTGAAAGAAAGGGGTCCCATCAAAGCTGATAGTACTGTTCCATCATTAACATTATGAAGAATGTTAAGCTCTGTTTTCACTAAGAAAGCCAGGTGATTTCATTTAGAGAATGTTAAGTTTGAAGGAAAATGTGCCTATTGGTGAGGAAAGATAATAAATTAGCAGACAGAAATATTTCCTTTTCACTACAGCAGGGAAATGTCTTTTGATAGGAATGCAATTAACAGTTTTGACAGGGTGGTTCTATTTACAAAGTATGCCAAAATGCACCTAGCAGAGATGATGGCAGGAATAAGGCCAGACTGATCAGAATAATAGATATTACCATGGCAATGATAATGGTAATAATGATAATGCAACATCTTCAAACCTATCCCGACATTTTTAAACATATGAAAGATTCCAGGTTAACCTTCCCTCCAATAGTAAAAAAGGAAAGAGAGGGATTAATTTCCTCTATGAGCCTATTCCCTGCCTTATTTAAAATAAAATAGTCTTTTATCAATATCAACACAGAAACTAATAGTGTATTTGCTAACAACCATTTGTTTAATGTTGGTTCAAAGTTATGATGGCATTGAAAATAGTAACTTAATGATCTGTCCTCAAATTTATGACTTGCACCACCTCCAGAGCCACATAATTAAAATTTGGGCTCTCATTTAGACCAGTTCTCACACCGTGGTCAATTCTTGATTTTCCCAGCTGACTTCTGACAAGTAAAGTCAGTGGGGGAAGGTGGATTCAATGACCATGGTAAAAAAAAATTAAAATCAGCTATGGTTGTATGATGACTTGCTTAACAATTGCGTAGTGATCAAAGATCTGGTTCCAACTGTGGTTGTAAGTCAGGCATGTCAAACTCCCGGCCCACGGGCTAGATGCGTCATGTCGAAACCGCGTCTACCCCATTGCTGGTAATGGGGAAAAAGTCGCGATACGTCGTGCAATGCCACATGATGTCGCGCTTTTGACATGCCTGTTGTAAGTCAAGGACTACCTGTATTGGGCAGACATCTTATTTAAATGCCATCAGTTTGTTTAATTGCATATTTCAATTGTTAGGCTGCTTTTCATTTTGCAAATCATATATCAAATACATAAAACTGAAGTCAGTACTGACTTCTTTAGTAAATGCTCAGAAATTTATAACATGAGATGTGACAATCAATTTTAATAGAGGTGTATTGAAATACTCATCCATACTAAATTTATTTTCTTGAATGGTTTGGGTAGAATTATCAAAAGCAGAAACTATAAAAATGTGTGAAAATTACAACTATGTTAAATAAATGCTTCAGCATATCCAGGGAGAGGAACAGATGGAGATTCAAGAACACAATGATATTTTAGTAACAAGCGTCAGTGCTTATAAAACATATTAAACAAATATAGAAAAAGGAAGTATTGCATCTCCTTTATTTCAAATAATTTTTAAAATTCTAAAAATGGAAAAAATATTCACTCTGCTACCTTGGCATTCGGCAAGTGGGCGTCCTAACTCAAATTGAAATAGGATACATGTAGTCCTCAATGTCCATTATGGTGGTAAGTCATCGCAGACATAAAGGGGGTCAGCCCGAGACTGATCTGATTTTACAACCTTTTTGTGGCAGTCATTAAATGAACACCATGGTCATAAAAAATGACCTTCTGGTGATAAAGCAAACTTTGTAGTCATAAGGCAAGTCCATTGTTCCCTAAGGGTCATTTTTGCCCAAAACTGCAAAACGTTCTTGGACAAAATGTTGTAAAACCTCGTCCTGTAAATGCTGGATGCTGCAAACAACTATACATGCAGGACAAATGCCAAGAGTCTGTAACCTGACTGCTGGAGAGGGCACAACTTTTGGAACTTCAGAACCGTGTAATAAGTAGCCCAGGAGAGATTCAACATAACTTCAAATGGTCACTAACCAATTGTAAGTGGAGGATTACCTGTAGGCTTGTATGTGAGCACAGAAAAATGTGGAGTGTTGTACCTTTAGTAAACTAGTTATCTGTGAATCTAAGATTTAAGTTCTCTAAGGGCAAATTTCTAGACTTTACTGCTGTTAATTCTTTAAGACAGAGTTCCCCAAACTTTCTGGCTTGGCGGCCTGGAAGGAAAGGGAGCAGCAGGGAAATGTGTACACACGCGGCTGGCACACGTGTGCACAAATGGGCGCATGCACACTGGTGGTGCTAGCCGGTGGGCGCATGCATAAGTGGGCCGCACGCACCCATGGTACACCAATGCCCGTGTGCATGCACAAATGTGCTGTGTGCACCCATGGCACGCACACTGGCATCCGCATGCATGCGCAAACAGGCTGCTGGCACCCATGGCACGCTGGCGGCACTAGCATCCCCACGCATGCACACATGGGACTGCTAGTACCTGCACGGCAATGCTACCGCAAGTGGGGCAAGGCTCACCAACTATTCCCAGAGACCATAGGTTGGGGAGCCCTGCTTTAAGATATGTCTGTAATACTTGCCAAATCTGGGGACAATAAAGATAATCAAAGTTTTAGTGGCTTAACAGTTGAAATTGTCCATACTGTAACTAGAAAAAACAAAAGGTGTTATATATGTTAAAAGTTTAGATGAATGTTTATAAAACGGGTTTAATGTTTTTATAATGTGGGTTTTTGTGCTGCAAAAGTCTGCATTTTATTTTATTTTATTTTTATATCTATATCTGTGGAATGCAGACATACTGCTTTTAATCATTTTAACTTATCATTTGCGATAGAAAATAGTGCTTCCTTGCTCTAGGAATTTATGTCTTAGGGTGAGGTCAATGAATCTTCTATTTCAATTATGGCAATGTTCAGAGTATATTAGGAATTTTCAAAGTTTTTCAGGATGTAGAAGCCAGAACTCCTGAATAGGAGGCAAAGCTCTAGTGATTAGTTGTGTTTAAGTGACATTTTAGATTCTCTTAGATTTTCATGGATTCCTAGAGTTGCATATATAGTAAAGTTTGAAAACTCCTGTGTTAAGAGTATCCCAATGACTTCATATTACATTAAACCATGTAATGTCTTATGTTTTGGCTAAGTATGTCACATGATCATTATAGTGAGTTTTGCCCCATGTCATGACATTTCTTGCCACAGTTGTTAAATGAATCACTGCAGTTGTTAAGTTAGTAACACAGTTGTTAAGTTAATCTGGTTTCCCCATTGATTTTGCTTGTCAGAAGGTCAGAAAAGGTCACATGACCCTGGAGCAGTATAACTGTCATAATTACATGCCAGTTGCCAAGTGTTTGAATTTTGATCACATGACCATGGGGATGCTGCAATTGTTGTGAGTGTGAAAAATGGTCATAAGTCAACCACAAGTCATTGTAACTTTGAATGGTCACTAAATGAAGGGGTCTAATTTGAGGACTATCTATACAGGAATGTAAGGCACTATAGGTAGTCCACAACTTACAGCTGGTCATTTAGCAAGCATTCAAAGTTATGCTAGACCTGAAAAAGATGACTAATGACCTAGATTCAAAGTTCCAAAGTTGGGCCCCCTCACATGAGTGAACTTCAGGTGCTCTGCAGTACAACCACATTTGCTGTGTCCCATGATTACATGATCATGTTTTACAATGGTTTGGCCCAAACCCAATACTTTCTTCTGGGTTTTGGCAACACCACACAAACAATTGGTTCACTTAATGGCCATGGTGATTCACCTAATAACCACAAAAAGGTTATAAAATCGTATGGGTCACATGACCGACCTGTTTTGCAACATACAGCAGCAATGGGCAAGTTCCATTACAGCCATATGTTGAGGACTACCCCTATGCATATTACTACCTCACCCCGTTTGCCCATCACACCGTTCTTGTGAAATAGTTAGGGCTGAGAGAGAGTGATTGCCAAAAGTCCTCCCCCAATGAGCTTCCATGACGGAGAGTAGACCAGAACCTGGGTTTCTTCTTCAACCCAGCATCTTAACCATTAGCCTTTACTAACTGAAAATTATCATTTAGGTATTTAGTGAACTGAGCTTCTATGATTAGTACCTGCGTACCACAAGTTTAAATGACTTGTTGCTTGGATAGGTTCCAATTATGCATATCTTATCCATGCTCCCTACCCCTATTTCCTTCTCCCTTCCCCTATCCGCTTGGGTTATTAAAAACATCCTCCACTTCTGTCAGATCATAACTGAGGTGGTTTCAAAGTGTTTTACTGCGCATTCAAAATTGGTACCTCATTGCCCCCCACCTTTCTGCTTTTATCTCTAATGCTATAATTTTAGTTCCCATTCAAGCTGTTTTTAAAATCTGAATAGCATTTAGTATTAAAAATATATTGTTCATTCATAATTACTCCACCTTTCCCTCCCACACTTTAGCTTCTGTCATTTCTTTAGAGATAACAGTGCACAAACAGAGCATTATAGACTCCTCTAATGCTTTTAAAGAAATGTACATTTTTAGCACATGGAATGTACTGGGTTTTTTTTTAAAATTCAAAACCAACATTTATTAAGGCATGGTTTCTTTTTGGAATATTCACATATCTTTTTCTGGCATATCTAACCTTCAGATAGCTTACTGCTTATACCCTATCTATTTTCACATTTTCTTGATACATGAACTTCAGCATTACCAGACCTCATTGCCAAAAATCCAGGCAATCTTGTATAGTCTTGGCAGCAATCTAGCCGTCATCTGGATTTTCGCAGTCCATAGCCAGTGACTGAAATGTACCTAAAATTATTTCAAAGTTGAAAATGTTCATTTACATTTTAATTTGGGGGAGGAGAGAAAATGTAAATCAAGTGTTTGCTTCTATTTCATTACCTATAAATAAATATTATGCATACAAAGGCCACTACATTCTTTTTGAAGACAAATCTACAGTCTCCCATGGAAATCTGATTCAGTCTGCAGTCACCCATTCTCTGGAGGGGAAAGGCACAAACAATTAAAATTTTTGCTTTCCAAAAATTATTGGTTTTTTATTTTTAATTGTCCATAACAAATATTTATTATAATGATATGAGGCAAAAAGGAGCTTTTTTGTGTGAAAAAACTGGCCTTGAACAGAGGAAAGAGCCTGTGGCATACTGGTTAAGGTACTAGACTAGCACAGGAAGAGTCAGGTTCAAGCCGTTCTCAGCCACAGAAGCCTACTTAATGTCTTTGGGCCAGTTATTCTCAATCCAATCCTACATCATAAGAACATTGTTGTCAAAGTAAGGAGAGGTCTTGATGTAAATGGCCTTAAGCTCCTGGAGGAAAGACTGGTATAACTGTTAACAAAACATTAATTCAACTATTGCAACTTGGAAATATTAATATCTGTCTGAATTGTTTCAATTTTATCCAGCTCTGAAAAACAAATTTTAACATTTAAAAGATTTCCCCACCCATACTTAAAGTGGGGCTATGTAAAGAGCTTTACAACTAGATTTCCAGCTCAAAAGATATCAAAGAGGGTGGCGGATAGTTTGAATACCAGAACGTGATAAATACTGCCAAATGTCATAGAAATTGGTGCAAGAAATATATTCCCTACTTTCTATATTACTTAAGTATCTACAGTTTTCTATATTTTGCATCAAAAGAATGTGACATGCAACAAAGCTAGACTGTATGAGTAAGTGAACTGTATCAAATACAGTATGCTTGGAAATATGCTTAGAAATATTTTTATGTCACTGTTTTCCTTTTTAGTATAGCATCTGCTTACCATGTCCAACAATCCTTTGTCCATGGAGTTTGAATGCAATTACCATCTATCAGTTTCCTTAATTCCACAACACACACACACACACACACACACACACACAAACTCACCAACAGGACTAAAAGATTGGAGATCAGGAGTACTGCTTACACAAATGGGAAGGAAGGAAGGAAGGAAGGAAGGAAGCAGTGGCGTAGTGTGGGGGTTGCAGGGGGGGCTAGCCGCACCGGGCGCAACATCTGGGGGGGGCGCACTCGCACTCGCAGCTCTCTGCCCCTGCCTGGCTCACTCTCTCTCACTGCAGTGCTGGCTGTGCGAATCCGATCCAAGCCGCCGGGTCGCCGCCCACTGTGGAGGGGGGGTGAAAATTACTTGGCTTGCCCCGGGTGCTGACAACCCACGCTACGCCACAGGAAGGAAGGAAGGAAGGAAGGAAGGAAGGAAGGAAGGAAGGAAGGAAGATGGGAAGAATGGATAGCCCATTGACTTTGCTTGTCAGAAGGTTGCAAAAGATGATCTTCTGACCCCAGGATACTGCAACCATCATAAATATGAGTTAGTTGCCAAGCATTTGCATTTTGATCACATGAACATGGGGATGCTACAACAGTCATAAATATGAAAAATGATCATAAGTCACATTTTTCAATGCTGTGGTAACTTTGAATCGTCACTAAACAAACTATTGTAAGTTGAGGACTACCTGTATGGTGTTCCCTATGATGGAATCCAAATGACTGTTCTGCATATTCTGTAAAGAAATGAAGGGAACATGGTATGGGAAATGAGAGAAGTGGAAAATTGGATAAATTTATTGATGGATGTTTGAGTTAGAAAGTGGGTGAAAATAATAAAGTATATTCATACAGTCTTTCTGTTCACCCTTCACAGTTTTAACATCTATTCAAAAGGCTGTAGACAGCAACCTATTACAACAGTTGTTCCATTATTTTTCCTATCAAACCAGTATATGAAACACGTTGCTTAAAAATTTATACATCTCTTTGGCGGGTAGTGAGTTACTCTGCCTTTCCATCATTCATAATTTCATTCAGTGGGATTTATATGCCACTCCAATCCAGGAAGTCTTCTAGCAGCTTATATTTATTTCTTAGAATAATAGAATTAAAATTAGTCTTCTCCCCACCCCATTTCATGTTAACTTTGAAATAGCTTTCATCATGCATTTTATGTCAAGTTTTGGATTTATGCCAAGTAACAACACAGCCCTAGCTCCACATTCATTTTGAAATCAAACAACATTAAATATGTAGCACTGGCTTACATATTTACCGTAAATTCTCATTTATCAGTGAAATATAGATTTTCTGCATTGCATTTCAAGTTGTATTGTTTTTAAATATGGAAAATAGTTCCTTTTTTCTAAACCATTACCACTGTGTTGCTAATAAGAAAAAGTAATGTTCTATGAACTGGAATCTTGTCAAAATAATTGTCAAGCACTTTGTTTATTTTTCCTAATTTCAGGGAGTGGAGAGAGGACACAAAAATGATATTTCTCCTTTCAGCAATTTCATTTCAACTATCAGCCAAAAGAAAGAAGATTCTGTAAATGAAAATTCACCTGAACAATTAGTTATTACTGATATTAAAAATGGTGAGAGAATAAAATATTTAATTATTTAGTCATTTCTAGCTGAAGGTGATTCTTGGTATTTGAAGATGTTGTTTTATTTGTGTTATAACAATGCTTTCAGTACTTTTTGTATAACTGTCTTTGTGTGAAGTATTAATGTGACACAGCACAGTAAGAAACAACCTTCTAGTAAGTATAATTATAACAGCTCAGTAGGGATTGTAGGATGCAATAACTGGAATGAATTTTAACACAGATGGTATTCAGTTTGCACATGTAAGTTAATGAATAGTAATAATAGTAACCTGCCACCTGCTTAATTAGGTTTTCAAACAGTATTTGTTCTTCCAAAGGTTTTATAAGACTTTGATTGCAAAAAATATTTTGTAATTGTTAGTATGTTTAGGAAAGTCTTTTTAAAATTACATATAAGAATAACTGCAGTCGAATCTGTCTTTATAAACAGAAGAATTATGAATGAATAAGCAAACAGATGAGAATATGCAAAATGTTGGAACTTAGTAGTATGGTAATTATTTTATAGCACATTTACAAAGTGGTTTCTGAGTCTTATCCTTCACAAACCCACGTTTAAAGGATTTAACATTTTAATAAATAGGAACTTTAGCTGCACAGGCTAAATGGGTAAAGCAAAATGTAATAAAGCATTTATGAAAGAGCAGAGTTGCATCACGAGATTACAAAACATATATGGATGCCTACGCTTAACTGCAGAATAAAAATTATCTGAATGCTATATTTGATGTTGACTATTTGGGCCTTTCTATACATACTTCATACACAAATTCAAATTGCCTCTGATAAGACCACAAACTTAAAATAAAATGAATTCTCTCAGAATCTCTTGAGGGATGTAGGAGAAAAAAGTGCCTTAAATTTTATTACAAGTTACAGGTGATTTAAATATTTTATATGAACTTATCACAAAGTAAAGTTAAGGGCTGGAATTAAACATACAATTTTCCTATTTGTAAAGAGAATTGGAGAAAAAGTTGAGTTATCACCACACAAAATCCACTTTTTAAAGATAGCTGTCCTCCAATCATCTTGCATTTTACCATTTTTCCAGGTACATTAGCTGTTTTCATCAGTAATGCATAGAAATCAAATCATCAGAGTTATCAGTTACAGGTAGTCTTCAATTTATGACCATTTGTTTAACAACAGTTCAAAGTTACGATGTCCTTGGAAAAAGTGACTTATAGCATATATTCACATTTATGACCCTCACATTATCCCCATATCACATGATCATAATTCAGGCATCTGGAAACTGGCTTGCATTTATGACCTGTTGCAGCATTCTACAGTGTTGTGATTGTGATTTGCAGCCTTTTTTGTTGATTTCAGGGGGGGGGAACGCTCATTAGGGAATCTGGATTTGCTTAACAACATAAAATTGGGTTTGACTCAAATTAAAACCACAACTTATGACAGAAATTCCTGCCCCAGTTACAGCTATGAATCAAGGATTACCTGTACAGACTCTACTTTGCTATAAATGGGTTTTTACATTATATATGCACGTAATATTTATTTTTCTTAACCAATCTCCACCTTTTTACAGTCATTCATTTAACAGTACAAAGGAGTCTAGAAATCCGAGCTATATCTCGAGACCATAAAACTGATAAGCACTGAAAATTTATTAACTAGCTTGGAGAGGAACATGTGATTGATACCTGTCTAGCATTTGCCATCTTATAATGTCATTTTCTGGAATTATTGGAGCTAATAATGCTTTTAACAATCAGATTGCATATTTAAAGTAGAGTTATATAGTTTTCTCATTCTTGGGTGGCACAGGTGGAAATGAGCATCTCACTATGCTTACAGATGCTTCTAGATTGAAAGGATTAGCCAGCTATAAGCTGTTGTTCAGGAGACGCCTGAATGTGCTAACAGCACACATTCTTCGAAGAGGTTCCTTTCATGAGGGCTATAGGATTATATTTTAAATGTTATATTGTATATTATGCCTTATTATAATTGTGATGCTTCTGACACAAATAAACATTCTTGGGTGTTAATAAGAGATTTCACTCATTCCACTTTTATGTCAAAATGTATTATTTCCAGTGTGGAATTCTGCAGTTATATTGAAATACAGTTTGATCAATATGATCATATATTTGTTAGCTGAGCAGCCTGTATTTACGGGATCATTGAATCAGATTTAGCATTCATTTGCAATTCTTGTATCTCTCTCGAGTTATTTCCTAAAGCTTTTGTTTTATAATCTTTAAAATCTGAAAGGTGTGTTCCATATGATACCTGAATTAGAAGAACTTTTATTTTTATTCCTTGAAAAGATGACATGATCGAAACTGGACTCAGCTTGATCTCAAATTCTACAGAAATTAAATTTTCCTGACTTTTGAATACTATAAGGAATTATGACTGGAAGTAGTTGCATATTATTGCTCTCTTCTAGTTCTTATTTACCTGTAAATAATTCAATTAAAGGAAGGGATGCGGTGGCTCAGTGGGTTAGGACGCTGAGCTTGTCAATCAGAAGGTCAGCAGTTTGGTGGGTCGAATCCCAAGTGCTGCGTAGCAGAGTGAGCACCTGTTACTCCTCCCAGCTTCTGCCAACCTAGCAGTTTGAAAGCACGTAAAAAATGCAAGTAGAAAAATAGGGACCACTACGGTGGGAAGGTAACAGCGTTCCGTGCGCCTTTGGCGTCTAGTCATGCTGGCCACATGAACACGGAGATATCCTTGGACAAGCGCTGGCTCTTCGGCTTTGAAACGGGGATCTAGTATGCATGTGCAGGGGAACCTTTACCTTTTACCTTTAATTCAATGAAATGATCTCTAGATAATTGAGCACTAAATCCTATTGCCTTATGTAAGAGGTGAACCTTTTAGCGATGCCAATAGAAAAATTATTAGAACATTTATAAGATTATTTGTGAATATATTATTTTAATTCAATGGTATTATTCTTATAATGTTTTTTTTAACTCTGAAAATATATTTATATGAACTGTTTATTATGAAAAGATACTGGTTCTCTTCCCCAGCAGAGTTCTAGACCCATTTCAGAGAAGTTCTGAAATGAAAGAGAGTTATGAGGTAGCTTAGAGGCTAGAAGGAGCAACATCATTTCTTAAATATCTTTCCAGGGTCTCTCAGAAGAAAATTTCATTACTTCTTTTCTGCCAGTGCTACTTCAAATTCAATCTGAGTGTATAAAAATTATATATTTTATGGCTTCTAAAAATATGTGATTAGTTCTTAGGATAATCTAGTTTTAGTCTTAAGTAAGAATTCCAACTGAAAATAAATATTTTAATCATATTTACTCAAGATCGCACTAGTTTAGATAGGTATTTACTTGAGTATTGTAATGCTGATTTATTTATTTTTTTCATCTTTTTCTCTTTTATTTTTAAATTAGCAAAAGAAAAGTCCCTTGGCCTTGGTGTTAGGCAAAAACACCGTACCTCAGTGGATATACTTCCGGTGGAGATGAAAGTTTCAATCCCACTGGAACCCTCCTGTCTCACCCAAACAAAAACTATGAAAGAATTTTGGTAAGTAGTGTTGTCACTTATTTGATGTACAACTAAGTTCAACTTATCAATGTTTGCTCTGCTTAAGGTTATTGTTAGTAACAATAGATAAATTACTGTAATTTCTGTAATAATTGGTCTATTACTCACAAAGTCCGCACTAAGTAATAGTAACAATTTGTTACTATTACATAGCGCAGACTTTGTGAGTAATAGACCAATTATTACAGAAATTACTGTAATTTATCTTCACTTTAAAATATTACATGAAATTTCTGACTAAACTAGTGCTTACTTTTTCACTTAGGCATAGAGGGTTTTTTAAATACTGTACATATTCATACAGGCTTATGCTAAAGAAACATGTTGGAAAGTCATTTTTTCTCAAGGCTGAATATATCTACCGTAGTTCCAGTTTCCTCTTCTTCTTCTTAACTTCTGCATCTACTTTGTTTTCTCTGAATCTTTTATAAAAACAAATGCCCAGAAACTCAAAATAAGGACTCACCAATACAGAATGCTGTACAGCAGCATTCCCCAACCTTTCCAGGTTGGTAGCGGGGGGAGGGGGGAACTGAGGGAAGAGGGATAGTTTTGTGTGAGGGGCAGGAGTGCGCGTGTGTGTGGTGTGTACATACCAGGCACAAGCGCAAGTGGGGCTGCGAGCACTGGTGACCACAGCTCACACTAGTGGGGCTGCACATACCAGCACCTGCCACTTGCATGAGTGGGGCCACAAGCGCTGGCACCCACCATGAGTGGGACTGCAACCCACCACTCATGTGGCCCAGTTGCATGGCTGGCTCAGGAATTCTGGGAGTTGAAGTCCATGAGTCATAAAAGAGCTAAGGTTGCCTAACCCTGCACTAGACCGAATTGGCTTTCTGTGGTTTGCAAACTAGTCTTCTGTTGATACAATCAAAATTACATCCCCCTTTAGTAATCACGTTGGGCTGCTAACTCATATTCCGCAGTGTGATCATCTGTTGTTCCCATGTGGATATCTTGAGCAATGTCTTCACAGTTATTTAATCTCATCCCTACAAGATAGTACGCTTCACAAGCCAGTGAATTTTACCAAACATTCATTTTTTTTTATATTCATGGTAGAGAAACATCAACCATTATTTCTCTCCACGTTGTCCTTTGCAGGTAATAGTTGCACCCATTCTATTCTTCAGCGCTTCTACACTTACTGCTCCTGGAGATGCTGCTGTTCATCCTACTCTCTTATTACTTTTCTGGAGACTTGCAGTCTTCTGCAAAGGCCTAAAAGCTATTATGGAGCCTCGGGACTGAAGAATATGTATTTACATATCTTGTTTCTGATCCACTACTGTTAAAAAACCCCATTTCTGGTTATTGAAATCCACTAGGTCTGCTCCTTTCTTTGATTCTCTTATGAAGACTGGCTTTCTCTGACAACTTGTAGAGCTTCATTTGTTTGGCTTTAAAATCTGTTCTCTTATCTATTATAGTCCTTTTAATTAAGAACAGCAAAAGCTTATATTTGCTACAAATCTATGCTAGATTTTTAGACAACAGCAAAAACACATCACAGGTTTTGTACCTTACAACTTCATGGTCATGTCCATTTATCTTCATCTTTACTTCTTACCCTTAGAAAGGTCTATTTCTTTTGGTCCCCACCTCAAGCTCTCAGATTAGCCAAGAGTTCACTATCATTTTAGAGGAAAACTTTCCCAGATTCTTGAACTCCATTGACAGTTTACTTTTATTTTTTGCTCAGTGAACTTACGTTTTTTGCAATATTTGCTGAAGCCTGTACTTACCAAGAAGCAATAATTCACAATAAGCAATTTACAGTTTTCTGGCTATGCATCTTGCAGGAAAAGTGCTGATCATACTCAGATTCTGTTTGATCATCTATCTAATACTAAGCTGTTGTTCCTGCTCATTTGTTTTTGAGCAAATTCTTTGGAAAGTATTTTATATTATTCAGCATTAATCAAAAATAGATACAGGTCTTTGAGGTTAAGCCTTTGTTTTATTAATAAACATAATAATGCTTACTATCATTTATATATATATATATATATATGTAAAAAAATTTTAGATTGCTAATTTTTTTTAGATTTACACAAATATGAGCTGTCACTTTTGTGACTACTGCCTGTCGATGGCCTTCGGTTAGGCTGAAACAGGAAATAAAGATTTGTCCCATGTTTGGGGCCTAGCAAGGTAATCTAAAATAGTTAACAAGCATTTAACATATATATATATATATATATATATATATAAGAAATTCTAATAAAAGATTAATTTATAACATGTTGCATTTTGTACTTTCTTAGGGATGACATAGAAAAAGCTAAGTTAACAGGAGACTGGAAAGAAATCTATGACTTTTATTCAAAAACATTTGATTCTTTTCCAGAAGTTAACACTGCATTTAAGGTAATTGGCAATGTTTTCACTACTTTTTCCTTTTTTCGCCAGTTTGTGACTTAAAAACAGTAATTACCAATGGTGTAAAATATAGGTTATGAGTTATAATATCATGTAATGAAAACCAAATAAACTAAAATAGAAGGTGAATAGATTAAAGAAAAAAAGTTTTTAAAAGAAACTGATATCATGAAATGCGTTATTTTTTTTGTATTGCTTCAAATTGATTAAATCATTTTCTCAATTGAGGCTTTTATGTTTTTGGAAGTACATATTTTGTAAATAGTATGAAAACTACAACTGCATATGTAAATAAATGACAACCAGAAAGTATGAAGTCCAGAAAGAAAAATATGTGTGTGAAAACATAATATATAATACAGAAAGACTGAGGGTGGAATATATTCATAATACAAGTCGAAAGATTAGCATATTCAGAGCCACAATATAAATCATCTATTCAGGAGGCAAGAGTCTTAATCTAGCCACTTTCTTCTGCCATGTTTCCAGATGACCACACTGTAGGAGTTACTCCAAGAGTTGGGAGACTTCCTGCTTAAAGTATAAGTAGAAATTTTGACTGAGGGGATGGGGAGGGTCACCCAGTTTCTGAAGTACCCTAGTTGTGGTCCTACTTAGACCTTGATGTCGCAATAACGTAAACGTCAAGTTGAACTATTGCAACATGCTTTATATGCGGCTGTCTTTAGAAGACAACCCTGAAGGTACAGCTGGTACAAAATGCAGCATGTAGAGCTGATGTTCAGTTCCACTATAGCAAAATGACATCCATTTTGAGGTTATTGGTATAGATTTCCAGGCAAGATTCATAGTGCTGGTCATATACTTAAAGGTATTATGATACTGTTGTTCGTTTGTTTTTCAGTGTAAACTTTATTATATTAGTTTTTGTTTTAAGGGTATTGTCTCATTGTTTGCTTCCCCAAATGCTATAAAATGAATAAAAACATTAAGTTATGACATTTTTTTAAAATGAATACTATTCCAAGAATTATAGCTGTAATACAAGTTGAAAATACATTAGAGAAGGTTATCTATGTTTATTATTTCAATTTGCAGAAATACAGTGAAACTCCTCTTAATTCCATTGAAGAGTGTGGAATTGATGCTAAATTTGTGAATACAGTATATGATACCTTATTTCAAGCTGTAAGTCAACTACTGTTTGCTTTCTGCTTTGTAATCTTGTACAGAACATTATAATGATATCTTTATATTATAGTTCAATTTGGGTAGGTTCTGGATTTATATAGTTGTAACTGTCAATATTTCTAAAGTACACTTTAGTAATTATCAGGATTTATATAATCTCTTTGAATTTGCCTAATTATTTTTAAATTGCAGTTGAAAACATGGTTGTATGATGCTATAAACAACAGGTTTTGTTTTTTTTAAAGGTATTAAATCTAATCTTAAGACATACAGATAAGTACTACATGAATGTCCCCACCTGGTCTGAAACATCTTTTTTCCTTTGAAATATAATCACTGCAGAACACTATAAATAATAAATGCTAATTTTATTTTTATATATTGTAGGGTAATGTTATTTTCAAAAATAAATTATTTAATTTAGTTGCATAATTTAGCATAAACCTGAACTGAACCATAAAATAAGTTTACACAAGAAAGATAGTGATAATATGAATTTGAAAATATATTCATTTTAAACAGGGAATCGTTGTAAATAACTTTCCAATAACAACAGGACAGCACTGTATCAGGGTTAATATATCTAAATAATATTTTGAAACTGAAATATTCTGAATTTTAATTGATTTTCACAGCCCAGAATTGTTATAGACACTACTAGTCTTTAGCTGCAGATTATTTATCTGTAAGGGCTGGAAGAAATACTGCTTTCTTTTGGTTCTGTGAAATGCTGCACATATGAACAAAGAGATACAGATGATTCACTTTAATATGAGATAAAATCATTTCTGAAAAAAATTGCCAGGGAAAAGTAAATGTTATCTTGTCTTGGAAGTGGTTGGTGGGGACTATGTGTTTTCTGTATTTATTTTAAAAAGAACTGTACCTGCTAATTCACAATGCTTTGTGAATTATATTCCTCTTTCAGCTTCTTTCCAAATACTCACCTGACTATTGAAGAATTTCTGAGAAAATACTCAGTCTGTTTACATGATACTATAGATCACATACTATCTTCTCCAGCACTGAATTATTGTTCATGAGTTATAGACAGAAAATTAATTGCAACCATTTTTACAGTGCTTTGTACTATGAGGGGAAAAGAGAGGAAATAAGGAAGCAGGGAAAGAATAGAGATTTCTAGTGCATGAATACCAAATAGGCAAAATTCATTTAAAATATTTGATGGGACTTCCATTTGTAATTAACTTTATAGTAAATCAGATCTTTGGACTGAGGCAATTTGATTTTAAAAAGGGCACTGTGCACCTCCACAAAAAAGCCAAATAAATTCAGTCTCCAATTATGTATTTGACACTATAATTCAGTTTAGGACAGGGTTGTCAAACTCGCGACGTCGCGTGACGTATCGGAGGTTTTTCCCCATTGCCGGCAATGGGGTGGGCGCGGTTTTGTCGTGACGCGTCCGGCCCGCGGGCTGGCAGTTTGACACCCCTGGTTTAGGAAGACAGTTTTGAAATCTGATTAAATTTGGAGATTCAATCCAATTGCCCCCCCCCCCAATCTTTTAATCACATATTTGCATAGTCCTAAACTCTAGACCCAATAATATAACTAAAACAAAAATAATAAAGAGTATTATCATGCAAGAAAATAAGCATGATCCATCTCATAAATGATACTTAAGGGTAAGACCTAATTTTGGGGAATGTTCAATATTCATGGCAATATAGAGTATATAAAAATCTAGAAAGATAACTACTTTGAAAGGAAGATGCTAAAGTGATCAACAAATGTTTTGTTGATTTAAAACAATTTATCTACATAAGAGTGGAAAAATTTTAAGTAGTCGCTGCCACACAACTTCAAAAGTAGATACTACTAGAATGTAACATTCAAAATTATTCTCTTAGGATATTAAATGCTTTAGTAATTTATAAATATGAGGAATATTTAAAAGTAAAATTCCACTAACAATTATTTACTCCTTAAGGAAAGCTATGATTATTTTTAAATTGTAATATTTAATAACTCAGTAAGTACAATTCAGAGAAATAGGTATGACTAAAGTCCTATTTATCTATATCATGGAACAAAGTTGAATATATGACTAAATATGCAGAGGTTGTGCTTCCCATTGCTCACATTCCATTAATTTAAATGTCATTTAGTCTTACATGCTCCAGCTTTGCCATCTAAAATATAAACAGATTGAAAAAAATGGAGAAATTACCTTCTTTCTCCATCAGAGTAAAATACATTTTTTCCTTTAGTCATAACTTTCAGGATTATGATTTAGTATGTTATTGGCTATGCTGTAATCAAGTTATACCATAATGAAATTGATGTCTTACAATGAAATATTTTTCCTAAAATAAACCTAGAAATGGAAAATAGACATTTTGTAAAGTTTTAGACACAAAGGGATTTTTCCATTAAATAGAAATTATATCTTTTAAAAACTGGAATCTGTCTGTCTATCTACTGATCTATCTATCTATCTATCTATCTATCTATCTATCTATCTATCTATCTATCTATCTATCTATCTATCTTGTCGTCATCATCTATCTCAGAAACATCATTTGAAAATGGCCGTAACTATTTAAAGAATTATATGAACAGGGACGTGGTGGCTCAGTGGGTTAGGACGCTGAGCTTGTCGATCTGAAGGTCGGCAGTTTGCCGGGTCGAATCCCGAGTGCCGCGTAACAGAGTGAGCGCCTGTTACTCGTCCCAGCTTCTGCCAACCTAGCAGTTTGAAAGCACGTAAAAATGCAAGTAGAAAAATAGGGACCACTCCGGTGGGAAGGTAACAGCGTTCCGTGCGCCTTTGGCGTCTAGTCATGCCGGCCACATGACCACGGAGACGTCCTTGGACAAACGCTGGCTCTTCAGCTTTGAAACGGAGATGAGCACCGGCCCCTAGAGTCGGAAACGACTAGCACGCATGTGCGGGGGAACCTTTACCTTTACCTTTATGAACATATAGCAATCACTGTCAAAACAGAAAGTTGTAAAAATTGCTTGTTCCTGTGCGATGATAGATCCCATAAAATTGATCACCCCACTGTATAAAAGCAAATATCAGTTTATATCTCTATAAAAAAAGGAAAGGACACAAGGGGAAGCTGAATTCAGTGAGTTTCAAATGGAAAAAATGAACTTAGAAAAGAAGGTCGGTAATTTTTAAAGAAAGTTATTTTACATTTTGAGATTTTATCTGCACTTCAGAATTATGCTTTAAAAATATATTACATTTTATGTAAATATTTTAAGTTCTCATTTTTTACAGTTGTGATATGACCACTTAGTGATAATTATTGTTTCAACTGTGTTATTGATAAACATTTATTTGAGTTGTTATTTTGCTACTTTTACATTTGTTCTAGCCTCAAGATATCCAGAAGTGTGTCCTAAAAGGAATAATTAATGGTTTATTGCATGAATGGAAAGGGTAAATACAACTAACTTTTATATACATCTATAACACATGACATTTTATTGGAATTATAAATACTTAACATAAGAACCAGTTTGCTGCAGTGGTTTAAGTGCTGGCCTAAAAACCAGGAGATTGTGAGTTCTACTCCTACCTTAGGCATGAAAGCCGTCTACATGACTTTGGGCCAGTTATTCTCTCTCAGCTCAACCCACCTCATGGGATTGTTGTGGGGCAAAATGAGAAAGAACTATGATGTATGTTCCCTCTCTTGAGATATTTATAAAATCATAAAGGCAGGATAAAAATCTAATAAATAAATAAACTAGCAGAACATTCAATAAAGCCCAGTGATGATTCATTTACAAGCCTTTTGGAGAACATTTAGTTCATTATTTTGATTTGAGATTTAGCCACTTCTCTAAGTAGTTGTGTTGTTGATCTTACATTTTTTGCAATAAGTCTATTAGCAGATATACATATTAGGTCTCTGTACAAAATTGTGACATATTTCTATTCTCTGCATTTCACAATTTACAAGCCTATTAATATATTAATTTTAACATGTGATAAATAAAACTAACATGAACAAATGCAAAACATTTTCCCTTGCTGATTAAAAATCCATGTTTTTATAAGTCTTATATGTAACTAAGAATAATTTTGTCACATAATTGGAGATAATTAACATCAATCGTGATACGCCTTTATAATTATTCTTAAATTAAATAATTGCATCATTTATGTACAGTCTAGCTAGTATAAAATAGTTGCAATTTCACTTAAATACAGTTGAGCATGCATTCACAAACTTAGATTGTGCCTTTCATTTTTCACTTATTCGTGTTCTTTCAGGCCACAAACAAAAGATGATCTCAGAGCATATTTTGTACTTCTACAGGTAAGAAGGAAAAAAAAGAGTATTTATTCAAGGGGATTTGTATGCCTTCTTCTGTTTCAAGTCATGTTATTTTACCTAGCACTCATTATGCCAGTCCTTGTCAAGTGCTGGGGAAATCAGGAGTATAAAGATTTATTGCGAGCTTAAGCTCTCTACAAGAATCTGAGCTACTAATGGTCAAGGGAAATTAACAGGAGATAAAAAGAGAAAGGAATTCAAGGTCGGCTGGACTTAGATCTCTTGTGGGCATGCAGGGACTCATGACTGATGACATGTTTGACTCCCTCCCTCAGGCTCAGCCTGGTAATCTCCTAAAGTCCTGCCCTTTGCATCTTTACAGTGCTTATGCACAAAGAGAATTCTAACAATAATGAGCATCAAATGCAAGAAAAGATCAGTCTTAATGTTTGAAACATTCTACTACATGTATTCACATTTATTTGTGTGTCAGCAACTCAGCGTATCTTCCTGAGTGAAATTTATTGAGGGGAGCTGAAGGCTACTTTTATCTTGATGGGATTTTGTTCAGATACAAAACAATCTGGCACTGCTGGGTTTAAAAGGTTATTGCTGTGCCATAATAGTTCACTTTTGAAATCAGTAAATTGGCTTCATCACTGGCTTTATCCCAGTGATATGATTAATACTGGAATAGCCTCATCCCAGTGATACGATTAATACTGGAATAGCCTCATGTGTTTATAGCTTAACTCCATCACAACTCAGCAGCACTGTTGGGTACAGTTGCTTGTATACCAATTAATCACTGACAGAATCATACGGTACTCTGTCTATTTTCAATGCAAGGGAAAAAGCAGCCTTTTAACTTCTAGGATTCTTATATGGTTACTTTACTAAATTGAACTTATTGATGAGGTCACCAGAAGTCAGAGTAAATGTTACTTTTTAAAAAGAAAAATAATCATAAAACAGTCTCTGTGACAATAAAAATCCAGCTGAGTTATACTTTATCAGAACCAATCAAAATAACTTACACTTATTTCAGTAATATTATGATAATTTGGAGATAGATAGTTTAGGTTTTTTTTACAGTATACTAATGAAGTGTTTTTAATCTTTTTCAGAATCCTCTGTTTAGTAACACAACAACATATGTTATTTTTGCTCACTTGCTAAGACAGATTACTGCCTTAACTGAAGATGATCATCACTACCTAATTCACTGGTTTAAGAAGTAAGCTATTTTCTGTTGTTTAAAATGATGGGTTTCATGCTTTCAGTTATTAGTTTCAGTTATTGCCCTAGCAGCTGTTGATAAAAATTCTACAGAGGAATTATTGAGTCTCTCATTTGTACTTCTATAACTGTCTGATTTGGTACAGCAACCAAACAGGACAGACACGGACTTCAACAGATAGTTAAGACTGCAGAAAAAACAATTGCAACCAGCCGCCTTCTACTGAGGACCTGAATACTGCACAAGCCAGAAAGCGCTGAGAAAATATCTACAGACCCCCTCACATAAACTGTTTCAACTCCTCCCCTCAGGACACTGCTATAGGGCATTGCATGCCAAAATAACTAGACACAAAGACAGGTTTTTTTCCCCTGTGCCACTCTGCTGAACACCTCTTATGTCTAAGGATATGTACCCATGTAATATGGCTGTATTACTATTACCCTTCTCATCTTTGCTAATATCTTCTCCTGTTGGTATCTTATGATTATATTATCTTGTTTGTTGTATGTACACTGAGAGCTTATGCACCGGAGACAATTCCTTGTGTGTCAAATCACATTTGGCCAATAAAGTATTCTATTATTTATGTGCGATAGTCAAAATACCCTGAAGTGCTAGCAACTATTGAAGAAACTTTTGCTGAGGCTTCTCATATTATAAACTCCATAAATTATGTTTTATATTAATTAAACTTTATTCATTATTACAACAAAAGTATTAATCCACACAATCTAGTGCAATGAAAAACTGCCCTGAGTTATCTTAACTTTCTTAAAGAACTGGACAAGGAAATGCTGTGCTGTGTCTTTTCCACTGGACCCACCAATTTCAATGACATAAATTCACCAATGTATAGTTATAGTTATCTAGTTACAACTACATGCTGTATTGGCAATAATAGGTTAGGAAAAGTAATTATTATCTTTCATAGGGTTAATAGTTCTGCTGAATACATTCTCTATAGAATATTTGTATTACTCATGAAAGTTGTGTAGAAAGATTTTGTGGAATGTTATTAAGAAGTAAGAACTACAAGTTCCATTAGTACTCAAGCTATTATAAAAACAATATTTATATATTTTATAGGATGTCACAGAAGCGAATCAAGCTAATTATAGAGAGAATCCTACAATTTATTTCTTTGCGTCTGTTTCCGGCAAAAGTTGAAGATTTGCCTCCTATGGAGAAGTGTGCCTGGTGGATTCCATCAGCAACCAAAGTTTTGTCTTTATTTAGTAAGTTTCTTTAGATTCAGTTAATATTTTATGTCTTTTCATAGCTATAAGGCATTAAATCATCACAAATTATGTCAGTATAAAATTAGTTTTTCTCTTTAAACCAACATTATTACATAACAGCAGAAAACATTTCAACAGAAAATATATGTATAGTCTTTATGCGGTACAATATTTTATAATTATTTTTAATCACCTTTAGGATAAAATATTTAAAGGTTCCACATTATAATAGCAGTAATATTTTTTATGGCTTGAAGGATTTGTGATTATAGCTATTGTATACACACACACACACACACAGACACAGTGCTTTTTTAAAAAAAAAAAAAAAAGGTACCGGAACTCACAGGTGCTGTCACTGGGAGCGATGCCGGTGTCTTGCTATGGCGTCGCCGCCCGTCCTTTGCACCCCTGCGGCTCGGAGCCGCAGGCCACGGGGATTCCCCTCCCCACGGCTGCCACGCCATGGCCCATGCTGAGCCCCCACCTGGAGCTGCTCCAAACCCCGACCCAGAGCTGTGTTCCTCGTGGCAGTGGTCTCCAGTGCCAAACAGCTGATGGCCTCTGGCACCAGCAGTCGTTCACTTACTGCCCCGTCGCTTTCAAATGCAGTAAGTGAGCGAGCGAGCAAATGGCGTTTGGAAGCATTTGGAAGTGACGGGGCAGTAAGTGAGTGTGTGAATGAGCAAATGGTGTTTGGAAGCGTCGGGGCAGTAAGTGAGTGAGTGAATGAGCAAATGGTGTTTGGAAGCGTCGGGGCAGTAAGTGAGTGTGTGAATGAGCAAATGGTATTTGGAAGCAACAGGGCAGTAAGTGAGCAAGAGGCCTTTGAAAGAGACGGAGGAGTGAGTGAGAGCGACTGGAGGCTTTTGTGAGCAAAGTGTGAGTGAGTGGGGGGGCTTTTGCAAGCAAAGGGTGAGAGAAAAAGGGAAAAGTGAGGGGGAGAAGGGAAAAAGAAAAGGCACTGACTTCTGACTTCCTCTGTTGCAGGAGTAGAAGGAAGCATTAACGTTGAACCTCAACTTTTTGCTTTTCTATAATATAAACTAGCCATTTCTATAACAATAAATGAATGTAACCAATGAAACCCAAAATACCCCCCCCCCTTTTTTTAGTCAAGTTTTTGACACCTTGTTAAGCACTGGTTGTACTTGAATGTTGTCATGTCCTAAAAGTGGTACAATTTCTGAAAAAGTTGAAAAGCCCTGATGTAAATGCAGCCTAAATTGTTTATTGCCATCCTATTTGCAAATTACTTACTTACCTAGTTGAGATGGTGTAGTTGGGCAGCAGGAAGGGGTGCAAAGTTCCTGCCTTCGCTGCAGACAACTTGCCTGTACAATGTTTGCTGGGCGGGTTTTTTGGCGCACTCAGCAGCAATTCCTATTGGCTTTTGAAAGCCAGTAGGCCCGGGGTAAGCAACCTTGGCTCTTTTATGACTCGTGGACTTCAACTCCCAGAAGATGTTACATATCATAACATCAACTGGAAGATGTTAAACTGTCCTTCTGTTTCTTTCCTTCCCAAAAATTGTGTTAATGAGTCCTCTCTAAGCTCTGCTGATCAGCTTGTCCTGGGTTGTTTTGCCGCAAAGCGGAACGGTTTGCAAGTTGCAGTTGAGACAGCCCATCTCATTTTAGATATATCACATATAATTGAAGATTGTAATTGCGTGTGCATGTTCAGCAAGTGTGATGTATTTGTGCTGGCATTTCTAGGCCTCTTTCCAACCACATCCAGAAAAATTTGTAACAAACATTGGAATTCTTAAGGCCATGTTTGATATTTCCCAGCAATCTGTTACTGGAAGGAAAAAGCAATCCCTGCTGTGTTACTGATCCCAGAGAAGCATTTGCATGTATGCAGGTATCCCTAGGGTGCCATAGTTATGGATGAGAAATATTGGTTGCAAAGTTGGCATTTCTGGATGTAATACAGATATTTTGGACTTATTTTTGTTTCTTTGCATGTTTGATATTTTTAAAAAGGCATATGCTACTGACTACGCTTATGCACGTATGTAACATCTTTTGCTAGGTTACATGACCACTGCTTTTCCAGAATGTGAAAAGTGAAAGATTGTGACTAAACAATCTTTCAGATAATACCACCAGAAATTATTTTAGCCTTTTTAATAAATGTTGTTATTGATGTTAAGCTCACCATGGAAAACATCATATATTGTTATGTATATACTAGGTTAATTATTTAAAGACTGAAGTGCAACATAACTAGATTCTAAATAATCTATTTTTCAAAACACACAACAGTCCAAACAGTAAAAGTAAAGTCCAAATTAAGAATATTTCATTCTTAAGAATTGTTTAATTTAAAGTGGTTTAGTTGTAATAGATGGTTATAGATTCAAAATAGTTTTCAAGAGTATTTACAAAAGATACTATTTTTTTCTAGCATCAGCTAAATTAGACATATTACATTGAGAAAAATGTTTCTCATTTTTTTCCTGTTACCTTTTCATTGCAGAGATGTTTTTTCCCCCATTTATATCCTGCCCTTCTCTGAAGACTCAGGGCGGCTTACAATCTAAGAAGCACAAATCAATGTGCTTAGCAATAGGAAATAGATTAACATAGGAAATAGATTATTTTGTTATCTAATTTTACCTTCCAAAAGACAGAAGCAGATGAAAAATGTGAGGTTCTTTCCTGTTGGCTTTTTTGAATTAGCTGTTTTAGATTCTAAAAGTTTAGTTCCTAAAGAAGTAACCTTGTAAATAATTTTAATGTCCTCCTCTAGTGCAGGGTAGGCAACCTTGGCTCTTTTATGACTCAAGGACTTCAACTCCCAGAATTCCTGAGCCAGCATGGCTCAGGTTGGAAACCTCTCTCTTTCCCCTCAGCGTGGCTGGCTCAGGATTTCTGGGAGTTGAAGTCCATGAGTCATAAAAAAGAGCCAAGATTGCCTATTTATTTTTATTTTTTTTATTTTAATCCCATTTATATCCCACCCTTCTCCGAAGACTCAGGGCGGCTTACAATCTAAGCACAAATCAATGTGCTTAGCAATAGCCTTCATTCTATGTATATGCCTGCTTATTAGGGCTTTCGGGGGGCCCCAAGTGGCATTATTACAAAGTCAGCTTATTGCCCCCAACAATCTGGGTCCTCATTTTACCTACCTCGGAAGGATGGAAGGCTGAGTCAACCTTGAGCCTGGTGGGACTGGAACCTGCACTAATTGCAGGCAGCTGGTGTTACTCAAGGAGGCATTAGCCCACTGCTCCACCAAGGCCTATCCCTGAAATAGGCTTTCGAAAGCCAATAGAGGGAGCTTTTGTGTGTGTGTGTGTGTGTGTGTGTGTGTGTGTGTGTGTGTATACATATATATATGTTTTCGTAGATTTTCATGGGTATAGGTATGTAGGTCTTGGCGTATTCGGGTCTTTTCCCGTGTAGGGTTGAGGGTGTCTTGGCGACATTTTGACGAGGTCCCACTTGTCATCTTCAGGCTGGTGTCTTCGGTTTCGTGCTTGTGCGAGCGAAGCGTGATCGGAGCTGCCGTCTCTCTATAAATACTGGTGGGGATGTGTGGGGTGCTGGCTTTGTTGCTGTAAGTGGATTGGTTGGCTGTGATGTTACATCATGATTGGTTGATGGGGTTATTGTTAGGGGATTAGTTGGCTGATTTGTAACATCCTGTGTGGTGAGGTGCTGGCTGTGTGCTCGTTAGTCCTTTGTGTTGTAACGACCTGGGTAATGGGCTGTGTGATGACATCCTGAGTTTTATTGTAGTGATTTCCTGATTTCAGAACTCAAGACCCGAATACGCCAAGACCTGTATATATACATATACATATACATCATATACATATACATACACACACACACACACACATATACACATACATACACATACATACATACATACATATATACATACATACATACATACATACATACATACATACATACATACATACATATATATATATATATATATATATATAGCATTCATGGCTTTTGCTCTGCTACAGTATGCATTGTCCACTGTGAGGCCTTCTGTAGAGAGGTATGTGCCTTTCCAAATCATGTCCAATCAATATAATTTACCACAGATAGGCTCCAATCAAGGTGTGGAAACATATCAGCAACAATCAAGAGAAATGGAAGGCGTCTCAGCTAATTTTCACATGTTGTTGCAAAGGGTCTGAATACTTATCCCAATATGATATTTCAGTTTTTTTCTTTTTAATAAACTTACAGACATTTCTAAAGTTCTGTTTTCACTTTGTCATTATGGGATACTAAGTGTAGATTAATGCAGTGGTGGGATTCAGCCGGTTCGCACCACTTCGGCAGAACCGGTAGCTAATTTTTTGTTGCCCAGGCCCAGAATGGACTTCCAGAAGCAGCATCCACACAGAACCGGTTGTTCACATATTTGAATGCCACCACTGGATTAATGAGAAAAAAAAGAATTTCAACAACTGTAGAATCAGGCTGCAGCATAATAAAATTGACAAAAGTGAAGGGATACAGTATACACACACATATGAAAGAATACCATTTTTAACTACTATATTACAGCAATGATCATGTTTCAGTTATCTAAGAATATGAAAGTGAAACTTACTTAAAAAAGTATACTGCAGCAGTTCAAGCGTTCATCTTTACTAATATATTAAACAGATCAGAATTGCAGACTGTAGTCCTCTACTTACAACCATTCATTTAGTGACTCTTCAAAGTTGCACTGAAAAAGGTGACTTATGACCAGTTTCCACCCTTATAATCTTTGCAACGTCCCCATGTTTACCTGATCAGAATCCGGGTGCTTGGCAACTGGCATATATTCACAACAGCTGCAGCGTCCTGGGGTCGTGGCCTCCCCATTTGTAACCTTCTCATCTGGTTTCCAACAAGCAAACTCAATGCAGGAAATCAGATTTGCTTAAGAACCACATGATTAATTTAACAACTGCCGTGATAAGCACAGATGCTTAACAACTATGACAAAAAGATCCTAAAATGGGGCTACCTCACTTTACAACTGTCCTGCTTAGCAACAGAAATTTTGGGCTCAATTGTGGTTGTAAGTCAAGGACTACCTGGCTGTATGTAGTCTCCGTAAAGTTTTCTGGTTCCATTCATACTTTTAAAAGTCTAAACTTATCCCTTCTATTAGAGAATAATGTTGTATCAAAGAATATTATTGTCTTGTTTACAAGTCTTAATTTCATTGTTTTAAACAAGGTTGCCAAACATTTGTACTGATAACTAAATATGTCATTGCAGATGCTTCGAATAGTCTAGCTAATCCTTCTCTTATTCCATATACGGATTTTTATAATTCTACGCTAGATCATATTGATCTCATGGAAGATTATCATAACTGGCAGTGTTATGGAAATTCTCATAGGTAAGGGAGTATTTATTTTAAAAATAAAGGTTTAATAGTAATTTTTGTTTGAAAAAGAGGCATCTTACAATACTTTATAGGTGATACACAGACCTGTGTATAGTTGTGTGTAGTTCTCTAAACATTGAAAGGAGAGAATTAAATGTTAACAATAATTTAATGTTAATTTAATGTTTAATGTGCTATGTAGAATGTAAAACGTATTTCAGTTGTTGAGCAGAGGTTAGTTAAAAATCAAATATCCAGGATCATTTTGGGGGGTCATTTGTAGCTGTAGCTATTATAGCTGCCTGTAATGCTTATTCTCTATATGCTGTTCTATCAGTAGCCCTTCAGTGCTCTTTATTAATCATACCAAGTTATTTTTTAGGTTCTAGATTTCCTTTATCTAATTAGCTTAATATATCCTAGACTACATTATTTATATTTCTCAATGAAATATAATTCTGAAACATCAGTCCAATACACATGGAAGGTACTATGCTAGAGAAAACCTGGTTTAATAATTCTTTTTTATCTCAACTGTCCAGAATACTAATATACATTTAAGGGAGATTTTATTTTTTGTATAATTGTACAGTTATGTTCTGTAAGAGGAGGAGGACAAAGATTACCTGGATCTCTTTGATAATTATTAAGTTTTCTTTGGCTCATAGGTAAATTTGTAGAGATTCCTCAGCTATCTATATTTTTCTTCATAGCTTCTCACAAATTTTCAGTGGTTTTTTTTCAATAGGATACAAATAAGTTGACCTAACTACTGTTATTTCTAGCTTCCAAGTGCAAATGAAGATAAATAAGAGACAAAACAGGTAGAGAAATAAGCTTAGAGGAATAGCAATAGAAAGATTTCCTATGAAAATGCAATGAGACACGACATTACTCAATAAACACAGCATCTGAATTAGCTAAACATGTATACATTATTAACTGTTAAGCAGATAATTTCTTTTGTAAGTTTATTTTTTAAAACGGGCAATCTTCAACTTAACCATTCATTTAGAGATCGTTCAAAGTTACATTGACATTGAAAAAAGTGACTTATGACCATTTTTCATACTTACAACCATTGCAGCATCCCCATGGTCACCTGATCAAAATTCAGATGCTTGGCAACTGACTCTTATTTATGACGGTTGCAGTGTCCTGAGGTCATAGGATCACCTTGTGTGACCTTCTGACAAGCAAAGTCAATGGGCAAGCCAGATTCGCTTAACAACTCTGCTACTAACTTAACAACTGAAGTGAACAGCTATGGCAAGAAAAGTCATAAAATGGGCCAAAACTCACTTTAATTGTCTCACTTAGCAACAGAAATATTGGGCTCAATTGTGGTCGTAAGTCAAGAATTATCTATATTTACCTACTGCAATTCATTCTATGTTCTTCCATTAATTTCTTTCAATATAAATATGTACACATATGTGTAATATTTTATCATTCAGGTTTTCCTTCTGTCAATATCCGTTCATTATTTCTATAGCAGCAAAAAAAGTTATAATTCAAAAGGATTCAGAACAACAAATGATAAATATTGCACGGGTAAGCATTATTATTTATTAAATAGTGTATTAAAATTGAAATAATATTTTACATATTAAATACTTGGCATTCAGACACTTCTCTAAGTATATTTAGACTTCTGATATGATAGAACGTAAGGTATGCTTTAAGTTAACTGCAGAGTCGCTAGGAGTTGGGCAGCATATACAGTTAATAAATCATTATCTATAAAAATGTATTTGGGATGTTTATGCTCTGTATAGAGCACGATGAACCACTTGTAATAACAAACAAGGAAGATATTTACCTAAATCAATCATGGAACAAACTGTAAAAGAGTTATGTTCTTTTTAAATGCCAGGGTGGAATGACTTTACAGTTATTAGAATTGTACTTTTACATGTACAGATAGACGTAACTCTTCTTCACTTCAGTGTCCCTCTTTCCTACAGTGTGTTATAAGATATGTGGGCGTAAGGAATGTAACGAGGAGTTAATTGCTAGCAAATTCTGAAAGCTAAGTGAAGAGCATATGTTAATTTTCTGTATTAGTACTATAATTGCTATCAAAACTATCCACAGAAGAAAGATGCCTATGTCATTGAATGCATACTTTTACAGTTATTTGATAATACTTACATTTCTGTATCAAACGTTATTCCAATCTTATCCTATTGCTTAACCTAACAAATATTGCTTTTGATATATCTTTTTCTATATATTTTGTTAACTATGTAGATTTGATGGAATATTAACAATCCCTAATTAAGATCAGGTAAAAACATATATAATTGGCATTAATATTAAATATTTAGGTTGTAAAAATTAGTTTACAGCATCATAGTATCTTTCATAATTCATAGAGGATAATATACAACCATTATTTTTTCCTTCTCACAACCTCTTTGGATCGGAACAGCAAAGCCTTGTGGATAAAGTAACTCGGAGGCAGAGACCTGATATGAATATGCTATTCCTAAATGTGAAAGTAAGAAGAATGCACCTCGTTAGTGATTCGTTGGATGAGGTATGCAAAATGGTTTCTGTAAAAACTGTTGAAAGAAGGGTTCATATCCTTCCACATCCAAGTCGTAAATCATTTTGATTTGTGCACAGTTCCTAGTTCAAAAGTAATGGTAAACTGTGCTGTGATAAATGCAGAAGTCCTTACTTCTGGCATTTGAGGAGAGGAGGTAAATGAAGGATAAAAGAACATGTAAGTAATGGTATCATAGAACCTGAAGGGCACTTCAGGACCTCATGTTCAGCTCCATGCCACGTGCAGTGTTCCAAATTAGAGCATCCTGTGTACCCTCTGCTTGAGAAGATCCAAGGAAGGGAAACTCATTTCCTTCCCTGGGAATTGTTCCACTGTATATCTCTTTTTTTATTAGGATTTTTCTCTTAAAAGTTCAACCAGAATCAATTCTTCCAATAATATTATGTCACATACACTGAAATAATAGAGAACAAGTCTTGGGTTGTTTTGTTTTTTGGGTTTTTTTGCATGATATTTGTTCAAGTATTTGATGAGCACTAATGAACCCAGTCTATTATCTTAAGTTAAACATACCCTATTCTATTATTCTCTTCGTAAGGCTTAGTTTTCAATCTATTACACATCTATTCCAGTTTTTTCTGAATATTTTTTTATAATATATGTAAAAGAGGTGGTGTATCACCTGTGCTGAATAAAGTAAAACTGTGACTGCTACTAATAGAAATAGAAATGGGTAGAAAGGTTATTCAAATCCCTAATCAGCTGAACCTCTAAAGACTAACATTTGTGTTTCTTTACATTTGAATGTTAGTTTGTATTATAGATGTTGCATTTATATTCCCTGTTCTCCAAAACAATGTTAAAATAGCACTATTACCTTGTTTCATTTTATAAGATGATAGATTTAACTGTTCACCCTTTTGTTTGTAATAGCTCACAAGGAAGCGAGCAGATTTAAAAAAGAAATTAAAAGTTACATTTGTAGGAGAAGCTGGTCTTGACATGGGTGGCCTAACAAAAGAATGGTTTCTTCTTCTAATTAGGCAGATTTTTCAGCCAGACTATGGTGAGTTTTTAAGTTCTACTAATATTTAACCAAATAAGATAAAAATTAATGGATCCAAACTTGTTTGTTTGTGATGAAGTTTTAAACAAAACAAAGATCTTTAGATCATGTGATTGTATGTCAATCTGCTGCACACTTGGATCATCTGTGATCGGCTTGCTATTTATTCTCCCAATAACAGAGCCTTTTAGTGGCATACAAAGGATATCAGATTCTCTTCCTGGGTAGACAACTAATTGAGAATTTCTCCTCAATTAATATTCAAGCTAAAAGGAATTAAGAAGTTCAGGAAAGGTTATCTAAAATATGAGATAGTATTAATGGATAATGCTTCTTTGGAATTTTTTTAAAAATTGTTACCATATACCTATAACCATCATGGCTTTACCATTTAGGGAAATATATACACTGTATTCCATTAAATATATTTATTAAATAATAATATTACATTTCAGTTGTGTTGTAAACTTTTTTACAAAACTGATATAAACTCAAATAAAAATAAAATTAGAATATGTTTTGTTTTCTGCAGCTGACCTTCCAGTTTTGTTATATTTCAGTATTTAAAATAAAACCAGTAATGCAATTTGTGACTAGAAAAATTATTCCCTTGCTGCAATGGTACATTTATTTAAAACCATTACTTGAACGTATTTGAGAGATGAGAATGAAAATTTTAGACATAGTTCACGGTATCTTTTGACAACAGTAATAGAATTTTATTTTAAAAATGTTTATTCTCTCCTACAGGCATGTTTACATACCACAAAGATTCTCACTGTCATTGGTTTAGTAGTTTGAACTGTGATAATTACTCTGAATTCCGATTGGTTGGAGCTGTATCCTTTTCTGCCCACTAGAAGGTGCTATATACATAGTTGATACCCCATAAGGCGCTTCTTTGCATTTTTATGTATTTTTTCTTTTTTTTTTTCTTTACATAGCATTCACTTGAATACATTTATAGATTTATCTACAGTAGAGGCCAACAGTAGTTTTGATCAAAAAAATTAGTTATTTTCATATTTGACAGAATGGTTCAGTTATGAAAATAAATAATTTATTTCAACAGAATTATTTGTTGTTTACTGTTAAAGGTAAAGGTTCCCCCGCACATGCGTGCTAGTCGTTTCCGACTCTAGGGGCCAGTGCTCATCTCCATTTCAAAGCCGAAGAGCCAGTGGTTGTCCGAGGACGTCTCCGTGGTCATGTGGCCGGCATGACTAGACGCCAAAGGCACACGGAACGCTGTTACAACTCATCCATTATTAATAAAGGAAGATTGTATCATTGGCACAAATTAATGCGTTCAATAGAAGAGTTCTGGATTCAGTATAGAGTCGTGATAGCCAGATTCGAGACCCAAATACTATTTAAAAAGTTGTTTGTACCCAGGAATTGGGTATTATTGAACTAATAGACATTAGGTAGTCCTCATTTAGCAACCATAATTGGGACCAGCAACTCGTTATTAAGCAAAGCAGTCACTAAATGAAACTGCAACTCTGAATATGATCTTACTTCAAATTTCTTATGTTTTACAGACCTGTGAAGGTTGCAAATTAGAGGATTGGTAACAAAGTTACTTTTTCATCACTTGCAACTATAAAAAGTCATTAAATGAGGCAATCTCACAATGAGGCCTACCTTTAAGTTACAATGAGTGCAAAACTAAGGAACATATGTTTAAATCCCATTTTTAAAAATTATTATTTCACATACAAAAAAGGAAGCAGCCCTCTTCAGTGCCACATATTGACTTGTCATGATGGGGACTCATCATTTTTTTTGCAAAAACATAAAACCTCACTGAGGAGGAATTTTTTTGAATAAAATTTAAATCTGCGTGTTTATAATGCTGATATGTTGATATAATAGCCAAATGTATTTTTAAAGTAGTTGTTTAAATGCAGTAAGTTACACATGTATTTGTTTGTGCCTTCGAGTGGACAAGTCCCTGCAGTTTTCTTGTTAGAATTTTCAGAAATGGTTTTGGCATTGCCTTTTTTATAGGGCTGAGAGATGTGACTGGCTCAAAGTCATGCATCTGGCTTTGTCCCTAAAGTGGGATGGACTAGAACTCACAGTCTCCCTGTTTCTAATCTTCTAATCACTATACGAAACTAGATTACATATCTGCATTTTTAAAAAACAATATTTTGTTATCTAATACTCTGATTATGAGTAATTCTTTTTTTCATAAAAATGCCTATCCACATGTGGTATATGTAAGCAGATAATCTTTAACAGAAGATTACCACTGATCAATTAAAGAATTCCATCAAGTGCTTGAAAAGGTACATTTTTTAAAAAATTATCTATTTGTTAAATGTTTATGCCGCCCATCTCACTGTTGAACAACTCTGGGCAGCTTACCACATCATAAAACAGCAATACAAATCAATTAGAATGATAAATGATAAAAACATTAATCATTAAAAGTTAACAAAAAGCTGGATGAGAAAGGAAGCAATATGAGTGGGATCGTCTTCTTAACCAGTTCCAGAGTGGGCCCCAAGCCAATCAGCAGATCTAGATTTTCAGGCCCTTTCTGATGGCCAAGAGGGTGGGGGCATATCTCACCTCAAGCAGCACAATGTTCCAGAGGGCGGGAACCACGGAAGAAAAGGCTCTTTTTCTAGACCCCACCAACTAAAATTCCTTTCCTGACTGGCTCCGTAGCATGCTCCTTCTGTCAGAGCAATTGGGGTAGGCCAATCTCACTGGGGTGCGATGGATCCTCAGGTAGCCTGGACCCCATGCCATACAGGGTTTTAAAAGTAAGAATCAACACTTTGAATTAGATGTGGAAGCAAATCAGCAACCAGTGCAGTTTGTGCAATGGTGGTGTTACATGGACCATCCCAGGGGCTCCTAAAATTGTCTGTGCAACTGTATTCTGTGCCAGCTACAACTTTTGAATCCTCTTCAAGGATAACGCCATGTAGAGCACATTGTGGTAGTCCAAACACGAGATGACCAGGGCATGAGTGACTACGCACATTTTCAGCTTTATTTATATTTTCTTTACATTTTAAGCTTTATTTACTGTGCTTTCAGCCATTTTGCAGTTATTACATTTTCAGTGAATGAAGTTTGACTGCCATTTCAATAAGAATCTTTAGGATACAACTTTGGTTATTATGCTTGATATAAGCTTTTATGGTCAGAGTATCTAATGAAGTGACTCATTAAAGAATTGCTATATCATACAGTAATTTTGTTTATCTTAACATCAGTATTAAAAAGAATTGCACTCAACATGACTATTTCTCTGGAATTCCAGTTAAGAAAAAAATTTGGAATAGACTGTACTTTAAAAAGAAAAAGAAATGTTCCTGTTTCCATCTTAAGCTGGTTACAAGATGATGTGTTGGTAGTTTTCCATTTTACAAACTCATAGTTAAATAATTTTGTATAATGTTTATTGCAGAAGTATAGTATATTAGAATAGACACAGGGAATATTGTTGTACTAAAGAACATATCCCTAGTCTTTCCATGAGATGCACTAATTTTCTACAGCAAGTATTTGATACATTATACACAGACCATGTTTGCTTACACAATAGGGAACCAGGATCTATGGTATTTTTGGCAACATTTTGGAAATGGCTTGTTGCTTTCTGGGATTATATTTTGAAAAGAATTCCTGTGCTAGGGTGAAATTTCATGGCCTACGAATAAGCTTGTTGGTGGATTAATTGTTATAGAAATTAGATTACATTTAGATGCAGTGTCAGTATTCTAAATATGTAATATTTTTATCACCCCTGTTTCATATAACATTAATAAAACTGATAGTATACCCTAAAATGAGAGTATGATTTTAAACTTAACATTCATCATCCAGCTTATGGGGCTAGCTGTCTATAATAGTATCACGCTGGATATTCGATTTCCGTTGTGCTGCTATAAAAAATTACTTAGTCCTCCCATTGTACCATGTGACCTGAATACACCTGTTGGAATTGGTAATGTTACTATTGATGACCTGTGTCGAGTTATGCCGGTAGGTATGAGTTATTTTGAAATTTCAACTTTTTTTTTCAGTACAGTACTGGTGGTTTGATTGCATAATTTCAGATTGTGTTTATAGAGCAGAAAATACTATTTGTACTTTACAAAGTTCCTATTTATCATTAGCAGATTCATACATTATTTTAACATGATAAAGCCCAGAAATATTATGTATTTGACATCAGTGTTAACAGGTAATGCTTTACCTCTGCTTTGTTTGTACTGTATATGTTGGTGTTATATTTGCTGTATGTACTGTAGGTTATGTATATTGTTAGCCATGTTGCAAGGTTTTTAGTTCTGAATCAAATAGCCATTTCTATTTCTGATGCATAATTAAATTATTCATTTTAACAAATGTAGCACTATTGTAAATAAGGACAAAATGCAATCTCTGAAAAACAAACTCAGTTGTAAGTTACTTTAGAATATACTGTACTCAAATATTATTCACATGAACAATTACCCTAATGTTCATAACTGACACATATTTATAAAGCAGACTATTTGTAGCTTAGGGTTGACAGAGGACCTTGGTGGTCTCTGAGCTTGCTTGTTTTCTTGCAACTACATTACCTAACTACATACTTCCAGTTTGATGGACATATTTACCAACAAATTAAAGGGACACCTATGGGAACACTGCTTTCAGGACTTATAGCAGAGGTTGTCGTGCAATGTCTAGAAACCATAGCATTTCCTCAGTACCACCGAAAATATGGACCAGATAGGTAGACGACACCTTCACTATAACAAAAAAGAACCAATTAGAGAACACCCACAAAACATCAATAACATTTTTAAAGAATTCAGTTTACTAGAGAAAAAGAAAACGACTCACTACCCTTCCTGGACATCCTGATCAGCAGAGACCACAATGGCAAACTAGAAACACAATTTTACAGAAAAACCCATACTAACTAGGTGCTCCACTACCAAAACAGCAACCCAATCTCTCACAAGAGAAGCTGCATAAGAACTTTATTCAGATGAGCCCAAACACACTGCAGCAATCCAGAACAGCAAAAAAAGGAAATAGAGCATATATACAACATGGTCCAACAAAATGGATATCCACAAAACTTTATCAAAAAGTCCTGACCACTCAACCCAATATAGCACAAGCAACACAAACCCTAAAAAGAATTACACTGCTATACATCAAGAATATCTCAGAAACCACCAACAGACTACTACAGCCTCATGATATCAGCATAGCACATAAGCCAACTAAAGCCCTTCAAAACATCCTAAGCCGACCAAAAGACCCGACAACCCCAGAACAAAAAACAGTCATCTACAACATACAATGTAAGGATGTGGGACAAACAGGCAGAAGACTGGCAGAACGCGTTCACGAACACCAGCTAGCAGTCAGAAGACATGATGAAAATTCTTTAATTTCTCAACATGCAGACAGATTTAACCACAATTTCAATTGGGAAAATGTGACCATCCTAGACCAAGCCTAGTCCAAAAATGCCAGGAAATTTCTAGAAGCCTGGCACTGACAAATTAGCCATCAATAGACACATAGACATTAACAACATCTATAGTCTATGCAAAAGACACTTTCACCCAGCCTGAAAAGACAAAAAGACCCAGGCACTTCTCCAACAGCAATCACCACCTAGATCAGCATAGATTAACTCCAAGGTTAACATCAGATCAATAATCAAGTAAACAATACCCCAATCAAGAAACTGCCGAAGAAGCCAACAGCAAGCAGTCCAACCAAAGAATCTCTAAGACCACCCCCACCAATACTGAAAGGCAAGCCACAAGAACAGGGGTGTCAAACTGCTGGCCCGCAGAGCGGGTACGTCATGGTGAAACCATGCCACCCCATTGCCAGCAATGGGGAAAAAAAGTCACAATACGTCATGACACGTCACGTGACGTGAGTTTGACACTCCTGCAAACTGCAGTTTGTAGTCCTCACTAGCACCGATGATGGTTTGGATAAACAAGCAAGCTCAGAGAACACCAAGGAGCCCTGATGACACATATTTTATCTAGACATGTCTTCCAATAATTACCAATATATAATATTTGCAATTCAACCATTGAACAAGTTACAATTCTCAACTTTTTTTTCACATTGAGGAAGGGACAGGGGTTGTTCCTCTGTCCTAGTCCTATTAGACCTCTCAGCGGCTTTTGATACCATCGACCATGGTATCTTACTGTGACGTCTCAGGGGACCGGGAGTGGGGGGCACTGTTCTACAGTGGTTCTCCTACCTCCTGGGCCGTTCGCAGTCGGTGTTGACGGGAGGGCAGAGATCCGCTCTGAGGCCTCTCGTTTGTGGAGTTCCTCAGGGGTCGGTCCTCTCTCCCCTCCTGTTCAACATCTATATGAAGCCGCTGGGTGAGATCATTCGTGGTTTCGGGGTGGGGTATCATCAGTATGCTGATGATACCCAGCTTTTTCTTTCCACTCCGAACCAACCCAGTGATGCCCTCGTCGTGATGTCCCGTTGCCTGGAGGCGGTTCGGGTTTGGATGGGGAGAAACAGGCTTTGACTCAATCCTACCAAGACTGAGTGGCTGTGCATACCGGCATCTCGGGTGAACCATTTTTGTCCATCGTTAACGATGGGGGGGTGAGGTGTTACCCCCCGCTAATAGGGCTCGTAACTTGGGCGTCCTCCTGGATTCACGGCTCAGTTTGGAAGATCATATAGGAGCCATGACCAGGGGGGCTTTTGCCCAGGTTCGCCTGGTGCACCAGTTGCGACCCTATTTGGACCAAGATGCCCTACGCACAGTCACTCATGCGCTCGTGACCTCCCGGTTAGACTACTGCAACGCTCTCTACATGGGGCTGTCCTTGAGGACCACTCGGAGGCTTCAGCTGGTGTAGAATGTAGCCGCGCGAGTAGTAATGGGAGTTTCCCGATACTCCCATGTAACAGCTCTTCTCCGCGAGCTGCATTGGCTTCCAGTTCCCCTCCGGGTGAGATTCAAGGTGCTGGTGATGACCTATAAAGCCCTAAATGGCATGGGTCCGGATTATCTCAGGGAGCACCTGCTGCCAGCATCAGCCTCCCATCGTCCTGTGTGTTCCCACAGGGAGGGCCTCCTTAGGGTTCCGCCGGTTAGGGAATGCCGGCAGGTGATTCCAAGGGGGAGGGCATTCTGTGTGGGCGCGCCTGTCCAATGGAATAAACTGCCGGTAGAACTTCGGACTGCCCCGGACCTTCACTCGTTTCACCAGGACCTGAAAACTTGGTTATTTGATCTTTCTGGCCTGGACTGAGGGGGTTTTAATTTAACTTTAAATTTTAAATTTTAATTTGTTTTAATTGTGGGCTAGTTTTAATTTAATTCTATTTTAATTGTATTTATTTGTATTGTTTTAATTCGCCCTGTAAACCGCCCTGAGTCCTTCGGGAATAGGGCGGTATATAAAGTCAATTAAATAAATAATAAATAAATAAGTGTCAGGCAATTTAAGATTCTGTGATGCTCAGTTAATGATAGCTCTTTCACACATGCAAGTAATCATTTGATATTTTGCCAGAAATTAAACTACTCATATGTTATAACAGGATAATAAAAACACGGGCCTTTTCCCTTTCAGCATAATTCCTGGAGAGGAACTGTGAGCAGCTTCAGTAATAGGAGATACAGGAATCCACCAATTTACAGATTAGGGGCCTCCTTTGGTAATCAGTTTAGGAATGTTGCACTGGCTCTGAATAAGCTCAAGAAGTTTGGTGCCTCCAGGACTATGCAGTAGTCATATTAATTATCTACTAAATTGTCAAAACACAGTATTTTAAATTGCCGATCACATATAAGTAACGATATAAAAAAACAGCATTAAAGAAACATGGCCCTGAAAGAGCCCACTCTGATTGCCATCTATATGTATAGGTTCAACATCAAATCCTAACTTATAATTTTTGTTTTCGCAGGAGTTGAACTTAGAACCTCAGATCAGGGATAACTACCTTCTTTCAGTATATTAGGTATCAGAAATAATATTTAGTAACCCTCTCCAAGCGGCTTTATCATCCACCTGAGAAAAACATTTGCCATTGAACACATAATGTGCAATTAGGACAGTGGTGGGATTCAGCTGGTTCGCACCACTTCAGCAGATTTTTTGTTGCCCAGGCCCAGAATGGACTTCCAGAACGGCATCCACACAGAGAACCGGTTGTTCACATATTTCAATCCCACCACTGAATTAGGATGATTCAGAATGAAAGGGCTACTGTATTTACAGAAAGCTATTAATGTTTAGGGCTTGCAATTCTGTACTGCAAAATTGAACAATCACTAAGTGGCAGCAATCAGATATAGAATGCACTCATTTCTTACTTTCATCAAATGGCCGTCTAGATCTATAGCAGCCTAGATCTATAGCCTAGCATTCTTGAAATTGTTGGGATTTGGCAGCATTTAAATATGGCAAACAAATTAAGCAGGCATATACATAGAATGAAGGCTACTGCTAAGCTTGTAAGCCGTCCTGAGTCTTCGGAGAAGGGTGGGATATAAATGGAATTAAAAAAAATAATAATTACCATGCTAGATTCTAATAAAAATGCTGCATTTTTAAAGCTTCATAGGAGAAATCCTATTCTAATGTTTGAGGGAAGCTGTAATACTTGGGCAATGAAGTCTGGACTGCAAAAGCCTCAATGGTCAATAAATGGCAGTAAAGATTAGTTTTCTGTATCTCTTTGTTTCTATCTCATGGTCATCAGGAATTTGTGCAGCCCCAATCTTGTAGCCCTATGTAATTTTTTTTACCCCAATATGATGATGAAGGAAGCTATGTGCATAGCCTTCAAAAGGAAAAGCAGTGGTGTAAATAGTATTTGCTGCAGTAAGAGTGTTATTTGGTATCTGATATGAAATGCTTGTGCCTACTTGACTGATCTACATAACATTTCTCTAAGATTCATAAGGAAAGAAGGATGTTCTGTATATGTTAAATTTCAAAAAATTTTCTTACAGGAGTTAGCTCATGGATTAAATGAGCTGCTATCCTATGAAGGGAATGTTGAAGAAGATTTTTATTCAACCTTCCAGGTATAATAAAAATAAGAATGCTCTCTTGATAAGTTCAGGGATCCATTAAATTATATTAATGTTATTTTCGAAAATGCATCTATATTGTATTTCTGACAACAGCAGCATTTAATTAGCTTAAGAACAAAGATGGAAGTGAAAGTGTCATTCAAAATATGCTCCCATTGTCCAAGATTCTATATTATCCAAATTTAGTTTTTCTCGTCTTCCCAAGCAATTTATTACAATTACTTACAATATTTTGACTATTAATCGTTCTTTTTTTAGCTTCTTACTTTATTATTTTATCCTTTCTTCATTGCAGTTGGGGGCTAGACAGCAAGTCAGTCAAATTATTTAATGATTTCAGATTTTGTTTCACTCTGGTTGGCTGCATTCAGTTTTTAGTCACTAAGCTCTTGAAAAGCATTATAGCCTCTACTTACTTTCCATTGTGTAGCTCAGAACACCTTTTCCATTAAATAAATGTTAGTGTAAATACCATTTAAAGAATTGAAAAATAATTGTCACTATAGCCAAGGAACACCTTGTTGATGTGCAAATGAGTTTTAATTTCTCTTAGAATTAATAGAAATGTACACATTTACCAAACCTCGTATGAAAGGCTTAATATTCTGACAGAACGTCTGAGTTGAGTAACAGATATTTTGTTTTGTACATACGTACAAGGGGTCCTTGACTTACAACCATTCAATTAGTGGCTACTTGAAGGTACAACAGCACTGAAAAAGTGACTTATGACTGTTTTTCACACTTTATGACTGTTGTACCATCTCTGTGGTCATGTGATCAGAATTTGGATGTTTGGCAACTTGCATGTATTTATAATGGTTGCAATGTCCCAGGTTCATTTAATCACCATTTGCTACCTTCTGACAAGGAAAGGCAATGGGGAAGCCAGAATCACTTAACAACCATGTTACTAACTTGACAACTGCAGAGATTTGCATAACAACTATGGCAAGAAAGGTTGTAAAATGGGGCAAAACTCACTTAACAACTGTCTTGCTTAGCAACAGAAATGTTGGAGCTCATTTGTGATCATAGGTTGAGGACTACCTGGTATTACATTTACAGTATATCCTACTTTTTCTCAAGGGGCTCAATAGACACTGTGCTTGATGGTCTCGTACTGCTTTTAACCTCCCAGCAACATTATGAGGGGGAAAAGAATATTGGCCATAATAATTAACAGATTTAATTGGCTGAGTACAGTTTGCCAATCTTAGTCTGTCATTGCATCTCACTAGAAATATCTTTTCTTATCAGGTTTTTCAAGAGGAATTTGGTGTCATAAAGTGTTATGACTTAAAGCCTGGTGGTGATAAAATACCAGTTACCAATGAAAATAGAAAAGGTAAAGTATAATACAACATAGAAATAATTTGAATTAATTTGAGCTGTTTTCAAAATTAAATATAATCATGCACTAATTTTAAACACTGTTATTAGAGTTTCAAATACTCTGCAGTAAACACCTGTGATTAATACTAAAGTAAAATCTGAACTATTTCTTTTTCAGAGTATGTGCAGCTTTATGTAGACTTTCTTCTCAATAAATCAATCTACAAGCAGTTTGCTGCATTTTATTATGGATTTCACAGTGTCTGTGCTTCCTATGCATTGATGGTAAGAATAAGAAAATATGGAATAGAAAGGTAGGATGCGGTATATTTTGGAGAATACTTACGCATACATATAGTCCTTGATTTATTTAGTTTTATTTTATTTTTAATCCCATTTATATCCCGCCCTTCTCCGAAGACTCAGGGCGGCTTACAATTTAAGCACAAACCAATGTGCTTAGCAATAGCCTTCATTCTATGTATATGCCTGCTTATTAGGGCTTTCCCCCCCCCCCAAGCGGCATTATTACAAAGTCAGCTTATTGCCCCCAACAATCTGGGTCCTCATTTTACCTACCTCGGAAGGATGGAAGGCTGAGTCAACCTTGAGCCTGGTGCGATGTGAACCTGCACTAATTGCAGGCAGCTGGTGTTACTTAAGGAGGCATTAGCCCACTGCTCCACCAAGGCTCCTAGCGACCATTCAAGATTACCATGGACCCCCCCCCCCCACACACAAAGGTACTTACAATCTGGTTCTGAAGTTCTGGCAGATGGGAAAGTTACCATTGTATACAGTAGTTTGTAGCTGAATGTTCAGCTTAGGAAAGCCTGGTTAAATTACTCCTGTAAGAAACGTGGTTACAGAGAGAAAATAAAAAGCTTGTCATTTTGTAAATTATGGGGTTTTTTTCAGTGTAGATGTTGTTACTTACTCTTGCTCTAACCAGAACAATTGCCAGAACAAAAAAAGTTGGTGATTAATAATTACAATCTATTTACATAACTAAGAAACATAAGATTTGTATTTAAGTCTTTAGCAGTGAGTGGAGCTAAATTAGTTTAAATCTAGGACACTGGAATGTAAAGCTACTGTTAAGACTAAACTGAATTTTTTTTTATTACAAGCAACTTTGAATTTGACAAATATTTATATCTTTGTTAATAATTACTTTATTCATATAAACTGAATTTAAATCCAGTGTTATGAAATGTTATATTTAGCCTGAACCTTGATTTAATAATATTTTTTGCTGATATTATCTATATTTTCCTTATTTTCCCTGTAATATTGCCTTTTTGTTAAGCCTGAAATGAAAGATTAAGAAACCTCAAATATTACAAAGGATAATAATGTATTTACCAGTTTATACAATCCATTTTATTTTGCAGCTGCTTCGTCCTGAAGAAGTTGAAATTCTGGTATGTGGAAGTCCTGAGTTGGATATGCATGCTCTCCAGAAACATACACAGTATGATGGCTATCAGAAAACTGATCTTACTATCCGGTATTTTTTTTCTTCTTTAACTCTTAAATCGAAAATATAGAAACTGATTTTGAGTTGGAACTAACACTGTTTCGTATAAAATCCAGGAATTTCTGGGAAGTAGTACTCGAATTTCCTCTTGATCTTCAAAAAAAGCTCCTACATTTTGCTACAGGAAGTGACAGAGTACCCGTAGGAGGAATGGCAGACCTTAATTTTAAAATTTCAAAGAGTGAAGCATCCACCAACTGGTAAAAACTTTGGCTTATACTGTTATTATTCTGACTTGTAATCAGACATTACAGAATGAAATTAATGCGTGTAAGCGGGTGTCATTGAAAGTGTTACTTGTGTACCTCCTATCTGGACATCTGAAAGTAAATTGTTGCTTCTTTAAATGGCCCAGGCCACAGGTCAGATTTATAAAACTGCTTGTCAGGGATTCACTACAAATAAATGAAAACAAAAAGAGACTTCGAAGTTCAGGACCCAGTCCATTCTGTAAAGCGGATTGAGACTGCCATCCCCTTTTTCTCCACCACTAAATCTAAATAGGGTCAAGCAGCATCCCAGGAAAGCTGACAATGTCAAAATGTTGACTGGGCAGGTTACTCCATAAATGCCATGGTTAGGCTTGTGCAGGTCTCCTGTCATCTGAGGCAAGTGTAAATGTCTCAGGACTGCATGTTGAGGAAATCATGCACATCTTGTCCATTGCTCCCTGTGCAATTGACCAGGATTAGGAGATCCATCATAATACTCTGCTACTCCCAGATATCAGGAGGGTTGAAGTAAAACTATACTGAACTGCTAAACATCGTACATTTTAGAGCTGTCAATTGCTAGTAAAGAAATTCTACTTCTCTGCTCTATGAGCATTCTTTCTTTGTTGTGACGGAGGAGGTCAGTTTATTTGAATTCAAATGAACAGAGCCATCTTATTTGCCGTACAGCGTAGATATTTGCACATGTCCCATGCTGGATTAAAGCCATGTTTTAATATAGTCATCTAAATAATATAGTCATCTAAATTGAGTACCAGGGACCGGTTCCGTGGAGAGAGGTTTTTTCTGTGGACCGGAGGGAGCATGGTTTTGTGTGCTGCCTGCATCCCACAGATGGGGCTTTGCTTGTTTGCACGGACCGGTTTCTGGTGCACCGCAGAACAGGGATTGGGGACCCCTGCTCTAAATTATTTGTTATTTAATGTGCATATCTTCTTTTGCTTATTTTAGGTTACCTATTGCCCATACTTGCTTCAACCAGCTCTGCCTGCCTCCATACAAGACCAAAAAGGAACTGAAGCAAAAATTGACAATTGGAATTTCAAATGCAGAAGGCTTTGGTTTAGAATAAGACCACTTATAAAAAAGCATAGCGGATGTAGCACCTGCTTTCTACTGTGCCTTTAAAGCTTATGTTTCGATCTCTCAATACTGTGACAGTCTTACTTAGAACTGTGTGAACTGTTGTTTTTTAAGGAGTGCATTCTTTTTTCTGTATAGAAATATGTTTAGTCTTTCTTATAGAAATTTTGTATAAAGGTCTTAATCTTTGCAATATTTGATCGAAACCTGTCAGAACTATCAAATATATAATGCTATACAGTCATCTAATCTAAGAGGCAACCGTCAAGAATTAAATCTGTATCACCTCAAATTGTTTGCACTACAGGGATGAGATACAGAGTAAATTATTATTGATCACAATTCATATAGGTCATTGACAGTATATTCCACTGGAAAGTGCAATATAGAAATTGTATTCTTCATAATCAGTTAAGCCTATTTTCAATTAATAACAAACTGTAATTGTTATTTATCTGAGACAAATTGAAACAAATATTGTTTTAAAGATAGATTAAATATTATTTTGGTTTTCCTTTTCAGAATAAATTATTAATTTAAGATCATGTAAATAATTGCCCACGGGCCAATATGTTTTTGATAATACCATTTACAGATAAAGATTTATTTTTACAGGGTTTCCAGTGTTAAATATTCAAGATTTTTACAACTGAACAAAATTGATTGTATAAGAATACAAAGGCTGCTATCTTACTATCTTAAATTTATCTAGATTTAATGGAACAACTGTAAGTTTTAAATTGCATGTATATGATACCAGATTGATAGATTTGGCTATTATGTGTTTGTAACTCCAATTTAAACAAGAACATTGAATGTTTAATAATAACAAATTTGGATTTGTTACTTGATTAAAAACAAATCACTTTGGACCAATGAGAAAGTAGTTTTAATATTAAGTTATGCATCTTTACATTACTAACACCATATTGTCTTTTATACAAGGTTTAAAATAAACTAAGCACCTTTTTGTATAAAAATGAATGTAATCAAACTATAGTAAATGTTCTAGCTTTTATTTTATTTCTTACCTTGAAGTGTGATAGCTAATAGCCAAAATGGCTCTTAAAACCTGAGATTCATTTCCAAAGTAGTTGCCATGATCTCATGTACCACAGGCTAGAGACAAGTATTATCTCCAGGACATTCTTTTCATGAATCTACGAGGGCAAGTTGGAAATAAACCTCCATTTGGTTATCAATGACAGACACTCGCAGATACAGAACTTTTATTATACACATTAGAAACTACAGCATTACATTACTTTTTGACATAATCGCCACTCAAATTGAGGCACTTGTCATAATGTCTTACAACAGACATGTCAAACACAAGGCCCGGGGGCCGGATCCGGCCCACAAAGTGGTTTCATGTGGCCCGCGAAGCCATCCTGGAAACAGTGAGGGAACGGCCCCCATTGCCTTGGCCCCGGCCCAGAGATCCTCCTTCTGCCAGAGACCCTCAGATCTGTCCCACTCCTGCCCGGGCCCCCATAGGCACCCTTGATGCGAACGATGTAGAGCTGGCCATGCCCACCTAGTAGGCCATACGCACTCTAGCCACACCTACCCAGTAGGCCACGCCCACCCTGGCCATACCCACCCGGCCCCTTGAGGGCAACGGCAATGCTGATGCGGCCCTCAATGAAATTGAGTTTGACACCCCTGTCTTACAAGGTTTGAAAATCCTTAGTAGCTTAGCACCAAATCTGGGCTATGGGGGGGTGGGATCAAAAACATCCCAACAGAACTGCTTCAAACGTTTTTGGGTGCATCTAGCGGTGTGCGGGTGAGCATTATTGTGAACCAACACCGCACCGGAAGTGGTGCCATAGAAAATCCTGCCAATGTGAAGAGGCCAAAGGAGTACTGCTAGTGAAGTTCATGGAGCCTAGTTCAACCATCAGTTCAGAAGTCTACTGTGAAACATTACAAAAACTCAGACAAGCCATCCATAACAAGCATCGGGGAATGCTGACTTCCGGTGTGGTATTGGTTCACAATAATGCTCGCCCGCACACTGCTAGACACACCCAAGAACTTTTGAAGCAGTTCCATTGGGAGGTTTTTGATCACCCCCCACCCAATAGCCCAGTTTTGGCGCCGAGTAACTACTAAGGAATTTCAAACCTTCTAAGACATTATGACAAGTGCCTCAATTTGAAAGTGCCTCAATTCGAATGGCAATTATGTCGAAAATTAACGTAATGTAGTTTTCTAATGTATATAATAAAAATTGTGTATCTGCGAGTGTCTGTTATTGATAACCAAATGGAGGTTTATTTCCGAATTGCCCTTGTATTTGGATGACAACTACTGAAAATAGAAGGTTGGACTAGGAGCTGTGGTGGTGCAGTAGCTAGAATGCAGTTTTGCAGGCTCATTGGTTTACAGTGTCAGCATATTGTCCCCAACAATCTGGATCCTCATTTTATTGATCTCAGAAGGATGGAAGGCTGAATCAACCTTGAGCCGGTCAGGATTGAACTCCTGGCTGTGAGCAAAGTTTGCCTGCAATACTTACTTCTAACCATTGCACCACCATGGCTCCTTTTGCTTCTTTCTGGGAATTTGTACAACTCAGTAGTTTGGACAAAAAAAATCTTACTTATTTCTTTTTCTGCGAGTACGGAACTTATCAGCTTTATAAAGGTTTCAAATTTATTTTGTTGTGCATGGTTGTGTCTGCGAATATCTACTGTTTTGGTGTTCTATTAGTAGCTAAGACCATACTTGGCAAAAATGCAATCAATGTTCAAATAACATCTAACCTCTTTAATATGACAATTATCCAACATTGGCCTCTGCCACCATTGCTGCAGAAAATGAGAAGATTACCAAGTGGTTAAATTCAATCTGTATTCAATAGAGCAGACGTGCTGCTTATGGTTGGAGAATAGAATGCCCAAACTGGAAACAGTGAGAGGAAAATGTAGGCAGAATTTAGGGCCTAGAGTGTCAAAGCAGGAAACAAGAAACTAATCTAGATGTCAGAACATATTGTGGAAATTGCCAAGAAGAAAAGAGAAGAGAAGCCGAAGCCAAGAAAAAATTCTCTGGAAGCAGCTTAAGGAGTTTCAGAGAGTGGTTGAATGACACAGCAGTATTGCGGTATTAAAGTGACACTGAAGATGGAAACAGACAGAGAGAAAGTTTTCCAAAAGAAGTTTTTATTCAGAAGGAAATTAAATGTCTATGGAGATTCTCAGTCGTCCAGGTCTCAAAGATGCTTTTTCAAAAGGCAACTGGACGATGTTTTTTTTTTTCTGGAGGAAGAAGATGTTTTTGCTTCTTATCCAAGATGCTTCATCAGTTCAGGCTGGATGGGAAGGGAGGAGAGGAAAAAAGGATTAGTTCTGATAACTCTTCCATTCCCTCCCCCACACCATCCTGTCAGAACTACTTCTTCCATCCCCCTCGCCATCCAGCCAGAACTGATGAAGCTTCTTGGATGAGAAGCAAAACATTTTCTTCTTCCTTGAGGAAAAAACAGTCCAGTGGCCTTTTGAAAAAAGCTCTTTTGAGTCAGAAGGAGGCTCCGGCCTCAAACTGGTATACTGAAGGATGGGCAAATTCATAGATCAAGCAAAATGGAAGGAGTATATTGAAATTCTATACAATAGGGAAATCAACATCCAAAATACCTTGGAAAATATAAAAGTTGTAACTAAGCTAGGCCACCAAAAGTGGAAGATGACACAGATGCCAACAGTTTGAAAAAGCTCAGCCTGCACACCAATAAAAGAAGAGAGTCTGCAAACTTACACAATATCCTTAATGTCAAATGCTACCAAAATAATGCTTAGGTTCAGTTAAGGCAGATTAAGTGAAAAGAAAGAGAAATACCAGATGCTCATGCTGGTTTTAGAAAAGACCAAGGAATAAAAGACATTATTGCTAATACACACTAAATAATTGAGGGGGGAAAAATCCATAAATCTGTGATAAACAAGAAAATAAAAATAAGTCGGTATGTATTTCATTGATTACAGAAAGTAATTCATTTGTGTCAACCATGTCAACTTGTGGAATATACTTAGGAAACTGGCATTCCCAGAACATCTCATTGCCTTCAGGAAAAACCTACACAGGATAGGAACATTCAAAGTGGCAAACCAAATTATCTCCAAGTAGGAAAACAAGTTTACCAGATACTCTCATATAATTTATTCAGTTTAAATGCATAATATACATTGAGGACTGCTGGATTGGAAGAAGACACTGGTTTTATGGTTTTAAAATCAGGAGAAAAAAACATCAATAACCTGCACTTAGAATCAACCAGCCTTAGAAATGATAATGAAGACACTAAAATGGTGGATGCTGTGAGATGTCTATGCCTACAAAGATTAGAATTCTGTAGGCAGCTATTTCTTTGTGACACTTGATGGATGCCAAAGTTGGTGCCAGATACAAAAGATCAGTTCCACACTTGAAGGCCCAATTAAACTAATGTATTGCCAAACAGCTATGCACAGGAATATTCTCGACCAACAGCATCTGCTTAGAATTAGATAAACACTTATGGAATTTGGGGGGGGGGGGTTGGACTCAATCCACTTACCTTGGGATTGTAGGCTATTCCATCCTTTAACTCTGTTCCTAGGTTCTGCCACTCTTTCTCCTAAAGTTGGGCTTGGAAGAAATAGGATGGAAAAGGTATTGATGCCTTTCACTTTTGATGGTGGAGAAGTTTCCTGAGAATACCATGGATAACCAAAACTACAAAGACGTACAATAAATCATAGAAAAAGTCAAGACACAAATGACCAGGTTCAAATTACAATATTTTAGGCACATTAGGTCACAAAACCAACTCTCTTGAATAGTCTATATAATGCTCAGACATGTGAAAGGGAAAAAAAAAGGATGGCCAGCAGCAAAACGGATGGACTCAATCACAGGAGCAACAGGGGCACTATTGAGATGTCTGAAGGATTGGATAATCCTGGAGAAACTCTATCTAATGTTGGTCAACATCAACTTGATGGCTCATAAGCAAGCAAACAAACCAAGAAACTGCATTAAAGATGAAGAATTCTGGCTTTTCGGCCTTTCCCTTTCCTTTCCTTTCCTTTCCCTCCATCACTACCAAAATTTGAAGAGTGCACAATATTTTTTTAATCAATCCCAAGCCCTATTCAGACTGCTCTGACACTGTAGTGTTAAATATTTTAGTCCATGTCGTGTTATAGAAGCACTTTCAATTGTGATTTGCCATTGCCCTCTATCTAGTCTGGAGAAGGCAAGACTGACTGACTCCAGATCATCTAACTTCTTCTTCTCCATCATTAACAATAGGGGATGAGGTATTACCCCCCCGTTGATAGGGCTCGCAACTTGGGAGTCCTCCTGGATTCACAGCTCAGTTTGGAAGATCATATAGGAGCCGTGACCAGGGGGGCTTTTGCCCAGATTCGCCTGGTGCACCAGTTGCATCCCTATCTGGACCGAGATGCTCTACGTACAGTCACCCATGCACTCGTGACCTCCCGGTTAGACTACTTCAATGCCCTCTACATGGGGCTGCCCTTGAGGACCACCCGAAGGCTTCAACTGGTGCAGAATTCAGCCGCGCGAGTTTTGATGGGAGCTTCCCGATACTCCCGTGTAACACCTCTTCTCCGTGAGCTGCATTGGCTTCCGGTTGCCCTCCGGGTGAGATTCAAGGTGCTGGTAATGACCTATAAAGCCCTAAATGGCTTGGGTCTGGACTATCTAAGGGAACACCTGTTGCCGGCATCATCTTCCCATCGTCCTGTGCGTCCCCACAGGGAGGGCCTTCTCAGGGTACCGCCGGTTAATGAATGCGGGTGGGTTATTCCCAGGGGAAGGGCGTTCTCTGTGGTTCTCTGCCCTATGGAACCAACTACCCACAGAACTTAGGACTGCCCCCGACCTTCGCTCATTTCGCCGGGACCTGAAAACTTGGCTCTTTGATCTGTTTGGTCCAGACTGTGGGGTTGTTAATTTAACTGGGTTTTAGATTTACTCTTGGGGCTTGAATTTAATTTAATTGTTTTATTTGTTTTTAATTTTTTGTATTCATGGTTTTAACTGCCCTGTAAACCGCCCTGAGTCCTACGGGAATAGGGCGGTATACAAATCCAATTAAATAAATAAATAAATAAATAAATAAATAAATAAATAAATAAATAAATAAATAAATAAATAAATAAATAAATAAATGGTTTCTAAGCCAAAAGGAAGGCCTGGAACTCTGATCTCCCTGATTTCTGTTCAGGCCTTAACTGTTTGGTCAAACTGGCTCATCACAATATTTAACCAAAAAAATTAATAGTAGGAACTTTCAGTTGTCATCCACTTTCCACCCATAACATTCCTGCATTGATTGTTTTCCAATCTTTGGTAGAAATTGTTGGTTATATTTGGGCATGGTGATTCCATAAAACACTTTAATCAAGTTGCTATATTTGTTTCATTTGAGAGAGCGTAAGCCAAATATATCTGGTCAGAAATGACTTCCAACTCTGAAGATGATTTAGGGAACCATCAGACACCCACAAGAGAAATACAACAGGGATCTTTTTCCCTCCCCAAAACTTTAGTTGCTTCATTTTTCCATCGTGTCATGATTTATGCATGTATTTATTTTTGCTACTATGATCTTCAAGCCAATGAAATTTAATTCTTTCCAGCGTTAGCTGGGATGGCTGCAAAGCTGGGTCACTTTGACCCACAATGAAGCCCTCTATTTGTCATGAAAGCATTTGGAATGTCAGAACTTGGCATTCTTCCAGCTGCCACTAAGTCTTCAAATACTGCAAGATGTCAAAGAGCCCACAGCACTCCCCTGTCTGCCGTCCCACCCAAGATTTTTGTAAGAATTGTATGACTCTTTTTTAAAAAAAAAATCCTGAGCATTAAACATGACACCTTCTGATCTATGCAGTGATGGTGGCTTCCTGATTAATGAGACACAGCTGAACTAAACAGTAGTTGGCTGGCTGCCTAGCATTGAATAAATACTTCCATTAATATTTATTTGTACCACCATCTGAATAATCTGCATGGATATCTGTAGGCGAGAGCAAGCACCATGAAAAACAGGATTCCTGTCTTAGCTTTCCCTTTTCTACAAAGAGCGTGAAGCTAATATTTCTGCCTAGCTCTGCTGACAACCCTGCCTTTGACTTCCAGCAGCTATGCCAACAGTTGATCAGGGGTAAGAAGGGAGGTGGGCTGTGTTCTCTGGCCAGCGGCCAGCCCTGTGCAGCTCTCTCAAGAGTCATTTCAAAATCTCAAGATCAAAGTTGCTTTTCTAAATCACCAGGGAAATTCTGTGCAAGGGCTGCGTGGACAATCTAATGAATAAAATCCAGAGTTCTAGACCAATACAAAGATGTTGAATCAACTAGTGCCATTATATCCTAACAATCCCAAGCAGTCTAACAGCACATTTATCATTCCGCAGAGCCTTTCTTCCACTGCCAGAAGGAGCAACATGTAAAGGAACAATATACTGAGTTCCTCTAGCACACAAGTGCAGTTTCAGAGTTTAGGGTGTGTAGGTGGGGTGGAGGCAGATCATTGCTTGGAGCAACTCAACAAGTCTGTGGTCTTGTCTCCAAGCCTAAATTTGGCATAACTAAGAAAAAAGAAAATATTGGCATGGATTCTACCCTCTAAGCCATTTCAGACCACCAATGCTCCAGATTAGGGGCGCTTCTTCATTGTTCCTTTATTCTCAATTTCTTGAAAGGTAACCAGGTTTTGTCTATTGCAACGACACAGAAAGGCACTTTTTTACAGAAACACACTGAAGATGATTACTGAAGATGAAAATGCTTGCCTTTAAAAAAAAATTGAACATGTTCTTGTCACCAACCTCTTAGGCCAGGGGTCTTCAAACTGGGCCCTTTTATAACTTGTGGACTTAAACTCCCAGAATTCCTCAGCCAGGCACAGGAAACACAATTAATCTGAATAATCTGCACAATTAATCTAAACACAATTAATCTACTAACCCTGCTAATTCCTTACTGAGATATTGTGATGGTTTGATCATTGTTAACAGTTTTTTCCCTAAAGGTATCTTAGGAACCAAGAGCTTTTCCTAGCCTCTGGGTACTAAATATGGGAATGTTGCTGTTTTGGCCACAAAAAGGTCTTCAGTCAAATAAAGATTATGCTAGTGATATATCCAGGTTAGTCAGAATATTGAGATTATTCTTTATTAAACTAAATGTTATTTATTAAACTAAATGCTGTTTATTCCCAATTCATTGAGTTATAAAGGGCAGGTCTAGTTTTCACTTAAGACTGATGACGTTTTAACAATATATTCTTCTCCAATATAGATCTCGCTCTAAATTGACAGATTGAACAACAGCACAAGGAAACAAGGAGATATTCCCACTAGGCAGAAGATCTCCAAAGTAGCAGATTTGAATACCTTTAATTCCTAGTGAGGTCTAGATTACAACTCTAATTTACCTTTGACTATTCTGTGTAATTTGCTGTTCAAAGTTTATTGACATCTTCATGATTAAAAAACCCCATTTTGCTCTGAGAATGATGTCAGAAAGAATAAATAAGAAATCTGCTAGGAATGAGAATCTATCATCGTAACAAAGGGCTTATCTAAATAACCATGTGCAGCCTCTTCAGATTAAAACAATAGAACTTTCCCCAAGAAAATTAAAAATATATGGAAATGTTATCCTGAGCCCCAGGAAACTAGCTAGTTTACATCTTAGCAAAAAAAACATGGTTCATTTATGAAAGGTCTTCATAGAAAAATAAATCAGCTGATTAAAACAGCACCTGGAACACCACAGAATCATGGAACTATGCAATTACATGTTGAAGGAAAAGTCTTCATCATGGTTCAGTCCAAGCCAGGAATAAACAACATGGCGACTGCTTTAGAAAGAAGGTTGCAGATTATTGAAGAGGAGAGCCAGACAGGAAGATGGCTCTGGAAGAAAAGAGAGCGAGCACATGTAGGGACTGGGTTTTTATATCTTCTTGAGCCTTTTGTTTGGAGTTGTTCCTGTGGCATAAACTTTGACCTGAGTCTGAGTGTGCCTTTCTGGTATTCTATGGTGGTGGGTTAATCCTATTACGTCCCAAAGGTCATATCCTGCTTCCCTGTGGCTGTGGCTGGCTACTCTTAGATTTTTGGTGTTGATTCTAGGGAATCTTTCTTCCTAATCCCAGTTTCCTGACTCCAGTCTTTCTGACAAGATTATCACATCTGCAATTCTGCAGTCTTGGTTTCTATTTGGGACAGAGAAACTTGGATGGGGGGGTTGGTTTCTGCTTTTAAAATCCTTTAGGGAAATATATTCTGCCCTTTTAATATTTCCTTCTCTGGGGTGGGGGCTGACTTCCCACACATGATTACAACTGGTTATTAAGTTCGACTTTTTTATCTGCTCTTGAATCAAAACTAGGGGTGTCCAAGAGCCTTGGTGGAGCAGTGGGCTGATGCCTCCTTAAGTAACACCAGCTGCCTGCAATTAGTGCAGGTTCGCATCCCACCAGGCTCAAGGTTGACTCAGCCTTCCATCCTTCCGAGGTAGGTAAAATGAGGACCCAGATTGTTGGGGGCAATTAAGCTGACTTTGTAATAATGTCGCTTGGGGTGTGTGTGAAAGCCCTAACAAGCAGGCATATACATAGAATGAAGGCTACTGCTAAGCTTGTAAGCCGCCCTGAGTCTTCGGAGAAGGGCGGGATATAAATGTAATAAAAAAAAAACTTTGGCAACTTTAAGACTTGTCGACTTCAACTCCCAGAATTCCCCAGCCAGTCAGGCGATTCACTTAACAATTGTGATGATTTGCTTAACAACCATGGCAAAAAGGTAGTGAAACAAGGTATGATTCACTTAATGACCGCATTGCTTAGCAATGGGAGTTCCTATCCCAATTGTGGTCCTAGGTCAAAGATTACCTGTAAGCATTCTCCTCAGGTCCTTATTTTGGTTACTATTAAAAACATTAAAAAGTATAGGATCAAGAGCAAGATTTTGTGGCATGCCACTCAATAGCTCCCTTGGATTGTATAAACAGCTCCTGATGGGCAATCTCTGAATGCTGTTTTCAAGTCAGAATGTCACTCTGTGAATTGTTACTTCATTCAGCGCACATTTCATTAACTTCCTAATCAAAATGTCACCAGAGTACTTTGTCAAGTTCAGTCAACTCTGTATGCACACCCTTATTTAATTTCCCTCTGTTACTTCTTTCATCAGGCGGTTCGTTTCAATTTTTTTTTCAACCAAAATTGTTTTGGCTCCAGGATCCTTTATAATGGTTCATGCTCCCTCAGTGGCCCCATAGAAAAACAATTCTTTTAGATGTTAATACAAGGCATCATACTAGCTACTGACAAAATAAGTATGAGGTGAAAAAATATGAGATGCCAGAAGGTGGCCTGTGCTCACCATAAATACCAGTTATTTTTATATTCCACGAAATAAAGTCATTCCTCTCAGTAAGACACAATTATCTCTATTCTGATTTTTCTGATTCTTGTCTTCCTGACACTTGACTTCCTACGTACAAAGTCTAAGCCCTGCCTTGTCATTTTTCATACTGGCCTGAGAACAATGGCCTTTCTACTCATTTAGAAAAACTACTGCATGACAATCTTTTTCCCAACTCAATTCTGAACTGTTGCATTTGGAGCACAGTGCTCCTGTCTCTGTTCCAGACTGTTGACATACAAAATAAACGCTCCTCTTTCTTTAAAATATTTACAGGAGAATAAACTTGTATCCTTTAATTAATTTGTATCCTCGGTTACTCTTATGACCATGGCACATTTCTCTACGTAAAAGGTTCCCTTACATGTTGGTTTGGACACGTGAATAAGTTCATACGTACATGTGAATAAGAGAACATGATAATATTGTTAGATCCAAGATTAATATTAGACCAACAGTCAAGAAGCAAACAATACTCTGATCCAGGAACTGCCAAGCAAGCTAACAGTAAACAACAGCCCAATCAAGGGACCACTGAGGTCATTCTTACCAACACTGACAAAGGAAACCTCTAGCACAGGGGTGTCAAACTGTCGGCCTGGATGCATCATACCGGATGCATCATGCCGAAACCGCGCCCACCCAATTGCTGGCAATGGGAAAAAAGTCGCGATACGTTGCAACATGTCACGTGATGTTGCGAGTTTGACACCCCTGCTCTAGCATATAAAATGAGAGCAAACCCCACTCCCTACTAGCACTGATGATGTTATCTAGTTTGGTAATGAAACATCTGCAAGAAAACAACCAAACTCAGAGAGCACAAAGGACCCTACTATTAAATACAGGATGATTATCCCCATATGCATGAAAAGCATTCTTACGTTTGTATCCTATTCCCTGGGAGAATGTTCCAGGAGCCATAGAATTCATCGATCAGAGTCCCTCTATCCAGTATAAAAACAGGACTCTGAGCTTAACATACAGTAGTCAACTTCCTCCCCAGGCTTCCTGGCTTCTTTTATCCAAAGTCCTGGAAATTCAAAGATTGGGTAGAGAATTTGTTGGGAGAGGATGAAGGATCAAAACCATCTCAGTGTTCCAACTCCACTTCATAACCCCAAACCAGCTGAATTTGAGTCCAAATTAACAAAAGCAGTTTAAAAAGCACTAAAGAACGAAAATAAAAAGACAAAGACTTCTTCATCTTCATTTCATCTCTATTGCTGTTCGGCCAACAGCGTTGAACCAGCAGCTGAGTAGGATTGCTCTATATACTTTTAAAAAGTCATAAATCTTTAGAAATGGTATTCCTCTATTCCTGACTCTGAAAGTAATGGCACTTCCAACTATCAGGGAATAGAATGCCTTTTATTCCTAAGCCAAATCCTTAATGTGTTCCATTATATTTTAACCAACTTGAAATTTCTACACATTTAGTCAATAAATTAATTATTTGTGTATTCGGTTAAAACCATTACATTCATCAACTTGAGAATTCTTTAATAGGCTGACAGACTTAATTTAATATAGAAACTATTACAGTACTTTCTTTTCCTTACCCACAAGCATCTTCATTATCTTCCAAGTTTCCCAAGGAAACAATCCAATTTCATTTTTTATCTTTATGTAATGCTCTCACAATGGTAAGTAAAATGAAACTTAACCGATGGTATTCAGTGAAAGGACCATAGGTGTGAAAATCCCTCTTTCAAAGATTGATTATGTGCCATAAAGTTGTTGCTGATTCTTAGCAGAGTCTTCCCCAATACCAGAATTCAAAAGCATCAATATGGTACTCTTCTTGTGCTGCTTATTCAAAATCCAAAATCAATATTTTGCTTTTCTAAATATAAAAGGGGAGTAGCCCATCTAGTCAATCAAAAATGATCCTGCTGATACTGTCTATCATTTCAGACCTTGATTGCTATGGACATATCTATAAGAGCCCAATTCATGTCCCAGGTAGACTTGCAGCCACATCTGGTAACTGCCTAAGTGAGCTGGGCGGCAGGAAAATAGTAACCCCATCTTTCATCCTCACTTTTCTGTTTCTTCCTTATCTTCAGAGAAAAATGTCACTTTCTCAGTGCCCAAGCATTATCTATTGTACAGTATTTTCTGGGAAACTTGCTGAGTGATATCCTGAATCAACAAATAGTTGGTGATCAAGTATTTCACTAAACACCAAGAAAGGGTAACTGAAGAGTTAAAAATGGGGTAAGAAAGGGGCTCCAAAAATTGTAAAAAGGAGTTTGGGGACACGTATGCAGCCTAACAGCCCAAGACTGATAATCAACCGATATAAGCAATGCAGGAACTTCTGTAGCCAGTGATTTCCACCATGTCCACTACCGGTTAACACCTTCTCAAGTTTTCCATCTCTTGGGTTTTGAAGAAAGGAGGGAAACTGTAGCAAGATCTGGATAAGTACATTATCCCTACTATGATAAGGTAAATTGAGAAGACTAAAGTTCTCTTCCCTGGACTAAGATGAATCAATACATTGATTTGGTATAAATCCAAATTACCGTATGTTCATATTTCTATCTATTCGCTTCTGTTGAAGCAGTTTGGAAACTACGTGATTCGCTGTTCATGCTTTCTCTCTTTATCCATATTGCTTGAAGACAGAGAGGCTTTGTATCTCTTGTTTTAAGCAATGTTATCCTTGGCATGGAAACAGTTTTGAAAGAACACAGGCACCGTAACAAAGAAATGATAAGCAATGCCTAATTAAGATAATCCCAGGTCTGGGCTTGGATCTTAAACAGTTATGCCCTGAGCTTCAGCAAAATTGCTTGGAGCAAAATGCAACTCCTACAATTATTTTTCTTTGAAAAACTAGCAACATGCAGCTGCCAGAAATTATTGGCTCATTTACAATATAGTCTCCCTTTTCTCTTGTTCAAGTTTAGTAGTGTAGATACTTTAAAGATACCAGTAAATTTACTTTGGCTTTACATGACTGCTTTATCCCAAGCAACCTAGTTTCAAGGACTTGTAATTGCATGCATTTGGTTTATAAAAATACTAGTTTTACTCTTAATGTGTCTTGTTGCCACATCCTATATTACACAAAAAAGTAAATTAATTCATTTGTCCAGCTTCACTGAGCAAATAGCACTCCCAAGTAATGAGTCCATATCAGGTCTTTTGGCAATATGAAACAAACACTTTCCATAATCAGCTTAAATTGAAAATAAAATAGTACTTCCATCAAAGGTCAGTGTAGTGAAATTTTATCCAGCAAAAGTTGGATAAGCATCAGTTGCTTATTTAATATTTACTCAGATGTCATTCTTATTTAACAAAGATCTTCTACATCAGCGCCCCCCAACCTTTTGGGCACCAGGGACCAGTTCCATGGAGAGACGCTTTTCCACAGACCAGAGGGGCCATGGTTTTGCATGCTCCCTGCATCCCGTGGATGGGGCTTCCTTGTTTGCATTGGCCAGTTTCTGCATGCCACGGACCGGTGCTGGTCCACAGAATGGGGGATTGGGGACCCCTGTACTACATTGTTAATTAAAAGCTTCCTCCTTGCAACCTCTACCATTTTTCCTTATTCTGCTTTGAGTAGGTTAGTGAGATTACAATGAATACCATAATTACCCCTTAACGTCAGTTACTTGTGATTGATGGGACAGGAGAAAATTTTGAGTTTGCTTGCACATTTTGCACACGAAGCGCAAAATTAAGGTTAATTGCATTTTTATTTTAATAAATAAAAAATGAGCTTTTCTTTCTTCTTTTAATACAGGTAAAATCCTTTGAACAAAGGAGTTTCTGCTGAAGGCAACGGGGCTTGTTCAAACTTCAAACATAGGCATGGAGAAGAAGGCCTGGGAAGCTATTCTTTTCTGTCCCCATTCCAAGAAAAAGAAGAAATAAGGAGAAGGAAGAAATAAGGAAAGGAAAGAAACAAATATAATTATATTGGTATTCCTTCACATGCATGTATTACCTGAAGAACTGATGTCCCTGACAATAAGGTCCCTAATACCACATGGGTTAGAGAAGAGGGAGAATGTTCACCAAAATCCAAGGGTGGTGTTTTTTTCATGTGCAATCATTCTGTGTCATCACACAATAATGACTCAGTAGATATTGCATTTATAATGTGATCAAATTGCATAGTATTATAATTATGAAGAAGTAGGAAGAGTTGAAAAGATCAGATATTATTTTACCCTCTGTATGTGTAACCAATTAGCATCAATTATGCCTCTTACTACCGCCATTGTTCCTAGAGGACTTCCTTCAGGAGAAGAGTTGGAATTTCTAAATACAGAATTCAAAGAGAGGCAGGCGGCTTCTATCGGCCTAAGTATTGATTCCAGCCTTCAGGGGAAATCATTTATGGACCCTCATTTAAGATATGGGGAACTCTTCACCTGATTCTGAAGGACAGTTTGATTCATTGCCCAATCTTAGAGTCCAGTTAGCAGAAAGTACATGTGCTGATGATGATCAGGCAAAAAACTGTCCATATAGCAAATGAAAGGTCAAATTCTTTGAGTACTGGACTCCTATATATAGGAATCATTCTCCACAAGAAATGGACAGGGCAACCATATATGTGATGCAAAAAAACAGATGTTCATTAAGGAGCAGCAAAGGGTGGGTTTGCTGCCCTTATCCAAATTTTTAGTAGTCCTCTAATGCAGGGCTTTTCAACCAGTGGTACGGGTACCACATGTGGTACATTGGCACCTGGCAGGTGGTACGCGACTACCCGAGAAAAGTGGTAGTGGGGGAGGGGGATGAGCTGAACCGGTGGCAGCACCGCACAAGCCTGAGCGAGAGATGGCTGGAGCTGCAAGGCTGTCAGGGCTCAGCGGAAGCACCAGGATCAGCACCAGGCTCCAGCTGGAGCTCGGCACTGATCCTGGCACTTCTGCTGAGCCCAGAAGAAGCGCTGATCAGCTGGAATGTTGCAGCATATCCAGGGTCTTGTGATTTACATTCAGATGCTTGGCAACTGATTCATATTTATGACGGTCACAGTGTCCCAGGGTCATGTGAAATGACCAAAACCTGCTGCAACCACCCAGGAGACGGGGGCGGGAATAAAAACCAAACACCCGCCCACACACCCTGGCTGCCAATCCTCAACAGAAATGCTCACAACAATGAAAACTTTGAACAGAAGGAAGAGCGCCGCCAGGAGGGCAGGCCAGTGTCTTGCTTGGCTGTGGCTTGGGGGGCACTTTTTCCAGTGCCATTGTAACTTCAAACAGTCACTAAGCAAACTGTTGTAAATCAAGGACTACCTGTACTTCATCACTTTTTTCCTCTTTTTTTTGGACACGTTTTTGACACCTTGCTAGGTGACTGGTGGTACTTGGATGTTGCCATATCCTAAAAGTGGTACAATGGGTGAAAAGTTTGAAAAGACCTGCTCTAATGGAGTCAGGCAACCCCATTACCCATTATCAAAAGATTCCCCCTGTAATCTGCTGCTATACTCTCTGATAAATAATAGAGGTGTAGATGTTACAGACAAGGAGGTCTTACATTAAAGCACCCAAGTTCCAAAAATATTGATATTGGTTTGTCGGTTTATGCTATAAAGACCGTTTTTTAAAAAAATATTAAAATATCACTACAGATAAGGTTGGAGAAGACTGCAGTCTGAAGACAATAAAATACTTTGGGAGGAGGAGGAGGTGTCCTTCAAACAATTAATCAACTCTTCTGAACATACTTTTGAGCATGGACAAAAAATGCCAAATGATTAAAGTTTAGAGACTAGAACTCTAATCTGAAGCATATTTGAGGAATATTTCCATGCTACCAGCAATGGGAGAAGGAGGGGATTGACAGGCCTCCAGCCTCTTAAAGGGTTTCTCAAAGTTGGGAAACATTCACTACATTTAAAATAAAAATTATGTTTCTGATGAAAAGTTATTTCTCCGGTCTCCAGAACAAAACACATAGTTTTAAATTTTATTTCTAGTACAAATAATTTTGAAAAGCCAAACCCTACTGTTAGTTCTGCTCATCTCTTCTTTCCCCTGCAGGATGTCAGCAGTAATACAAAGGAACTTTCTGACAATGAGCCAGGATATAGGATTCCCTGGATATTATAAAGGTAAAGGTAAAGGTTCCCCCGCACGTGCGTGCTAGTCGTTTCCGACTCTAGGGGCCGGTGCTCATCTCCATTTCAAAGCCGAAGAGCCAGCGCTTGTCCGAGGACGTCTCCGTGGTCATGTGGCCGGCATGACTAAACGCCAAAGGCGCATGGAACGCTGTTACCTTCCCACTTTAGTGGTCCCTATTTTTCTACTTGCATTTTTACGTGCTTTCAAACTGCTAGGTTGGCAGAAGCTGGGAGAAGTAACAGGCGCTCACTTTGTTACGTGGCACTCGGGATTTTTTTTTTATTACATTTATATCCCGCCCTTCTCCGAAGACTCAGGGCGGCTTACAAGCTTAGCAGTAGCCTTCATTCTATGTATATGCCTGCTTATTAGGGCTTTCATACACCCCCCAAGCGGCATTATTACAAAGTCAGCTTAATTGCCCCCAACAATCTGGGTCCTCATTTTACCTACCTCGGAAGGATGGAAGGCTGAGTCAATCTTGAGCCTGGTGGGATGCGAACCTGCACTAATTGTAGGCAGCTGGTGTTACTTAAGGAGGCATTAGCCCACTGCTCCACCAAGGAAAGGAAAGGAGATTCACATACTTACATACAAAAAAAGACTTTCTGCAGCTGGAGCTTGTCATACTGTACAGAGTTTAGCTAGACGGCTTCTGTTTTCCTCTGATTAACCTCTTGAGGGATTCCAAGAGGAATTTCTATCACACCGGACCAAAATCAGTTTCCCTGTTTTTGTGCAAGGTTCAAGGCACTTGTTATCTCTCTGAAAGACTTTGTGGCCTACAGGAATCACCCATGGAAATGATTGCATGGGAATTGCCTTATCCTGATCTGTCTGTGTGTTTGTGTGCGTTGTGAATTTTCCCAGAGTTATTGTGCAAGAGGGCCACTAGGGAGCAGTAAAGAAGGTTTATATTTGACCCGCCAAACTGCCGACCTTCTAATCGACAAGCTCAGCATCCTAACCCACTGAGCCACCGCGTCCCTATCTGGATATTATAGTGTGGAGCAAAACTCCAGACAAATGTAGGCGGCAAAAAAAAAGAGAAACAGGGGAAAAATATAAACCTTCTTTACTGCTCCCTAGTGGCCCTCTTGCACAATAACTCTGGGAAAATTCACAACGCACACAAACACACAGACAGATCAGGATAAGGCAATTCCCATGCAATCATTTCCATGGGTGATTCCTGTAGGCCACAAAGTCTTTCAGAGAGATAACAAGTGCCTTGAACCTTGCACAAAAACAGGGAAACTGATTTTGGTCCGGTGTGATAGAAATTCCTCTTGGAATCCCTCAAGAGGTTAATCAGAGGAAAACAGAAGCCGTCTAGCTAAACTCTGTACAGTATGACAAGCTCCAGCTGCAGAAAGTCTTTTTTTGTATGTAAGTATGTGAATCTCCTTTCCTTTCCTTATCACTTTTATGGGCACAAACCTTCACTGATATGTTGCTAATATTTCAGCAAACACAAGTTTGCCCACTCTCTGTGAGAGCACATGGTCATGATCCAATGAAACAAACAATACCCAACTTCTGGCCATTGACCGCAACAAGGGATTTGACTGGATTTCAACAGGAGTCACGTAGCAGAATGATCCATATATTTGATTGGCACAACTCTGGATTTTTGCAGCCTATAAATGGTAGAGCCAGTTTGGTGCAGTGGTTAAGGTGCCAAACTTTAAACTGGGAGGCTGTGAGTTTAAGTCCCACCTTAAGCAAAAAAGCCAACTGGGTGACCTTAGGCCAGTCACATCCTGTCTGCCCTAGCAAAGAGGCTTTGGCAGACCATTTCCGAAATCCTGTCAAGAAAACTGCAAAGACTGTAATCACCAGGAGTCAATACTGATTTCCCCCCCAAAAATATATATATATATGGTAACCATACCATATATAAATACCCTGAGAACTTTCTTAGACTTTGATTAGAAATTAAAAGCTTGAATATCATGTCTGGAAGAGGAAGAGGAAGAAGTCTACCCACAACTTATACAACAAATACTGGAACTGACTTGGTAGGCAGTATAACTGGACAGAATGAACTGCAAAATTGGAATTTAAGCTTTTATATAAAGTTCCAATGTTCCGTGCCAAGTAACAAAGCACTGTTATAAATTTTACTTCTGCCCAGACATTGCAAAGCACTGGGGAGAAGAATTACGAGCCAAAAGATCTTTTCTCACACATTTTTGGCCCGCAGCCATAAAAGACTATCCTTCCTGTAAACCAATGACTTTACCCTTTCCTAGGAACTTCTCAGCGTGTTCTTCTTTCACCTCTGCTTCTTAAAAAAAGGTCAGCTACCACAGTCATGAGTTGGAAGCTCTTCAACCAGTTACTCAGTTAGACCTGAGGTGAATGATTTCACAAAGAAGCTTCGCAAAACATGGAAACTGATGAAGCTTGGAAGGAATGCAAATGAATGATGTGTTTGAGAAGTGAAGTAAATGGGCAGCAAAACTTTTAACGTGCAGTTAGGAGCATCTGAGTTCAGGATTAGACAAGGCTACAAGTGATTTAAAGCCCAGTGTGGGCCCAGTTGAGCTGTGCAATGATTGAGTAGTCAGTTTATCTTTGGGGGGAAAAGCATTAAGATTGTCTAAGTGAGGAAATTAGTAACAACAGACACATTCATCTGACAAGTTAGCTAGATTACCATTATTTTTCTACAGAATCCAGTCAAAAAGAAGAATGGATATAATTTCCAAATGGATTCTCATTTATCCCTAGATCAACATTAAATGTCTGGAATCATTAACCGACTCTGACCCAAAAAATCCCCAACAAATATTATTCCATCTCTGTAACTTAATATTTATTGGTAAAAATGTGCTATTTTAACAAAAGGCCAAGACTGAAGAATTGCACATGCATACAGCCTGTCTATAAAAGCACAGTTTACATATGGAGAAGACGTCACTGAACTGAAGTGTAGGAGTGTCCATTACATCGACCATTCCACTCAGTCAGGCAGAGAGGGTAGTAGCCAACTCGCCACAGTCAACTCGCCATGGCCAATTCGCCACAGGACAACTTGCAGCAGTTCAATTTAATTTTTTACAATAGTTTTAAAATATTTTAATTTTTGCCATTCACCTTTCATTTTGTCCCTTCTTTGGCATCCTTTCTTTAATTCTTCTATTCCACTCTTTCTTTGATATTAGCTTAACTCTTGTCCCATGGCGAGTTGTTGGACACGGTGAATTGTCCCATGGCAAATTGGCCGTGATGAGTTGTCCCATTCCGTGCTTACAAAAATGGAAAGCTTCATTTAACTTTTTGAGTTTTTATAATCAAAAAGTATTGAGATAACATTACATAAGGAAATCAGATGTATCATTCATTGTTCAGAACATATGCATATTAACAGCTTTTAAGAATAGGAAGAAACAGAAAATGAGGCTTCCCCAAGAAACAAAATTGTAACAAAAATTAGCAACATAGAAATCATAAAAAGTTAAAGTAAGATGTGTTTGATTTTTTAAGATTAAAGCATTTTGTTAAATGCAATTTGAGAAGTTTTTCTTATGCATGCAAGAGCTGAGTTTCGTAAGTGTGGATTTCACAGAATCAATATAGTTAAGAAAAAACAAATACTACTGAATTATTTAATATTTCCAGCTTTGGGGCAACTATAAATGGGAACAGGGATTGCATTGGAATTCCCCAAGTACATATATTTACAGAAAAGGAAGACAAATTTGCCTTCAGCAACAAAAAATCACAAGGAATGTAAGAGTCCCCTCACCCCAATTTCATTCATGCTTTTAATGATTTGCCTACACAAATGGGTAGACGAGACTCAAACTTTCTGTTACACAAAGCTAAACAATTCTTTCTTTTGCATTTTTCTAACCCAAAGCAGCCTATCTAGGCCACAGGTTTATAAAAATATAAAAGAGCAAGCATATTAACCCTTTCTTCCAAGTTTTTTTTTTCCCCAGTTCAAAATTACTCTCTTTTTCAAGCAAAGACTTTTCTTTGTGGGGAAAAATGTGTGTGTGTGTGTTTGTTTTAGAGGATAAAGGTTTCTTGCTGAAAAAAAGTTAAGCAGTTTCTCTCCATCAATTATTCCTCCATTCAACATTTCTTCCAGGAGGGCTGAGCGGGAGGGACAAGGAGGAGGAAAACATGGAAGTCCAAAATATTTGATATTTGATATTTTTTTTATTTTTATTTATTTTAATTCCATTTATATCCCGCCCTTCTCCGAAGACTCAGGGCGGCTTACAAGCTTAGCAGTAGCCTTCATTCTATGTATATGAATCTCAGTACTACCAGCAGAGAATATCAGAAGCATAATAAAGCAAAATGAAGTGTGCATAATTTATCTTTTAATCCCTTTTTTTAGCCATACAAAGAAGAGGAAGCTGGCATGCCTTAGCCCACAGGTCTGCAACCCGCAGCTCCGGAGCCACATGCGGCTCTTTCAGCCATCTCCTGCGGCTCCCAGTCCTCTGCCATGTGCAGTCCAACAAAAAAGGTGAGACTAAAAAAGTTCAACCAATCAATTCAAATATGCAGGGTAGGTGCATATCTTGCCTTGGCTCCACTCTTCAGTCAAACCCTGTTCTGCGCATGCGTGCATGTACGCGCATGTGCACACATTTTTTGCGGCTCCCAGTTTTTCCTTTTGTGAGGGAACCGGTTCCGAGTGGCTCTTTCACTGTTTCAGGTTGCTGACCCCTGCCTTAGCCTGTCTTAGTTTAAGCATATTGTTGATACAAACCAGAGGTGGGAACTATGGCTCCTATCATATATGATTTGTGGACTTCAACTCCCAGAATTCCTGAGCCAGCATGGAATTTTGGGAGTTGAAGTCCACAAGTCATTATACGATAGGAGCCATCATTCCCCACCCCTGATACAAAGGGATGCAGAAGCACCACTAGTGATGGAAGCAAATAACAACTAAGCATCACAGTTGATATAAAGAGGTACTTCCCGGTCACCATTTCTTCTCCCCAGTGCTTCAGAAGCCAATTGAAGTCCACCCACCGTCATCTCACTCATCTTTAAGTGCTAAGAGCACCATGAGCCAATCAATGTTTTCCACCAGCTGATCAATACAGCAGAAAGAACATACCATTCAATCAATGTACAATCCCACCCATCCATATTAGTTCATGTTGCATGCATCAGGTAATTTGAAAAGGAAAAAAAAGGAGTGTCTTCTACATTGGACAGCTGGAAAGTTTCTAAGATCCTATCCCTCTACATTAAAAAAAAAATCCTATGAAATAATAGTCTTGGCATGATGGGAAAAGAGAAAGGGGTGTTGAGCTCGGGGGCCAGGGGGTAAAGTGAGAGGAGAATTTCCACCCATAGAAAAATGCCCACAGGCCCTGGAGGGCTTTAGTGTTTGAGTGGAACAATTGCCTTTAGTTCAGCTTCAGTTATGCCTCACCTGAGCATGAAATGCATTGGTTCAACTGCTGAATACAGATAATGATGTCAGATCACACATGTCTAGAGGAGAATCAAACACGCTGTAAAAACTCCATGTGGAAAGGCCTGAAATACAGCAAAGCATTCCCCACCCTCTATAACCCTTCTATAACAACCCAGCAGGTATTGGTTAGGCCTGCCTGAAGTTGTACTTCAAACCAAACTTCTTACAAGGAAGCTTTCTACAATCCTCAGAAACATTTTATCAGGTTATTAACACTCCCAAGCATTCCAGGTGGTATTATCCACATAGGGTTTCTCCACTGGAACATGGGTACACTGAGAACAAGAGGCAAGCTTCCCAAATTTGGGAAGAAACAGTTATCAAATCAGTCCAACCTAGATCTTTTCTAAAAACAGTATTTTATTAGTCAAGTTCTTGATCAAGCAAAGAGAAGCCCGTTCTCCATTAATCACAGCTAGGAAAATTCAGAGGAGAAAGAAGACAGTACCCAAATGAGTTTTCTCCTTATCAGGTTTTGCATATGTACATGAAAAGGGCAAATATTGTCTTTATATGATTTATCAAGAGATGCAAAGCAGGTCTGGCAATGTGGACTGCAGAATTTTGCAAACCTGGAATATGCATATATGCAGATGTTGTAATGTAGTGGGTCCGACGCAAGGAAGAGACGCCAGCCGGAGTACGTGTTCAGCTCTTTATTGGGGGGGTAGCATATTGAGGAACGAGGGTTACCTGGCCTCCTTAAATACCTAGCCAGGTAGGTGTCCAGCCAATGGGGTTGGCCCTAGGTTTCCTGCCGAAACTAGGGTTCCCGCCAAAACCGTCCAGGACAACGCCCCCTAGTGGCTGTTGCTATGCAGATACCTGCACTGGGTACATAACACCCCTCCCCCCTTAGACAGGAACCACATGACAACCGTAGAACCAACATTACAACTATATACATAACGATACACAATGTGTGCTAATACATATGCAGCTGTTGGGTGGTCACTTGCACACATAGTCCGCTAAGTATGCCGGTGCCCTGTGGGGCCTGGTGGACCATCTGGGTGTGGCTTGGCCCTGGACTTGGACAGCGGGCTCATGATGCCTTTGTGCTGTGTTGAGCAGGGTTGGTTGCAGGAGGCCATCCTCCTCTAGTTCCGGTTCCGAGTCGTTTTCGGTTGGTCTGACCTCCCTTGGGGTGTGGCTATCCCGTTGGCCGTGGGTGGTGTACTCAGGGACCCTTCCTCTGAGCTGGTCGATGTGTCGCCTTATGTGTTGATCCCCTTCCACCCCCACGATGTAAGAGAGAGGCCCAGTTTTTTCAACCACGGTCCCCAGAATCCATGGATGCCCTGCCCAAACCAGGTCCCCCACGTTGAGAACCCTGTGTGATGATGATGAGGGCCTAGCTGTCTCTGCTGCCACTCGGTCGGGGTACAAACGGTCAAGCTTGGTGATGAGGCGCCATCCCCATCGTAGTTCTGCTGGGCTCTTTCCGGTGGCAACGCATGGTGTAGTGTGCTGGGCAAGCAGAAATTTCGCCAGTCTGTGATGCCAGTCCCCGCTGATGATTCGCTGGAGTGCGTCCTTGGTCGTCCTTACCATCCGTTCAGCTTGCCCATTAGTCGATGGGTGGAAGGGTGCGGAGATGGCGTGTCTGATCCAATTCGCCTTCAAGAACGCCTGGAAATCATTAGCGGTAAACTGAGGCCCGTTGTCTGATACAATTACATCGGGGAGGCCGTGTGTGGCAAAGAGGGCTCTGAGCACCTGGATTGTCCTTGCTGAGGTCATGTTGGGGACAGGGACTACCTCCAGCCACTTAGAGTGGCTGTCCACTACCACTAAGAACAGTTGGCCCTGGAACGGCCCCGCATAGTCGATGTGAATACGGGACCAGGGTGTGTGTGTGGCTTCCCACCTGTGCACTGGGGTGTGAGGCATTTCTGGCCTAGATCTCTGGCATGTGTAAAAGGCCTTGACCCGTTCCTCAATGTCCTTGTCCAGCCCTGTCCACCAGAGGTAGCTTCTGGCCAGTGCCTTCATCCTAACCACCCCCGGATGTCCCTCATGTAAGGATTCCAATACCCTGCCTCGGACTGCGGTGGGGATGATGACCCTGCTTCCCCAAAGGAGGCAACCCCGGTGTTGTGATTCAGGGTCAGCCTGTGGGTTCGGCAGTTGGGTCGGATGACTCAGAGGAGGAGGAGGGGGGGTGTTGAAGAGCTTGCTGAGGGGGTTGGACAGCTTGATGAGAGCCCTCAGCCAGGCCCCTCTCACCTGGTCACAATGCAGACCCAGCTGTGTGAGCCTGACAGCGTGGATGAAGATGACCCACAGCTGGCCCTGTTCAAGGACGCCCGACGCAGGAGGCAGTCAATCAGGAGTAAACAGAGGAAGGCAATGGGGCTCCTCGGAAGGAGGCAGAGAGAAGCCACGCCCTGAACTGTATAAAAGGGGGAATGCGTGGGAGGGCTGGTTTGCTGAAGGCAACCGCTTGAAAAGCTCCTGTTTCTTGGTTCGTGTCTTGTTCTATTTGTTTTTGTATCAATAAATTTGGCAGGCGTAATTCCAGCCTCTTGCCTTCTTGTAAAAGGGGTTGTCCCTGCCTTTTCTGCAGGGCCGGTAGCAGGCTGGTACAGAACACCCGGTGCGTGGAGAGCTCGTGTCGCTTGGTGAAATAGGCCTGGAACTCTGACCCCGGAGACTTGTCCTGCCACCCCGTGCAAACCCATGAGTGTACCCTGCTCATGATGTTGTCAGTGGCTGTGCTGCTTGCAATGTCCTTGGCATGTACTGGGCATTCTGGAAGTTCCTGCAGAGCTAGGATCTGTGTTGCTGGTGCCGGGTCTGGTTCAGTGGAGTCCATGGGTAGCCTACTTAGGCCATCTGCGTGGCCCATCTCCTTCCCTGGCTTGTGCACCAGCTTGCAATTGTAAGCTGCAAGGAAGATGGACCACCGGAGCATTCTGGGGGAAAGTATTTGGGGGGTCTGCTTGTCTGTTGTGAACAGGCCTAGCAGGGGTTTGTGGTCTGTGTAGACAGTGAACTCTCTGCCATACAGATAATCGTGGAACTTCTTGATTCCTGCCACGATTGCCAGGACTTCCCTATCTATTTGAGCGTAGTTCCTCTCTGCTCCAGACAGCGTCCTGGAATAGTAGGCTATAGGGATTTGAGCCCCATTAGGCTCGAGATGACTTAGTACCGCGCCCACACCATAAGGGGATGCATCACACGCGATGCATATGGGCTTTGTTTCAATGAAATGGGTTACTGTGGATTTATCCGACAGCAGTGCCTTTAAGGCTCTGAAACTTTGGTCGTGGACAGAAGTCCAGACCCATGCTGCTTTCTTGTCCAGTAACCTGTGAAGTGGCTCTCCAATGGCTGCCTTGTGTGGAAGGAATGTGTGATAGAAGTTAAGCAGGCCCAGGAATGCCTGTAGCTCTGCCTTGGTCTTAGGTGTAGGTGCCAGTTTGATTGCCCTCACCTTGGACTCTGTGGGGTGGATTCCCTTGGCATCTACCCTGAATCCCAGAAATTCAGTGGATTGGACACCAATGCTGCACTTCTCCCTCTTCAGTTTGAGTCCAGCAGTGCGCAGCCTGGTTAGTACCTCCCTCAGCCTACTTGCCAGTTATTCAGCTGATGCTCCTGTGATCAGGACGTCATCAAAATAAGGGCAAACCCCTGGAATGCCCCTGAGCGTCTTCTCCATGATCTCCTGAAAAATGCCAGGAGCTACGCTGATCCCAAACTGCAGCCTGTTTACCCTGAATGCTCCCCTGTGAGTTACTATCGTCTGAGCATCAGCCGTTGCCCGGGTAACCGTGAGTTGCTGGTACGCCTGCACAAGATCGAGCCTTGCAAAGATGGCACCGCCTTGGAGGGAAGCGAGAACGTGGCTGACTGTGGGGACCAGGTAAGCGTGCGGGTTTAGGGCGCGGTTCACCGAACACTTGTAGTCAGCAGAGATCCCTACCTCCCCGTTGGCTTTTAGTGAGGTGACTATCGGGGTCTCCCACTCCCCCCCATCTACGGGCTCTAAGATTCCCTGGGCCACCAGCTTATCCAGTTCGCACTTGATCTTGTGCTTGAGCACGAAGGGAACTCGTCGTGGCCTGACCCTAACGAGGGGAACGTTCGGGTTTAGATTGAATGAGATGGGGGGCCCTGTGTACCTGCCCAGCGTCCCATCAAAGATGTCTGTGAACTCTTTGCAGATGGCCTCGATGGATTCTCCCTGGATCCGGTGGATCCTGGAGACGGTGATTCCCAGGGTCTCAAACCAGTCTAGGCCGACTAGGCTGGCTCTCCGGCCCTCTACCACTACAACCTCCAGATGCTCTTTGCAACTCTTAAACCCCATGGAAACGGTGGCCTCCCCCTTTACCTTGACCGGTGAGTTTTGGAAGTCGGTCAGGGCTAAATTTGAAGGCTGTAATTTAATCCGCTGCTTGCTCCGGCCGTTGATATAGTTAAGGGTCTCGTCCAAAATGATGGAGACCGCTGATCCAGAGTCAAGCTCCATGCTGCAAGGAATGCCTTGCAAGTAGATTGTTAGTTTAATTTTTGGTTTGAGCAGCCGGTGGCTACCCGTGTGGTGGATGGCCAGCCGGCTCTCAACATAGCCAATTCTTAATTTGGTCGGGGCCCCAGTACCTTCGAACGGTGATTCCTCTGGGCGCAGCTCGTGGATCTCTTCTCGGGGGCGGCGGCTATGACAGACCGCAGCTATGTGGCCTGTTTTCTTGCAGGCCCGACATGTGGCCGACCGGAACTTGCAGAGGCTGCGCACGTGGTTTCCGCCACAGCCTGCGCACTTCTGCAAATTGTTGTTGTTGCTAGTTGGCCTGGGCTTGTCCGGGCGTCCGCCTCGATGGTCGGGGGTCAACTTCCGCCAGAGGAGGTCGATTCTCTGTCTGTCCTCCTCGTCCTTGGCTGAGGCGACCTGCTGCTGGATGCTGGCCGCCTGGCTGCTGGTTTTGGACTCCTGGACCACCTGGACGGCCCCGCAGGCTGCTTCGTGGGCCAGGATGGCGTCCTGGGCTTCCTGGAGCAAAACGTCCTCCTTTTCGAACAGGCGCTCCTGCAGCCTTGTGTCCCGTAGGCTGCAAACCAGCCTGTCTCGTAGCCGCTCCTCCAAGTTTGAAAACTTGCAGGCGATGGCGGCTTCTCGCAAGGCGGTGATGAATTCGGCCCCGGACTCGTTGGGACGCTGGTCCCTCTTCTTGAACTGGGATCTCGCAGCCAATTTGGACCTGCGGGGCCGGAAATTGGCGTTCAGCTTTACGACGAGGTCCCGGTACGAGACGGTATCAATGGCCTCCGGGGCGAACAGGTTGGTGGCGACCTCGAGGAGTGCGGGTCCACCTATGCAGAGCAGAGCTGCCGCTTTTGAGCCGTCTTCTGAGATTTGGTTAAACCTCATGTACAGCTCGGTGTGCGACAAGTACCGGGCCCATTTCTCCGGGTGGCGAATGTCGAACTCGCGGGGTTGCCCGGCTCGTGCCATTGTCCCGTCGGTCATTGTGGCGTGTGGTTCTGTTGCTTAGTGCGGTGGCCTGAGCCGGTGTCTCACAGTGGCCAGTTGCAGTGGCTGGCGGTCACGTTGGGGAAAAAGGAAAAGATTCCACTTTTCCTTCAGTGTGCGGTGCGTTCCCCTAGTGACTTCAGCTCTTGTCGGCAGGATCCCATCCTCGTCGCCACTGTAATGTAGTGGGTCTGACGCAAGGAAGAGACACCAGCCGGAGTACGTGTTCAGCTCTTTATTGGGGGGGTAGTGTACTGAGGAACAAGGGTTACCTGACCTCCTTAAATACCTAGCCAGGTAGGCGTCCAGCCAATGGGGTTGGCCCTAGGTTTCCCGCCGAAACTAGGGTTCCCGCCAAAACCGTCCAGGCCAACGCCCCCTAGTGGCTGTTGCTATGCAGATACCTGCACTGGGTACATAACAGATGTCATAGATAACCATAGCATATTCAGAGTATTTTCTTTTTTATACACAAACATGAATTGCAAGAAACTCTGACTTGTTTTCTTTATAGCACATGAATGTGAACAAGGAGACTGTTTTCTGAGCCTGATTGAAGCAGAATATTTGACTGCCATCCAAGCAAGCTTGCATCACGTATTTACACTGGCAATTTTTCGAAGGTTACCCACTAACCATTCACAAATCAGGATAGCTATCCAGATCACTCCTTCTTGACAGTGGACATTGCCTCAGAGATTGTGATCATGTGATAAAAGCAATGTGTTAAATTTTAACTGACCTTTAAAAGCTTAGTTTTCCTGTGATGTAGCAAGTTAGCCAGAAATAGTAAATATCTGTTATTTTTAGTCTGGTGAATGTTGGCAAACAACTAACTAAATGATATAATTATTTTAATGTTCAGCACTTTTTTGAAATATTTATCATTGATGAAGTAATGTCTACGTTTACTTACTAATCTACTTTTATTTAATCATGAGTTTGGAGGTTTCTTACGTATGAGCATTTTAGTAAATATGGAGATTTGTCATGGCAAACAGTGTGCAAATATTCTAAATAAATAAACAAATTTATGTTCAGTAGGTGCCAATTTCTTGGAGGCTTCATAACTGGAATTTTTTTAAAAAATAATCATTTTGTCAACAAAATGATGTTAAGAGTATATGTTATGCCCGAAGTGTGAGAGGAAAAAGAGATAGGGTTTCATTATTTCAAATTTAATCTAGATAAGCCTTTCCTTGGCTGATATCCTATAGGTCAGTGTTACTCAACACTGACAACTTCAAGTCTTCAACTCCCAGAATTCCTCAGCCAGCCATGCTTCAAGTAGCCAAGGTTGAGAAACACTGCATGTAGATATTGGCCGTACTGTCTAGAAATTCTGGAAAGAACATTGCATTTGGAGAATACTAGTTTCTGAAAGGCAAAACTAAATTAAATCCATTTTGTTTTAATTTTTGTACCTTCAACTCATTGGAGACTGCCTGGTCTAGTCCCTACAGTTTTTATGATAAGATTTTCATGATGGCCACTGAATCTGAGTTCTGTCTGACTAAGAATGGGAAGGCGGTTCACTCTATATATGCCTTTGCTTGCCCCATTTTTCAGACAATCTGGATAATGGCTCAGTTGGAGAGCTACAAAGAATCCAAGTCAACCTTTTTCCATCTTATTCAACAACATCTGAGAGCTATGATGCTGAAAGAACAGAAAAGGTAGCACTTTGGATCCCAAAGCTTCTCCACTACTTGAAACCATGCTCCGAACATCTATAGCAGTTGGACAGGATGCTAAAGCTTGAGGCAAGATTCACGCAGTCAATGGCATAATAAAAACAATTTCTTGAACTTGTACGTCACTTGATTCTTAACTCTAGGCATCTCACACCATCAAACAAATTATAATAAAATCAATAAAAGAGAAGAGATGGCAAGCAAGAATCTCCCTCTTCTTCACCAAAGACTAGAGAGAGAGCCAGATGTTCAAGACTCTTCTAAACAACAGCAGAGTGAGGCCCATTTGGATCTCAGAGGAACCTCATTCCAGAGGGCAGATGCTGTGATGGAAAGGGTGTGTTTCCAGAGTGCTAAGAGATGACATTGTTTAATCGAAGGAAGCCTTCATCAAAGGAAACTGGATTATTTATTTATTTATTTATTTGTTTGTTTGTTTGTTTGTTTTTATATACCGCCCTTCTCCCGAGGGACTCGGGGCGGTGTACAGAGTAAGGTAGGTATACAGTTGAACAATAGTAAAAACAATAGTAAAAAACAACTGAGACCCCAAGAGCTATCAGGCCAGGCCGGCCTGCTGGAACAGGTAAGTTTTTAAGTCGCGCCGGAAGGTGCGAAGGTCGGGGGCCGTCCGGATTTCGGTAGGCAAGCAGTTCCAGAGGGTTGGCGCACCCACTGAGAATGCCCTCCCCCTGGGGGCCACCAGCCGACATTCTTTGAGCGGTGGCACCCTAAGGAGGCCCTCTCTGTGGGAGCGCACAGGACGGAGGGGCGTTGACGTTGGCAGAAGGTGCTCCCGTAGGTAGTCCGGACCCATGCCATCCGGATTATGCCAATCTTGCAGGATCAAACTGGATAGGCAGATGCCATGTGCCACGTAGGCATAAATATAGTGGAAGCATTCCTCTTGGAGCCCACAGGCACACACACACACACACACACACACACACACACTTACTTTTTCTTGTCCCATGCCTTCACCAGACCCGATTCCCTGGCTGAGGCAACTGTATATGAGCAACTGGTCAACAAGTAGTTGGCAACAATAAAGTAGTAGGCATCTCGATTTTGCACACCAGACATGGTATTCCAAATGCAGGACACACACACACACACACACACACACACACAAACACACACACACACACACACACACACACACACAAAGAGACAAAAGAGAACAACAGAGCATAATAGCTTTTCTGGACATTTTTCATCATCTTTTCTGGGGGAGATCTTAGAATGGCTGAAGAGATAAAGGGAGACCCACATGGACCTCAGGTTTGCTCTGGTGTAATGGAAGGCTAGGTTTCCCCTCTCTTTTCCCCATCTGTTCTTGACTGCCAGAACTCTTCTGTGGGAAGCCCCAACTGAGAAGTTTTCCTTGGGGCCCAGAGAGCTCTGTCAATACCTTTGTTCAGAGTTAAGAAATAAGGAAAGCAGATTGCCAACCAGCTCTGCAGAGCCAACGTTTATTTTGTTTCAGTTCAACTTCATTGGAGCCAGAAGCAGACTGATGAGGCTCTTCAATTCATCTGATCCAAGTCCAGCGCTAGTTCCAAAGTGGTACAAGGCTCTTCTGTGAAGCTCCCTTTGAGCTCACAAAACCTATAAGAAACTTTTCACCCTTTATCCTCTGGAGGCCTAACTGAGATTGAGGAAAACATTTTAAAATACTGATAATGCAGCTATAATCACATGCAATTAATCATGTAAATTAAAACAACCATTTCAGACACATCAAAATATTTTTGCCAGTGTTTATAAGTACAAATATCTCTTTTTCATTCTTATTTCATTATCATAAGGTCAAATGATATCAGAAGTGAATAATGAATAGTACACAAACATAAATTAGGAAATGATCCTATTGGCTTCTGAATTTCTGCTTGCAAAATCAGAGACCAAGACAGCTCTAATCTGCTCTTGCATTTTCTCTTCCTTCTGGTCAGTCAGAAATGAAGACCTAAAAGAGGTTACTGAAAGATTTGGCCCAGGAACATGATGGAAGAAAGCAAAAAAAAAGATCTTGCTTTTCAAATCTTTTCTATTTTTGTTCCAGCCCACCCCATGACTTGCAGTGGAGAAATTAAAATAAGACAGTAAGTAAATAAACAAATAAACTGGGAAATAACGATATGCAACACTTTAGTTAATTTTGCACAGAATCTCAAGGATTTTACATCGGTTAGAGCAGGATTTCTCAATTTCAGCAACTTCAAGATGTGTGGGCTTCAACACCCAGAATCCCCCAGCTAGCTTGCCCAGATTGAGAAACACGGTTAGAGCAACCTGTTAACACACTTAGGATTATTCTGACCATATACATATAAAAATCAGGTCAGTGCTAAGGATTCAGAAAGAATAATTCCAATCCTGTTTGGGTTGTCCTGTTGGTGGGAGTGTAGGGCCTACAATGGCAAAATACATCCTATGCCTGAGGGACATACCTCAGGTTCTTGGCATACCTATTGAAAAGACATCAGCAGAGGTGACGTGATTGGGAAATACTTCAAATGGACACCCCCTGTAACCCTCACTAGGCAAGAGACATAATATTGGTTGGGTAAAATGATCCAAACATCTGCCCTATGTTTGCATCATCCATAACAGAATGTGGTGTTATAGCATGTGTGCTCACAATTGATTTCTGTTGCTGAATCAGACAGTAAGTGCATAAACTGAATTTAGGTATTCATCCTTGGCAGAAAACCTAAAAATGGGACAGAGTGTTCTTTGTAGGCCACATGAGTCAGACTTTGACTTTCTTAAAAGAAGACCTAAAGTCAAATACTGATGCACTGTCTAATAAATATCTCTGAGAATTTGCACATGTAAGAATTTTCATGGCAGCATCTTATATTCTTCCGGGCGCAAAAGGAAAGTTCCCCTAGATAATTATCTAATAATTAACATATTGCAGATGAAGAACCTGTTCTTTAGACAAGGTCAATGTCTCTTAGGCCACATTCACCATGTACAGATAGCCACACATGTTGGCTAATATCCTAGAAGAACAATCAGCATTGTTTTCCTTCTTCTTTCCTTCTTTCTTTTTTATATTACACAATCTTTTATATTACACATTTCTGTTGTGCTAGAGAAGCAATACATATCTACTAATGACAAAACCCCAGGAGCCAATATTGGTGCAAACATCATTAAGAGATTATTTTTATTTTAGTCCTCAAGTGTCTTTTGAGTGATGACAAAACTATGATTGTTCAGTCTATCCCAAAGGGCATACATCTCAAGAAATATAATGCCCTTTTTCATTCTGGGTTAATTTCATTATGACATCTTCCCTATAGAAAAACTGAAAATTCTGGCATTCTGTTTTTAAGGCAGATTTGTGAGGCAGAGTTTATATAAATCATGTTTTTTTCTCATTTCAAGGATTCCTTTGTATAAGAAAAGTAATTTTAAATTAATTTTTCAGGAAAAGGAAATCCTGTGAGGCAAACTGAAAATATTTTGGCCCCGGTCTATGTTACATTGCTTTAGGGGAAAAATGGTAAGGAAAGTAAAGGGGGGGAGAGAACAACAATGATCATAAAGCAAAAATAATCTGATTTTAAAGGCAATGACAAGCATGATACTCTCAAGGATAATATTAAGGCACAAGCTTGCCGTATTCAGGACAGATGTTTGGTTCATTTTACCCAACCAATATTGTGTTTCTTCGCTGGTAAGGATTACAGGATGGTCTCCACTTGAAATATTTCCCAATCACCTCACCTCTGCTGAAAAATAATAAGTAATTAGATTACTAAAGCCACTTCGTTACTTCGCAGTGATTAGTGTATCAACATTCCAGGCAAAGTATTTACACACTATCAGTATTCTTTTCCTCAACTATCTTGCATTGGGATTGCTTGGCTCTTAGCTAATAAAATCATTTCAGGTTCATAAAGTCATTTAGGACAATATGACAGTACTTGCAAATCAGGCAAACATGCCAGGTCAAATTCCTAAGGGAATGATGCTGAAGAGTTCAATCTCTTAATGCCTATAATTCTTCATTTCTAAATGGGATATAATTACTCCTTTCCGTGCCTAAATAACATTTAGCAGTAGGCATTCTCTCCTAATGAAAGAGCAGAGACCACCACTCCCTTGTTTGAGCAAGTGTTACAACAATGTTGAGTGAGTGTGCATCTACAGGTTTTTCATGTTACACCCAGCACACCTCAATCTCTCTCTTTTTCTCTGTTGGCTGCCTGCATTCTCATTCAGTGTACATGAAGTGCATTCTGCAAATTACAATCCCAATCTATCCTTTTGGGTTCTAGAAGATGCTTCATATGTGTATCATCAGGAGGTTCCATTCACCATTAGGCAAATGAAACTCTATGGACCTATCCAAATGCTCAAGGAAAGTGGTTTCCCCTCTTTTAATAGCACACTATTTCAGGTGTATGATGAATCATGAGATGTTTTTATTATTTAAAAGCTGATTGGAAAGGGACAATTGCAAGAGTTCATTCATTCACTACAGCAAATATGTGGTAGCTCTTTCTGAACTATAAGTGCTAGTCAATGGAGTGAACGTCACAAGAAAAATCTATTTCAGACTTTGGCCCAGCATTAGCATCCTCCGACTATTTCATTTACCACTGGTGTTTTCCACCACTGGAAATGTTTTCCACCATTTTCTGCCACTTTTCATCAGCTACTGTTCTTCTTTTGTGATTTGACCTATTTTGGTTAGTGCATATAAAAGCATCTTCCAACAAAATCAGTATCCACACGCTTTAGCAAAAAGTGCCTGACCTTTGAACCCACTACAGCATAACCAACACAAACTATGAAAAGGACATCACTGCAATACGTCAAAAACATCTCAGAAACAACCAACAGATTTTTACAAACACATAGCATCACCACAGCACACAAACCAACTAAAGTCCTCCAAAATACCTTAAGTAAAGCAAAAGATCCAGCAGCCCAAGAAAAAATAAAATAAAGAGTCATCTATAACAGGAATCCCCAACCCCCAGGCCACAGACTGGTATCAGTCCGTGGCCTATGAGAAACCAGGCCGCATAGGTGGAGGAGAGCAGCGAACAAGCAAATCCAAAATTACGAACACTCCACCCACCCCATGGAAAAATGGGTCCATGGTCCATGGAAAAATTGTCTTCCACGGAACCAGTCCCTGGTTTTGGGGACTGCTGGTCTACAACATACAATGCAAGGACAGTAAGAGCCATTATGTAAGACAAACAGGCAGAAGACTAGCAAAACACATCCATGAACACCAAGTAGCAGTCAAAAGACACAATGAAAACTCCTTATTTTCACAATCCATGGACAGACTTAACCATAGTTTCAACTGGGAAAATATTAGTATTATAGATAAGACTAAATTCCAAGATGCTAGGGGGTTCCTGGAAGCTTGGCATTCAGACAAATCAGTCATCAATAGGCACATAGAGAACCACATTTACACACCATTCAAGACAGACAATAAAAATGCTAAAAAGTAATCAAAAACAACAAAACTCATTGCCAGCAATCAACACCAAGATAAGCAGGGTTTAGCATCAGCAGCAACAATAGACAAAAAAAGCAGTAAACAACACCCTAATCAAGGAACTACAAACTCAGACAAACAATGAAGCAGTAAATAACAGACTAATCCTAAACAGCCTAATTCCTAAAAAAGGAACTACCAAGGAAAAAAGATTGCTACTGTATATAAACAGAGAGCAAATACCATTCCCTACTAACACTGTTGATGTTACCTAGTCTGACAGTGGAACATTTAAAAAAAAACAACCAGTCAAGCTCAGAGAGTACCAAGGACTCTCCACCATTCAATCCCGAACTACACACTGTGGGAGGTCAGACCCCCAGAGAAGGAAATATTAAAAGGGCAGAAAAATGTATTTTCTCAAAGGATCTTAAAGAGGCAGAAAAGCATCCCCAGATTTCTTAATAGTCCCAAGTCTCCCTCCCCCAAGCAGAAACCAGTTCTGTAGAAATGCAGATGTAAATAATCCAGGAAAGTTGGAGGCCCCCAGCTAGAAGCTTAGGAAGACAAAGACACCTAAAATCTACATACCCTAACCAAACTCTAGGACAGGACATAGTAGGATTAACCCACAGATGCCAAAGGGCACACTCAGACTCAGGTCAAAGTTCATGCCACAGGAACAACTCCAAACAAAAGGCTCCAGAGGGTATAAAAACCCACTCCCTACATGTGCTTGCTCTCTTTTCTTCCAGATCTATCTTTCTGTCTGGCTCTCCTCTTCAATAAACTGAAACCTTCTTTCTAAAGCAGTCGCCATGTTGTTTATCCCCGGCTTGGACTGAATCATGATGAAGACTTTTCCTTCAACAACACATTCTCTTCTATTGAGTCCATCATTTGTCAGGCTGAGACATGCTTACAAGGACACACAAGCATTCCTATATGACCCACTCACTGTCTTTAAAGAAGCCAAAGAACAGGGGCAAAAAAAAAAATCATGATACCTTCACCATGCAATTAAAGCACCCAGCATTCTAACTTTTTGATACTTTACCATGAACAACCTGACAAAATCAAATAGCATTTAAACCAATCCATTTAAATTTTAAAATGTTTTAACAATATGCACCCGTTCCCCTTGTGATGTGTAAGGGAGTTCTGGTGCTTGTCAGCTCTGCGGCTGTAAATGGTTGACCGACATTTGAACCTGATTCATTTTTGCATATGGAGATTTGTAAAGTGATGACAAGCGCTGGTGGTGATTGTAGGTGTGCATTTTTATTTTGTGGTGTTTAAGTATATCTTTCAGAGTTACACAAATGGTAAGTAGCAATATTCAGAGCTGCGTTTGTTTCTGCATACATAAATACAAACACCAAAACTATTATTTGTAGTTGCAGAGGATACCATAGCGGAAAACACAAGACTTTGGCTTCTATGTATAATATCAAAAAACAGGTATTCTTGCCTGTGAACTCAGCCCCAACTAGAGAGAATCACCCACCAAAGTAAATAATTCTAGAGAGCACCAGAGATAAGAAAGCAGCAAAGGAAAGAGTTAGCAAAGATTACAGGGCTACACAGCAATAACAACAGTTTTACAGAGGTTAAATCTTACTTGCGGATATCTGAGCTTTCAACAGGCTTCCAGTGTGATGGATTCAAGGGAGGAGAAGAACGAAGACAGTCTTAGAGACTTAAACCTTTTCCACATTCTTAGTTTCAGATGAAAAACGAAAAAACATTTGTAGCCACACCAACAGATTTCTCTCTCAGTCCTCGATGCAATACCAGTACAAATTGTTGTTAGGAATTATTGTAGTTTGGAACCTGCCTGTTTTGAGAGTCAGTTTGGGCTAGAATCAGGAAACAATGAGTTCTAGTCCTTGTCTTAGTCACAAAGCTGGCTGGTAACCTTAGACCAGTCATTCTCTCTCAGTCCTAAGAAGGAGGCAATGGCAAACCACTTCCAAAAAACCTTGCCAAGAAAACTGCAGGGACTACTACAGGGAGTTACCCAGAGTCAACACTGACTTAAAGGTACACATATAAACACACACATAAAGGTAAAGTTTCCCCTGCACATGCGTGCTAGTCGTTTCCAACTCTAGGGGCCGGTGCTCCTCTCCATTTCAAAGCCGAAGAGCCAGCGCTTGTCCGAGGACGTCTCCGTGGTCATGTGGCCGGCATGACTAGACGCCAAAGGCGCACGGAACACTGTTACCTTCCCACCGTAGTGGTCCCTATTTTTCTTCTTGCATTTTTACGTGCTTTCGAACTGCTAGGTTGGCAGAAGCTGGGACGAGTAACAGGCACTCACTCTCACACATACACACACACAAAATCACTGTTCATAGTAAGAGGGCCCAGTAGACCAATGAACTTAAAAATATAGATTGCTGTGAGCTTTGCTATCCTCCCTCCTTACCATTTTATATTAGAACTGAAACACATTTGCACTTTAAGTCCTGCTATCGTCACAGAACATCTCCTAAATTTATATGGGAGACAAAAAGTCAACTAATATAATAGATTCCACCCACAATTGTCTGTGCTAGTATAAAATATTTAATCTTTTAATTTAAGGCACCAGAGACTGATGTTATAAACTAACAGGACTACCCGGTTTGAGATTATCTAGTCTATTATTTATACTCTAATTTATGATGCCTTCAAGATGACTGAATTAATCAAATCCAGATTGGCCAGCAGGAGCGCTGTTCTAAAATATATTGAACATTTTTCCTTAAAGAAGATTGGAGGGTGATTTCCAATTCCTCAAAACATAATATTTTAATTCTCTAAGAATGTTCAGTTTCTGTTCTGTACCAGCCTGCTACCGGCCCTGCAGAAAAGGCAGGGACAACCCCTTTTATAAGAAGGCAAGAGGCTGGAACTAAGCCTGCCAAATTTATTAACATAAAAACATAAACAGAGCAAAGAGAGCAAAGAGAGCAAACACAAACCATGAAACAGGAACTATTCAAACAGTTGCCTTCAGCAAACCAGCCCTCCCACGCATTCCCCTTTTATACAGTTCAGGGCGTGGCTTCTCTCTGCCTCCTTCCAAGGTGCCCCATTGCCTTCCTCTGTTTACTCCTGATTGACTGCCTCCTGCGTCGGGCGTCCTTGAACAGGGCCAGCTGTGGGTCATCTTCATCCACACTGTCAGGCTCACACAGCTGGGTCTGCGTCATGACCAGGTGGGAGGGGCCTGGCTGAGGGCTCTCATCATCAAGCTCTCCAACCCCCTCAGCAACCTCTCCAACACCTCCCTCCTCCTCTGAATCATCCGACCCAAATGCCAAACCCACAGGCTGACCCTGAATCACAACAGTTTCACAAAGAAACATGTTTATGCAGTTGTATCAAGGCATTTCTCCTTGCAAACAATTGTGTTGAACACACAGCTGTCCACAGGAAGCTGATGTTTAAATGACCTTGACCAAGGGAGGAAAGATACCTAATATGCTAATGTATTGAAAGCACTAAATAATATAATGTCTCAATGGGAAGCTATGTGTGAAATCTGAAGGCCTTTGCTCAGGAAAGAGCAGAACTAAATAAAAAGTAAAAAGAATGAAAATGTTCACACGTGAAGAGAGCAGTTTTACATTCTACTAAGCTGACTATGTCACGGTTTATTAAATAAGCACAATTGGCTGGTTTCACACATTACACTAAGTCACGGGGCTGAGTTAACACAAAATCCTAAGGCAATTCAGAATCATATTTGGTATGAAGCCATTTTAAACAGAAGATGTGAGGCAGCAGGAAGGACACTCCAAATTATCTAATATAAAAGAATAAAATCTGGATACTCAAATGTTTCAGGGCAGATAAAGTTATTATATTCATTGTTTAATTCACTGTCATTTTCAGTTAGATTTGGCAAGTTAGAAAAAAGAAAACAGCAAAGCCATGTTTAGCCAAGAAAAGTACCTCTCATTCAGATAATTTTTCCCAATTATTGATTCTCTCTCTCTCTCTCTCTCTCTCTCTCTCTCTCTCTCTCTCTCTCTCTCTCTCTCTCTCTCTCTCTCTCTCTCTCTCTCTCTCTCTCTCTCATACACACACACATTATATGTGTATATACCCATTGTCAGTCTCCTATTTACAGTGCAACGCATGTGCATCTATGCCTAAGAAGTTATACGGTTTCATCCTTAGGCCATATCTACCTGTGTTAAGACAATTTTGGATAAGGATTGATTCCAATACCATTTTTACCAAAGTCTACCAATCATGCTATCATCTGATATTCATGCCCACAATCCACACCTTAAATTCTTTATCTTAAATTCTCCATTTGTGGCAGTGGCGTAGCGTGGGTTGTCAGCACCCGGGGCAAGGCAAGTAATTTGCGCCCCCTAACCCGTGAAAATACTGATGTAATTAAAGTAAAATGCATCTAATGCGCCCCCCCAGATGTTGCGCCCGGTGCGGCCGGCCCCCCCTGCACCCCCCACGCTACGCCACTGATTTGTGGGCATCATGACTCTATTCACTTATCCAAGGAACTACATGAACTATCCAAATACATTTGAGTCTAGAATGTGGCACGAACCCAGTTTTGAAATCAGTTATGGTTTAATATGTGTCCAAACTTACACAATTATATGGATTGCATGACCTATGGATTAGTTATCTATGGTTAAGTTGTCACATGAACATAATACATGGCATATTCCATTTTCAGGTCCCGGAGAGCCTGGGAGCCAGAGGCGGTCCAGAATTGGAACTACAGGAAGAAAAATGTAGCTATGAAAAACACAGCATCATTCATGCACTGGCCACGCAATTTATGCTTCCTCACATTATCTTGGCTGGAAAAATCCAGCCTGCTAATAGATGGCAGCCAACAGAGGTTTCTATATGTTTTTGCTGCCACCTTATAGTTGCCTAGTTTTTATAAGCTCAGGCATGGTAGGCCTATCTATCACATTAATTAATTTTGAGATTTAGTGTAGTAAAAAGAATGATTCTGAATAAGCCAGAATTAGGGGTGGAAGATGATCCAGCTTGATTTATCCCCAACTTTGCCTTGAATAGTTGTTGGCCTGCAGAAATAAGGAAATGAAGCAATTCATGTCATTGAGATTTTTTTATTTTATTTATTAGTGTTATCACCACTAGCACCTGTGGCTCAAGTAGACACTCAATGCATTAGAGCTGGACTCAGACAGAGAGCCAACCACCATAATAAATGATACTGGTTGACATTTGTTATATACTGTATAATGATGAATTGTACAAAGCAAATTCACACCTGAGAGTTAAATTGTTCCTAAACGATAAATGCAACGGCTACTTTCCTAGATAAACGTGTTGTAATCCAAGGCCCAGAAATTAAGTCCTTGTGGATAATAGTTCTTACTGTCAGGAACGTGTGCAAAGGCGTGCAGCATTACAGCACAATGCTACAGATTTGTGATGAAAATCTTTGGTTCGCCTATTGTTGTTGGACTCACTGTTTCCCTGATTATTGGATAGGCTATATATTAAAGAATATATAGCCATAAAAAAGTTCAGGACCATATATGTTGGAAACATGCGGAAGAGGCCTTCATCCGGTAGTGTATAGACAATGGCTAGAATGGAGGAGGAGGTGGAGGAGGAGGAGGAGGAGGAGGATATAGCCATAGAGAGAAAAATAAGAAAACTTTAAAATGCAAAATATCCAGCATAAAAGTCTATTCATAGCAGAAGCTAAGCATGACTGTTTAATGTTCAAATCCAAGAGTTTCTGGTATAGTACAAAAGTTGGCCATCTTCCTAGAGAGTTTGTAGATTTAGTGATTTAATAGGAAAGATACAATTGCCTGTTGGCACTGATCCAGCAAATTTGTGATTGCAGGAGAGATTAACTCCTTCTTCCAAATTCAGCGGGCCCTATTGCACTTAAGATTGCACTGTTAATTTTTGTTCTGTTCATCTTTGTGTAGTTTCAGTATTTGCACAGGTGATGATAGTCAAAAACTTTCCTCTTCCTTCATGTGATTTCCAAAGCCTTTCTGCATACTTACAGGAAACAAACAGCATATTGTTGCCTAGGAGGGCACACATCCTCATTCCCTCTGTACTTTTAAGCCATATTTTGGTAAGCCTAAAAAGGTACAGCAAATTCATCAATGGAAAATGAGGGATCCTTCCTATGTAACATCGATGCCAACCTAAAATCCGGCAACACACTGCTGGGTGCCAACAAATTGTCAGGCTTCTGCAACTCAGCCAATTCATTTCCAGCCTAGCAGGGGTGTGTTTGGAGAACTGCTTTCCTGCGCAACACTGGAGCAGCTAAGTGGGTGGTTTTCCGTTGGCAAGAATCTAACTCGTCTCACCTCCCTTTGGCTTCCTGCTGAAGCTGAGGCTGTGTGATGCCTTCCTGCTGTTTCACTGTGCTGTTGTCAGCCTTCCCACCAGGAGAACGATCAGCCTCTTGCACCCCTAAACCCAACCCTGTCATCTGTGACTAGTTAACAGAACCGAGTTCGTAGGCACAGTGTGGCTGGCTATGTTGTTTTATTGCAGGCAAGGAAAATGTCGTATTTATGCAGTAGATTGAGTCACTCCAGAACGGAGAAATCAACCTAGCAAGATATGTCTCTACGTATCAGGACCAAGGTTCCTCTCCTGTCCTTTCACTCAGTGACTTGGCTATTCTTTTCTAAAGCTTGAGTTTAAAAGATGCAGGCTCATTATTTATGATGTGCTTCATCCTAGCCTGAGCACTGCTGGTACATGCCTTGCCAGCTTCAATTCTTCCATTTGAGGAGCATTTCCTATGAGCCTCCATAAGAGACAAGGTCAACAAAGGCAAGTGGTTCACCCTCTTCCTGCTTCAGACCAAGTGCTGCTTGTTTTATTTTTAAGCTAAATAAATTTTTGTTGTTAACTCCTCTTGCTGAGAAAAAAAAAAAACTCAGCAAGGCAGTTTGAATAGTCAAATAAATTCAGGGTTCTTTCCCCTATTCTGCTAGGTGCAAAGCTCCTTTGAATTCATACACATAAACCAAGAGAATCTTGTCCACATCTCTGTAGAAAAGTCTAAATATGGTGGCTCACGATGTTTGCCTAGCAGCTGTTTATATTCAGCAATAGCCATTTTGATTTGGCAAATTAACTGAAAAGTAAAGTAAAGCAGTTTTTATTTTTCCTCCAAAATCAAATTTGTTTTAGGGACCTATTAATCCCCTCTTCAGGATTCAAATATAAAAGTAACAGCTGTAAAGAAGGGTAAAAACTAAATTGCATCCAAACAGGTTTGCAAATAAAATGGACCATTTTGTTTCCTTTGGAGTTCTTACACATGCAGGATGTACATTCAGATTTAACATTTAATTACACATCTTTGAGTTAAAAACAACCAATAACTGTAATTAGATTCCAAGTAAGTATAGCAGAGATATTTCTGGAGGCATGTTAGTAAAAGAAGCAATTTATGTAAGACCTCTGCCCAAGTGTATGTTTTTGAAACGCAAACTGTAAGGGATACTATTTTCTACCATCTTAATGCAAGAAATGTCTATTTGGGTAGACAGTAAATATTTCATAAAGACTGCACTTTGAGCTACCAACCAATCACAGATAATGCATCTCCAATAAAGGTCTTCAAGCTAAAAATAACTAAAATTGTATCATTCAAATATAATAATAATAATAATAATAATAATAATAATAATAATAATAATAATAATAATAATAATAATAATAATAATAATAATAAGTTGGAAGGGACCTTGGAGGTCATCTAGTCCAACCCCCTGCTCAGGCAGGAAACCGTATACCATTTCAGACAAATGGCTGTCCAGTCTCTTCTTAAAAACTTCCAGTGTTGGAGCATTCACCACTTCTGGAGGCAGGTTGTTCCACTGGTTAATTGTTCTAACTGTCAGGAAGTTTCTCCTTAGTTCTAGGTTGCTTCTCTCCTTGACTAGTTTCCATCCATTGCTTCTTGTCCTGCTTTCAGGTGCTTTGGAGAATAGCTTGACTCCCTCTTCTTTGTGGCAGCCCCTGAGATATTGTCCAGACTGCTATCATGTCACCCCTCACCCTTCTCTTTGTTAAACTACACATACCCAATTCCAGCAACCGTTCCCTATATGTTTTAGCCTCCAGGCCCCCAATCATCTTTGTTGCTCTTCTCTGTACTCTTTCTAAAGTCTCGACATCTTTTTTACATCGTGGTGACCAAAACTGGATGCAGTATTCCAGGTGTGGCCTTACCAAGGCATTGTAAAGTGGTATTAGTACTTCACGTGATCTTGATTCTATCCCTCTGTTAATGCAGCCTAGCACTGTGTTGGCTTTTTTGGCAGCTGCAGCACACTGCTGGCTCATATTTATTTATTTAAATATTATTTATTCCTTGATTACCAAATAATTTGGTAGCCCACAGCCAAGATTCATGTTAAGATCTTGTTTTGCACATGTATTTGCAATGTAAGTATAATGCATTTTGGAGGGGGGCAATTCAGATTTGAAGAACAGTAAGAAGTTTCCTCAGATCTATCTTTCCCAGTTTGGTTGAATGCAAGAGTTTTACGCAGAATTACACAACAGACATTTCTCATAACTGGTCAATAATAATTACCTATCCATTTGTCTTCGATTTTGAAATTAGAAATGTTTGTCAAATTAAGTGTACCATCATTCCATGATTTTTGTTAATGGACTGCATTTCTATTCCACCTTTTCTTTGAAGACTCAAAATATTCTATACCAGCGTTTCTCAACCTTGACAACTTGAATATATGTGGGTATTAGCTCTAACAATTCCAAGGTTCAGAAAGTACTTGAATTTTCTTTCTTTCTTTTTTCTTGCAGTACTAAGGATTGGGCTGAGAAAATATCATTGATCCGAAGTCACCCAGTAAACTCTAGTTTGAATGATGCCTTGAAGCTAGTTATCCCAATGGGCCTTAGTTTCCTGGCCCCCAGGCCATTGGGCAGTGCAATGTTTCAAAAGGAAGCTTTTCTGCATTTCCCCTCTGAAACTGCTGTTGGGAGGACATTAAAATGGGCTGGAGTTAAGGCTTTTCTACATTTTGAGAGATCCACAATACATTTGGGCTTAATGCATTAAATTTGATATAAATAAGAAGCTGCCTCAAAATCTAACATGTGATTATATATGAACACATCCCATCAGAGAAATATACTGAAACTCAATACAGTTTAGTTTGAAAAGGACCAGAACTTCTTGGAAATCTAGATCTGGCCTGTAAAAAGGTAAAGGTAAAGGTTCCCCTGCACATGCGTGCTAGTCGTTTCCGACTCTAGGGGCCGGTGCTCATCTCCGTTTCAAAGCCGAAGAGCCAGCGTTTGTCCGAGGACGTCTCCATGGTCATGTGGCCGGCATGACTAGATGCCAAAGGCGCACGGAACTCTGTTACCTTCCCACCGTAGTGGTCCCTATTTTTCTACTTGCATTTTTACGTGCTTTCGAACTGCTAGGTTGGCAGAAGCTGGGACGAGTAACAGGCGCTCACTCTGTTACGTGACACTCGGGATTCGACCCGCCAAACTGCCGACCTTCTGATCGACAAGCTCAGCATCCTTCTGGCCAGTTCAAAACTAGCTGCAGATCTCTGTAATTTCATGGCATCAGCTATGCTCAAGAGCTGGGCTGTTTGTTTCTGACTCAGTTCCAGTGCATTTGAAACCACAATAAAATCAGCTTTCTTTTAAAAATCTGGCTGTGAATCTGTATAGTTTGTGAGAAGTTGTCCCTACTTTCTTGTCTTGCCACTGAGTTTTTGTCTTTCAAGGAGAAAGGTGACTTGATGATCCCTTTTTAGCCTTCCTTGAGAGGAACTGCTATCCCAGTGTACCTAACACAAATTAAGGCACAGATGAATGGTGTTGCAAGCCCTTTATTATATTTACTTTTTGTCTGGAGGTGAAGGATAAAGCAGTGGGTTCTTGCTCCTTGTCCTCAGCAATTTCAGACAAATGGCTGTCCAGTCTCTTCTTAAAAACTTCCAGCGTTGGAACATTCACAGCTTCTGGAGGCAGGTTGTTCCACTGATTCCACTGAAGTGGTGCTCTGAACTGTGTTGGCTCCTCTGCCTACTGAATGATCTGTCTGAATCTTTCTGAGGGCAAAGGGAATGGCTTTGAAGGACAGGAGGAAGAGATGCTACCAAGTCCGATAACGGGGGCTTGAGCCCAGGCCAAGAAAGTTAATTTGAGAAAAACTCTCAAAACTCTCAGTTAATCAATCAATCAGAATAGAGCTGGAAGGGACCTTGGAGGTCTTCTAGTCCAACCCCCTGCTCAAGCAGGAGACCCTATACCAGGTGTAGGCAACCTTGGCTCTTTTATGACTCATGGACTTCAACTCCCAGGAATTCTGGGAGTTGAAGTCCACAAGTCATAAAAGAGCCAAGGTTGCCTACACCTGCCCTATACCATTCCAGACAAGTGGCTGTCCAGTCTTTTCTTAAAAACCTCCAGTGATGAAGTACCTACAACTTCTGAAGGCAGGATCTTCTACTGGTTAATTGTCTTCAAAATTTCTCTTTAATTCTAGGTTGCTTCTCTCCTTGATTAGTTTCCATCCATTGTTTCTTGCCTTGTCTTCTAGTGCTTTGGAAAATACGTTGACCCCCCCCCTCTTCTTTGTGGCAGCCCCTCAAATACTGGAATACTGCTATCATGTCCCCACTAGACCTTCTTTCTTCTAGACTGGCCATACTCTCAGACATGGCCTTCCCTAGTTCACATGAATATAAGGTGAGGGAGGGGAAGCACATTCAGACTTACAACACGCTGTTACCATAGCTGTCACAATAAAAGTAATCCTTATCTAGAGGCATTGGTTTCTTAGTCTTGTCTGCCTTGTTGGAGGGACAGAATTGCCTCTGTGGTGAGGAACGTTTGAACAAAATTGCATAGCCCTAAATAACAGCCACAAACTTTATCTTACTATTCTCACAAAAGCATACAGTATCTCATTGATACGGCTGCTAAATCATAGAATTAATAGATTAAAATACTATTTGAGAAAAGTACCATAGTTCTTGGTAGCACCATTTACACACAGACAATAAACACCAAATCACAATCTTCCTCATTTAAATCTTGTCCTTAACCTCATTAGGGGCATTAGGCCACCCACTGCCTCTGAGCTTCATCTCCCACAGTTATTACAATCTATGTTTCAGAGTTATTGTAAGTAGTGGTTAAATCCTCCGAACTCTCAATCAATTTGTTAGAGATACCAATCCTGAGCAGAAAATATCCAGACAACTAGATGATAATAGAGAAATATAGAAAACGTGTGACTTCCTGCTGCCATTTACTCATCTTCTGTATTTTTGTAGCCCAAATCCAATAGGTCTATAACAGGGGTCTTCAAACTTGGCCCTTTTATGACTTGTGGACTTTAACTCCTAGAATGCCTCAGCCAGCTGGCCTGGCTGAGGAATTCTGGGAGTTGAAGTCCACAGGTTATAAAAGGAAGGGCCAAGTTTGAAGACCCCTGGTCTACAACAGTACTTGCAGTGCTCACTTTCTTCCACATTTCTAATATTATTCCGGGAAAGATGAAGGAAACAGAGATGTCTCTTGATATCAATTGCCCACTTAGGGCTGTCATTGCTTAGGCCATGAGCCTATTAAGAGTAAATTTTAGGGAGTTTTAACTCATAACACAGAAAAAGTTGCTGAGCTCATGGAAACTAGCCTTCCTCTCGTGACATTGTGTTCTACTTATAGCAGCTGGATGCCCGCCAAGTGGCTGCTGCCCCAATTTCATCCGCTGCTGAGACTATTGCTTGAAAGGGGCTCTGCATGCCTCTCGGTCTCCCCTTGGGGATGGGCTGGCAGGTCAGAGCAGAGGAGGAATCCGGCATTCATTAATACTTGGAAGGGTTGACTGTTCTTTCTCCCCTTTCCAAAACCTCCTTCTGTCAAGTCTTCAATCTGCAAGGCAAGGAAACCTCCCTGCTACCCCTGCTACTTGAAAGGGCCGTTCCCCCTTTCCTTTCTTTTCTTTAGCCATATCTCTACGGCTTTGTTTTTTTTATGAGATTAAATTGCAGCTGCCTGCCTGAGACCCCTTGCAGTGTTTCCAAACCATTGCTCACCCGTAAAACAAATGGCCTCAGAATGTTTGCAAAGGTCTGGGTTGGATAGAGTGTAATGAAAGGATTTGCAGAATAATTGGGGTTATGATTACTTACCTGGTTAATTCCGCTGAGCACTCAGAAATGGGCCCTTAATCAAAGCTTGTCTGCCATACTTGGCTGGCTTCATGGTGCTGATTAGGATCCCTGGCCATGAGCCCAGAGCCTCTCCCTCTTAGAAGTGAAAGACTAAAAAAAAAAGAGAGAGAAAGAGTATAAGCCAGCAGGGTCATTGCCAAGGCTTCCTCTCCTTTTTGCAGTTCCTCAGCACCTGAAACCCCACAGCAAAGGTGTGGTACAAAAAGGGGGATAATTTGATTATACATTAGGGTACTATGATTGGGTTCACCCATTGCCCTGAGCCTTGGTTCATCGAATGAAACAACCTTGGTTGGGATCTCATAGTGGCATAATCCATAAAGAAAACATCATTAAGCAAGGTTGGGGGGGGATAACTTGGCTCTGTATTAGGACACTGCGACTGAGTTCACACATTCCCCTCAGCTCCGGTCTATTGAATGAAACACCCTTGGTTGGGTGCCCACAGCAATGTAATCCATAATGAAATCATGCTTTAGCAATTAATTTAATTTAATTTAATTTATATACCGCCCTTCTCCCGAAGGACTCAGGGCGGTGAACAGGGCAAATATATAAAAAATACAAAAATACAAAAGTTAAAAGAAAATTAAACATATGCCCGACTAAAAACAGTAAATACAAATATTAAAAATGACCATAAAACCCAACCCATCCCCCATCAGGCCAGGCCGGCTTGTTCAAATAAGAGTGTCTTCAGATCGCGACGGAAGGAGCGAAGGTCGGCTGCCATCCGGAGCTCAACCGGCAGCCGATTCCATAGCTCCGGGACGCCCACAGAGAAGGACCTCCCCCTGGGGGCCACCAATTGACATTCTCTGATCGGTGGCACCCTGAGGAGGCCCTCTCTGTGGGAACGCACAGGGCGGAGGGACGTTGATGCCGGCAGCAGGTGCTCCCTAAGGTACTCCGGACCCATGCCATGTAGGGCCTTAAACACCATTACCAGTACCTTGAATCTCACCCGGAAGACAACTGGTAACCAATGCAGCTCACGGAGCAGAGGTGTGACATGGGAGTATCAGGAGACTTAATATATCCCCTGACCCTCCTGTCACCCAGTATCACTTTCTGGCAGGAATATCAATCTCAAATCACTTTCCTGAATTAGGTTGGTAATGAGAGAGGCGGGTGCCACATCTTAGTCTTTATTAGTTACTGCATGTTTCAACTATTGATCGCTCCCCAAACTATTCATGATTTCATAGATATTATTTTCAGAGATCATGGAATTATAAAAGTTGACAACCCCCTGAGAAAAAGCACCAAGCGGGGACGGATGGAAGGAAGCACCCAGTAACCCTTCACTATCCTTCTAAGTATTCCTGTCTGAGACATGTTTGCACTGGAGCAAGAAAGACTGTTGTGTAGTGAGTTCTTTGGAGGCAGGAAGCAAGACGAGAGGTTTTAAACAGGAACATTTCTTTATTGAGACAAATAGGAACAGAACTGAATCAGAGGCTTCTGCACTGCTACTTATACAGTTGGCCACTAGGCAGCAGCCAATAGGTTTAAAGGAACCCATTCCCGCCCCAAATCATCCAATGATCATCTTGGAGACTGCATGTGTGGCTAGTCAGCGACCGTTACACAGACACCTCAATTGAGCAACCTTAAGCAGCATTCAAAAGACACATGAACACAGTTCAAGTAAAATCCCAATACATTACAGAGACTTCACCCTAAGATCTCTTAAAACCAGAAGCAGGTGGCTTTGCAACTGGCACTCAAAAGAGATACCTTCGTGTCTAGTGTTGTTGGGAAGAGCCCTGTTTGGTCAGGCCAAAGGTATTCTGCAAAGCATTTGGGGGCTTAAGGAAAAGCGAGAGAAAATGACCAGAGTCTTTTAACCGAGTGTCACGCAACGGTCAGATCCTGCTTTAGCATGATAAAAATCCCCAAGTGATCCTGACACTTCCAGGTAGGCTGCCAGCAAAAGCTTGAAGAGCTTCGCCAAGCTGAGAGGCCCACAAGTTCTTAAGCTGAAGAGGACCTGACAGTCTTTTGATGTCAGAAAAGACCTCTGTATTTTTTCAAGTAAAAGAGAAACTGGAATGCTTGCCTTTAATGGACAACTCTGTAATGGAAAACATTTCCACAAAGCACTAGAAAATGTTATCACTATGAGAGTGTAAATGTGGAGATACTGATACATACATTCCAAACACTTAGAACAAGCTCCAATGCCTAGCCTCTCTCCCCCAGCCTGCCCCAGTTGTGAGGGACTGCCTGGGACTGGGAGCCCAAGTGCAATGCACGTTCATTGCCTTTTCTAATCTGGGAAAGAAGTGTTTTGGACAAGAGCTACCCAAATTCTCAAGATCTAGGACTGTAGTAAGGTAGAGCAGGAAAAAAAAGTAAGTAAGAAACAAATCCAAAGTAGTGATTAAGAAACTTCAGGTCGATTTTTTTCTTCAAAAAAAAAAAGACTGCTAGAAACTAACAAGATCATTGCATATTTTCTGAGGCACATATTTTAATGAGCAGAGGCCCTTCAAAGAGAGATTTAAGGACGGGAGTTTGCTTTTAGCTCTTTCTGACCAAGTTGATTTAAAATGTCCTCGGAGAACCAGTGGGGTCCAGATCCATTGCAAAAAATAAATAAATAAATATTCAGAAATTTAATCAGAATGTATTAAGCTCTGGGATACTGAAGTGGCAGATAGTTTCTGTCTTTTAACATCCATGATAAAAGAACTAGACAGATATGTCAAACACAAGGCCCGGGGGCCAGATCCGGCCCGCGAAGTGGTTTCATGTGGCCCCTGAAGCCATCCTGGAAACAGTGAGGGAACGGTCCCCTCCTTCTGCCAGAGACCCCCAGATCTGTCCCACTCCTGCCCAGGCCCCCATAGGCACCCTTGATGCCAATGATATAGAGCTGGCCATGCCCACCCAGTAGGCCATACGCACTCCAGCTGCGCCCACCCAGTAGGCCGCGCCCACCCTGGCCATACCCACCTGGCCCCCCGAGGGCAACCACAATGCTGATGTGGCCTTCAATGAAATTGAGTTTGACACCCCTGAACTAGAGTTTACGAAATATGTTGCAAACTAGCACTTGATAAAGTTGCCATGAAGGCTTTGGGAAAAAATGTTCAGATGCTAGCAAGGATGTGGGTAGGCAACCTTGGCTCTTTTATGACTCGTGGACTTCAACTCTCAGAATTCCTGAGCCAACATGGCTAGCTCAGGAATTCTGGGAGTTGAAGTCCACGAGTCATAAAAGAGCCAAGGTTGCCTACCCCTGATCTATACCTACAAAGAGCAGAATCATGCAGGCAATTATTCCAAAAAGAAAACAAATGTTGTACTTTGAAGAAACAGGAGAGGAAAAAGTATTGAAGCTTTTGATCTTTGGTGTTGGCAATGATGCCTGAGAATATAACAGATAGTCAAGAAAATAAACAAATGAATCCTATAACTAATCAATCCTCACTCCAGGTAAAAAAAATGGCCAAGTTCAAATTATCATACTTCTCACATACTATTTATTTATTTATTTTATTTATTTTTAATTCCATTTATATCCCGCCCTTCTCCAAAGACTCAGGGCGGCTTACAAGCTTAGCAGTAGCCTTCATTCTATGTATATGCCTGCTTATTAGGGCTTTCACACACACCCCCAAGCGGCATTATTATTCTGTGAAGGAAGTTTGAATGGTGCGATAGGTGAATGAAAAGAGAAGAAAAGCAAAAGAAGTCGCAAAGTGAATGAATGCAAAAATAGGTACACAATTGGAAGAACCAGGTTCTGGAGAAAATCTATGTGGCCACTAAGAATCAACACCAGCTTGATGATATTTAATCAAACAAAAAAAAACTGATGCCCAAAGAAGCCTTAACCCATCTTTAAAAACAAAGCAGCATCTTATTTTACATCTATTTACATTTACATTTTTACTTAATACATTGTGGAATCGCAAGAATAGCTCATATAAATTTACACTGTATTGCTTCCAGAGTATCATGTTTTGTAAAAGTCCAACTTTGAAAAGAAATAAACCTTAGTTAAACAGAACCTTACTAACCACAGGAATGTTTTGAATGGAATAATCTCAAGATAGCTGAAGAGCCGCACTGAGCAATACTGGCCTGATATGAAAAATGTGCACTCCTAGAGTTATTTAGCAAATAACTTATGACTATTTAGGGAATAGCTGTCCTCCAAGTTATTTATAAGTATGCAACTGCTCAATAGGGATCCCATTAATTTGCCATTTATGCATCCTAAGGTAGTGTCCTGAAAAAAACCCCTAAAACTTCAGTTTTTAAGTTTTTTAGAATTTATTTCAACTTCTTTTAGTCAGAAGGAATAGCCCTTCTTGTTCCTGCCCAGGAAATAAAACAAAATTACTAAAGTACATCACCTGCATGTAACAGAGCTGGAATTGCATTGCCAATACTGTGACAAAAGATAGAAATGGTGGCTGAGACCTGGAGTTGTGGATGTGTAGAACAAACGGAAAGGGACACAATATGAAAAGGGTGACTAGTTCCTATTTAAGGAAGCATCTAAGAGCCAAGAAAAACAAGCTGGCAGGGGAGAAAAGGAGGATGCTCAGAACATTTTATGCTTTGCTTGTTTCAGGTCTGCCATGGAACTCACAAGGAACTACTTAAAGTTACTGCTAATTAATGGGGGGGGGGGAGAGATTCAACTTTTGAAGTTCCATGTTGCTTAGTAACATGTTGGACAAGGTCACCCAAGGCTGAGTACCAGGGTAGATAAATAAATGGCCCATTCCTTGTGCTTTTGCAAACTTCTGAAGGTCTATTGCTTGGAAGACTCCAGGATCTGGCTCTATCAGGTTATCAGGCAGCAGCTGGGACCAAGTTTACTTTGACCGGATTTGGTTATGAGGTATGTGCCAGATATGTTGGAAATACAACTCCCAATCTTCCTAAATCCCATGGCCATACTGGTTAAAATGACCATTAGAAGGTAAAGTGGTGTTAAAATGCTTGTTCATAAAGACGGACACCTTGTGCATGAAGGTCAACTCAATAGCAGCCTAGTCTGCTCTCAGATAATTTGCAGATAAATTAGTCTTACTGAGCTCTAGCTGAGGAAAGGGAGGATAACTACAGCATCTAATATAGAATTCTCTGCATTAGTGTCACTTGCAGCTGAAAGCAGCTCTGTTGTCTGCAAGCCAATATGAGGAATTTTCTTTGTATTTTCCTGATGTCCTGACTCTTTTCTGTCTATAATCTGACCTTTGTCCTCTTTTTTGTTCCTTCTGGAATTGCCAAAGGCCCAGAAGGATTTATCTTTTGATTTCTGGACAACTTATTCCTTTTCTGGGAACTTTATCACTTGAAATCTTAAGTTAGACAACTCAAAACAATCTCTTTTATATTTTCACACAAAATAATCTGAATGCAACTGTTGGAAGCCAGGTGGCCAGTGAGTAAAATGCTGTGCACTCTGAAAGATAAAAAATAATGTGGTGGGGCTCTTGGGAAAAAATTGTGAAGGGCAGAGGAACCTCTTAGAGCAGGGGTAGGCAACCTTTGCTCTTTTATGACTTGTGGATTTCAACTCCCAGAATTCCTGAGCCAGCTTGGCTCAGGAACTCTGGGAGTTGAAGTCCACGAGTCATAAAAGAGCCAAGGTTGCCTACCCCTGTCTTAGAGGATGTATTTGAAAAGCCTCTCCATCTACCTCCAAAAGAGTCAGTTTGGGCTGGAAGTTAAAGTACCAGCCTAGAAACTAGGAGACTGTGAGTTCTAGTCCGATCTTAGGCATAACAGCTGGCTGGATGACTTTGGGCCAGTCACTCACTCTCTTCAGCCCAACACCTTACACAGCAAGGGTGTCAAACTGCCAGCCCAAGGCCAGATGCATCACGCCGAAACTGCGCCCACCCCATTGCCAGCAATGGGGGGAAAAAGTCGCGATACATCACATGTCATGCGACGTTGCGAGTTTGACACCCCTGCCTTACAAGTTGTTGTTGTGGGGAAAATAGAAGGAAAATGGAATGTTAGATATGTTTGCCACCTTAAGTTATTTATAAAAACAAATGTGGGATGAAAAAGAAATCTTTTAGAAAGTCAACAATACTGTAGAGTGAACGTATCCATGTTGGAACAATTGTGGGAAGGAAAGGTCACCGAAGGAAAAAGGAGCTGTTGGGATAGAAGAGATGTTGGGGTACAAAACATGATGCTGTAATCTAATCCTTAGATTACAGCATCATGAGATCAGCCTGAATGTGAACCCAACCAGAGGGGAGTGACGCTGCAGAGAGACTTTGTATTTAAAAAAAAATCAATTTATGGTAGCAAGAAAGATGGAAAGATGTGATGGAGATATCAGCTTCTGCAACTGGTTATCAATATGATCCCTATCAGTAGGTAGAATACTTAAATTTTCAGTAAGTTTGGCTTCTGGATCTATCCAAAGTAACACAGAATATTTGTTATAATTGTGGCTTCTATTTCTTCTGGATTCTCATTTAAGGCAAAATTTAGGTCCAGATGCCCAGAGTAGCAAAGGCAGGGTCCAATTTCTTCTGAGATGCTTCCTGTTACATTTCCTGAGCTCTGCTGTTTGCTGCTCATCACATCTGGAACTGCTCTAAAGAAAAACGTGAATATGCTCGCCGTGTTTTTTCTACACTAAACTGTATCTTCAGTAGGAAAAAAGAGCAGAAAAGAAGGAAGACTTCCTAAGTGGATGAAAAAGTGAAGAGTGAGTCTGGTTTCTCCGAAGAGCATTTTAAATTGACTTTAAGTTCCAAATCAAAAGAATAAGAATCTGGCGATGCTATGCAGTACAAGCAGGCTTCTTTAGAAGGACTGTCCCATATAGTCATCGGGAATTGCTTCCGAGTGGAAAAGAACCACATGCTGCCAATTTAATTCAAAAACTGATCTTTCCCTCCCTGCCCATTGGGAAACAGAAGAATTAATAGAGAATTGAGATATGGGTGAATTTTGCTGCAGTCCCCTTGCGCTTCTGCTCCTCCTCCTCCTCCTCATACACTTTTGAGTGAATGAGTGAGTGAGTGAGAGAGCAATGTGGAGGGAGAACTTGGCAACCGGCGTGGGAAGAGTGAAACTAGGGTGAGTATTAAATATAACACAATGCAAACCATCCAGAAACTCTTGTCTACCACTTGCTCATTGTTTCATCTAAGGCAGTGCATGTTGCCAATTTATAATAATGTAGAGCCACTGCATGGAGATTATGAAAAAAAAGAAAGAAAGAAAGGATGGGGGCAGGAATAATAATGGTTTGTGGTATCAGGGAAAGCTGTAAGATCCAGTTACAGGAGCACATTGAAGGCACAGATTAGTGCACTCAGCTGGAGCAACATGAAGGCAGTGACCCTCTACAAAGACTAAATTTATCTTATGATTTAAGTATACACAAGGTTTTGAAATTAAATTGAACCAAGTAGCCAGTGGCCTGGAAATAGCTCCTTTTTTAATTAGAAAACAAGTTAATGTTTCAAAGTTAAACCGAGGATATAAAAGCAACTAAATACTCATACTGGCTGTTCATAAGAAAAAAGCAACTGATTGGGGGACTGGAGGCTAAAACATAAGGAACGGTTGCTGGAATTGGGTATGTCTAGTTTAATGAAGAGAAGGGTGAGGGGTGACATGATAGCAGTGTTCCAATATCTCAGGGGCTGCCACAAAGAAGAGGGAGCCAAGCTATTCTCCAAAGCACCTGAAAGCAGGACAAGAAGCAACGGATGGAAACTAGTCAAGGAGAGAAGCAACCTAGAACTAAGGAGAAACTTCCTGACAGTTAGAACAATCAACCAGTGGAACAACCTGCCTGCAGAAGTGGTGAATGCTCCAACACTGGAAGTATTTAAGAAGAAACTGGACAGCCCTTTGTCTGAAATGGTATACGGTTTCCTGCCTGAGCAGGGGGTTGGACTAGATGACCTCCAAGGTCCCTTCCAACTTCTTCTTCTTCCTCTTCTTCTTCTTCTTCTTCTTCTTCTTCTTATTATTATTATTATTATTATTATTAAATATTCAGAGTTTATCTATCAAATTTAGACACTGCCCATCTCCCTCACAGAGGAACTCTGGGCAGCGTACAGGTAAAATATTAAAATATTAAAACTGTGTATAAAATTTTTTAGAAAGGCAAAGATGATTAAAATTCAACATTAAAAAGTTAATTAAAAGGGGGGAAAGAGAGAGAGAGAACCTTCAGGACTCTAACCAGCCCCACGGCTGCCGCCTCCTCTGTGAGGGCCAAGCAAGAAAAGAAAAGCCATGTTTTCAAACCTTTCCCCAAAGCCAAGAGTGTGGGGGTTGCTACTGTGACTTTTTTTCCTTCTGCAAAGTACACAGAACATCTATAAAGAGGTTATTATTCCTTTATCAATGTTTAGTGGGATACCAAGATAATTGTAGCATGAAAACACATATCTAATTTTCTACACTTAGGATATGATATAGCCTAAAGTTGCCTTAGCATGTAATACTACACCATAATTTAGTGAAATACCTCTAAGAGGAGGAAAGCTCATTCAAATTCTCCCTCATCTTCCCGCACAGCCAAGAAAGAAAACAAGCATTAGATTTAATTATACTAAATTCTCTGCTTGTTGTTACATGCAAACTGTGGATTCTGGTTTAAAAATCAATTTTAGTTTCTTAAGATAATGGAATAAACTGGGAAACGTTTATCAATGTAATCAGACTTTATTTTATGCCAGGATTCCTGGCTAACCCATGCTAAGCTATAAAAGAAAGTAAACTTAAGTGCAATTTAAGAATCAGTTTAAGATAAACACAGGCATTACCAACATTTTTTAACTTGTTGAAATACAAACCTAAACATTTGGTAAATATGAATGTGGCCTCTGAAATTAGAGATGTGCAGTTACATACCACACAATAGCACCTGTCTCCAAGTTACACTATCTCAAATCTATCTGAGAGATAGGGGAGTTGCTTTATGGTTCTCTTCCTATTTCCAATCTCAGATTACCCTGAAATATATCATAATCGATAATATTGAAAGACATCAAGAGGTCAAGATACATTATCTCAGTTGATTTCCAAACAAAGATTTGTTCATTTAGTCTCAGAATGTAGCCAGTTCTGAAGCCAGTTTGAAATGATTCAAGAAGTTTTTGCAACCCGCCTCAATCCATAGATTCTGGGAGGCATTCTACTCAGTTAATAATACACAATAAAAACAAGAGATACAGATACTAAAAATGCCCCAGCTGTTTGCCAGAAACATTCAATCCTGATTTTAAAACATTTATTTATTTATTTATTTTATTTATTTAGATTTATATACCGCCCTTTCCCGAAGGACTCAGGGCGGTTTCCAGGGCATTTAAAAGAGAGTCAATACAAACGTTAAAACAAATTAAAAAGATTAAATAAAACCCTGAGAACAGTAAAAACCCAATTAAAATTAAAATTAAAAGATTCTCAGCCTGGGCCAGAGAGCTCGTAGAGCCAGGTCTTCAGGTCCCGGCGGAATGAACGGAGGTTGGGGGCAGTCCTAAGCTCCGCAGGCAGCTGGTTCCACAGGGCAGGCGCACCCACTGAGAAGGCCCTACCCCTGGGTGTTACATGGCAGAACAGTTTTATTTTAGCAACTTCATGAAATCCTAGGAGAGAAGGGGCTGCTTGAACTTCCAGAGGCAAGTACAGTACAGTTCTTTCATAAAGTATTCAGACCACCCCCTTCACTTTTGTCAGTGTTGTTATGCTGCAGCCTGATTCTACAGTTGTTGGCATTCAATTTTTTTTCTCATTAATCTATACTCAATACTCCATAATGACAAAGTGAAAACAGAATTTTAGAAATGTCTGTAAATTTATTAAAAAGAAAAAACTGAAATATCACATTGGCATAAGTATTCAGACCCTCTGCAACAACACATGAAATTTAGCTCAGGTGCCTCCCATTTGTCTTGATCATTGCTGACATGTTTATACACCTTGATTGGAGTCAACCTGTGGTAAATTAAAAATTTTAGACATGATTTGGAAAGGCACACACCTCTCTATAGAAGGCCTCAGAGCAGACAACGCATACTGCATCAGGTCAAAGGAACTGCCTGCAGAGCTCGGAGACAGGATTATTGCAAGGCTATAATAAAATTTCTGCTGCACTGAAGGTTCCTAAGAGCACAGTGGCCTCCATAATTCTCAAGTTTGGCATAGCCAGGGCTCTTCCAAGAGCTAATTGCCTGGTCAAATTGAGCAATCGGGGGAGAAGGGCCTTAGTAAGAGAGGTGACCAAGAACCCAAAGGTCACTCTGACAGAGCTCCAGAGATCCTGTGTGGAGCTGGGACAGAGTTCCAGAAGGACAATCATCACTGCAGCCCTCCACTGATCTGGGCTTTATGGCAGAGTGGCGAGATGGAAGCCTCAGTGCAAAACACATGAAAGGCCGCTTGGAGTTTGCAAAAAAGCACCTGAAGGATTATCAGCCTGTGAGGAACAAGATACTCTGGTCTGATGAAATCAAGACTGAACTGTTTGGCCTCAATTCTAAATGTAATGTCTGGAGGAAACCAGGCACTGCTCATCACTTGCACAATGTCATCCCAACAGTGAAGCATGGTGGTGGCAGCATCATGTTGTGGAGGTGTTTTTCAGCAGCAGGGCCTGGGAGACCTGTCAGAATTGAGGGAAAACTGAATGCAGCAAAATACAGGGATATCCTCAACGAAAACCTGTTCCACAATGTTCAGGACCTCAGACTGGGCCGAAGGTTCACTTTCCAACATGACAATGATCCTAAGCATACAGCCAAGACAACACAGGAGTTAGGGATAACTCTGTGAATGTCCTAGAGTGGCCCAGCCAGAGCCCTGACCTGGAGGGATCATCTCTGGAGGGATCTAAAAATGGCTGTCCACCAACATCTCTGGAGGGATCTGAAAATGGCTGTCTACTAACGGTCCCCATCCAATCTGACTGAGCTTGAGAGGATTTGCAAGGAATAGTGTCAGAAAATCCTCCAATCCAGGTGTGCAAAGCTTGTCGTATCATACCCAAAAAGAATCAAGGCTGTAATTGCTGCCAAAGATGCTTCAACAAAGTGAAGGATCTGAATACTTATGCCAATGTGATATTTCAGGGTTTTTTTAAATAAATTTACAGACATTTCTAAAATTCTGTTTTCACTTTGTCATTATGGGCAGTGACGGGATTCAAATATGTAAACAACCGGTTCTCTGTGTGGATGCCACTTCCGGAAGTCCATTCTGGGCCTGGGCAACAAAAAAATTAGCTACTGGTTCTGCCAAACTGACAAAGTTGAAGGAGGTAGTTTGAATACTTTCTGAATGCACTGAATAAAGACTGCAATAGAAAACATCATAACTGGGGATCTAAGCAAGTCTTTTCATAATGTCCTTATCAAACAAGCAAATTCATCTTTTCAGTTAGTGCCTGATATAACCCAGTGTTTTTCAGTGTACTAGTGCAACAATTTTAGTTGTAGTGTTATTCTACTACAATGGGATTGTTCTGTCAAAAATCTAGCTATATCATTTGCAAAGGCTGCCCTAAGAATAGAACATGTTTTAGTAATCCAACTGAATTTGATCAATGCGTGAGTTACTGTTACCAAGGCCTGCTGATCTATATAGCAATGAAACTGATGCATCTATGAAAACTGGGCAAAGATCCATCATTTAAGCAGAAACCTTAAGATCCCAAGCTGACTAGATGCCAGTTCAAGTCTTCCACGGAATCTTTGATCCACCTACAACTGATAATATATAATTGAGCATCATCAGCATACTGATACTGTAATACTTCACCTTTTAAAAAATTATCTCGGCTTCTTCTTGACCACCTTGTGCAAACATGGGAGGTTAGATACTGACTTATAACTGTTCATCACTACAGGATCAGTTGATGTTTTTTTTTCAAAAAGGTTTCATAATTATCACTTTTAAAAAAAGAAATAATCGCCTGCTCAGAAAAGGCTTGTAGAAATTCTTTAGATACACAAGATAAAAAATGGATAGTGAAATCATTCTATATCATAAACCAGAGAGATTCCTATACAAGCTCCAAGATCAGCTAAAGCCACTGTTGATCAGTGGAGTAGACAAACCACTAAAAGAATCCCTAATCTCAGCCTGCTTCTAAGACTGAGGTATATGGACTCATTTGTCATAGAATTCAGTGCTTCTCAACCTTAGCAACTTTAAGATGTATGGACTTCAACTGCCAGAATTCTTAAAGTTGCTAAGGTTGAAAAATATTGTATCCTGCTAAGGAAGCTTTTTTTTAAAGATCACAGAGACATTTTATGAGATAGTGTAAATTCTTACAACTCAATAAAGTATAGAAGATAATCTGTTGAACTCTGACTTGGGTTCAAATTACTGATTACCTCTGAAGTTCACCAAGTAGATAAATAACCGTATCTCAACCTAACTTATCTCACAGGCTTGTTTTAGGCTAGAGGGAGCATGGAGGCTGCCTTGACCTCTTCAAAGTAAGTATAGGATAAATAAGCCATACGTTACTTCCCTATTAAGAGCAACATTTTTGAAATTGAGATGTAAAGCTAGGGAAATCTCTCTGGGGATGCACACAGGCTCACAATTATTTGTATAAGAAATGTAAACAATGAACAATCCCACTTTGTAAGGAAAAAAATTAATCAGACTTAGGTACTGACAAGGGAAATCTGAAACAGATTATACGGAGAAGATAACGTTTCAGGTTGGGCTTGCCCCATCCACAAGGATCTGAACTTATTTCTAAAGCATAATAATATCTGATACCTTTAAAATAATTTTAATTGCTTTTAAAACAATAACAGAAAGAGGAACACAGCACAAAGATACATTATCAAAAAAAAAACACCTAAGTGATTAAACAATAAGTGAAGAAAAAAATAGAGAATATGTGGTTACAACTGTAAATAATTACAATTCTGTATACTATTATCTAATGTAAATCTATATATATTTCTGATACACATACAAATATCGTACTTTTTTTTTACCCTACAGTATTTTGCTAAATGAATCCCATTTTTCATTATATTTATTCATACAAGGTCTACATCTATAGGCTCATAAGTAGCAAGTGTAATCAGGTCTTCAATCTGATGGGGTCATACATTTCTTTCCAATGTTGCAGTCTCAGTCATTTAGCTATAATAAGGATATGAGGAATCCATCCGGATGTCAAATTTTATGTGCTAGGTATTGATATAAAGTAATTGTACCTAGTCCTGCCCAAATTTGGAGTGAGGTTTTCTCAAAGGCATCCCACATATTAGTTGTTTTCTATCATGACAATTAATGGAAAGGTCTATTGATGAAATGTTTTAAAAACATTGTGTAATTTTTGATGGGAAGCATGAGACACTTTCGTGCAAGATCCTTGCACCAATCCAGAATGAGAAGGTACCCAACAAGCTACTGGGTAAGGGAAAGGACATGGAGTGAGTAGTCAAGCATTAATGAGACACCTGGGGCAAATCCAGCAGGGATCCCAGCAGCTGATGCAGCCATTGGTAAAAGCAAAAATCGATGCTGCACAAAGACATACCGAATAGCAATGTGGAATGTCCAGGGAATGAGCCAGGGGTAAATTGGATATGACCAAATGGGAGAAGGCCAGTTTGAAAACTGACCTTTTGGCATCAGCGAGCTACACTGGATAGATAACGGCTATTTCCAGTCTGAGGAATTCACTATCTATTACTTGGGACATGACACCAGGAAAATGAATGGAGTGGCATTTTTCACAGGGAAGAAACCTGCCCAAGCAGTGGAAATCTTCTTGATGGTTAGTGGTTAGTAGTTGCATACTGACTATCTGAATCTGGATCTGGATCAAGCCACTAAAATCACAGTTGTCCAAGTCAACACCCTAATAAGTGATGCAAGAGACCTTGAAATAGAAGGTGTCCATGCCAGTATTAAAACACTCTGAAGCAAGTGCCCAAAAAAGACATTGTTTACATAGTGGGTAATTTTAATACAAAACTTGGCAGCCAAGCAGAAATGGACATCACTGGCAGCTCTGAATCTGAGGAGAGGGATGATGCAAGCAAACATTTGGTTCACTTTGCCATGAAAATTGATTTCAAATCATATTTGACGTCACCAAAATCCTTTCCATGTATTGAGGTGGAAACTAGGTTTGAACTGCTGGATGCTGCTGAGAAAGTACAAGAGAAGAAATTCAATCTACCATCATTAACATACCATGCAAGAAGTCTGGAAAAAAAAGCACAAATGGCTCTCAGGTAAAATCATCAGCATAGCCAAGCAAAGAAAAGCAGCCAAAACAGCATGCAAATGGAAGAAAGCAAGGAGACTGAATGCAGGTTTTCAAAGAGCAGCAAGGACAGACAACATTTACTGGAATCAGCGTTGCAAGCAGCTGAAAGAGAACTGCGTGAAGGGCCACACCAGGAATGCATTTGCGCAAGTCAAAAGGATTTGAAAACCATTTACTGCTCATAAAAGCATCATAAAAACAAGGAAAAGAACTGTCTGACCAACAGGGTGTCAAGAATACATGCCATGCCCATATAGAAAAGCTGTATGGCAGCAACAAAGAACTCCAATCACCTAAAGATAATAAAGGGAAGCAGAAATAGAAAATCATCCTTCAGGAAGAACTCTTGTGGGCAATGAGCCAAATGCCAAACAACAAGGCCCCTAGTGTTAGTGTTCCATCCCTGCAGAATTGTTGAGGCCTGTACCACGTACAACCATCACAGCTTTGTGCCAGAAAATTTGGGAAACAAACAAATGCCACAGGATTGGAAGCAATCGGTATTCATTCCATTGCCCAAAAAAGGCAATTCTAAGGATTACTCCAGTAGTGAGCAATTGCCCTCGTCACTCATACTATCAAGATTTCTTTAAAATCAGATAAACCCATCTGACACCAACCATCAAAGGGAAGTATCAGATGCTCAAGCAGACTTCAGATCATGGAAGTCGTGACCAAATCTATGCTGGATCATGGAAAAAAATCTCAAGAATATCAGAAGAGCATTTAATTTTCTGTATTGACTACAAGAAAGCCTTTGATTCTGTTGATCATGACAAGCTATAGGGAACCCTAGAAAAGCTGGGGATGCCAACACATCTGATCAAGTTTGTGCAGTCACTGCACACAAATCAGCGAGCCACTGTATGAACAGCATATGGAGACACTGATTGGTTCAAGATAGAGAAAGGAATACAGAAAGTTTGCATTCTTTCACCTTTCTCATTCAACTTGCATGCTGAAGCGACCATGAGGAAGCTGGAATTGAAAGAATTAAAAGTTGGATTAAAGATCTTGGAGCAGAGCCAAGCGTTAGCAACCACCCCTGCCAGAAGGAAAGACTCTTGAGTGTGAAGACGCAGGCAGAGCGGTACAGGAGGTCAAGGTGAAGTGGACTTTTACTTTTACTCTCTAGTTCAATGGACTTTATGGCTTTAAAGTGAAAGTGGGCAGTAAGTGAAAGTGGGGGAAGATGGCGACTAAAACTTCCAAAGTTCTCCGGAATGCGGGGGCTTCCCCGGTGCAACAGACCTCGTTGCAAGCTTTGCTTCCTCCTGCACCTGCTCCGGCATTGACGCTTAAGGATTTACAGGATGCCTTCGAAAAGCATTCACAATTAATGTCAGATATGATGGATGAAAAGATGGAAAAGCTGGAGGAGAAACTGGAGGAGAAGATGGAAGAGAAGTTTAGAGCAATGAGGGCAGACATCTTGCCTGCAATTGAAGGTGTGGCTGTATGTGTGCAATGTTTGGATGAAAAAATGGAGGATCTTAGTCAAAAGAATTCTATATTAGAAGCAAAAGTATTAGAGAATGAAAATATAATGGATAAAATGGATGGAGACTTGACCCTCGTCCAGTACCATCAGATGGAGTTTGCTATCAGAATCAGAGGCTTAAAAGAGAATCCTAAAGAAGATTTAAAGCAGTTGGTCTCTGAGGCTTTGGAAGCGGTACTGGGCCAGTCAGCAGCTGAAATTGAGGGAAGTATAGACAAAATCTTTCGTGTGAACTCATGGATTGCAAGGCAGAGGAAGTTACCTAGAGATGTGGTGGTTTACTTTACAAAGAGAGCAATTAGGGATGAAGTTATCCAAGTTGCTTATGATACTAAGCTTGTGGTTGCTGAGCAAGAAGTTTTGGTCTTAAAAGAGATTCCTCCAAAGATTTTAAGGAGAAGGAAAGATTTTGCCTTTTTGGCACAGGAACTTAAGAAATGCGACATCAAGTTTATATGGGAGATTCCAGTGGGCATGGTGGTGATGCATGAAGGCAAGAGACATCGTTTGGTCACAGTGACTCAGGCACGTGATTTTTCCAGTAAAGTTTTAAAAGCAACCCCTCTACCACTTTTGGAATCTGTAAAGGGAAATGGCGAGGGAAAGCCTCAAGATGCTGAAGGAATACAGAAAGAGGAGAATGGTGCTGGAGGGGATCAAATTACAGTTTCATCGGCAGCTGCTGGAGAGCAGAGGATGACACGTGCCGCCTTAAGACGAGTGAGACAAGAGCAAGAGCAAGATCAGCAGAAAGTTATGGAACCTCCAAAGCGTACTTACAGCGAAGCTGTGGGAGGGGCACGGCCTAAGGAAGTTAAAGGGGTCCTGGCAGACGTGCTCCAGAAGCTTCGGGATGCCAAGAATGGCGACTAAGTTCCTAACCTGGAATGTTAATGGATTAAATTCACCACAGAAGAGAAAGAAAGTTTTTCAATATTTAAAACAATTTAAGACTGATGTTATCTGCTTGCAAGAAACGCATATTAGGGTTATGGACCAAAAGTACTTGTTGAACTCAAGGTTGGGCACGCAATTTATTGCTTCTGCAATGAATAAGAAAAATGGAGTGGTTATTTATGTTAAGAATACTCTGACAGCGGAACTAATTGAAGTAGATAAACAAGGAAGATATGTTATGATAGATTTGCTGTTAGAAGGCAAAAAAACGCTTTTAGTTGGACTGTATGCTCCTAATCAACAACAAGCTGACTTTTATAGTTCACTACATACAAAGATTACCCAGTTGGATTATAAATCTTTTATTTTTATGGGAGATTGGAATGGTGTCCTGGATGTACAGCTGGACAAATCTGGTTTTTTTTAAGCATGCCCCGAGTCATGCTAGATTGCCTAAATCTTTTTTTGAAATGAAGGATGATCTGGAATTGCGAGACATTTGGCGAGAAACACATCTACATGAAAAGGATTATACTTTTTTTTCTGATAGACACCAATCTTTTTCTAGGATTGATTTTATATTACTGACTAATGATTTTTTTTCTAGGATTAAGAAGATAAAGATTTGTGCAAGAACTATATCTGACCATAGTCCAGTCTGGTTAGAGATCAACAAGGACAATAGAGATAGGCGCTCCTGGCGCGTAAATGAGAATTTGTTTAGAAATCAGAGAAATGTGGAAGAATGCAAAAAGCAGATGAAGGATTTTTTTGAAATTAATATGAATAAGGATACTTCTATGGACATGGTTTGGGATGCTAGCAAAGCCTATATGAGAGGGGTGTTAATATACATGAATAATAAATACAGACTTAATTTGGAAGTTAGGAGGAAAGAACTGGAGAATGAAATTAGGGAAAAAGAAAAGGCCCTAATTTTGAATCCATCGGATGTGAAGATTAAAGAGGTTATTAACTTGCTAAGAGGACAATTTGATAAGTTGATGGCTGATCAGGTGGCAACTAACTTACGGTTTGCTAGGCATAATACTTTTTGTAATGCCAATAAACCAGGTAGGTGGTTAGCCTACAGGTTAAGGAAAAAACAAAGGGCTTCTAATATAGATAAAATTGAATATAAAGGCAAGGTTGTGTTTCAACAGGATCTTATTAAGGAAGCCTTTGTGGACTTTTATTCCAAATTATATGTTAAGGATAAGATTAATGAAACGGATATTGATGTATATTTGAAGAATGCTAGCATCCCGGTTCTTACACAAGAACAAAAGGAAGAGATTAATCAATTGATAACAGAAGAAGAAATTCTTTTAGCAATTAAGCAATTGAAGGTGGACAAAGCGCCAGGCACGGATGGACTGACTGCGGTCTATTACAAAAATTTACAATTGGAGCTGATAAAGCCATTAAGGGAATTGTTTCAGACAATTCAGAGGGGAGGAAGGGTGCCTCCGTCTTGGAGAACTGCTTTTATTTCCTTGATTCTGAAGGAAGATCAGGATGCCACCCAAGTAAGAAACTACAGACCAATATCACTTTTAAATACAGACTACAAGATATTTGCTAAGGTTTTAGCTAATAGATTGATGAGGGTTTTGCAACAGATGATCCATGGGGATCAAACTGGGTTTATTAGTGGTAGACAAATGAAAAATAATGTGAGGCATATAGTTGATGTGGTGGAGTTTTTGGAAAGGAACAACCAGATCCCTGCGGCGTTAATTTTTCTAGATGCTGGAAAAGCTTTTGATCAACTGGATTGGCAATTTCTGATGAAAGTTCTAGATAAAATGAATTTTGGGGATAAATTTTTACAACCAATTAGGGCATTATATCAAAAACAAACTGCCCGAATAATAGTAAATAATAGCCTGACTGAAGTATGCAATATTGAGAAGGGCACAAGACAAGGGTGTCCGTTATCACCTCTATTATTTGTTTTAACATTGGAGATATTATTGATAAAAATACGGAACTCGAAAAAAATTAAGGGTATTCAAATTAGAGATCAGGATTATAGACTGAGGGCGTTTGCAGACGATCTGGTTGTTACGGTGACCCAGCCAGAAAACTCTGTTGTGGACCTGATGGAGATAATAATGCAATATGGGAAGGTTTCTGGATTTAAGGTTAATGTACAAAAAACAAAAATTTTAGCCAAAAACATGACAGCATCGCAAAAGGCCCTTTTAGAAGGATTAACTGGATTTGAGATTGTTAAAAGGGTTAAATATTGGGGGGTGTATTTGTCACCCTCAAATGCAAAGTTATATAAAAATAATTATGAAAAGTTATGGGGAAAAATTCAAAAAGAATTGGAGAGCTGGGAAAAATTGCAATTGTCTTTACTGGGAAGAATTGCAGCAGTGAAAATGAATGTCCTGCCTAAATTTTTATTTTTATTCCAAATGATACCGATTCTTAAAAAAGACTCTAATCTGGAAGAATGGCAACGGGGTATCAATAAATTTGTGTGGGCAGGCAAAAGGCCATGAGTTAAACTTAAGATTATGCAGGATACTCGTGAAAGAGGTGGTCTTAAAATGCCTAATCTTAAATTATATTATGAAGCTGCTGCGTTGTCAGGAATAAGTGATTGGATTAATTTGACACAAGGGAGATTATTAAATCTTGAGGGCCACGACTTGTTATTTGGCTGGCATGCATATTTGTTGTATGATAAGAAGGTAGATAATGTGTTTAAAGTGCATATTTTAAGACAGGCATTGTTGAGAGTATGGAAGAAGTATAGACATAAGTTAGACTACAAGATGCCGTTGTGGGCAATCCCGAAACATGCAATAGAAAATATAAATGTTGGCTTCAAACATGATGTGACTACGTACAAGGAGATCTTAAGCTTGGAGAGGAACGTCTGGTGTTTGAAGCCGTACAATCTCTTGCGAGATGAGAAGATCGTTCAAACATGGTTTCAATATGGTCAATTACGTGTCAGGTGGAAAGAAGATCAGAAAATTGGTTTCTCAATGACTGATGAAAATTTGATAAAGCAAATTAGAAATCAGGGTCCAGCACATATTAAACGGATTTATCTTGCATTGATAGATATTGACTCAGAAATAGAACTTGTTAAAGACTGTATGATAAAATGGGCTCAGAATATTCAAGAAGTTATTACAATGGATACGTGGGAAAAGATCTGGGTGAGGAACGTAAAATTTACGCAAGCCCAAAACCTAAGAGAGAACTTTTATAAAATGTTTTATAGATGGCATTTAGATCCTAAAAAGCTTGCAAGTATGTATCCGAACTATCAACCTAAATGTTGGAGATGTGGTGGTGAAGATGCAACGTATTTTCATGTTGAATTTAATCACAGCAGCAAGACTCTTAATAGGTCAATATTGGAAGAAGGAGGAACTGCCGACTATAGAAGAATGGACTCTAAAAGTTTCTGACCTGGCGGAAATGGCAAAGATTTCGGCTTACTTGAAAGATCATTCGCAAGAACGTTATATTATGGAGTGGAAAAAGTGGATTGATTATATCCAGAACAAATATGGGACTAAAAAGTTTCACTTAGCATTTGAATAAGTTTTTTTCTCTTTTTCTTCTTTCCTTTTATATGTAATATTAGTATTGCTTGTAGTCATTTCATATGAGCTAGAGTGCGATAGACTTAATAGTTTATTGTTGTTAGCATATGGATGTTTATGATTGTTCTTTGTTTTTATACCTTGTACTTAGCTCTGGGAAGTCGGGGGGGGGGGAGGGGGGAATGGGGGGAATAGGGAGGGTTAGGTAGGGGTGGGTGGAGGGAGGGGGGGATTGTTAAAGATAAAATGTATTGTAAAACTTTTCAATAAAAAAAAAGTTGGATTAAAGAAAAGAACATCAACAAACTTTGATATGCTGATAACACAATTCTTCTCCCAGAAACCCAAAAAGGCCAGAAACATCTTGATCAAAAGAAGAAAGCAAGAAATTTTGTCTGTTCATGAAGACCAGGACCAGTGTGAGGAATGGAAATGTCAAATAACAACTGATGGTGAAGAGTCTGAATGCATGCAAGAATCTACTTTCCAAGGGTCACACATTGATCAAAGCAATGAATGCAGTCTAAAATAAAGCACTGAATTGCACTGGACCACATAACATTGATGAATATGGAAAAGCAAGGACATCAGCCTGGCAACTGAATGCAGATTTGTCTGCACCATCTACAGTTGTGAAAGTTGGACCATGAAAAAATTAGACAAGAGGAAAATCTATTTGTTTGAGCTATCGTGTTGGAGAAACCTCCAGCACATTCCTGGTACAGCAAAGGTGGCAAATAAACAAGTGTACTGGAGCATATAAAACCAAACATATTGTCAGAAGGCAAAAAAAATCATAACATTTTGCCATGTCACGCAACAAAACTCAAAGCCAATACCAGCCAGAACATAAAACAACTCTAAGAAGCCATACAAGATCAGAAAATGAGAGAAATGGTCTGCAGAATTGACAAGAATTAGACACAATTGAACAGATAGCATTGTCGTCATCACTGGCAAGGTAAAAACAACTTATTAAAGTTGTTAACCATGTAAGCCCAGTGAACATGATGGCAATTGTTGATCACCTTCAAAATACTTATATAATGTGGAAAAAATAATAGTAATGTAAAAAAAACCTTAGAGACAGACTTTTCTAAGGTCTTTGTCCGTATATCTTCCCATCATTGAAGAAAAGCAAAAGAAGAATGCTATGGGGAACTGAATAACCGAGTTAGATATCTGTGCTATTCTTCATCTAATTCTCTTAAGTTTTTCTGCTTTAACATGAGACCTGTCAGAAGCTTATTTTTAATTCTGTGGTAAAGGCCTCTGCAATTCCAGAGCCACAAAGCATGTACAAATAACAGAACCCTCCCTCTTTTAAAAGACAACCCCAAAATAAAATGAAAAGTCTGGGAGTTTATTTCTGGCTGAGAGGCAGTCTCAGAAGTGTTCTTATGATTATGTAATTTTTAAATCCATGAAGGCAAAGCTTTGTTTTGAGGCACTGAAAACTGGTAAGCAAACAACATGGTGGCCAGAGAAGATACCATGTTCTTGAGGGAGCTCTAAGGCTCTACAGAAAGTGAAACAGGCTAACTAGTAACAACTTTCCATTACAATTGAGGAAGAAATGCAGATTTCCGTTTTCAATCATTTGGATTTTTTCATTTAAATCTTAGCAAATAGGAATAAAAAAAACTGATCAATGTGTTTTAACACATTTAATATATTTGCTTACACCTCATACTCTTTTAAAGGTAATTACTCTGAGTCATTGCCACTCAAACAGAAATAAAAGCTGTCTCATATACTGGTCCAATGGATTTGCCGACCAATTAATGAACCGAAGATCAAACATTTCACTAAAGCCCATATTAATCAAATTTCCTCATGGAAACAGGTCTTCCACTATGAGTTTATATATTCATTTATTTGACTCTGGGCGGCATACAACAAATCTAAAAATATATGCAAATATTATGAATATCAAAAACTTCAACATGATGGCACAAAACTAAAAAAAAAGTATGTATGTATATGTATGTAGTTGTTGACTTACTACCATAAGAGAGTCTACCCATTACAGTCGCAAGTGGTGATGGCCGTTAAGTGAGATAGCCTCACTTAACAACCCACACCCCCTACTCTCCCTGATGAGGCCATCAAATGAATATGTGGGTTGCCAAGTAGAACATGAGGTGCCTCAAGGATGGGGAAGCCCTGGGAGGTCTAGTGCAGGTCCAGGCCTACCTATCCTGGGCCTCCCAAAGTCTCCTCCATACCCTGAGGCACCACTTGCTCCACGTTGTGCCCCTCAGGGTCCCTACATGTCTTGAGGTAACTTTCCTCCCACCCCCAGGGGATCACCACGGGCCTTGGCCTGCTTCTCATTGAGCCACTCAAGGGAGCCTAAAGCCAGGCAACAGTAACTACCAGTGCACCCGGAGTTGTTAAAGCCTGTAGGCCGAGGCTTGCCTCCCACTCAGCTACCCAGGGATTTGCAGGACTCGGCCTTCTGCTCAGCCAGATCCAGGGCCCAGAAACACCCAACTTACCTTTCCATTTGTTGCAATGAGGCACCAGGCCGATGCAATACAAGGCTCAGCTTTCCTATAGAGGCTGCCTCGTGGCAACCACATGCTATTTTGCAAGCATATTCATATCCTATTTTCAGGATCCTAAAGAGGCCCTGCGGGTTTTTTTTAAAGGAGACTCCACAAAGAAATGGAACGTCCTTAAAAAGGAAGGCCCCTCTAGAAAAATGCTGAATTTAGCCTACAGTTTTCTAGCGTACCTGAGTGCTGTATGTGTTTGGGGACGGGACGGTGTAATTTTTATTTATAATTGTGCAGATACAGTTAGTTAGATACCATCTAGATGGGCTTGATTTTTGCATGAACAAATATTTGTGAGCCTCACTGGTTTCTAGTACTAATCCAAGGACATTGCAATAATTTATTTGATCATATCCATGCACCTCAACCACCATATTCCCTCTTTGTATACTTCTCTTAACTTTGCCAAGCATTGTGATTTTTCCCAGTCCATCATCTGTTGCATCACGTGCCGAAAGTATGCAAATTTGGGTGCATCCACACACTATGTAAATCTACTGAATAGTCAAGCCATATATGAGTGTAGCATCAAAGCCAAAAAGTCATGGAACTATTACATTTCTTCTTGTGGTACAATATGGTATTTCCAAAGTAGTTATTTAAGACACAGAAGAGTCATGTTGGGATTTGGCTGTAGCTTAGTTATAATTGTTTCAGTTTGTTTATGTTCCTAGCAAGGTAACTGGTTCACCCATGATCTCTTGTTCAATTTCAGCTCATATGGGAGAATTTTTTTAAAAAGATTCATGTTGTACATCTAAAATGCTGATAGTCCAATCATACAGCTTGTTGCAATCATTCAAATTATTGTGAAGGACATATGAAATAAAAATTTCATTAAATCTTAAATTTGTAAACATTTAAATTTGTATTACTTGTCTTAAATCCGAACTATCAGGTCATATCAGATTTAAATTTAAGTTTTAATACTGTTATTGTAATCTCTAATTTTTTAATCCTAAACTCAATTTTAGCATTCTTTCTCCTTTCATCTACCGTAAACCTATTTGCTGTTTTTACTAGACATTTCTTTTCACCTTGGCTTATGGCTTAATATATTACTATTATTATTATTATTATTTATTAAATTTATATACCGCCCTTCTCCCGAGGGACTCAGGGCGGTGAACAGGGTACATATAAATAGAAAATACAAAAATTAAAAAAGAATTAAATAATCGCCCAGATAAAACAATAACAATATAAAAACCCATTAAAAAACCCTAACATCCCCCATCAGGCCAGGCCAGCTTGTTCAAATAAATGGGTCTTCAGACCGCGTCGGAAGGAGCAAAGGTCCGGTGCCGTCCGGAGCTCGACCGGCAGCTGGTTCCATAAAGCCGGAGCGCCCACAGAGAAGGCCCTCCCCCTGGGGGCCACCAGCCGACATTCTCTGACCGGAGGCACCCTGAGGAGGCCCTCTCTGTGGGAACGCACAGGGCGGAGGGAAGTTGACGCCGGCAGCAGGTGGTCCCCAAGGTACTCCGGACCCATGCCATGTAGGGACTTAAAGACCATTACCAGAACCTTGAATCTCACCCGGAAGACAACTGGTAACCAATGTAGCTCGCGGAGCAAAGGTGTAACATGGGAGTACTGGGAAACTCCCAAGACAACTCTCGCGGCCGCATTCTGTACCAGTTGGAGCCTCCGAGTGGTCTTCAAGGGAAGCCCCATGTAAAGAGCATTGCAGTAGTCCAGACGAGAGGTCACGAGCGCATGAGTGACCATACACAGGGCATCCCGGTCCAGATAGGGCTGCAACTGGCGCACCAGGCGAACCTGGGCGAAAGCCCCCCTAGTCACGGCTACTATATGGTCTTCCAGAGTAAGCCGTGAATCTAGGAGGACTCCCAAGTTGCGAGCCCTATCCACGGGGGGTAAAAGCTCACCCCCCATAGAAAGAGGTGGAATATTTTGAATGTCCCGGGATGCCGGAATGCACAGCCACTCAGTCTTGTCAAGGTTGAGCTGAAGTCTGTTCCTGCCCATCCAGACCCGAACCGCCTCCAGGCAATGGGACATCACGTCGAGGGCATCACTGGGGTGGTTTGGGGTCGAAATGAAAAGCTGGGTATCATCGGCGTACTGATGATACCCAACTCCAAAACCATGAATGATCTCACCCAGCGGTTTCATGTAGATGTTGAACAGGAGAGGCGAGAGGACCGACCCCTGAGGAACTCCACAAACGAGAGCCCTTGGGGTCGACCTCTGCCCCCCTGCCAACACCAACTGCAAGCGTCCCAGGAGATAGGAGGAGAACCACCGAAGAACTGTGCCTCCCACTCCCAATCCCCTGAGACGCCGCAGCAGGATACCATGGTCGATGGTATCGAAAGCCGCCGAGAGGTCTAATAGGACTAGGACAGAGGAATATCCCCTGTCCCGGGCCCTCCAGAGATCATTCACCAGAGCGACCAATGCCGTCTCCGTGCTGTACCCGGGCCTGAAACCCGATTGGGACAGGTCTAGATAATCCGCTTCATCCAGAACCAGGGGGAGCTGATGCGCCACCACACTCTCAACAACCTTCGCAAGAAAGCGAAGGTTGGAGACCGGACGAAAGTTATTCAACACAGCTGGGTCCAGGGCAGGCTTCTTGAGGAGAGGTCTCACCACCGCCTCCTTCAAGACGGCGGGGAAATTACCCTCACTCAAAGAAGCAGATATAACCGCCTGGAACCAGCCTCGTGTCCCCTCCCGAGCTGCATAGACCAGCCAAGAAGGCCACGGGTCCAATAAACATGTGGTGGAGCTCAACCTCCCCATAATCCTGTCCACTTCCTCAGGGGTCACAGAATCAAACTCCTCCCAGATAACATCGACAAGACTGCCCGTGTCCTGATCGTCGGACTCTGCCCAGTTGGAGTCCAGACCGGTCCGAATCCGAGCGATTTTATCCAACAGATGTTGACCAAATTCCTCGGCACGACCCTTCAAGGGTTCCTCCCTCACCTCCTGATTAAGGAGGGAGCGAGTCACCCTAAACAGGGCGGCCGGGCGATTATCTGCGGACGCGATGAGGGCAGAGAAGTAATTACACCTCGCCACCCTCATCGCTGCGAGATAAGACCTAATATAGGTTCTTAGTCGCAACCGGTCGGATTCGGATCGGCTGGACCTCCAACAGCTCTCTAGGCCCCGTCTCCGACGCTTCATCTCCCGGAGCTCCGCGGAGAACCATGGAGCTCGTTGGGATCTGCACCGGGTCAAGGGGCGCAAGGGTACAACTCGGTCAAGTGCCTCAGTGGCCGCCCTTTCCCAGGCTTCCACTAGGGCATCCGCCGAGTTGTGAGCAACGGAGGCAGGTGGGGACCCCAGCGCTGCCTGGAACCTGTCAGGATCCATTAAGCGCCTGGGGCGGTACCATCTAGTTGGCTCCGTACCCCCATGGCGGGGGGTGGCAAGACGGAAGACCAGCCGCAGGAGGTAATGATCGGTCCATGACAGGGGCATAATAAATGGAGAGCCCCCACCAAGATCATCAAACCACCATCCAGATAAGAAAACCAGGTCAAGGGTGTGGCCTCCCTCATGAGTTGGTTCAGAAATTACTTGCGTCAGGTCCATGGCCGTCATGGAAGCCATGAACTCCTGAGCTAACTCAGATGAACCTCCTAGGGATGGTAGATTGAAGTCACCCAAAACTATGAGTTTGGGGAACTCAATCACCAACCCAGAGAGGACATCGAGTAGCTCAGGCAGGGCTGCCGCTGCGCGACTAGGCGAAAAGTACACCAGCAGCAAGCCCAACTGCGCCCCTGGACCAAATCTCAAAAAGAGAGACTCACACCCGACTATCTGGGGAACGGTGGTCTCCCGCGGACATAAGGTCTCCCTGATAGCTACCACCACTCCCCCGCCCCTACCTTGAGCCCGAGGCCGGTGTAGCACCCGGAAACCTGGTGGGCAAAGATCGACCAAAGGAACACCACCCTCTGGGCCCAACCAAGTCTCCGTGATGCAAGCCAGGTCCGCATGCTCACCCTCAACTAAATCCCGAACAAGGGGAGCTTTATTAACCACAGACCTGGCATTCAGGTACACCAGCCGGAGCTCAGGAGGCTGCACATCCTCGCTCCCGGGACCTCGGGGAAGAAACAGAGGGTCGGAGCGCCTCACCGCTTGTAGGTAGCGGAGACGACCCCCCCGGTAACGATACGGCCCTCTGTTCATGCACCTGCTGCCATTCCCCAACGTCGTGGGAATCGGTAGTCCCACGACCCGCTCCCGAGCCCCGGAGGCAACCACACCTCGCTCTCCCCCCACGCGATCAGACCCAGGCCTGGCCTGAGCAACGGTTGATAGGCCACACCCCGTAGCCGAACAACCACAACCCACTCCCGCCCCTCTCCCTAATCCCATAAAAATTTTTACTAGAAAGTTAACCAGGGGCCTCTTATTAAATTTATATTGGAGGCCCCTGCCCCTGCCCAGCCATCTCTCAGGGTCCCAGTAATTGGGATGGTTAATCAAATCAAGGGCTTAATGGAATATATGAACTTGCTTACTCTTTGTAGAACATATTTAATGTAGTTACTGTGGCCACAGGATTGGAAAAGATCAGTTTACATTCCAATTCCAAAGAAAGGCAGTGCCAAAGAATGTTCAAACTATCGCACCATTGCACTCATTTCTCATGCTAGTAAAGTTATGCTTAAAATTCTACAAGCTAGACTCCAGCAGTATGTGGATCGAGAACTACCAGAAGTACAGGCAGGATTTCGAAGAGGCAGAGGAACTAGAGATCAAATTGGTAACATACGCTAGATCATGGAGAAAGCTAGAGAGTTCCAGAAAAACATCTACTTCTGCTTCATTGACTATGCTAAAGCCTTTGATTGTGTGGATCATAACAAACTCTGGCAAGTCCTTAAAGAGATGGGCATACCAGACCATCTTATTTGTCTCTTGAGAAATCTATATGCGGGCCAAGAAGCAACAGTGAGAACTGGACACGGAACCACTGATTGGTTCAAAATTGGGAAAGGAGTCCGGCAAGGCTGTATACTGTCGCCTTGTCTATTTAACTTATATGCAGAGCACATCATGAGAAAGGCAGGGCTAGATGAATCAAAAGTTGGAATTAAGATTGCCGGAAGAAACATCAACAACCTAAGATATGCAGATGATACCACTCTAATGGCAGAAAGTGAAGAAGAACTAAAGAGCCTCTTGTTGCGGGTGAAGAAGGAGAGTGCAAAACTTGGGTTGAAACTAAACATTAAGAAAACCAAGATCATGGCATCTGGCCCTCTCAATTCCTGGCAAATAGATGGGGAAGAAATGGAGGTAGTGACAGATTTTATTTTCCTGGGCTCCAAGATCACCGCAGATGGGGACTGTAGCCAAGAAATTAAAAGACGTTTGCTCCTTGGGAGGAGAGCCATGGCAAATCTAGACAGCACACTAAAAAGCAGAGACATCACCCTGTCAACAAAAGTGCGTATAGTCAAGGCTATGGTCTTCCCAGTTGCAATGTATGGCAGTGAAAGCTGGACCATAAGAAAGGCTGAGCGCCAAAGAATTGAAGCCTTTGAACTATGGTGCTGGAGAAGACTCCTGCGAGTCCCTTGGACTGCAAGGCGATCAAACCGGTCAGTCCTAGAGGAGATCAACCCTGACTGCTCTTTAGAAGGCCAGATCCTTAAGCTAAAACTCAAATACTTTGGCCACCTAATGAGAAGGAAGGACTCACTGGAGAAGAGCCTAATGCTGGGAAAGATTGAGGGCAAGAGAAGAAGGGGACGACAGAGGACGACAGAGGTGGCTGGATGGAGTCACTGAAGCAGTAGGCGTGAGCCTAGATGGACTCCAGAAGATGGTAGAGGACAGGAAGGCCTGGAGGAACATTGTCCATAGGGTCGCGATGGGTCAGACACGACTTCGCAACTAACAACAACAACAGCACTTACCCATTTACTGGATTCTCACAATACACTAAATTTTAAAATTACCAAAATACACCCACTCCTCATTTAGGGACTACATGAATTTACCATTTACAAATATGATGGTAATAAACAGTAATTAAAATTAATTTTCCATCCAATGAACACATTTATAACCAATTTTTCTGCTCCTGATGACAACTTATGCCACAACGAAAGTAATGCTGGCATCATTGTATAAGAGAAATTTACCTGAATAGGAAAGCAACCAGTGATTTTTAAGCGTCTTTCTTTCTCCATCCCATGTTCATTTATCCATTTGTCCATTGGTGACAGTTGCTAAACATGGAGTGGGTTTAGACTGGGTTTTGTACTAAGTACTAAGACACACACACGTACAAACCTGCACACACAAGCAATGTGAAAAGTAACTAAGCTTAACATGTAGTGCAAAAACAACTACTAGACCTTGAACTATCATAGTTAAGCATGTCATGTGAATGCAAGAGACTGCATATAAAATAAGTCACTATTATCTAATTTGGTTACCATACAAAGTACAAGAACTTGCAAAACAACATTTGTCCTCAAGACCATCCCATTCAAATATATGAAAAACAGATAAGATAGAAGAATATATAACCTCTGAAAACCAATGTCTTACTATTCCAAACCTCCTGCACTGATGTTATCTAGAAAAATAATTAAATGCCTCAAACCTGAAAAGCAAGCATGAAGAACTCCATCAAGGCAACACGTCAACCTTGAGATTTAAATATTCACTACCATAACTACAAAATATGAACATAAAACACTTCACATTGCTTGGAACTGGGAAAGCTTTGTTACTAGACAGACTTCCATCCACGTCTGCCAAAGAGGTAATGCCATTTTATAAAGCAAAATAAAAAATCCTCAACTATGAGAGCAACAAGCAAACAACACATAAAAGAAGTTCTGTAAAGACTCTATTGATATTAGCGATAATGTTACTGCAGCACATAAGGTACAGATAGGAGAAATAGTGACAGATTTTACTTTCCTGGGCTCCAAAATCACCACAGATGGGGACTGCAGCCAAGAAATTAAAAGACGCTTGCTCCTGGGGAGGAAAGCCATGGCAAATCTAGACAGCATACTAAAAAGCAAAGACATCACCCTGCCAACAAAAGTGCGTATAGTCAAGGCTATGGTTTTCCCAGTTGCAATGTATGTCAGTGAAAGCTGGACCATAAGAAAGGCTGAGCGCCAAAGAATTGAGGCCTTTGAACTATGGTACTGGAGAAGACTCCTGCGAGTCCCTTGGACTGCAAGGCGATCAAACCGGTCATTCCTAGAGATCAACCCTGACTGCTCTTTAGAAGGCCAGATCCTGAAGTTGAAACTCAAATACTTTGGCCACCTAATGAGAAGGAAGGACTCACTGGAGAAGAGCCTAATGCTGGGAAAGATTGAGGGCAATAGAAGAAGGGGATGACAGAGAATGAGGTGGCTGGATGGAGTCACTAAAGCAGTAGGCATGAGCTTAAATGGACTCCAGAGTTTGGTAGAGGACAGGAAGACCTGGAGGAATGTTGTCCATGGGGTCACAATGGGTTGGACACGACTTCGCACCTAACAACAACAACAGTAGAAATAAACTAGTTACACATTTTTCAACACAACAGATACCTGTACAATTTCATCAGAAATGCAAACCATCCAACTACTGTATATCCATGAAAATGATATCCCTTCGTTACCTCAAAGGGATTTCAGAGTTTACTAATAACTGTTCCAGCCATTGGAAATAACTATGGGGCACAAATATATTGTACTAACTACAAAGTATACTAAGTATACTAAGCAAGCTCAAGACCAAAGGAAGATAAAAAAACAGGAGACATTACATAATAAAATGCTAGGACTTCAAATGTCAACACATAGGAAAAATAGGCAGAAGAACAGTAGTTGTTAAAAGATTCACTTTAACTTCATTATGCTGATGATACCCAACTTTTTATTTCAACCCCTCGACATGATGTCCCATTGCCTGGAGGCGGTCCGGGTCTGGATGGGGAGGAACAGGCTTCAGCTCAACCCTGACAAGACTGAGTGGCTGTGCGTGTCGGCATCTCGGGAAATGCAGATTATTCCATCTCTTACTATGGGGGGGTGAGTTATTACCCCCCGTAGATCGGGCTCGCAACTTGGGGGTCCTCCTAGATTCACAGCTCTCCTTAGAAGATCATATAGGAGCTGTGACTAGGGGGGGCTTCGCCCAGGTTCGCCTGGTGCACCAGTTGCGGCCCTATCTAGACCGGGATGCCTTGCGTACAGTCACTCATGCGCTCGTGACCTCTCATTTGGACTACTGCAACGCTCTCTACATGGGGCTGCCCTTGAGGACCACTCAGAGGCTTCAACTGGTGCAGAATGCAGCCGCGCGAGTGGTGTTGGGGGTCTCCCGATACTCCCATGTTGCACCTCTGCTCCGCAAGCTTCATTGGCTGCCGGTTGCCCTCCGGGTGAGATTCAAGGTGCTGGTAATGACCTATAAAGCCCTACATGGCATGGGTCCGGATTACCTACGGCAGCACCTGCTGCCGGCGTCAACCTCCCTCTGTCCAGTGCGCTCCCACAGAGAGGGCCTCCTCAGGGTGCCTCCGATCAGAGAATGTCAATTGGTGGCCCCCAGGGGGAGGGCGTTCTCTGTGGGCGCGCCAGACCTATGGAACCGCTTGCCGGTTGAGCTCCGGATGGCCCCCGACCTTCGCTCCTTCCGACGCGATTTAAAAACCTATCTATTTGAACAATCCAGCCTGGTCTGATGGGTTTGGGGTTTGGATTCGGTTTTAACATAGTTTTAATTATTGTATTATATTGGGCATAATTATTTAATCTTTTTTAACTTTTGTATTTATATTTGATATTTATTGCCCTGTACACCGCCCTGAGTCCTTCGGGAGAAGGGCGGTATAAAAATTTAATAAATAAATAAATAAATAAATAAATAAATACATAAATAAATAAATAAATCCTCCTCTACTTAGGTAACCTCAGGCATAATTTCAATGTATAGAATAAAGGTGGCTTGATCATGCCAGCTGCATTGCCAAGATGACAAAGGGCAAAATATATTTTAAGCTCACAATAATATTCAGAAGTGGCTCCAATAAGGGTCTAGGTCTAAGACAACTTGCCACAGCCAACTTGCTGTGACCAACTCACCACGGCCAATTATTATTATTATTATTATTATTATTATTATTATTATTATTATTATTATTATTATTATTATTATTATTATTATTATTATTATTATTATTATTATTCCATGGGACAAGTGTTACACTAATATCAAAGAATTGGTAGAATAGAATAATTAAATGATACAAAAGAAGGGACAAAATGTAAATGACAAAATTAATTTTTTTAAATTATTTTAAATAATTAAATTGAATTGGTGAGTTGACTACGGTAAGTTATCCTTCAGTGAGTTGGCCATCAGGAGTTGGCCACAGCAAATTGGCCTGGCAAATTGTCCCATTCCGCTCTGATAGATACCTCATAATTCACTGGAGTATAAGGAGGAGGAAAGAAGTACAGCTCAATCAGACCTGCATGTAATTTTAGCCATCCTGTAGAGCTGGTTTCAATATATGATGTATCTAATAGGGCTGAAAATTATGTACTGAGTCCCATGTTTCAATTAGATATGATCTAGGGAGTTAACTCAAATGTATGCCTTGGCCCAGCAGACTGAAGTATTAACTACCTTGATCTGATTTATTCAACCAGCTTAAAATATAGTCGTATAGTTTATAGTCCATTCCAAATGAATGCAGAATGGGAATTAATCAGTAAAACATTATTCTGTATGTATGTATGCATGATTACAACTCAAGGCAACAAATATATTTAACATTCTGCTCCTATTTTCTACCCTGGGAGGTGGGTTGGACTGAGACTGGCCCAAAGTCACCCAGACAGCTTCCATGCCTTACAAGGGATAGGATTCAGTCTTCTAGTTTCTGGACCAGGACCTTAACCATAGCTCCAAATTGGCTTTTTATAAATCATTTTTAAAAAATCATACTTTGCTACCTTAATTCAGTGGTGTGGGTGTGGGTGTGTGCGTGATAGTACTCCATATGCAATCTGCCTATATATTTGATCAGCAAAATAGGTAACAAGTACCGGTACATGCTTTGAAGATCATTAGATCTAAAAAAAACCTACAGGAAGAAGTCTTATAAGAAACCTGAAAGTCTTTTTTTTTCAACAATACCACATCTAACAGAAAATTCAAATTGTTACTTGGGAAACAAGTTTAGTGGCCAAACATATCCAGGTTAACGTACCTTTGTTAAATGCTGAAGAGAAACCCACTTGAGTCTAGTTCAGGGATCCCCAATCCCCGGGCCACAGACAGGTACTCATCTCTTAGGAACTGGGCCCACAGCCAAGTTGAGTGTTGGGCAAGAGCGTGAAACCGAAACCATTCCCCATCCCCATGGATAAATTCTCTTCCATGTGAAACCGGTCCTTGGTGCCAAAAAGGCTGGGGGCCACCTATCTAGTCCAGGGCTTTTCAACCAGTGGTACGGGTACCACCTGTGGTACATTGGCACCTAACAGGTGGTATGCGACCACCCTAGAAAAGTGGTAGCGGGGGAGGGGAATGAGCTGAACCAGTGGCAGCACCGCACAAGCCTGAGTGAGAGATGGCTGGAGCTGCAGGGCTGTCAGGTCTCAGCGGAGGTGCCAGGATCAGCGCTTCTTCGGGGCTGTCAGTGCTCAGTGGAAGCACCAGGATCAGCACCAGGCTCCAGCTGGAGCTCGGCACTGATCCTAGCGCTTCTGCTGAGCCCAGAAGAAGCACCCATCAGTTGGAATGTTGTAGCATCCCCAGGGTCTTGTGATTTACATTCAGATGCTTGGCAACTGATTCATATTTATGACGGTCACAGTGTCCCAGGGTCATGTGAAGTAACCAAAACCTGCTGCAACCACCCAGCAGGGGGGGGGAAATAAAAACCAAACACATATCCCCATCCCACCCCCCACCCCCCGCTGCCAATCCTCAACAGAAATGCTCACAACAATGAAAACCTCGGACAGGAGGAAGAGCGCCGCTGGGTGGGCAGGCAGGTGTCTTGCTCAGCTGTGGCTTGGGGGGCACTTTTTTCAGTGCCATCGTAACTTCAAACAGTCACTAAGTGAACTGTTATAAGTCGAGGACTACCTGTACTTCATCACTTTTTTCCTTTTCTTTTGTTTTGGTCATCAAGTTTTTGACACCTTGCTAGGCAACTGGTGGTACTTGGATGTTGCCATATCCTAAAAGTGGTACAATGGGTGAAAAAGTTGAAAAGCCTGGTCTACTCCATATAAAGATCTAATGTTTATTCAGATCTTATTTGTAAATTGCTCTCCATACATTGGATTGGTGTTTGCAAGCACAAATAAGCAGGAACCCACATTCAGTTTATAAGAGCGAGTGAAGTTACTGCTGCAAATATATTACACACCAGCAACTACTACTGTCCCATCCAACAGTAAGGCCCCTAAAATATCAGAGCATAGGTTGGAAGGGATACCTGAACAAAGTTATGATGTACATGTGAGACAAAAAAGGAAATAACTCTCCTTATATAGATCTTCCAAAGAATAATCTTTGCAGCATTACATCAAAATAGTATTTAGATTACACTTTCATTCAAATATTCATTTTAGTTTGTGGCATAACACCCAAGCAGCCTTCCCCTTTCGGGAACTGCTTCAAACATTTGGTGGGCTGTCCAGGGGGGATAAGACAGTGCTGGAGTATAGCAAAATTATGGGCAGATGAGTGTGTGAGAAAAAAAGTGTGTGTTGGGACAGTTCAGATGGTCTAGACATAAACAGGAACAGAAAACAATTATGGAAAACACCAGGGGATACCAGATTTGTGGGCAGAAATATTAGATATGGCCATAGCAACTGATAGGATAATTCAGGTTTATGAACACAGCTGAATAGCCTGCTAAATTCCAGCTTTTAGCCTTTCTGAAGCTAAAGCCACATTTACAATGTTCAACTTACTTCTCAACAGAAGGACTGACAAGATTATCAAAATACAGTTTATTTTTAAGTGAAATGCTTACACAGTAGTTGTGATACAGTGAGGAGTAAGGAAAAAGAGATGGAAGGAGTTTGCTTTTTTTTTTACAATGCATGTTCCATCTCACTACTGGTGTAACAAACAAGTTTAATTTGCATTCTCCATAAACAATAACACTACTACAAAACAGGAACATGAATGTGGGAGTACAAGCACACACACACACACATCCTAATTGGCTTGCTTTATACATCTGTGTCAAAGCTGCAGTCACACATTATAATTTACAAAATGCAATGCATCTGAGGAAGATCAAATTACAATTAAAATAACACACACACACACACACACACACACACACCCAACACGTTCTGGCTCTGTAAAAGCTACAGAAGAAAAATGAGGTATGAGAAGGTGAATAGAAATGATTTCTATTTCTGTGCAAGTTGCCTACTCTGTCATTTTAAACCTATTAGCTTGAGAAGTGCAGCTATCTAACAACCTTCAATATGAAGGACTCTGGATTGCTTACGATTATTTTATTGTTGTGAAGAGCTATCCTTAGAAGGGAAAATTATTACCAAACTCTACAACAAGCAAGCTAAGGGGAGAGTTTTTGTCTGTTTTTACAAGGCAAGCTCATCAGATAGCCAACATCTATAGATTTAAGGCATTTCATAAGAGTCATTCAATCTCTCTTTAAGCAAAACAGTGCGCTCTTGGGGTATTTTACTGGATTTTAAGGCACACCTTGTGTGTACACAGGATGGCAATTCCCTTGTGTAGGGAGTTGCACAAATGTTTATGAAAGCAAAGTTAAGTCTATTGTAGAGCAAGTTGAAAGGCAGAATAGCTAAACAGATTATACAAATATACAGGAGTCTTTTTATAAATGCAGTTGCCACCTTTTAATCTGTCGTGCTTGGATATTTCCTCCACATATACCCAGCCTAGGACAGATAAATTTAACAGGACAGCAAATATACTGATGGGAAAACCTGCATCTGACATAATTGTATCAGTCCTACAGCTCTTAAAGGTACAGATTATCTTTTGGGATACAAAGCTGGTAACTTAATTTCAAGGAAACAAAGTTCTTTATAGGTTTCTTACTCTTGCAAACTACTGAAATTTCTTTGAAGTTATAAAGGGAGGGTTCCCCAATACTTTATTTTTGACTACAATACAGAACATCATCTTTCTTCCCTTTCTTTCTCAACTTTATCCTGTTGAAAGAGATACTTCTATGCCCCCAAACCCAAACACTGAATTGTGTTATGGTCAATATTTTTTAGGTTCAATTCAAGTCTCAGGCTTCACAGTTTGGTATCTCTCTCAGTTCCCATTGCATTTTAAGGTAGGCACAAAAGTTTTTTGGGGCTATATATTTACAACATTCCCCACACAATCACAGCTTCCTAAGAGTCAGCACAAAATTATTTCTTCCCAACATCTATTTTACATGTCCAGGTAAGTGATTGGAAGAAACCAAGTTTCACATAAATGGAGCACACATGCTGTTCTTATTGTAGGCAACACTGTCATTGTCCCAAGTCTAGATAGTAGCTGGAACTTTTGCTCTTTTAAATGAAAGAAGTTAGCTTTTTTTTTAAGTAGTAGTCACCATGCCCTCCAACTTGGTTTGTTTATACTGCATATTAAGAAGCTGAAGATCAGCAATGATCAGCCACTGATGTTAGAGGCCTCTGTGAATATATTTCATTCACCAATATGGAGAGGATGTTTCAACCATGCCCCACTTTTGCCATTCAGGATAGAAACTGCTGGATATCCGAGGGCTGCCAAGTTGTTCACCCTCTGTTTTGTACACTTTTCTTGAAGATTTGAGTGCCAGGCAGCCTTTCCTGAGTGATGCTGCCACCTGGACACCATCAGACTTCCATTCTGCATGGACAATCTTGTAGTTTTGCCCACTGTTATTGTCCCAGAAAATGTGGTCACCATTTTGGTAATACACACAAAATTCAATTTTTTGCTCAGTAGGAATGGCTGAAGGCAATTCGATTGCAAAGGAGAAAGTGTCATTATCTGAGTCACCGTATACATTGTTCATGTAGATGCAATCATGGTCAGAATAGGTTTTCCATGAATCATAGGTTATTCGAACCCTCACCTTCTTTTCAAAACTCACATTTTTCACTTTCACAGTCCCAGATACTGTACTTTCTTGCAGGGTGCAGTTTTCAAGACAGACAAAGTTCTTTTGTAAGTGATTCCGGAAGTCTAGGTAGTCAGCTGAAGGCTGAGTAAACCCAAGAATCAAGTTCTTTTCCTCATGTAGTTTTAGGCCAGCTGTGATGTCTTCAAGATCTAACAAATCAAATTGAAGATCCCAGGCTGGATTCTCCTGGAATTCAGAGAAGACATGGATAGCAGTCAGAGAGAGTCCCTTCGAGTCTGCAAAAACTACTTTCTTCTTGGCTCGGCCAGCAGAGTGTTTCCAGTCACTATTTTGGTGCTCAGTTTCACGTTTCACATTGAGGCATGATCTCAGAGGCTTTAAGCGATCCACAAAGTTTCTTCTTTGATATTCATCAAGGGGGTTCAGAAAACTCTTCACAGGTGGTGAATGGGCTAAACATATTCTCATGGCTACATCTACAGGCATGATGGAACTAGGTAAAGGTCTTGGGTCCAAGACTTGTATCATTCTGCAATGGAAACACAGACAAGTGAGTTTTCTCTAGCCTAAAAACCCTGAGGAAAAACTCTTCAAAAGGCTCTTAAAATGCACACAGTTTCCTTTGAAATTAATGCTCAGATAATGGGAAATTTTTAAATAATTGAGTCACAAGTAAGACTGTGACTAACAGCCAGAAACTGATAAAGCAACATAAAAAGGTAAAGGTAAAGGTTCCCCCGCACATTTGTGCTAGTCGTTTCCGACTCTAGGGGCCGGTGCTCATCTCCGTTTCAAAGCCGAAGAGCCAGCGCTTGTCCGAGGACGTCTCCGTGGTCATGTGGCCAGCAAGACTAGATGCCAAAGGCGCACGGAACGCTGTTACCTTCCCACCGTAGTGGTCCCTATTTTTCTACTTGCATTTTTTTTACATGCTTTCGAACTGCTAGGTTGGCAGAAGCTGGGATGAGTAACAGGCACTCACTCTGTTACGCGGCACTCGGGATTTGACCCGCCAAACTGCCGACCTTCTGATCGACAAGCTCAGCGTCCTAACCCACTGAGCCACCGTGTCCCTTCAAAACCAACATAGCTCCATTCAAAAATATTTGAATGAAATCCATGTGACATTTTGAGCTAACTTAACAGCTTCTATAGATTTTATATCTTAAAAGCCCAGAATACAATCCTTATACATATACATTTGCACATTTATAAGACAAATGCTGTTCTCTATATACAAAACAAAAGTGGGTGTGTCCGGTATTAAAAACAAGATTCATCCAAACCTACTTTAAAAGTTTTTGTTGTTGTTGTTTTACTTTATGGAACTCTTTATGGAATTGACTGGCAATGTTCCAATAGTATTTTTGGTGCAATCTCTTTAAATTTTCATTCATGTTCATAAATATTCCAGTATATCAGGTGGGTTAAAATCTTTTAAGTCAGCCTCTCCTCTCTCTCTCAAGCACTCTTCTCTCCCCCCCCCCACTTTTAGAGAAAAGTTAAGTGTTGCATTAAATCTACAACACCCAGTGTGTTGACCACCGTGCAGTTAATTATCTTATGTTGAACCTAGGGAAAGTGGCTATCAGAATTTGCTAGAACCCCGATATGTTTTCAGTTACACCCATTTAAAAGACTTTCAAGGCATGGTAGTTGGGACCAAAAAGGGGCCAGTCGTGATCGACACTGCCTGGATATTTTTTTTTAAAAAAAACACCTCCGACTCTGACAGGGTTACAAGCAGCAGCTGCAAAATTCGGGAGCAGAGGGGAGAAAGGGCAGGCAACCAAAAGCGGCCCTTTTGCTCCTTCCCTCAGCCGCGTTGCACTTTACACCCCCCCCTCCCCATCTCTCCGATTACATTTCACATTTCGGGATTCGTAACGTGCTTTATTTTCAGAAGGCGCTTAAAAGCTGCTACCTCTCAAGCCGGCGTCGGAGCTAATTTACTCCAGGCCAGCTGCATTCCTAGTTAAGCGAGCCTGTGTTTTTAACCCCATCCTGGGAAGCAGGGCGAGAAGAGAAAGGGAAGCAATGATCGGTCAAAAAAAAAAAAAGTTATTGACATAAAGTTGGCATCGCCACACCTTTGCCTGGACCCAAACGCGACGACCCGCACTTGAGGGGCGTTCCAGAAAAGGAAAAGAAAAAAAAAAAGCAAGCTTCGTCAGAATGCAACCTCTGCCCACGCCACGGTCCCGAAATACAGCACTCCGCCGAGACTGCGCTGCCCTGGCCAACTCCCGTCTCCTTCGCTCCCCCATGACGGAGCAAAAAATTAAAAGCGCCCCCACCATCCGCTGCAGGAGCCCAACTCCCCCGAGTTCAGCTGCAAAGCCGCCCGGCTGCAGCCGTAGTTTTGACCATCCCCACTTTTATTCCGCGGCGTTGCCTCTTCAGCTGCAAAAAACGCCTTTCAAACCCTTCCTTTAGTTGCAACCCGCTCGCTCGCTGGGCTTCTTACCTGGTACGGTTAGGTTACATAGAATCGGCGAGAAGAGCCCTAAAAACTTGCAGAGAAGCGCTTGCAAACTTTGGAAGGCAATCGGCGGCTTCTCGGGGCGCTTATAGCAAAGAAGCAAAAAAAAGGCGCCCCCCCCCCCAGCCCACCCACCCACCCAGCCCTCCCAAGTTAAGGCTTTTCCTAGCTCCCTGCCGGCCCAGCCTATAGAAACCCAGCCTCCCTCTCGCCGCTCCGCGACGGCTCCCAGCTGGCCGACGAAGCTACCCCGCTGGCCCGCACCGTCCGCTTATCAAACGCGGCGCTGTCTTTTTCACGTGAAAGCGCCCGAGCGACCAATCGCGTCTCGAGCTCGGCGCGCTCCGAGCAATCAGCGTCGGGCTGCTCCGCGAGGGAGAAACGTGATCGCTCCCGTCGGGCAGGGCGGGTGGGGGGTCCCGGGAAGGGGGCGTGCGTGTGGGGGGGGGGTTGAAGGCGGGGAGAGCATGCGGTTCTGTTGACACAGCTTCCAGCCATCGGACCCCTTGGGCTCGGGCTCAAGGTCAGCCGCCTCCGCCGCCAGGGCTCTCTCTGGCCTTTCTAAATAGAGGCCACATAAGTAGCGGTCCTGACACGGGATCCTTTGTCACTCATCGCTTTCCTAGCCAGTCCAAATAGGGGTTGAATTATTTTTTTTTCCATTCCCAAGGCTGGCATTCTGGCTCCGCTTCCCTGGGAATAAGGCCCATTGAATGCTATTCCTTAGTGGCTATATATAGGGCTGCACAGTTGTGATCTATTTATAATGAGATGGCGAAATCCCCCAGCTGCTTCCCGTGGGACGTGAGACAACCGGCTAGGCATCCCTTGTTATTAAAGGAAAATAATACATATGCTATATGTCACTTCCATAATCTCCAGTCAGCCTTGCCATTGCCCGGGATGGATGAGGATTATGGGCACCGAAGTTCAGTACCTCTAGAATATCCCAAACTTCAATAAAGAATCTGGTGCTGGGTTCTGCTTTCCTGTGTGAAGTGCCTGCCTTAGGGTTTTTTAAATTATTATTGTTAAGACATAGGTTTGCTTTCAGAAGCATTTAGTAAACTACTTATTGGTGCAAAAATCAAGGGTTAGGAGTTGCATGGTTTTCAATTGGGCTGACCTGAAGAGTAGGGCACCTGTTTAGCTTCTGCCTTTTAGACAGTTGTTAAAGGCCAGAATGAAATAAGGTTTGGTTTATTAATGCACAAGCAAGGTGTATCCATGAAAAAAAAGAACTGGCTATTTTTGTCTTTTAAATATTACAATATTCATTAATCCCTGACAATGTGGCCAGTTGTAAAGAATTATGAGAGAGTTAATCTAGAAATGGAGCCAGTTTACTCTAGTGCTGTGGTGGCGAACCTATGGCATGCATGCCACGGGTGGCACGCAGAGCCCTCTCTGTGGGCACGCATGTTGTCGCCCCAGTCCTAGGCCTTCAGCTGGGTTTTATAAAATCTTTTCGCTTTAGGCCTCTGCCATGTGCAAAAAAAAGGTTAAATCAATCAATCAATTTCAACTTCTCACGAAAAAAAAAGATCTTGCAAAGTTGGAATTGATTGAACTTTTTAGTCCCAGCCAGTCTGCCATTACCACCACAGCCACACCCATCCAATGGGCCATGCCTACCCAATTGGCCACACCCAGCCAATGGGCCATACCCACCTGACACCCGACAATACATAAGTGGGTTTTGGGTTGCAGTTTGGGCACTCGGTCTCTAAAAGGTTTGTCATCACTGCTCTAGTGGTTAAGGCGTCAGGCTAGAAACCAGGAAACTCATGATTTCTAGTTCCACCTTAAGCATGAAAACTGGCTGATTTACTTTGGGGCCAGTCACTTTCTCTCAGCCCTAGGACGGAGGCAATGACAGCTGCGGGGACTTACCCAGGCAGTCTTCAAGAATTTGTCACAATTGAATGGAAGAAAAAAATATATCCAGAAACATATGAAAACAATTTCAATGTGTGGATGGATTGACACAACATGCTAGCAGCTAGACCATAACGGCTCATTTTACATAACCCAGTGAGATAAACCAAGCAAACCACATTGTGATTTCAGCACTATACCTGATTTAAGCTGATGGTCATCATCAACCCTATCACCAACATACCTGTGGTGTTTTTTTTTCCAAAAAATTGATATCTTTCAAACGTAAATTACAATTAGTTAGGAATAAACAGTGATTTGGATTCTACAAATTCTCAGAGCAAAATGATGAACACAACATTTTTATCTACAGCAGAGTCAGACTTGTAAAAACATGAAGAGCTGTGACTTTATTCTTTTGATGCTTTTTTAAAAATAAACAATATTTTATCAAACTGTACATCCTGCACCAACTCAATCCAGTAATTAAAGTACCTCAGGGAGAGGAGGAGAAGGTATA